>NC_091442.1:37609546-38209546 GCF_964237555.1 Oryctolagus cuniculus
CACAGGATGAAAAAGTATGGATTTTGAAGTTTTTTGTATCAAGAAATTTAGCATTTGATTGCATTTTCCATGAACTGCTCAAAGTACTCATCTCATTTGTAAAAGCAAGATAATAGTTCTAAAATGTTTTAAAGAAAGTTAAGGCCATTGTGCTGCGAGGTTAGACTGTTAATTTCTAAATATTTCTGCAACACACTGTGATATTTCTGTTTACTTTTGCAGTAGGAAACACATGGTAAATGGCCTCAATTATTCCTCAGGGGCTAAAGGGGAGAACAGCCATGATTACAAATTCAAACAAGTTAAACAGCTAAGTTTACCTCATATTCTTATACCAACATTGTTCTGCTCCCAGTTATAATTGAACTTATTTCTCCATACCAAGTGCTTTGACATGAATTTGATAGAAATATTTCAATCAACACACAGCTGTGCTGTAATGCTTCTTTTCAGAGCACTCAAATCCATTAATACATTCTCTGCAATGACATGATGGAAAAATGCATTACAATAAGGCAGAAAGTAAATGAGAAAGACTATTGTAGTGATTTTTTTTGTTTGCTTTGTTCTACTAGGAATGCAGAGAGGATGAGGGAAATGTTCCCTACACTACCAGCTATAACTTCTATTGTCATTTTCCTCAACTTTATTAAAGTGCAATTAATAATTAAAATTATATATATGGTATAAAATGTGACAATTTGATATACATACAAATTTTGACGTTCACCACAATCAATATAATTAACCTATTACCTCACATGGTTTCTGTGTGTATGCGGTAAGCACACTCAAGATCTACCCTGTTAGCAAATTTAAAGTATAGAATACTGGTGTTCATTATAGTTAAGTTGTATATGATATCTCTAGAAGTTACTTATCTTGCATAAGTAAAACTTTGTTTCCCTGGACCAACCCTCTCCACATTTTACTAACTCCATCCCTGATACCCTGACTCTATTCTTTTTTTTTTTTTTTTTTTTTTTTACAGGCAGAGTAGACAGAGAGAGAGAGACAGAGAGAAAGGTCTTCCTTTTTCCGTTGGTTCACCCTCCAACGGCTGCCGCGCCGGCGTGCTGCAACCAGCGCACCACGCTGATCCGATGGCAGGAGCCAGGTGCTTCTCCTGGTCTCCCATGGGGTGCAGGGCCCAACCACTTGAGCCATCCTCCACTGCACTCCCGGGCCATAGCAGAGAGCTGGCCTGGAAGAGGGGCAACCGGGACAGAATCCCGGCGCCCCGACCGGGACTAGAACCTAGTGTGCCGGCGCCGCTAGGTGGAGGATTAGCCTACTGAGCCGTGGCGCCGGCCTGACTCTATTCTTGTTCTTCATGAGTTATGCATTTTAAATGCCATATATAAGATGATAGCATATGACATTTGCTTTCTGTAACTGGCTTTATTTCATTAGATGTAAATGCCCTTGAGTTTTATCCACATTGTCACAAATGGCAGACTTCTTCATTTTTAAAGAATGAATAAAATTCTATTACACCCACACAAACACACATACATGAAATATTTTAAAAGTTGATGGGAAATGTGTATAAGAAAAATATGGATTTCAAAAAGTTTTATAAGTAATAGCATTAGTTTCATTTCCCATGAAGTGTTTGAAGTACCCTCATATGCCACATTTTCTTTATCAATTCATCATCTACTATTTGTGAGTCTACATTCAAGCTATTGTGAATAACGACTAAATTAACACAAGATTGCACATATCTCTTTGAAATATTGATTTATTCCATTTGATATTTACCTAGATGTGGGATTGCTGGATCATGAGGTAGTTCCATTTTATTGTTTTCCTATTATTTATTAATTTGAAAGATAGAGTCAGAGCAAGACAGAGACCAGTGACATACAGAGAAGCTTGTATCCACTGGTTCACTTCTGCAAATGCTATGCTGAAGCCAGGAGCCAAGTACTCAATGCAGGCCTCCCACATTGGTGGCAGGGACCCAAGTACTTCAGCCATCACCGTTGCCTCCAAGGGTGTGCATTATTAGGAACCAGAATTGAAAGTGGCGCTGAGAATCGAACCCAGATACTTCAATACGGCATGCAGGTGTCCCAAGTGGCATGGTATGTGCTCTGCCTAAAACCTGTCCCTTAATTAATTTTTTTTTTTTTTGACAGGCAGAGTTAGAGAAAGGTCTTCCTTTTTTTCCGTTGGTTCACCCCTCAAATGGCTGCTATGGCCAACGCGCTGCGCCAATCCGAAGCCAGGAGCCAGGTGCTTCCTCCTGGTCCTCCACTGCCTTCCCCAGGCCACAGCAGAGAGCTGGACTGGAAGAGGAGCAACCGCGACAGAATCCGGTGCCCCGACTGGGACTAGAACCCAGGGTGCTGGAGCCTCAGGCAGAGGATTAGCCAAGTGAGCTGCGGTGGCAGCCCCTTAATTTAATTTTTTGAGGACCTTCCATACAGTATTTCATAATGCCTGTGTCAATTTACATTAGTCAGTAATTTACAAAGGTCATTTTTTGTTTACATCTTGTCATTTTTTTTTAATCTCTTGAAAATAACTGTCATTACAGGGATGAAATGATATCTCTGTGGTTTTGGTGTGTATTTCCTTGATGGTTATTAAAATTGATCTCCATTAAATAATCCTATTAACTGTTTAATAATTATCCAAGGTTTTTGCCTGCATTTTGTTTTCTAACAATATTTTAATTAAAAATTATTTTTGCTATTAAGTTGCATATCCTTATGTATTTTTGAATATTAACTCATCAGATGTATGGTTTGCAACTATTTGGCTTCCATTCATAGATTGGTTTTTCAATGAGTCGATTGTTCTCCTTGTCTGTGGCAGAAACTTTTAGTTTGGTATAGTTCTGCTTATCTATGTTTACTTTTGCCATCTATGCTTTTGGTGTCATACACAAGAAATCATTGCCAAAACCAATTTTAGGAAGTTTTCTTCTAGGAGTTTTAAATATCACTTAACAACGGCTGTTTAGACTTATTTCTGAGGTTTTCCTTTTGCTCCATTGGTCTATATGCTTGTGTTTGTGCAATACCATACTATTTTGATTGCTGTGGCTTCTAATATAAGGGTACGTCAGCATGTATAAAAACTTTCTGGCTCAAAATAAACTCATCTTCTGGGTGATCTCCAAAAAGTATGTGGAAAATGTGTGTTAAAGAAAATCTATGCATAAATTTCTGAAAATCCACCAAAATAAATATTTTAATTCAATTTTTCCATTAATTTTTGAAGCACCCTCACATGTTTTGCAACCAAGGAGTGTAACACTTCTAGCTTTGTTCTTGCTCAAGATGCTTCAGTTATTTGAGGCCACTTTTGATTCCATATGAATCAGATTTTTTGTTCTATTTCTATAAAGAATGCCTTTGAAGTATTGATTGCATTGAAAATGTATATTTCCGGCCGTCGCCACAGCTCACTTGGCTAATCCTCCGCCTGCAACGCCTGCACCCTGAGTTCTAGTCCCGGTTGGGGCGCCAGATTCTGTTCCAGTTGCTCCTCTTCCAGCCCAGTTCTCTGCTGTGGCCTGGGAAGGCAGTGGAGGGTGGCCCAAGTGCTTGGGCCGTGCACCTGCATGGGAGACCAGGAGGAAGCACCTGGCTCCTAGCTTTGGATCAGCACAGCACCAGCCATAGTGGCCATTTGGGGGGTGAATCAATGGAAAAAGGAAGACCTTTCTCTCTGTCTCTCTCTCTCACTATCTAACTCTGCCTGTCCAAAAAAAAAAAAAAAAAAAAAAAAAAAGAAAGAAAAAGTCAGCAATGATGGCTCAGAAGAAAAAAATTTATATTTCCTTCTGTAGTATTGCTATTTTAACAATACTAGTTCTTCTAATTCATGAATATCAGGCATATTTCCATTTATGAGTGCCTTATTAATTTTCCTCATCAATACTTGATAATTTTCAGTGTACTAGTCTTTCATACTTCAGTTAAGTTTAAGTCTCAATGTTTCCTTTTTTCTTAGTTCTATAAATTTTGTATACCTATAATAAACTTTTCTATTGAGGTTAGCTTGAAGCTTGCATAAAATATTTTGTAGTTAGGTCTATTTGCAATTGATAATTGATTTCAATATGACAGGAAAACTACACTTTTATTTCCTACCCCTTCCTTATGTTTCTGCAATCAGAAAGTGCTTCTTCTTTATCATCTGTGTCCATTAACAAATCTTCATCCTTCTACTTGTGTATTAAGGTTAAAAGTAAATTATGTACCACAGTACAGTGTTGCCTTGATGTGTATATGTTTACCAGTGAGATTCATGCTTTCATGTGTGTCATGGTTGCTGCTTAGCATGTTTTTGTTCTAATTTGAGGAACTTCCTCAAGTATTTCTTGGAAGGCAGTTATAATGGTAATGAACTCTAGTTTTTACTTAGCTGGGTAAGGCTATTTCTTTTTCATTTTTATTTATTTCAGAGGCAGAAAGGCATTTTATTGAGACAACATGGGGGAGAGAAGAAGGAGGAGGAATATAAGGAGGAGGAGAGACAGAGACAGAGAAGGGAGAGGGAAATCCATTCCATGGTTCAGTCCCCAAATGCCCTCAACAATCATGGGAGGGCCAGGCTGAATCTGGGAGCAAGGAATTTGATCTCGGTTTCTCATGCAAATGCCAGAGACTGAACTACTAAACTTTCATCTGCTGCCTCCCAAGGGGTGCATTACCATAAAGCCTGAATCAGGAGAGAAGCCTAAACTTCAATGTGGGTGTCCCAAGCAGCCCTTACTGCTGCACCAAACATGTACACCTCTCCTTCATTTTAAAGGACAATTTTGCTGAGCATGGTACATGCTCCAGTGAAAGTTTTATTTCTTCCCATACTTTGTGCAATCCAGCTATGTCCTGGATTACAGGATTTTAACTGAGAAATCCACAGACACTTTATAGAGATTCCCTGTATGCAATAATTCTCTTATGCTGCTTTCAGAATTTTCTTTTTTTTCTTTATTTTGTTATTTTTACATTTTTAAAATTTTTATTCATATAGAGAACAGATTTCATGTATTTCACTGATATAAGAAGATAACCATACTTCCCCACCTCTCTCTCTCTTTGTCTTTGAATTAGACCATTTGATTATAATGTATTTTGGTGAAGATCTTTCAATATTCATCATATTTGGTTTTCTGTGGGTATCACAAATATGGACACTCATTTCTCTACCAGATTTGGGAAGGTTACTGTCATTTTTTAAAATACAAATTTTCTCTGCCTCTTTCCCTTCTATGTTCCTCCTGGGACTCTCATAGTGTGCATATTATTTCACTTGCTATCCCATGAATCATATTGGCTTTCTTCACGTATCCTTTTTGTTCCTCTGACTAGATAATTTCAAGTGATTGGTCTCTGAGTTCCATGATTCCCTTGCTTGACTGGGTCTGTTGTTGATGGTCTCTATTGCATTTTTAACCTCAATATATGCTTAAACTCCAGAACCTGCTTTGTTCTTTTACCTTGATTTGATTCTCTGTTGAACATATCATTTTGTTCCTGCATATTTTGCCTGATTCCATTCAGCCATCTATATGTCATCTCTTACAGTGCACTGAGCTTCTCCAAAGCAATTATTTTGAATTCTTTGTCAGATAATTGATAGGTGTCTGTTTTTATTGCATCAGTTACTAGAAAATTATTGTCTTTTGGTAGTGTAATATTTCTTTGAGTTTTCATGTTTCTTGTAGCCTTGCATTGATTTTTGTTCCTTTGAAGAACAGTCAAATTTTATATCTTTACAGATTTTTTTGTGAGAAAAAATCTTCACCTATGGGTGAGGGTGAGGGAACAAGATGCATGGGGTAGGGCATTTTGGGCTCTGCAGAAGATACAGTGCTGTAGTCTCTGTGTAATACTCTCATCTGAAATCATCATTGGTGAAGACAGTTGGGAAGGCTGCAGCAGTGACAAGAGCAATTTGGATCATCAATGGTGAAGGCTATTTTGGTTCTTCTGTTCTCTTACCAGCAAGGGGAAGTCATGGCCAAGGAGATTTATCGTTTGCACCAAGTCTAGCATGTTGGTATATTAAGTTGGCAGTGGCCTCAGTGTCTAGGGAGCACGCATATCTTCAGCTGTGTCACTGATGTGCCTCTCACAGAATTCCTACAAAGCTAGCGTCTGGAGCATGGATGTGCATGAAGTGATCCATATTTTGTTATACTGATAATTGCAGTGTGGGGTAGACAGGGGTGCTGGCAGCTCTACCCCGGGGTGTCACAATAGTATCTCCTCCAGAGGAGTTTGGACTGGTAAGGTTCTCAGTAATGAAACCTATTGAAGTCTGCAGACTACTGGAAACCACGATGGCACCTGCTATATGACTGGTACTGACAACCACTCTATTTTGTGTCTAACCATCTCCAAATATCTGAGCTATGCTGCTCTTTCTAGCCATTTGAATAGAATAATACCAAAATAGTTTCTTTGACTAATTCCCTGAAAAGCTGGAGAAGCTGGTTGCTCAAACTGCTCCAGTTTTCCCCATCGAGGGGAACTCATGGAACAGGGAGTTCCCTTCCCATTGCTGTGCTGCAGCGGTCTGACTATATGATGGATGCTGCAGGCAAATGAAATTCTTCTTACTACTCTTTTGTGGCGGCTATTCCACTCTTCTGTTTGCTCCACTATATTGCTACATCTTCTTAACTAGACTCCTGAGCTAAGAATTATTTTTGTTAATGAATAACTATGGAACTGTTTGCTTTGGGAAGGGTAGTTTGAAGGCTGGAATTTTACTCTGTCCTCTTGCTGATGTCATTCCTGGCATTGTGTTTGACATTCTTTGAACAATTTCAACAACAATTTTCTCAATCCATCAAAGCCCATTTATGTCTCCTCAATAAAGCCTTATCTGTTTATTTTAGCCCTCGATTACTTCCTAATTCTTTGAATTCTCTATTAGGAAAAAAACCCCAAGACAAACAAACAAAAAAAGCCATATCAAAAAGAGTGTCAACCATTTATTCACTTACTTATAGGGCAAATTCCATTTTTCTTCTTTATTTGATTATTTTTATTACCCTGCAAAAGAAACCACATAATTCAAATGAAGTTACTCAGATCTGCATGATTTTCAGTATCAATTATTTCCATATTTTTTGTAACAAGTCATCAGAAAACTCTATACTTAAAATGATAATCTATTCTTCCTGTAAATCCTGGCAATGTGCTTGAGATTAGCTAGATTGGTCACTGATTAGTAGCACTGCTCTGCAAGTTTATCATTTTCTTCACATAAGCAGGTACCCGGGACTTGATAAGTTTACTTTCCTACAGCAGGTACACACAGAAGGCAAATACACAGGTAGATTTTAAGTTTTTGCATGAATAATATCCTCCAGAATCTTATCAATCAAATGAAATCACCTGACCAGACCCAAAGTTAAGAAGTGATAAATCTAGTGTCTCAAGAGGGAGGAATGACAAACTCACATAGTAAAAGGATTTGTTACAGGGTGAAGTGAAGAACTTGAACCTTTTCATTGAAATTACCATACTCACCTACTAGTTATAGAATCTTCATCAAATCATTTAGTCTCTATCCTTATTCTTCCATAAAATGAAATTAAAGATACCTCATTACCTCTTGGTGATAAGTTTTTCTTGATCAGGACCTAGCACCGGGACTAACTCTTCCTCTACTAATAACACCCAATATGTAAAGTACTTGCTTCACACTATGTTGGACTAATGCTGAGAGATCTTAGCCAGAGATAGGCTGCTTCATGAAGCATGAAAATGGAACAAGAAATATTGAATGGGAGGCTGTGTTGTATGGGATGAGGATCTGAAACTCTGTCACTCTGTTCCCTCAACCCTGGAAGCTGAACATGTCATATCCTCACCTTTCCTGATCCTCTTGAAATTGGAGCTTGAGTGTGTTGTGAAATTCTGCCAGTCACCTCCACACCCATAGGTATTTAACTCTAGAACTGGCACTACGAAAAATCAAGGACCACAACAAGTATTCTGTTAGACAGCAGTGGGTGCTGAAAGGATTTCTGAGGCATCATTCCCAGCAGTGTAAATCATGGATGTGCACACAAGAAAGTCATCTGTAGGAATAACAACAGCAGTAGAACATGTTCCCATGTCAGGGCTCAAGAGTAGCTGTTTCTTCCATGCCTACATGGTTTGGTTATCAATTTTGACTGCAAGGCTTAAGGTGCATTTCTCCAATGCTTTGCAAACCCTCCAACATCCTCTTTTGAAAGGTATTTTCTACTTAACTCTTGATAACTTAGAATTAATAACTCTTTGATATGACAATTTGTAACAAAGATAGGCAGGTAGCCAAAGGCCCTTCAAAAAAATGGAGAATATGATTGGACATCTGGTTTGGCTGAGATATTGGCAGTGAAGTCTCAGTGCTCAGGAATGGTCTCTGGAAAATCATGGAAAAAGTCAATGTAATTCTCACCTACAGGCCCTGGGAATGAAGGCATACTTTGGTATATTGGCTACTTCTGTAAAGTAATATAAAAAAGATTGGAGGACTGAGGGGTAGAATATTGTGTCTGGACTAAAGAAAAGAAGGTTATGTTCTTAATTTTTGCATCAGAACATAGGCTGAAAATCAGGGGTTTCTTTCACTGATAAAATTACTATCACTCTGTTTCTTTAGATCTCTTACACCTCCAATATGAAAATTAAACAAAGTTTGATCCTAATGGTGTTAAATTACAATGTCTTCTGAATTTGTGGTCCCATCAGGTCTTTTAAAGGATTGGTCAGGAATGAAGAGACCTAGAAAAGGAAAATGTAGCCAGCATCAGATTATTTGCTAAAATCCCAAATCCTCACTCCCATTGGAGCCTCCCTGGCTTGCAGAGACAAGCTTCATCCCTGTCTGACCAAACTTTTTAGATCTCTTGAGGACCCTGACCTGAGAAAGTATTTGCTAGGAACAAATTCTCCTATCTCACAGTTCCATATCTCAAAGTCTCCATAGCTCAATTAGAGTCAGATTTCACTCTATTTCATGAACCATTTATAAAGCCAATATAGGAAGGGATGACTACATTACAAACAGTGTAATACCATACAAATTTCTATCAACACATGCTGGCAAACACGCAATAACTGAATTTCAATGATGTGCGATCAAATGGAAACAGAATCAATTTTTGGTTTCCTGATTTTCTCAACATGGATGAATGTTGTGGAAATGCTAGTTAACTGTGTTTACATAGTTGCCAAGGGTGCTGTTTGGTTAAAATCTGGACATGAATGCTAAAGCAGTTTTATCATATGTAAACTGCTGAACCCTCCAGATGACACCACTCAAGAGAGCTCAGAAGGTTCCTCCTTCAGTGCAGCTTTGAAACATACATTAGTGCGGAAAAGAACCACAGTGAGGATTGTGAAAGAAGCTGCTATTCAAATGGACTCCCCTGAGTACGATGGGAGAGCCAGGATCCAGAGGCCAGGCTGAGGTACCTGTCAGAACCGAGAGAATAGTTACCATGCCAGATGCCATGAAGCAGAGCTGTAGTTGTCAAATACGCTCACTTGCAGGGAACTGTTAATATTAGCCAGTGAATGATAGAGAGAGAGAGAATGAATGAATGAATGAATGAATGAATATGGGTAAACTGGTGAACAGAAGACTGTCTTGATCTACTTAAATTCAGATTGTTTCGTTCAATTCCCAGGCCTGAAGTGGTTGGAGCTCCTTCTCCATTATCCTTTCTCCTTTTCCTTTCTCTTCCTCCTCTTACCACCTTCCCTCCTATTCACCCTCCTCTCCTTTTCAATAAATAAATTGCAGAAGAAAAAGTACAGCATTTAAATTTAGTTTTATTTGATAAGTCAGATTATCAGAAAATACTGCTTTTCCTTGGGTTTCTTTTTTATTTTTTTAAATATTTACTTATTTGTTTGAAAGTCACAGAGAGAGAAGGAGAGGCAGAGGGAGAGGGGGAGAGAGAGACAGACAGAAATGTGTTCCATCTGCTGGTTCACTCTCCAATTGGCCACAACAGCTGGAGTTACACCGATCTGAAGCCAGGAGGCAGAAGCTTCCTCCGGGTCTCCCACATGAGTGCAGGGGCCCAAGGACTTGGGCTATCTTCTGCTTTCCCAGGCCATAGCAGAGAGCTAGATTGGCAGCGGAGCAGTCAGAACTTGAATCGGTACCCATATGGGATGCCAGCACCGAAGGCGGAAACTTAACCTGCTATATTCAACACCAGCCCCTCCTTGGGTTTCTACCAGCTAAAAACGGAGGCTTCGTTGTACCTTAGTATCCCCAAGCATATACAGGGACACAGGAACCTTTCTTATTTGCACACAATTCTTTGCCTTGTTTGGGAAAGAGATACATAGAAACTGAGCTAGGTTCTCTGTCATTTTATTTTTAAGCTCATGTGCCTTGAAGATTGCCTAACACAAAACAGATATTCAATAAATGGCTTTAAATTAATTGATACATGGCAATATCCTATAAATTTATTTCATATCGGAGCTGGTGTTGTGATGCAGAATCCTGGATACTCCACTTCTGATCTAGTTTCCTGCTAATTGGCCTGGGAAAGCAGAAGATGGCCCAAGTGCTTGGACCCTTGCACCCACATGGGAGACCCAGGTGGTCCAGGCTCCTAGCCATTGAGACCATCTGGGGAGTGAACCAATGGATGCAAGATTTCTTTCCTATCTCCCCTCTCCTCCCTCTCTCTCTCTCTCTTTCTCTCTTTCCCTCCATCCCCTCCCTTTCTTCCTCCCTCCCTGTTGCCCCGGTCTTTCAAAAAAAAAAAATCCTACAAAAATTGTTCATCTTGCATACAATGAGCCTTTAAAAAAAAAGAATAAACAGGCCGGTGCCATGGCTCACTGGCTAATCTTCCACCTGCAGCGCCAGCACCCCGGGTTCTAGTCCCGGTTGGGGCACCGGATTCTGTCCCGGTTGCTCCTCTTCCAGTCCATCTCTCTGCTCTGCTGTGGTCCAGCAAGGCAGTGGAGGATGGCCCAGGTCCTTGGACCCTGTGCCTGCATGGGAGACCAGGAGGAAGCACCTGGCTCCTGGCTTCGGATTGGCACATCGCGCCAGCCGTAGCAGCCATTTGGGGGGTGATCCAACAGAAGGAAGACCTTTCTCTCTCTCATTGTCTAACTCTGCCTGTCAAAAAAAAAAAAAAAAGAATAAAATAAGATGTACCATTGAATTAAGTGTAGTGAAGATAAACAGGGTACAGAGAGAGACACTGGGATAATTAGGTGTAGTGCTTCCAACTTGGCTGCTACATAGTCTAGTGGTATTGAGCAAGACATACAACCTGTTTCATAAATCTCATGGGTACAATAAGTGACCATGTCAGACATGTTTTTAGCTTCTTCCAGCTCTTGTATTCTTTCATTCAGGACAATTTTTTGTGCAAAATTTATACTTGGGGTCCAAATCAACTCTCTAAAACTCCTTTGTAGTGCTTCTTTCATTCTAGAACCATAAACATAAATCTGACCCTGTTTTACAGATTAACAAATGTTCTTTCTTTCAAGAGGAACTAATAGCTTTTAGCACCCATATAGTTCTCAATCTTTCCAAATATGCTCTCTAATCTCAATCTTTAAAACTGTTTCAAATGACAGGAAGTTTTAGATCTTTCATCACTTTAGTTGTCTCCCTACAGAAGTCTTCTAGTTTGTGACACTTGTTTCTTTGGGAGAGTTACCCAAAATCTAACACAGTTTTTCAGGTGCTGAAAGACAGATTGATAAGATAGACCTCTCTCCTTGTGTACAAAGCACTTTGTCAATACAGCATGTTGCAGACCAGGTTTCTGGTAAATAAAGCCTGAGATGGAAACATGGATAATTGAGTATTTGCATTCACAAGAATGGAAGTGAGGGAAACACATTAGGTAGGAGAAAGAGTTGAGTAAGAATGTGGTCTCAGCTAGAGTCTAGCCTCACCACCCCTGACTCCAGATGGTGAACCATAACAGAGATGGACACTACATCACTTGTAATTCCGTCAGCTATTGGCTGCAGAGTACCCCAGAGAAGAGTGTTACCTCCCAGGCAATTCACTGCCTATCAGCAAGGGGTAACTCACAGCCAATGGTGTCAAATCTGAGCTATTGAGCAGCCAGTAGTCATAGGTGCTGGAGGACCACCATCCTAACAAATCAGATCACAATAAGGCACCAAAAGTGTCTCCAAAGAATCTAGTGTGACACTGGCTTCTATTTGCTCCATCACATTTTTTTTGACAGGCAGAGTGGACAGTGAGAGAGAGAGACAGAGAGAAAGGTCTTCCTTTGCTGTTGGTTCACCCTCCAATGGCTACTGCAGCCGGTGCACCGCGCTGATCCGAAGGCAGGAGACAGGTGCTTATCCTCGTCTCCCATGGGGTGCAGGGCCCAAGCACTTGGGCCATCCTCCACTGCACTCCCGGGCCACAGCAAAGAGCTGGCCTGGAAGAGGGGCAACCGGGACAGAATCCAGCGCCCCGACCAGGACTAGAACCCTGTGTGCCAGCGCCGCAAGGCGGAGGATTAGCCTATTGAGCCGCGGCGCTGGCCTACTCCATCACATTTTTAATCTATGTTGGCGTTCTCATCTCCCAAAAATATCAGTACTTTTCTATTGTTACTAGTATGCAAGACTTTATGTACTTCCATCTGCTTGTATAAAACTTGAATTTTCAAACCCAAATGTAAAACATTAGATTCCCTTCTATAATATATCATCCTGTTACATTTTCCTCTTCTACCTCTATGTCATTGTGAGTGCTGCCATCAAGTGTTCCCTAAATCATCCAATTTCATGTTAATCCATTTTTTGAGTTCTGATTAAAAAACAACTGATTCTGTGAAGAACATACAAGTATAGTATCTGAGTGTTAGATCCCATGTTCCAATGCCCCAGTATCCAGAATGTCAAGATCAAACCTAACTGATAAGTAGCACTTTGAAATCATCATTTTGCTTTTTCAGAAACAACATAACTTTCAGAATAAAATATTTCATTGATTGGGGAGAAAAAGGTTCTGAATTTCTCAGAGCAAAAGATCTGAATACCTACAGCCAGCATAGCTCTTCTGGTTGATCTTTTTGTTGAACAGCAGCAAAATGAATGTCATTTCATGGGAACTCTGATCTTTTTCAATTCCTGGGAGGGTCATGTGGACAGTGTCTGGTAGCCTGAGGTCCAAGCTGTACTTTCTGGCCATGTGGGTGGTTAATGCAATCAAGGATAGGATTAATTAAATTAAGAGTCTACTTTTATTGCTCACAAAATAAAGAAAATTCAATACTCCTTGACAGCCTGGAGCTGGAGACCTGGCTCTAATGTGATCATGGCTGGCTCGGTAGAACCAGACAGCATGTCATTTATGGAGGCAGAGCAACTCAGCTCTGCTCATGGGCAGCCTCTACCTTGCATTTAGCAGCCTTCACCCTCCATTTTTCTCCTAAATATGCTGCTCAGGAACTAGTCATCCCATCAGATGAGCTTAGAGCCCCTGTTGCTCTGTCATCCTGGGTTGTCTTCTCTTTTTCATCTTGAAACACCATACCGCTGTGTCCTATGTTAGGAATGTCCCTCCAAAGGAACATATTTGTAAAAATCCTTTCCCTGGTGTGTTGAAGGAGACCAAACTATTCAGCACCCACCAAGAAACAGATACAAGAATATTTCAAAAAATATTGTGGAAAAGTGAAACTGAAAGATAATGTACATTTTCCATGAATTTTTTGATGACTTGTTGTATATGCCCCATACTAGTGACTTTTGAATTAGATCATGTTCCTTATAAAATGTGGGCTTTAGAAATGAATATAGACTTTGGAATCCTGCCTTCAAAACTGACTCATTACAAGCACTTGTAAAATTATCTACCCTTTATGAACCTCTAAAAAGGACCCAAGATACCAATCTTAAAGGTTCTGTAAGGGTCACAAATAATGCAAGGAGAAGGCATTTACCTAGTGGCTAAGATGTTCCCTACCCACATCAAAGTAGTAAGTTAGATTCCCAGATCATCTAATCTACTCCAGCCTTCTGCATACCCTGGAGGCAGCAGTGATGGCTCCAACAGTTGGGGTCCTGCCCCTAACATGGTATACCTGGACTGAATGCCTTGCTCTTGGCCTTGGCCCTGAGTCACAACTTTTACAGGCATTTGGAGAATGAGCCAGCAGCCAGCAGCAAATGGGGGCTGTCTCTTTACTCTCTCTATATATATATCTCATCTTTAAAAACTAATAAAAATCAAATTATAATATAGCATTTAAGGATTTTTTAAAAACTTACTTCTGTTGTTTTCACCAGCATTAATCCTAGTTACAGAGACCCAAAGGGATCAAGTGACTATCCTGAGAATGTTCACTACTTTTCCTTTATCTTTTCCCTCTCATAAAAGTTAATTGAATCTGTCATTACTTTCGTGAATTTAATCCTAAAGAGTACTATTCTTTTTTTTATTTTTTATATTTTTTTAAAGATTTTATTTGACAGGTAGAGTTATAGACAGTGAGAGGGAGAGACAGAGAGAAAAGTCTGCTGTTGGTTCACTCCCCAACTGGCCGCTGAACAGAAGCCAGGAGCCAGGTGCATCTTCCCGGTCTCCCATGTAGCTGCAGGGGCCCAAGCATTTGGGCCATCTTCTACTGCTTTCCAGGCCATAGTAGAGAGCTGGATTGGAAGAGGGGCAGCTGGGACTAGAACCAGTGCCCATGTGGGAAACCAGCGCTGCAGGTGGAGGATTAACCTACTGTACCACTGAGCCAGCCCCCAAGGACACAGTTCTTAGTTTTTATTATACATCAAACTAGAAGTTTTTAGTTAGTGTTACACCTTGGGTCTTCCTCGGGTAACTGAGGCCCAGGCCCCACTTGGAAGAGCTCTGGGAAGCTACTTGGGCACCAGGATATTTAAGATTCCCCTAGTGATTCTCTACGTAGGCAAAATTAGAAAGCTGTACCAAGGCAGTCCCAATAATGGAAGGGAAGATTTCAATCAGTAGTAAAGAGTGTCGTGATCAGCTAGAGGACCTTTGAGCTCTAAGAGAATCAACATCTTCACCTATCAGATAGGACACCATTTTGGTCTACTTTAGGAATAGCTGTCATACCAGGAACATTAGGAGTGAGTGCTATGAAAAAGATGGATGATCTCTTGGAATGGAACAGTCCCTGCAATTAAGGGTGCACCCCACACCACTATGCGTGGCATCTTTCTTGGTGGTGGCACTTGCTTTGAGAACATGACATAAGCCTTCCCCAAGGAAGGATGAACAGAGAAGGTAGCTACAGTAAGGTAAGAGTGATGGAGCTGACCTCTGCTGGGTGGGCTCAGCACTGGCCTAATTGGTGAGCCTGTCATTTCTACCTTCTCTCACCCAGTCCCCATCATTTCCCTTGAGTACCTTCTTTTTCCTTGAGTTCCTTCTAGGTACATGGCTACATGTACCTCTGAAGCAATCCCTCGAACAACTAAAATAGATGGTGGCAGACTGGGCAGAGGAAATTGATAGTCTAGCCCCCTCTAACTCCAAATGAGGGGTTGCACTACAGTGATGCTTCAGTGCCATCAATCAGTGGTCACTGGGAAGAGAGAAAATATTTTTCCCCAGTGACTTAATCAGTCAGTGAGCTATTGTCCACTTGATTGAGGGCAGGCAGAAGTTGAGTAGTTGTTTCAATTATAATTTGTCATCAGTCATGGGTCTAAACACAGAAAGTGAGGTCACAGCTCCTTGACCTCAGATCAAGGCAGGTGTTCTGTTTAGCCTCGTGGAGAGGTGGTGACTTGAGAAAGAGAAATGAGAGCTTTCTTTGAGATGTTCTGTTATTACATTTGATATGAAATTTATGCCCTTGCTTCTACAAAGGATTCAGGACATTGGAGTAAAGACAAAAAAAATTAGGCAACAGCACAGCATTCTCTTATTTGAGTGCAGAGGAGTAAGAGGGACTCTCATTCTCTCCCTTCCCAGCCTCATGACTGGTAGAGAACTCTCCCCTGCTCCTTCTGTGCATTTTTTCCCTGGCCCTGGGTATTCAGTGTCACATCACCTGGTTTTTTCCTTCCTTCCTTCCTTCCTTCCTTCCTTCCATCCGTCCGTCCGTCCGTCCGTCCGTCCGTCCTCTCTGTCCTCTTTCCTCCATGATACCATTCAGAACCATCTCGGCTTTTGCTCATTTCTTTATTGTTTCCTGATTCTAGAAAATCAACCACATAACAAAAAGGGACCCAATATTGCTTACAGTATACCTGTCCCCTACAACAGAGCCTATAAGACAGTAGATACAGAATAAATACCTGGTTAATGAAGTGATTGCTTCATATGTGGTAACTCAATTCTTTTTGAAGATCTGTTATCAAGTTGGGTTCTAGAAGGAAAGGGAGGAGATTTCCAGAACTCTGGCAGGACCCAGAGTTCAGGAGATGAAGAGGCTCAAAAGGCAGCACCATTTGATAAACCATGGGGGTCAGGAATCAGTGAAAAGCATAAATAGTAGCTGCAAGACAACTGAGACCAGAAAATCCTGGAAATCTCAAGCTTCTCAGGAGATTTCGTCAAAAACACCTGCCAAACAAACAAAACATCATGGTTTTTGTTGCTGTTGTCGTTGTTAATTTCTCAATCTAAGGCTGAAAATTCTTAAGTATGAGTTGGAAATTTTCTCAGTATTGGTTCCTGGGGCTTTAAAAAATGCACAAAAGAGTTGACTGAGAGTGTCAGAACTTCAGTCACTGTAGGAAAGGCCTAGCCTCCATCCGGCTGAAAGAACATACAAACCTTTTCAGATAACAAGGGGGTCTAAATCACACTCACATTGGCCAGAGTTGCCAATCCATGCTATTGAAATGCTGCTATCCTCAACAAGCCTTTTATATTGCCTCTCATGCTAAATTGTATTGCAGCAGGCCAGCAAGGAACTCACTGTACAAATCAAGGTTCAGATGAATACACTTGATAGAATGAAAGTGAAACAGGGCAAAGGTCAGGAGCTGTAAGAGAGCGGCTGCATTTTGGAAACACAATACCTTCAACTAGCTCACCATTTGTCAGAGTTGATAATGCTGAATTATACACTTTGGGAAATGAACACAGTGAGCTAAGATTCCTCTTAAGAGGTGAATTCCTTGGCCAGTGCCACGGCTCACTAGGCTAATCCTCCGCCTGCAGTGCCTGCACCCCAGGTTCTAGTCCTGGTTGGGGCACTGGATTCTGTCCCGGTTGCTCCTCTTCCAGTCCAGCTCTCTGCTGTGGCCAGGGAAGGCAGTGGAGGATGGCCCAAGCGCTTGGGCCCTGCTCCCACATGGGAGACCAGGAGGAAGCACCTGGCTCCTGGCTTCGGATCAGCACAGCGTGCCACGCCAGCTGTAGTGGCCACTTGGGGGGTGAACCAACGGAAAAAGGAAGACCTTTCTCTCTGTCTCTCTCTCACTGTCTAACTCTGCCTGTCAAGAAAAAAAAGTGAATTGCTTGCTCATCTTTGGATAATGTACCAGCTTTCTCAAGACATAGAATCCCTAAAAGCAAGGACTATGTCTTAAAAATTTATCTTTCTAGACTTTATTCCGTATCAAAAGTATACTAATACCAAATAGTACTTGTAAAGCACTTGATGTATTCCAGTGCATAATAATTTATTTAGTCCTCAGAATAAACCAGTGAAGTGAGGATTATTACTAGCTCTAGTGTATAGATAAAGAAACTAACAGCCTCATGTTTGTGGACCCTAAATCAATTATCTGAGGACACAGCTCTAATGAATCTTGGAGCTGAACTTGAATCTAGGTAGACTGACCCCAGATTCTGTTACCTGCTGTCATATCCAAATGCCACTGTTAAGAAAAAAAAAAGAAAAGAAAAAGAAAAAAAGAAATCCTGTCTTCTGGGGAGAAAAAAAAAAAAAAAAAGGATGCAACTAGAAACCATTATACTTAGTGCAATAAGCCAGTCCCAAAAAGATACCAAATGTTTTCCCTGATCTGTGGAAACTGATAGAGTAACTAAAATGTAATGTATTGGAGTGAAATGGACATTTTGAGATTTGATGATTGTTTAAAGTCTTTGTCTCTACTTTTAAAGAACAGTGTTTTTTCCTTCTCACTATTTGTTGAACTCTTTACTTAGTGTAGGGTTAACCTTATAAGTATGAAGTAATCTGAAAATAGATCTTTGTGATCAAACACACACATAAACAAGACTAGTGTCTGCAAATACTAACTGATAGAATAAAAAAGGGAGAGAACGATCCAACATGGGAAGTGGGATACACAGCAGATTCATAGAATGGCAGATGTCCTAAACAGCACTCTGGCCTCAGAATTAGCCCTTAAGGCATTCGGATCTGGCTGAAGAGCCCATGAGAATATTTTAGGCATGGAAAGCCAAGACACTCTGGCAAAACAAAACAAAACAAAACAAAACAAAAAAACAAAACAAAAAAAAAAGCAAACCTATATGAAAGATCTCTGTGAGTGAGATCCCAGTAGAAAGAACAGGTCATCAAAGAAGGAGGTACCTTTCTCTGAAGGGAGGAGAGAACTTCCACTTTGACTAAGACCTTGTCTAAATAAGATCAGAGTCGGCAAACTCAAAAGGTCGCCATAGCCTTGGCAACTCATGACAAGAGCCTAGGGAGATTACTGACGCCATAAACAAGAGTGTCAATTTGTTAAGTCAACAACAGGAGTCACTGTGCACTTATTCCCCATGTAGGATCTCTGTCCTTAATGTGTTGTTCAATGTGAATTAATGATATAACTAGTACTCAAATAGTATTTTACACTTTGTGTTTCTGTGTGGGTGCAAACTGTTGATATCTTTACTTAATATATACTAAATTGACCTTCTGTATATAAAGATAATTGAAAATGAATCTTGATGTGAATGAAAGGGGAGAGGGTGTGGGAGAGGGGAGGGTTGCGGGTGGGAGGGAAGTTATGGGGGGGGGGAGCCATTGTAATCCATAAACTGTACTTCGGAAATTCATATTCATTAAATAAAAGTTAAAAAAAAAGAAAATAGACCTTTGTAAAAATTAACAGTGAGAATAGGAGAGGGAGGAAGAAGAAGGGTTGGACTGTGGGCAGGAAAGAGGTTAGTATCACCGTGTTCCTATGTCTGTAGATGTGAACTTTGTATAACTTAAATAAAATTTCAAAAATAAGAGTACTCATGAGGCAATGAAGGGAAGAAGGAAAGCTATAAAAATGGATGAGAGGAGGAATGTTTAAAATGGTGAAAGATGAAATGGAGACAGGAGGGATGAAGGAGGGATGGAAGGTTGAATTGAAAGGGAAGGCACCTGGGAAGGGCAGGTGGGGGAGGGAGTAAGGCAGGCATCTGAGGACCTGATGGACACAAGGGCAGATAGATGACAATAATTTATCTGGGTGGACAGACATAACAAATGGACTCTTTTGTCCTAATGGAGTTTCTATGTTGCTGTTGAGAAAGCAAAATATTCATTTGCAAGATGATATGCACTTTCCCAAGAGCAATGCAAGCTAATTAGCAACTGTACTCTTCTCATTTTAGCTCTCTTTTTCCAAGAATTTTTCCTTAAAGAGTATTCTGAATTTTCTTCTAACTCCGTGTTATCACCATAAAAGACATTGGGGGCCGGCGCCGCGGCTCACTAGGCTAATCCTCCACCTTGCGGCGCCGGCACACCAGGTTCTAGTCCCGGTCGGGGCGCTGGATTCTGTCCCGGTTGCCCCTCTTCCAGGCCAGCTCTCTGCTGTGGCCTGGGAGTGCAGTGGAGGATGGCCCAAGTGCTTGGGCCCTGCACCCCATGGGAGACCAGGAGTAGCACCTGGCTCCCAGCTTTGAATCAGCGCAGTGCGCTGGCCGCAGCGCGCCAGCCGTGGCGGCCATTGGAGGGTGAACCAACAGCAAAGGAAGACCTTTCTCTCTGTCTCTCTCTCTCTCACTGTCCACTCTGCCTGTCAAAAAAAAAAAAAAAAAAAAAAAAAGCATTGGGAAACCCAGGGTCCTGCCTCTACCGTGCTCCACAAGGATGAAGAAAGAAAGCATCTTAAACACATCTGTTTGGGTAGATGAAGAGGAAGTTTTTGTACTGTACTGTACTGACTGGGTTGTAGCTATTGAACTCCCCTTTGTGGAGAAAGATTCTCTGCACTTAAAACCCAAACCCTTTAAGTCCCAATTCAGTCTGACCCCAGCACCTGCTGCAGGTGCTCAGCAATCTTTTCTCCCTCCCCTTCTCCCTCCCCTTCTTCTCCCTTTCCCCCACCCCTCCCCTTATCTTCCGCTTCCCTCATCTTCCCCTCCCCTCCCTTCTCTTCCCTCCCTTGTAATGGTATGCCATGGATGTCATACATAAATGCTAAGAATTGTAGAAAAGAGCAGAACAGGTCAAGTGCTTATCAAGCAAAGCTGTGTAGTTTAGTTTGGTTCAGTATTAAAGGACAGATGATCTCTACAAATTGAATAATTAAATGGACCTCCAGGGATCTGGAGATTTACTGCCAAGATGGAACCATTTACCTTCTTCACTGTAGCTCTTTGTAGAATTCTAGGATGGACACTGTCTTATGTTGTGTTCTCCCAGAGGCAGATACTGAACAAAGAGAATATATTGGAGATTATTCCAGGAAACATTGATAGTGCAGGATGCAGGAAGACAGGGAAGGGGAAGAACCCAACAGACAGTAATTTATTGATCAAGTTATACCATGGAAGACTGCAATTCACTCTTCCTGGAGAACTCTGAGAACCTGTATAGACATTTCCTTCCATCCCTCTGGTGGGCCAGTCCTGTATTGCCACACCAATTTCCACTGGTCAGTAAGTGAAACTGGATCTAGTAGGAAAGGGGGCATTGCTCCCTCATATTTTTTTTTACATTATACAGAAGGATTGCAATAAACTCCAGCAGGCAGAAACATGTATGTGCTGGAAATGGCAGCTTTGCTGGTGCGCCCTGAAAATGTAGGGAACACCGTCCCATATGGGTAGGATAACTAATGCCACAAATGGGACTTATTGATGCCATTCAGCACTGAACCAAGCAGAGAAAGCATGCCAGTGCTTTCTGTCCTGCCCTCCGATCTAAACATGGAAGGGGAAAGAGAGTGTTAGACAGCCAAGAGCTTCTATGGCTACTCAAGTTCTACTGCGGATGTGGCCGTGCTGTGGATTGTTCCATCTCAGTGGTGATGGATTTACCACCTCTTAGTCTAACATCTTCTTAAAGCTCCAAGCCCTGTGGGGGAAGATTTAATTTCAGTTTACATTTTAGACAGAAAGGAAAGTAGAGAGGGCTGTGAAATTGAGACATGAACACATTACATCTGCAGCTGTCTGTCAGTGTGTTCTGGGGGCCACTGAGCAGGTAGCTGATAGCAGAGAGTAGATGATAGGAGATGGGGCGTGGCGGTCATGGAACTGAAGCTGGACAGAGAAGCTGCTACAGAGTGGCTTCACTCCGAATGACACCCAGGGCCATCTCCCAGACAGACTTCCCTGGCTCCTGGCATAGTCTCCTCCATACCCACCTGTCTCTTTCATGTGGTGGCCTTCCTCACGGCTGAATACTGGAAGCCCAGCCCACACTCATTTCATGGGGAGTTTCCCTTCCTCAAGCATTCTTGTCCCAATCTGAAGCTCTTAGAGATACAAACTCTCCATAACCAAGAGGGAGCTGGGTGGAACTTGAGGTACAGGAGAGGCGGCCATAAGGTCAGGCATCCTATCAGCATTTCTGAAATCAAATCACCTCCTAGGCTGTAGTACCCATTGTAAAAACCCACAAATCCCCTGTCTGCAAATTCCCACCACATTCTAAATCTTTGGTGCTGTTTTCACGAAAGGCGATTCATGATGTGTATAATGTCATGGGCTAATATTTTTACTTTTGTCTTTTTGTGGAAAAAATACACGAAAGATTCTTTGACTAGAGCACATCTTGATTTGGATTGATAGAAAGTCATTCCAGGTACACAGGTGAACCTGCCTGGACCTTCTTCCCTCCTCTGCTTCAGGCTTAACTGAATAATCCAGTTATCCCTCAGTTCACAGGCAACCAAACTGAACATCTGGCATGGTAGAAGGCAACAAGGCCTTGCTGTTTGTCTTGGGTAAGGACGGCTAGAAGGCCAGCTCTCATCTGATAGAAGTTACCCTGGGAGTGGGCATGGTGTGTCCTATGTGTATCCAACAACTTCTAACTCAAAGAGTAGGATGCATTTGTCAGCCATGTGTTTCTGCTGCCCCAAGTAATGAGAGAAGGAAAGGAGGAAGAAGGAATAGAAAGATGGGAGGGACAGAGAGGAGCTCCTGGATCCTGTGGCAGCTTTAACACACCAATATTTTAAACACAGATTTGCTCCACTTGGATTTTGTGACCTGATTTTGTTGTAACTTCCTGCTGTTAAAACTTATTTGTAAAGATTTGACTTGAGGACAGTAGACAAGCTCCACATCATGCCTGTCTTCCCCAGGGTCTCTTGCTGAGTCATGAGGAGATGAGCAGTGAGCGTCTAGCCTGGGGGATGAGTCAGGTTTCAGAATCCTAGTTTTCATTCCATTTCTGTGAGACCTCAAGTCTTCTGATGTCTTCTTGTAGATTACCCCTCCTCTGGTTAATGGAAGGAGATTAGCCATACATACATTTGAATCCCAGAGTAACATAGGCTTGAAAAAAAAATCTTGAAAGGGATGCACTTTTCAATTATCTTGTGCCTTGCGTACTGCTAATCCTACAACAGCTTGGCAGCCATTATTAATGAGGATAATTCTGATGATGGTCAGATTTTTCTAGGATATTTCTCAGCCAACTAGAAATAATTGCACTGTCATTTTCCCTTTCCCTTTCAATGTGCAAACTTAATGATTCTTCCTAAGCATGAAACGGCCTCCAGGCCAACTTGGCAGGCACCAGGGTGCCTGGGCAGGGTTGATGAAGCCAGCTGGGAAGGCAATCATCTTCCTTAAGGACCAGGCACTGCCCTGTCCCCACTTGTCTTCTACTTGCCGAAGGAGGAGGGACATTTGTGTTCCTTTCTGAAACAAGTAGGAGCAGAAGGGGAGAGGCCTTGCAAGGCATTCCCACAGTGCTCCCCGGATTCTGCTGTGTCCACAGCAGGGGCCTTAGCCTAGGTTTATCTCATTTTTTAAGATTTATTTATTTATTTGAAAGTCAGAGTTACATAGCAGAGAGAGGAGAGGCAGAGAGGGAGAGAGAGGTCTTCCATCTGCTGGTTCACTCTCCAATTGGCCGCAATGGCAGGAGCTGAGCCGATCTGAAGCCAGGAGCTTCTTCCAGGTCTCCCACAAGGGTACAGGGGCCCAAGGACTTGGACCATCTTCTAATGCTTCCCCAGGCCATAATGGAGAGCTGGATTGGAAATGGAGCAGGCAGGACTCGAACCAGCGCCCATGTGAGATGCCGGAGCTTCAGGCCAGGGCAGTAACCCACTGCGCCACAGCGCCAGCCCCTCTCTCTCTTTTCTTACAATTCCAAATATATTGACCAATTGGAAAGTACTAGGCAAATGAAGAAATTATTGCATTTAAGCAATTCAATGCATCTTCTTTATTTTCTTTATCATAATATCACCACAAGCTCAAGTGGTAAAAACTCTAGGAGAAGCGGGGGAGACCATGGGCTGAAATTCTGCATTGTGCAGAGCTTGACCCACAACCTCAGGCAGCAAGGGAAGCCTGCCTGGATTTTTCCATTTGAAGTGCAGAAGGGATGTGATAAAAATTAAAATGACCCTCAAGTCAACTAATAGCCAGCTAAACCACTGGGTAGGATCCTGATTTAAAACGTGTCCAACCTACCAGTATTTGAGTTCAAATGAGGCTCATTGAGGCTGGAATATAATTATAAGAAAATGAAAAGCAAAGTTTAATGCCTGTGTTTTGTTGTTGTTTTTAATAACTTTGGAGTTGTTAAAAGTCCTATGGCACTCAGGCAGAGTTGGGGTTAAATTCTACTTACAGACTGTTGGCATTTGCGAATTAATTTAAAGGCTCTTTGATATACATTGTTTAAGCTACTTAGACTGGATAAGAGTCTGAGATGAGTCCTGGGACTTTAAACATATGTGCTATATTTGCCCTTGCTCTGGACTGATAGAGGTAATGAGGGTGAGTTCCATTGCCAGGTTGACATTCCACGTCAGTGCATGTTGTTGAGGGGCCCGCGAGCTTCCAGAACCAGCAGCTGCCATTGTTATCTGATGTGCCTCATGTGCTGCAGTGGATATTTGCCCAAACTCATAAAAATTTCTCTGCAAGGTCTATTGAATGTCGCTGGTATTTGTAACATAATAATCAAAATGAATTGTTGCTCTGGTGGTAGAATGAATACACAAGGGCTGATTAAGGCACTTGCAGAAATCCTGAAATGAAGATGAAGAACATAATAACAGCCACCCTTAACTTTAACCCTGTGGGGACTCTGTTATTAATTGGCCCAGATTTAAGCACAGCTTTTAATCAACTTGCAGGCTTTTAAGCCTGCACCCCCAGAACTACTTGTTCATCTGCAAGTACTGTGAATTAAATGTTGAACAAATGTCAGGGAAGGTCCTTTGAAGAGAGCTCCTCTTAGGACATTTCATCTACACCCGTATCTTGTAATAAAGCCACACAGCTGCGCACCTGACTGAGCTCCCGTCTGGAGCAGGTTTGCCTTCAGTTTTTCATAGCAGAAGGATGACAGGAGTTCTCTATGCTGAGAATGAAACAGAGTTTTGAATCTGCATCTGAGTGATTGAAGCCAAAGTAAGCATTCTCTCTGGGCTCCTTAAATGTATGGGTTTTGAGCAATTCTTTGAGGCTGTCTCTCAAGAACAATGAAATATAAATATGTGGTGGATGTGTATCCTAAATGCATACAAAATTCAGGGGCTCCTTGAACCCACTAATATCTATCCCCCAGCTTACAAGTAAGAGTCCCAGGTGGGATGGTTTTGTAGCAACCGGTGACTCTTCTTTGGTAACTCTTATATCTGATACTTTTGGTTTATTGTCTGTCTGTCCTGTTGGTTAATAAGCTCCCTGAAGGCAGGACTCATTCTCTGTAAGCTCTTGGGGTTTGAAAGACAAAACTACACATGTATGCTTGCATGTCAGAGTGTTTTTGAGATGAAAGAGATTATGAGAGAAGCAAGAAGACATCTTTGACCTTTCCTCACCCCCTCCCCCCACAGTGGATTCAACACTCTAGAACTTTTTTTCTCCTGAAGCAAACTACAAAAGCTACGAAAGGTCACTCTCTGATCTCCTTCTTTCTTCCTTTAAGACCTCCCTGTCGGCCGGCGCTGCGGCTGAATAGGCTAATCCTCCACCTAGCGGCACCGGCACACCGGGTTCTAGTCCCAGTCAGGGTGCCAGATTCTGTCCCAGTTGCCCTTCTTCCAGGCCAGCTCTCTGCTGTGGCCAGGGAGTGCAGTGGAGGATGGCCCAAGTCCTTCTGATCAGCGCAGTGCGCTGGCCGCTGCGCGCCAGCCGTGGCGGCCATTGAAGGGTGAACCAACAGCAAAAGGAAGACCTTTCTCTCTGTCTCTCTCTCTCAATGTCCACTCTGCCTGTCAAAAAAGGAAAAAAAAAAAGACCTCCCTGTATTAGAAGTCATGCACCACACCTGAGGAGAAGGACTAGCATGCAGAGACACAGGGAAGAATCCGGACAAACACACTTTGCCAATGCTCCCCATTTTATTTCCAATAGATCAGATCCCTTTTACGCCCTTTTATTTCCACAACTCACATCTGTCATCAAACTTAGCATAATAGCTTCCTCTGGGTCCTTGGGTCTTCATCTCTCTGAAGTCTCCCATGTTACATAAATCTTTGGTTAAATACATTAGCTGTGTTTTTCTCATTACTCTTGCCTTGTGTTGCAGGGGTGTTAGCTACAAACCTAGCAATGGTTGAAAAAAAAAAAAAAAAGATACCAGTTTTCTTTCCCCGCTACCAAGTCCTCAGCATACAAAGCCAGGCTTGGGATAGAAGTAGAACTCAATAAACGATTCTTAAATGAAAATACAGTATCTTCATCCCCTCAAAGTTTGATTTTCTTGTCTAAGACCAAACAATGCTAAGTCTACCCAAAGAACAAATTTCTAAAATTAAGAGATAAATGATTGTTCTCAAGTCTCCAGGATGCATGGTTAACCTTTCAAGGCACATGATTTACCTAATGATAATGAACTTGTGGAAAGCACTGTTGTAATTACATTAGATTCATTTAGTTACCTAAATCAATGCTGATCAGACCTAAGCATGCAAGAGAGTCATGTGGAGAGGCTGTGAAAGCACAAATTTCTGGGCTCTGCCCTCAGATATTGTCATGCTGGAGGTCTGGGGTTGGAACTTGAAATTCTATGAGCGTAACTAGCTCCAGGGGATACTGATAGTGCAGGCCAAGGGACCACACTCTGAGTAGCAAGGTTCTAAATCACCATGTGAAGTGATTCTGATGATCTCATATGACAGGGAAGGAATCTTGGGAGTTGGGTCTTCCCCAGGTAACACAACAGAGCTGGAGGTCTGAAGGCAGGTTTTAGGAACCAGTTTCTCTGTGCTATTACATGATGATGTCATTCTACCCGTCAGCCAGAATAAAAGTCTTATCACGTTGCTACTTCATACTCCCACAGGATTCTTCTTTAGGAGACAGCACTATAAAGTAATTAAGCTCTTAATTTGCTTTATTGTGCAAACAGTTATAACAGCGTTAACTGAATTTTTAGGGAAGAAAAATAAATCTCTCCTAATCCCTCCATTTTATCAGAAATTTCTTCTTTCATTTTTGTCATAAGCCTGATCATTTTTAAAGAGCTGCAATCACAGTAAATGTAAAAGTTGTGTTTAATTTTCATGTAGCATATTGAGCATTTTTCATTAGGTTGCTTTGTTTTATTATTTTTATGATGGTTAAATTAATGTACTAAAGTGTACATGCACAACTATATTACCCCTTCAATGTAGTACCCTGAGAGGCCATAAGCCTACTGCATTGCAAGGGATTAGGATACCTCTTTTGAAAGGACTCTGTGAAGGGCCAGTGTTGTGGCACAGCAGGTAACACTGCCACCAGCAATGCTGGCATCCCATATGGGCGCCAGTTCAAGTCTCAGTTGTTCCACTTCCAATCCAGTTCCCTGATCATGATCTGGAAGAAGTAACAGAGGATGGCCCAAGTACTTGGGCTCCTACCATCCATGTGGAGGAACCGGAGGAAGCTCCTGGCTCTTGGTTTCCATCTGGCCCAGGCCTGGCTCTAGTGGCCATGTAGGGAGTGAACCAGCAGATGGAAGATTGATCTCTCTCACCCTCTCTCTCTCTGTAACTCTGAACTCCAAATAAATGCATAATCAGGAAGGAAGGATTATCTGAACTAGTTTTAAAGAAATTTAAGAAGAGTAGTTTTTGGGAAGATGTTTGGCCTAGTAGCTTTAGATACCCATGTACCATTGGAGTACCTGGGTTCAATTCCTGGTCTCAGTGACTCACTGCAGATTCCTGCTAATGTGCATCATATGAATAATCAAGTAATTGAGTTACTGTCACTCACCAGGGGGCTCTGAACTCCTGAGACTTTAGCCTCAGCACAGCCTTGGCTATTCAAGGCATTTGGGGACTGAACCGGTACTTGGAAACTCTGCCTCTCTTGAAAAAAATTTTTTTCAACAACAACAATTTAATTCAGTCTCAGTCTTGGTTTTGATAAGAAAAGGATCATCCTTCCCTATTAACCTTGCTTGACTCCACAGGGCTTTTGCCATTTCCATAAAGCAAAAATGCTCAAAGGATCAGTACCAGCCACTGCTGGGGATATTTTTTCAATGCTTGAGAGATGTGAAGATGATTGACAGGCCATGATGAGGAAAGTTTTCTATTTTATGAGGTGACTCAATTTCTCCAAAACAGGATTTAAGTTGATGTAAAAACACACTTTTTCCACAGTAGACTAAACTTCTTATTGAAATATATGAGAATCACTAATGTAATTCAGTAGCTAAGTCTACCAGACTTTGTGGTCCTGCAACATTTTGCATAGGACTGTGAACAGAAGGAATAAGGAGAGAAAAGAATTCAAAAGCAGGTTTGGGTTCACTAGTTACAAGAGCAAGATTTTAAATCAATGTGAATTGATGGAATTTTCAATATATGGAATTGATAAATTATATCCGAATCATTGCATCAAAAAATGCAGATGGAGCAAATTTTTAAGTTTTCTAATAAAAGTAGTCCCTAATACAACACATAGAAAATGTGTAAGACTTGTTTGTGGCAATAACACCGTATTCTAAAGAGAAATGATAAACCTGAAAAAATATTCTGATCACATATGAAATAATTTCCATTTATGTATAGTATCAGTTAATATATGAAGTGTTTGTTCAAGTAAATAACAACCAGAACCACAATAGGAAAATATTATACATGACCAGAAAACAGAACTGTGTGTAGCTTATAAAGGTCTGCTCCCTCCTTTCTTTTTCTTTAATTTTACAAAGACAGATTGAGGGAGAGGAGTAAGGGGGAAAAGTATGATTGTATTCTTAGAACTGTACTTATGAAATACCTGAAATCTTGAGGGGTTTATGAAGAGACAGGACACAGGAGCATACATTCTAAGAGCGCAGGCCAGCACCGCAGCTCACTAGGCTAATCCTCCGCCTTGCGGCACCGGCACACCGGGTTTTAGTCCCGGTCGGGGCGCCAGATTCTGTCCTGGTTGCTCCTCTTCCAGTCCAGCTCTATGCTGTTGCCCAGGAGTGCAGTGGAGGATGGCCCTGCACCTGCATGGGAGATCAGGAGAAGCACCTGGCTCCTGGCTTCGGATCAGCATGGTGTGCCGGCTGCAGCGGCCACTGAGGGGTGAACCAACGGAAAAAAGTTCTCACTGTCCACTCTGCCTGTCAAAAAAAAAAATCCATGGCTGGATAGCCTTGCACTCCCACTTTTATTTAGAGGGTACCACCTATTCTGTAGGCAAGGTTATATATCAACTTAACAGATCTGGGAGAAGAAATAGGGGAGGGAGGGCTGGTGGCCTAAGATAGGCCTCAGAGCTGTGCTGTAAGTCTTCAGACAGGCCCATTTAAATCCATGCAAATGCCCCAGGTACCAATTAATGTCCATTAGCCCCCTGCTGCTCTGGCTGCCACATTCCTTCAGGGTGTCAGGTGGGTGTGCCCATCCCCTGGCCTGTTTAGGCAGGAGCAGAAACTGTGGCCTAGCCTCTAATTTCAGAAGAGTTTGCTGTCTGAGAGACACTTATGAAGCATCTTCTACAAAATCTGGTTTTTTATATTAATAAGAAAAATTTTTGCTCAATATTATGCCTAGTAACTAAAGATCCATTTAAACAAAATGACAGGGTGGGTATTTGGCAGTGGTTAAGTCACTGGTTAAGACACCAGTGTATCAGAGCGCCTGATTAGAGGCCCAGCTGTTCCACTTCTGACCCAGCTTCCTGCAAGTATGCACCCTGTGAGGCAGCAGATGATGGCTCAAGTATTTGACTTGGTGCCATCCACATGGGAAATTGGGATGGAGTTCCAGGTTCCTGGATTCAGCCTGGCCCTGCCCTGCTCTTTCAGGTATTTAGATACTGAGCCAGAAAAATGAAGATCTCTCCTGTCTGTCTGTCTGTCTGTCTGTCTCTCTCTCTCTCTGGCTTCTGGATAGAAAATAGATCATTTTTAATCCATCATCAATTAATAATTTATATTATTAATAATTTGTTAAAGGGACCAGCAGTTTTATATACTGTCTATGAGAGTATAGATTGCTATAAGTTCATCAGGTTTCAAAGTAATAAATAAAAATCTATCACAAAATAAAACGCACATATACCTTTTTTTAAAGATTTATTTATTTATTTGAAAGAGTCACACAGAGAAAGAGAGAGGTCTTCCATCCACTGGTTTACCCCCAAATTGTCTGCAACGGCTGGAGGTGCACCGATCTGAAGCCAGGAGCTTCTTCCGGGTCTCTCATGTGGGTGCAAGCGCCCAAGGACTTGGGCCATCTTCTACTGCTTTTACCAGGCCATAGCAGAGAGATGGATTGGAAGTGGAGCAGCTGGGACTCGAACCGGCACCCAATGCTGGCATTGCAGGCGGCAGCTTTACCCACTACATCACAGCAACAGCCCCACACATACACCTTTAATCTGTGATTTTGCTCCCAGAAATTTGTTACAATTATACTCACAAATGCACACTGAAATGTATGAATAAATATACTCATTAAAATTGACCTTTAATAGTTTAAAAAATGAGATTCAACCTAAAGCCCATAGGCAGGTGAATGGCTACATAAATTATGAAGCATCCATTAAATAGTATTCTAGATAATTAAAAGAATGAGGTAGAGTTCTGTATGCTGACAAGGAAAACTGCCCTGAGATATATTGTCAGAAGGATAAAAGTAAAGACAAATTGTAGATTAGTATGTAAAATATATAATTCTCTATATATAATTTCTACCTGTTTTTAAGGTCAAAGTTTAAAAAATCTACTTTGTGTTTCTTAAAAGTATATACTGTAGCAGAAATTGTGAACAACAAATGAACTAGTAAATGTAACAGTCTGTAAGATAAGTAGTCCTGTAACAAAACACCCCAACACTTAGTTTAAAGCAGTTCAGGAGGGAGCAGGCATTTGGCATACTGGTCAAGACACAGCTTTGATCACCTGCATTGCATACTGGAGGACTTCGGTTCAAGTCCCAACTCCACTTCGGGTTCCTGCTTCTTGCGAACAGACACCTCTGGAAGTAGCAGATGATGGCGCATGGGCTTGGGCTCTGCCACTTACACAGGAGACCTGGATTGTGTTCCAGGGCCCTGGCTTTAGCCTGGCCCAGCCTTGGTCCTTGCAGGCATTTGGGAAGTGAACTGGTGGGTGGAACATCACTCCCTCCCTCTCCCTTCTCCTGCCCCCAGACCCCTCTACCCTTCAAAAAAATAAGAATTTTAAAAAAATCTATAAGGACATTCATTTCTGTAAATTTGTGTGCTGGCTACATAGATTTTCTGCTTATTTTCCTGGGTTCATTTGTGCCATTTCCTCAGGGATGTACTTCTCTGAAAGGCTGAGTAATTGAGTCTTTCACCCGTATGGCCTTTCACTTGGACTGCTCTCTGGCAGGCTTTTCCCTATCATCAAGGTCTCAGCAAAGCAACCCAAAAGGAAAATCTCAATGCACAAGAAGTTAGCAGACTTCTGCTGGTATCACATTTGCATGTCACAGGACCAAGCAGCTCAGGCAACTTGGGTCAATGTAAGGAAAGTCTTGTTGGGGGCCATTACTGTAAGAAAGTTCCACAAGATATGTATAATCACCTCTTTTTTACCCCTGATGAAAGTAAGGCTTAGGGGCCAGCACCTGTGGCGCCGGCACACCGGGTTCTAGTCCCGGTCAAGGTGCCAGATTCTGTCCCAGTTGCTCCTCTTTCAGTCCAGCTCTCTGCTGTGGCCCGGGAGTGCAGAGGAGGATGGCCCAAGTGCTTGGGCTCTGCACCCACAAGGGAGACCAGGAGAAGCACCTGGCTCCTGGCTTCGGATCAGCGCAGTGCGCCAGCCACAGTGGCCATTGGAGGGTGAACCAACGGAAAAAGGAAGTCCTTTCTCTCTGTCTCTCTCTCACTGTCCACTCTGCCTGCCAAAAAAAGTAAGGCTTAGGAAGAATTGACTCTCCAGTGGTCACAGTGTTGCTCAGTAACAGAATGTAAAGTTTATCCCAGTTTCCTTAATCATGGAGCCTGTCCCTGCCTCCCCCCATATCTTTTGAAGGAATTTATTAATATATTAGATTCCCAGGGCCACAGCAAATGCATGATAATTACTACAACACAATTTTCATTTACTCTCATGTTGTGATGTGAATACAAAGAGCAAATTTAATATACGTCATAGATACAATTCTAAGAACATAATATTTTACTCTTCCCTTTCTAATTTTTGAGGTAAAATATTTTAAATTTACATTATCACCAAAGGATTAATGTTCTAGTCCATTAAGAGTTCAACAATTAAAAATACCATAATTCAGCTGGAATATATGAAAGGGCTATAAAAAAGTGAAAAAATGTCCATTTTACTCAATTAGATAAAATTTTAAAATAATAACAGAACATTAAAATGGTAGTAGTATATCATTCTAAGCCATTGGTTTGACTAAGTATGAAACAAAGTTGCTAATACTATACTTGCAGCAATACTGATACTCTTACATATTTGGGTTTGTTATTTTTTAATTTTAGCTCCCACATATAAGCAAGAAAATGTAGTATTTCTTTCTGGATCGGTTTATTTCACTCAACATGATGTCTTCCAATTGCAACCCTTTTGATGCAAATGATAGAATTTCCTTCTTTTTTATACTTGAATAATATCTAGTATACCTAGCAGTGGGAATGCTGGATTATATGGCAAATTTGTTTCTAGTTTTTTTTTTTTTTAAGGAATCTGCATATTGTTTTCCACAGTGGTTGCACTAATTTACATTCCCACCAACAGTGCCTAGGAGTTCTCCTTTATCCACATCTTCCCCAACATTTGTTATTTTCTGTCTTTTAGATAATAGCCATTATGACAGGGATGGGTGAGGTGATATCTCATTGTGGTTTTGATTTGCATTTCTGGGATGGCCAGTGAGGGTGACCATTTGTTCACATATTTGTTAGCCATTTGTATTTCTTAAAAAAGTGTCTATTCAGGTCCTTTGCCCATTTCTTAACTGAATTATTTGGGTTTTTTGTTGAGATTTTTGAGTTACTGTTAAATTCTGGATATTAATCCTTTGAAAGATATGTAGTTAGCAAATATTTTCCCATTCTGTTGGATGTCTTGTTTTCTTTGCTATGCAGAAACTTCAGAATTTGATTCAATGTCATACAATGCCTACTTTTGCTTTTGTTGACTATTTTGGGGGGTCTTGTTCAAGAAGGCATAACCTACACAAATGTCTTGAAATGCTCCCCCTACATTTTCTTCTACCAGTTCATAGTCTCAGTTCTTAAATTTAAGTCTTTGATCCAACTTGAGTGATTTTTTTATTTTGGTGAAAGTTAGGGACCTAATTTCATTCTCCTACATATATACATCCATTTATTGAAGAGATTATCCTTTTTCCAGTTGACTATATGTATGTGAATTAATTTCTTGCCTGTCTATTCTGTTGTGCTCATCTTATGTGTTGGTTTTTATACCAGTGCCATGCTGTTTTAATTACTGTGGCTTTGTAGTATGCTTCAAAGCCAGGTATTGTGATGCCACCAGCTTTATTTAGCTGCTCAGTACTTTGGCTACTCTGAGTCTTTTGTGATTCCATATGAATTTTAGGATTGCTTGACTCTTGACTACCTTTCTCCATATAATCCCAGTTTTCTTACTTCAAGCCACTTACTTTTCTTCAGATCTTTAATTTTAATTTTAGCTTTCCTTGTGCACTGCTTTAAATGGACTCCATCTTACACTCCAACTTTTGTTTCCACATTTGCTTAAGACAGTTAAACTTTTCTTGGGGTTGTTCCCTTCCCTGTCTCTCAAATATGCCCTTTCTTGCCTCAGGTGTCTGCATTGAACTGCATCATAACTGCCCCTCAGAATCCCAGCAGCACTTCAAGTCTATTCTACACATCATACCTTCAACTAAATTTCTCTCATTCACCCCAGAGAAAAACTGGTGTTTGCTTGCTGATCTAATACTCTTATCATATACTGCATTAATGAAATAGGAAGCTTCCATGTGACTCCTAGTCTATAATATGTAGGAAATCTAGAATCACACATTTTGGTATTTCCCACTTTGCCAGTCATAGCTTTTCAGAAATCTAAGACCCTGAAGATCTGAACCTGCCTTTTAAATGCCTAGATCAAAGGTGGGCTTCAGCCCTAATGGTGAAGATGCCACCTAGGATACCCATATTCCTGGTCAGACTACCAGGGATGATTCCTGGCTCTGCTCCATAATTTTGAGGGCCTGACCCTTAAAATAATAAAGCAAAGGTTTTTTGTAAAGCAAAATAATCTATCTAAAACAATGAAATAAATTCATAATGTCCAGGGCAATTCAAGGCATTTTCCACTACCATTTTCAATTCAATGTGTTTGGCTTTTGAACTCTCCACTAATCCCGGAGTCTATTTTACCCTGTTAAACTGAAGAAGTGAAAAATGAATAAAAATGTGGTCTGAGGTGTCTCCCTAGCTTACATGTTTCTTGGTTTCTCTGAGATGATTACAAAAGTCAGTCCATCCCTACACTATTCTTCTTACAGTTCTCCTGGATAGCATCCTTATTGTGCTGATCTAGTCTTCTGTCCCAACTGTAACCAATGTCCTCAAACACATTAAGTAGAAATACAATTCTCTTCCCCATTGAAAGCCAATTGTGGATGTAGTCTGATATCTATATGGGACGGCCGTGTCTCCTGCTTGTCTTTGCAGTTCCTTCTTTCTATAATCCAGTTGTACCATATGTGATACCTTGCATTTATATTCAATAATATTCATGGACACCTCTCCAATATGGGAACAGCTATGATTATGTATGACTTTGGACTTGACTGTATAATTTTCTTTGGCTAATAAGACAATTGTATTCATAACATGAGCAGGGGTCTTTTTTTTAAGGATTTATTTATTTATTTGAAAGTCAGAGTTACACACAGAAGAGAGATGGAGAGAGAGAGAGAGGTCTTCCATTCGCTGGTTCACTCCTCAATTGGCCACAATAGCCGGAGCTGGGCCGATCCAAAGCCAGGAGCCAGGATCTTCTGGGTTTCCCATGCGGGTGCAGGGACCCAAGGACTTGGGCCATCTTCTACTGCTTTCCCAGGCCATAGCGGAGAGCTGGATTGGAAATGGAGCAGCCAGGACTCAAACCAGCACCCACTCAGGCCAGGGCGTTAACCTGCTGCACCACAGCATTGGCCTAATGAGCAGGGATCTTAAAGATACTTTTGTGGCTGAACCTCATTCTTGTCTCTAGTGAGATGTCCTGAGAAAAACATGTCTGAGTAACAGCTGCGGTAACCTTTGGGTAACTTCAGCGTGGGCACCAGAATAAACACATTGAAGCATACCTGAATTCCATCCAGAGACAGGATCCAGGCCCAGCTGAGTGACAACCAGAGACTGTGATGCTTTGGAGCTCATTGTAGGTGAACCAACGGTTGGTCAGCTGACTTGTGCATGCTAGAATAAATGCTCATGCCAGAAAGTCACTGAAATTCAAAATGAGTTATTACACAGTATTTTTATAGCAATGGCTAACTGATATATCATCAGCCTTTCCTTTCTTCTGGCTTTCCCTTCTCTTTGATTCTCTGGGCTTCTACAAAGTTTGTAACTTCTGCTGGAGTCACTCTCTTCCTGATTTCACTGTCCCCTACTTAACTTACCTACATGATCCCAATTTAGTAGAAACATCCTTCTATGAAAAGACTTTCAGATTCTGAGATCTAAAAACCTTGTCCTCCTCTGCACCTCAGCATCATGGTACACTTCCGTCACAGTATTTCCTGTCAATTATAATTATGTAAATCAGTTTCTTTCTTTCTCATTCAGCTATAAACTTAGAAAGAACCACATCTGCTTGATGAATTCTGGAGTCCCAGTGTTTAGTATAATGTGAATCATTTCAGAGGTCTTGATGAAATTTTGGTACAATAATTCAATTTAGGGTATGAGGATTTTACTGTGTGAGTTTGTTCCATGAGGTCTTTGCTATTACCTGAGATTAAGTCTAGGTTGAGAGTAGCTAGTATCTACTAATGTTAATAACTAAAAGTAATAAAGAACTGAGGTATTTGAGCTAAACACAAAAAATAAGTAAACAAAAACTAAGAAGTGCATAATTTGAATAATTCCATTTTCTGCACCTTTTCCTTTCGCATGTGCTGGGAAGGATGAGTGCTGTCTTGCTACACTGTAAATAAGATAGCAGGTGGCTGTGTTGAGATCGTCATATTTCATGACTGTTGAGGGGTACATTTTGAGCGATGAGGTTCATAGAGACAAAAGTTAATTTACTTCCTGTCAAAAGATGGTGCGATGAGAATACCAGTTTATATAGGAAAAGAGATGGTGATGCCCTTGAAGGAGACAGCAGTGGATTGAAACATCCCATATTTGGTCAGAGAATCTTTACTTTAGATGTTAGCTTTGTCACTGGACCCTGCATTATTATGATTCTATTCTACATCAAAGCATCTTGGATATTTTCTCTACTCCAATTTTAATCTCTTTGTGCTAGATGTCTTTCTCTTAATTGCCTTTGGAGCTCTGGTCATAACCTTGAAACATTAATCAATAACCAAAACAAGAAAATTCCTATTTTTTTTAAAGTCGGTGTTACAAAAAAAAACAAAAACAATAACTGTGCATTGTCTCAGATTAAGATCTAAACACAAATAACTAAAAAACTATGAATGATATTGAGCTTGATCCAAGTTTCAAGAAATGATTTGGGATCCCAGGTTAAATTGCCACTTGGGATTCCCACATCTCATATCATAGTGCCAAATTTCACCCACCCCTCTGCTTGCAATTCTAGCTACCAGACAATGAACATCCTGGGATGCAGCAGGGGATGACCTGGGTTCCTGGCACCCAACCAGGAGAGTTGGATTGAGTTATAGGCTCTTAGCTTCAGCCTAGCCCAGCCCTGGCTATTTCAGACAGCTGGAGAAAGAATCATCAGATGGAAGATCTTTCTGTCTGACTGCCTTTTGTTATCTTCTCTCTCTGTCTTTCAAATAAAATCAAAGTAAATGAAAATTTAGAATGTTTCATAAAATATATTAGTTGGGATAATTAGTGAAACTGGATTATGGACTCTAGTTTATACAGGAGCATTATATCTAATATTAAATATCCTGGGGTAGAGCCAGAGAGAGAAAGAGAGGTCTTCCATCTGCTGGTTTACTCCCCAAATGACTGCAATGGCCAAAGCTGAGCTGATCAGAAGCCAGGATCCAGGAGCTACTTCTGGGTCTTCCATGTGGGTGCAGGGACCCAAGCACTTGGGCCATCTTCTTCTGCTTTCCCAGGTGCATTAGCAGGAAGCTGGATTGGAAGTGGAGCAGCCAAGATTCGAACCAGCATGAATATGGGATGCCAGTGCTGCAGGCCAGGGCTCTAACCTGCTGCTCTAAAGCACCAGCCCCAGAAAAACTGTGCTATTCTTGTTACTTTTCTGTAAACTTGACATTAGTAATGTATGTCTTTTTTAAACTTAAGAAATTTAGTATAACATTTTAAACAGATCTCACATGATCCATTCTAGGGGCCCCAAATTCTCTGAGCTAGAAAGGGCTTCCAAAGCCCTTGTTCAGACAACTGCATGTTCCAGGGGAGCCATGGTAGGATCTTTGTGAACAACAGTAATCTCCTACCTGTTCCACTTCAGAATAAGATGAGTATACTCACAGCGGGCAAGAACTGCACGACAGTTGTGAGTCCCAGAACTATAGAGGCTGGATCTAGAAAGTAGTCATGACTGGTACTCAGCCTGATGGGAATGCTGGGGCCACATTCTGGCTGAGGGGGGGGGGCGGCAGTGGGCTGATATTGACCTGTGGCTGTGTGCACTGCTTTTACCTTCTGTGAGTGGTTATTCAAGAGTATATTGGGGGCCTGCATTGTGGCACAGTGGGTAGAGCCATCACCTGGGACACAGCATCCCATCCCAGTTAGTGTTCCAGCTGCTCTACTTCCAATCCAGATCCCTGCGAATGGCCTGGGAAAAGCAGCAGAGGATAATCAATGTGCTTGGGCACCTGCACCCATGTGGGAGACCTGGAGGCAGATATTGGCTCTTGGATTTGGCCTGGCCATTGCAGACATCTGGGAGATGAACCAGCAAATGGAAGACCAATCAATCACTCTCTCTCTCTCCCTCCCTCCCTCCCTCCCTCCCTCCCTCTCTCTAACTCTGGCTTTCAAATATGTAAATAAATTTTTTAAAAGATTTATTTTATTTATTTGAAAGGCAGAGTTAGAGAGAGAGGTGGAAACAGAGAGAGGTCTTCCATCCGATGGTTCACCCCCCAGATGGCCACAATGGCCGGAGCTGTGCCGATCCAAAGCCAGGAGCCAGGAACTTCTTCGATGTCTCCCAGGTGGGTGCAGGGGCCCAAGGACTTGGGCCATCTTCTACTGCTTTCCCAGGCCATAGCAGAGAGCTAGATTGGAAGAGAAGCAGTTGGGACTAGAACTGGTGCCCATATGGGATGCCAGCGTTTCAGGCCAGGGCATTAACCTGCTGCACCACAGCACCAGCTCCTAAATAAATCCTTCTTAAAGAGAGTATATTGAAAGAAATGAGGTGATAGGAGAGAAAGTCACTGCAAACTCACTTCTTACACTGTCATCATTTCACATACCAGACAGAATGTTACTTCCTTTGCCTAAATAATACCGCCAGATCTAGAATCCAGGGGAGATACAGGACAATATTCCTAGCTAGGAACAAACTGATACAGTATGAAATAGAATTAGTGTATCAGAGTAATTTCATAAAAAGAAACCACTAAAATAAAACATTGCTCCTAAATGAACAATATTAAATAATTTTAGCTGGCATTTTCTGCCTATACAAACACCACTAAGACTCAAAAACCTACATAAAAATGTTATTCAGGAATTTATTTTTGTGTATGACACTGATTTTAATAATTTTTGGGCGCTCTACCTTGACCACCTCTAAGGTAATTCTGGAAAAACAAAAATCCTTGAAAACACTTAATTTTTAGGAAAATATTATATATGAATGTTAAAAGTTAATGCTGCCTTTATAAATAATTCATTTTATTTTTCTTGGATATTGGTGATTTACTTATTCATTCAACATTTACTCAACAGCTGCTATAGTAGACATGTCAGGGCACTGCCACAGCTCCTTGGTCTTCCCTGGAGGTGGTCTGTTGATTCATTAAAAAATCTCTATAATAACCCTTCCTTGAAGAGCTTTCTCTGGCTTCTGGCATAAGGTACGGATAGAACCACTAGTGATGAGGAGGTCATCTAGCCAGCCTCAGTCAGTGAAAGGGTGGGGGAACTTGTGGATAAGGACCTCAGCTTCCTTCTGCCTTCAGTGGAAAAATTCCTGGGTGCATCCCATAGTCTCTCACAGGCCTCCTAGTGGCTTTAACCTCTCCTTGCACAGTCATGACCTACTCTACAGAACTCCCTTCACTGGCTGCCTTTTCTTCTTTCTCTTACTTTCCCACTCCATCAACTCTGGTTCCTTTGTTGTTTCACAAACATATTACCTGAAGTAACTTCTTGTCTGTGTGTATTCAAACCAAGCCACCTTCTCTGCCCAAGGAACTGGTCTTGGCAAAATGGAGAAAATGCATTCCTTCCATGGGCCTTACCTCCCACTGGGTGAAACAGAGATTACCAAAGTAACAAATTCAGAAACACAATACATCAGGACTTTTGTGCAGTAAATATCTAATGTAGGCTAAGGGGATAGATTAGCATGTAGAATCCATTGGAGGAAATACTTGAGCAAAATTGAAAAACAAGAATGGTATGAGATTTGCCAAGATCTTGAGGAAAACAGTTCAGATAGGGACATAGCATGAGCCAAAGTCCTGTGGCAAAAAGAAGTTGTGAAACAACCTGAGGGTGGAAGAAGGAAGAGAGATAAGGGAAGAAGAAGGGCTGGTGCTGTGGTGCTTCCGGTTAAACTGCTATCTATAGGGCTGGCATCCCATGTGGGCACCTACTTGTGTCCTGACTGCTCCACTTCCAATCCAGTACTTGTTAATGCACCTGGGAAAGCAGAAGATGATGTACCACATACTTGGGCCTCTGCACCCATTGGGAGACCCATATAAAGCTCTTGGCTCCTGGCTTCAACCTGTCCCAGCCCTAGCTGATATGGCCATTTGGGAAGTGAATCAGTGGATAGAAGATCTCCCTTTGTTTCTGTCTCTCCCTATCTCTCTGCAACTCTTTCAAACAAATAAATAAATCTTTTTTTTAAATGAAAGTGAAAAAGAGGGGAGTAAAAGGAGACAAAAAGGACAGAAGGAAGTTTGGCTGAAAAATAATAAGAAAGAAAACTATTGGAGCTTAGAGGTAGAAACACTAAAATTACTGATGTACTGGAATAGCAATATTTTATCATTAATGTAGGTTGCCCTCTACTAACAATGGTTCAGCTCAGGATATTTTGACTTCATGGTGGTATGACAGCAAAAATATGAAGTAGAAACTGTGCTTTGAATTCAGATCTTTTCCTGGTCTTGTTGTATACAGCCAAATCCACTCTAGTGTTGCTGGGCATTATCAGTGAGCATAGCCCCCAGTGGTCCCCATGGTCACTGGAAGCAGCCAATATTCTATAGTATGCTGTGTTGCTAAGCTAAGATGCTCATTAGGTTAAGCATAAACTGATACTTAATTTCAAATGGATTTATCAGAATGTAGCTGCATTGTCAACTGAGGAAAACCATTAATTTTTAATTGACACATACAATTGAATGTTTATAGGATCAAGTGTAACATTTCAATCCATGTATACAAACTACAATGATCAGAGCAAAATAATCGGCATACTCATCCCTTCAAAGTTATGTCATTTCTTTATTCTGGGAATATTCAGAAATCTTCTTACCAGTTATTTTGAAAAATACACTTAATTATTGCAAAGGAGCATCCGTATTTATGTTTATATTTTAGGTGGTTTGGACCTAAAAACAGGTGGTGGAATATTCACTGATTGAGGAATATACGTTGCACAAATGTTTTCTAGACATTTACTACATAGAGATACTGTCTCAGAATTTGGAAAACAGAAATGAGAACAGAATCATTGCCCTCATAGAACTGACAATCTATACAGCAGAAAAAATGTAAAAATCACCCTCTTTTCTTTTACATCACTTCTATTAATTTTTTAAATATTCATTTCCTGTGCTATTGGAATGTGGCCTCAGTTTCATAACTTTTTGTAATCAGTTTCTATGTTTAGAATATAATACATTGTAATATTTATAAATATCTCCTCTACCCCTAACTCTTCTAGATTCTAATTCCTCCAGTGGGAATGGTAAATGGAAAGATCTCTTTATTGACTGGTTGCAATCATTATAAGGGTTGGAGAGGATGGTCCTGTGCTCCGGCTTTCAGTGGATGTATTTCCAATTGACACAGCCACCTTCTGACAGTTATATGGACTTTTCCTGAAGTGATGCTCAGGTTTCTCCTGGTCCTCTTATGGAAGGCTTCCTTAGAGGCAGCTGTGTCTTTGTAGTACAAGACCCTAAAGGCTATGTCCATATACAGCTCCAAACTCCTAGGAACCCATGCCAAGAACTTTAATAAAATGACAACATGAACTACTCTAATCGGAAAGCTTCTGCAGTTTCTAATCCTTACTAAAAAGCCACTCTAAGACAAGATCAGCCTCCATTTATTATTGCAGCCCAAGACTTTACAAGTCTTCTCTTGATCAGCCCTAACACTTGGCCTTTGAGCTCAGATCACACCTCTGCTATTTGCTTTAAAAGGCAAATATCATGTTTGTTTTTTTTTTTTTGTAATCTGTGATAACTGAGTACAGAAATAAAGTGTATATGAGTGAAATTGACAATTTTCCCCAAAGAAACATTTTTTATTTAAGAAGTACATTTTTCATAAGTACAACTTTAGGAATATAGTGATTATTCCCACCTCCACTCCCACCCCAACAATGTCTTGTAGGGTTTCCCCAATGTTCTCCAATAATTTTATTGTATAAGTTTATAGATTTAGGTCTTTAACCCATTTTGAATGGATATTTGTATAAGGTTGAAGTCCTGCTTCATACTTCTGCATATGGAAATCCAGTTTTCCCAGCATTTGTTGAAGAGACTGTCCTTGCTACAGGGATTGGTTTTAGCTCCTTGGTCAAATATAAGTAGGTTATAGATGCTTGGATTGATTTCTGGCATTTCTATTCTGTTCTATTGGTCTTTCCATCTATTTTTGCACCAGTACCTGGCTGATTAGATTATAACTGCTTTGTAGTGTATCTTAAAATCTGGTGTTGTGATGCCTCTGGCTTTGTTTTTGTTGTATAAGATTGCTTTAGCTATTCAAGGTCTCCTGTGCCTCCATATGAATTTCAGCATCATTTTTTCTAGATCTGAGAAGAATGTCTTTGGTGTTTTCATTGATATCACATTGAATCTATAAATTGCTTTTGGAAGAATGGACATTTTGATATTGATTCTTTTAATCCATGAACATGGAAGATTTTTCCATTTTTTGTACCTTTTTTTAGTGTTTTGTAATTCTCATTGTAGAGATCTATGACATCCTTGGTTAAATTTATTCCAAGGTTAAGTTTTTTTGTAGCTATTATGAATGGGATTGATCTTAGAAGTTCTTTCTCAGTTGTGGAATTATCTGTGTATACAAAGGCTGTTGAGTTTCGTGTATTGACTTTATATCCTGCTAGTTTACCAAACTCTTCTATGAATCCCAATAGTCTCTTGGTGGAGTCTTTCAGATCCCCTATATATAGAATCATGTCATTTGCAAACAGCAATAATTTAACTTCTTCTCTCTCAATTTTTATCCCTTTGATTTCTTTTTCTTGCCTAATGGCTGTAGCTAAAATTTCCATGATTTTATTGAATTCTATTGAATGGTGAGAGTGGGCATCCTTGTATGGTTCTGGATCTCAGTAGGAATGCTTCCGACTTTCCCCATTCAATAGGATGCTGGCTGTGGGTTTGTCATAAATTGCCTTGATTGTGTTGAGGAATATTCTTTCTATACCCAATATACTTAAGAGTTTTTATCTTCATGCCTTCTACGCATCTATTCAGATAATCACATGGGTTTTGTTCTTCAGTTTGTTAATATGATGGATCATATTGATTGATTTTACAGATGTTGAACCATCCCTAAAGATCAGGGATAAATCCTACTTGGTCTGGGTGAATGATCTTTGATTTGTTGTTGGATATGATTGGCTAGAATTTTGTTAAGGATTTTTGCATCTGTGTTCGTCAGGGAAATTGGTCTGTAGTTCTCTTTCTCTGTTGCATCTTTTCCATGTTTAGTGATTAAGGTGATGTTGGCTTCATAAAAAGAATTTTCTAGGATTCCCTCCCTTTCAAGTGTTTCGAATTATTTGAGAAAAATTGGAGTTTTTAATGTCTGGTAGAATTCAGCAGTGAATCCATCCAGTCCTGGACTTTCCTATGTTGGCAAAGCCTTTATTACTGATGCAGTTTCTGACTTGGTTATGGGTCTGTTTAGGTTTTCTATGTCTTCATGGCTCAATTTAGGTAGGTTTTATGTGTCTAGGAATCTATCCATTTCTTCTAGGTCTCCCAGTTTTTTGGCATACAGCTCTTTGTAGTAATTTCTGAAAATTCTTTTTATTTGTGTGGTGTCCTGTTATTACATTTCCTTTTTCTTTTTTTTTTAAACTTTTATTTAATGAATGTAAATTTCCAAAGTACAGCTTATGGACTACAATGGCTTCCCCCCCCCATAACGTCCCTCCCACCTGCAACCCTCCCCTTTCCCACTCCCTCTCCCCTTCCATTCACATCAAGATTCATTTTCGTTTCTCTTTATATACAGAAGATCAGTTTAGCATACATTAAGTAAAGATTTCAACAGTTTGCTCCCACACAGAAACATCAAGTGAAAAATACTGTTTGAGTACTAGTTATACCATTAAATCACAATGTATAGCACACTAAGGACAAAGATCCTACATGAGGAGTAAGTGCACAGTGACTCCTGTTGTTGACTTAACAAATTGACACTCTTGTTTATGGCATCGGTAATCACCCTAGGCTCTTGTCATGAGTTGCCAAGGCTATGGAAACCCCCTGAGTTCACTGACTCTGATCATATTTAGACAAGGCCATGGTCAAAGTGGAAGTTCTCTCCTCCCTTCAGAGAAAGGTACCTCCTTCTTTGACGACCCATTCTTTCCACTGGGATCTCACTCGCGGAGATCTTTCATTTAGGTTTTTTTTTTTTTTTTCCCCAGAGTGTCTTGGCTTTCCATGCCTAAAATACTCTCATGGGCTTTTCAGCCAGATCCGCATGCCTTAAGGGCTGATTCTGAGGCCAGAGTGCTCTTTAGGACATCTGCCATTCTATGGGTCTGCTGTGTATCTCACTTCCCATGTTGGATCATTCTCTCCCTTTTTGATTCTATCAGCTAGTATTTGCAGACACTATTGTTTATGTGATCCCTTTGGTTCTTAGTCCTATCATTATGATCAGTTGTGAACAGAAATTGATCACTGGGACTAGTGAGATGGCATTGGTACATGCCACCTTGATGGGATTGAATTGGAATCCCCTGGTATGTTTCTAACTCTACTGTTTGAGGTAAGTCAGCTTGAGCATGTCCTGAATTGCACATCTCTTCCCTCTCTTATTCCCACTCTTATATTTAACAGCGATCACTTTTCAGTTAAGTTTCAGCACTTAAGAAGAATTGTGTATTGATTACAGCATTCAACCAAAAGTATTAAGTCGAACAAACAAAAAAAAAATACTAAGAGGGATAACATATCAAGTTGCTCATCAACAGTCAGGGTGAGGGCTGATCAAGTCACCGTTTCTCATAGTGTTCATTTCACTTTAACAGGTTTCCTTTTTGGTGCTCAGTTAGTTGTCACCTATCAGGGAGAACAAGTGGTATTTGTCCCTTTGGGATTGGCTTATTTCACTCAGCATAATGTTTTCCAAATTCCTAACAGGGATCACTTTCCAGTTAAATTTTAAACACCTAAGAATAATTGTGTGTTAATTACAGAGTTCAACCAATGTTACTAGAACAAAAAAAATACTAAAATGGATAAAGTATTACATTGTACATCTACCGTCAGCTCTTGTCCTGACGGTTGATGTACATTTCCTTTTTCATCTCTAATTTTATTGATTTAGGTCTTCTCTCTCCTTTTTTTTTTTTGATTAGTTGGGAAAATTTTATTTTTTGAAAGAAACAGCTCTTAATTTTGCTGATCTTTTGTAATTTTTTGTTTCAATTTTGTTTTCTAATTTTAATTATTTCTTTTTTCCTACTAGTTCTGGGTTTGGTTTGCTATTGTTTTTCTAGATACTTGAGGAACATTGATAGCTCATTCATTTGGTGACTTTTCAATTTCTTAATGTAGGCAAAAATTGCTATAAACTTTCCTCTTAATACTGCTTTTGCTGTATCCCATATGTGTTGTTATGTAGTATTATAGTCTTCATTTTTTACAGAATTTGTTGCTTTCTCTTTTGATTTCTTTTATGACCCACTGCTCATTCAGGAGCATGTTGTTCAGTCTCCATGTGTTTTCATAGATTCTAGAGATTTCTGAGTTGGTGATATCCAGCTTTCTTCCACTGTGGTCAGAGAAGATGCATGGTATGATTTTGATTAGTTTGAATTTGCTGAGACTTACTTTATGGTCTAGCATGTGAGGTCAATCCTAGAGAAAGTTCCATGATGCACTGGTTAGAAGAATGTGTATTCTGCAACTGTAGGATGAAAAGTTCTATAGATATCTGTTAGGTTCATTTGGTCTGTAGTGTTGATTAACTCTGCTGTTTACTTGCTGATTTTTCTGTCTGGTTTACCTGTCCTTTGCTGAAAGTGGTGTATTGAAATCCCCCATTACTATTGTATTTGAGTCTATGTCTCCCTTTAGATTCCTTAACATTTCTCTTAAATAGCCAAGTTCATTTATAATAGTCACATATATATGTTTATAATAGTCACATCTTCCTGTAAAATTGATCCCTTAATCATTATATAGTGCCTTTTTTTGTCTCTTTTAAGTTTTTGTGTTAAAGTCTATTTTGTCTGATATTAGGTTGGCTACACCAGCTCTTTTTTGGTTTCTGTTAGTGTGGAATATCTTTCCCCATCCTTTCGGTCTGGGTGCATCTTTGTTGGTAAGATGTGTTTCTTGTTGGTAGCAGATAGATGGCTTTTGTTTTTTAATCCATTCAGGCAGTCTGTGTCATTTAACTGTAGAGTTGAAGTCATTTACATTCCAGGTGACTGTTGATAACTGAGGATTTTGCCCTGCCATTTTTCCATAACTATTCCTATTTTTTACTTTGAATTTCCATTGTACTTTTACTAGATTTTCTTCCTTTATCTTCTTTTGTAGTGATGACCATGTTTCTGTGTTTTTGTGTGCAGTACATTCTTAAGCATCTTCTGCAGGGCTGGATGGATGGTGACAAATTCTTTCAATTTCTATTTGTCATGGGAGGTCTTTATTTCATCTTCATTCATAAATGAGAGCTTTATAGGGTATAGTATTCTGGGTTGACAGTTCTTCCCTCTTAAGAGTTGGAATGAATCTTGCCATTCTCTCCTAGCCTGTAGAGTTTCTTATGAAAAGTCTGCTGTGCGTCTAATTGGGTATCCTCTGAAAGCAATCTGGCATTTCTCTTGTGCACATTTTAGAATCTTTTCTTTATGTTTTATTATGTAGAGTTTGATTACAATGTCATGGTGAAGATCTTTTCTGGTCATGTCTATTAGGAGTTCTGTGTGCTTCCTGTACTTGGGTGTCCCTTTCTTGCTCCAAATTGGGTAAATTTTCTCTTATTTCACTAAAAAGGCCTTCTAATCTTTTCTCTTTCCACACCTTTAAGAACCCCTAGAACTGCTATGATAGATCATTTGATAGTATCCCATAGATTACCAACAGTATTTTTTTTTTAGTTTTCTAATTTCTTCTTCTTATGTTTGGTCTGATTGTATTATTTCCTGTGTTTTGTCTAAGTTGGATATTCTTCCTTCTGCTTCACCAATTCTGTGGTTAAGGCTTTCCACTGCATTTTTTATTTGTTCTATTGACTTCTTCATTTCTAAGATTTCATTTTGATTTCTCTTTAAGATCTCAGTTTCATGGGAGAAATTTTCTTTTATGTCATGTCTGGATTTTATTAGTTTGTGCATTTTCTTCTGAATACTTCTAAGTAATCATGTGATCAATTTTTTGAATTCCATCTCTGGCATTTCTTCAATCTCATCATCTTCACAATTGAAGAGTTGTGTTCTTTTGGGGGCATCATGTCTCCTTTTTTAAGATTTATTTATTTGAAAGGCAGAGTCACAGAGAGGCTGGGAGAGAGTGATTCCATCTCCCCAAGTGGATGCAATGGCTGGAGCTGGGCTGATCCGAAACCTGGAGCCTCCTCTAGGTCTCCCATTCAGATGCAGGGCCCAAGGACTTGGGCCATCTACCACTGCTTTCCCAGGCCACAGCAGAGAGCTGGACCAGAAGTAGAGCTGCAGGGACTCAAACCAGCACCCATATGGGATGCTGGCCCTTCAGGCAGCAATTTTACCCACTATACCACATGACAATGTTATCTTCCTTATTCTCATTTCTTGAACTGGTGCATTTGTTATTCAGCATTTGTGGAGATAGTATTTGGTTTCTTTTCTTTTTTTTTTTTTTCACTGTGGCAGCTTTTATTTTTGGACTATGTTGCAGTGGTTTAGTGGAGTGTCTGCTTTCAGGGAATACCTGGAGGCATGTGATAGATGTGGCCAAGGAACTCTGTTCAGTGCTCCAGGGTGAAAGGCATGTCTGAGGTGACAAACCCAAGTTTGGTGTGATAAAATTTTCTTTTTTAATCATAGGGATGGTTTGTTCTTGTCTGTTGGCATACACTCAACTGCTTGTACAAGCCTCCCACAGTTCTAGCACCCCACCCTTCTGTTCTCCCCACCAGACTCAGGAGTCTCGGGTTCCTGGGTGCTGACACGAGCTGGCAAAGCTGTTATGTATGTCCAAAATGGTGCCTTCTCTCTATCAGCTTGTTCCAGGATGCCATTGCAGGGTGACTGGGAAGAGAGAAAGCATGCTCCCCACTTTGTTTTTTTCTCCTCTAATTTGGCAGGTACACTATCCCCCACAGTGCTCCAAGATGGATTCCCTCTAGGTTCTTCCTGCAGCTATTTTTGCCACTGGCTTGGTATGCTGTAGTCTGGTCTCACCTCACTCTCCAACACTGATGCAGAAGCTCTCGGCTATTAGGGTCCTGAGTTGTGAGTGTCCTCATCCTCCATGTAAGTCCACTGTTCCTCAGATGTGTGTAGTTTGCTCCCTAACTCTTTGATGACACTTCACTCTTTCCAGTTTTTTTTTAAAGATTTATTTATTTATTTGAAAGTCAGAGTTACACAGAGAGGAGAGGGGGAGAGAGAGAGAGGTCTTCTATATGATGGTTCATTCCCCATTTGGCCAGAGCTGTGCCGATCTGAAGCCAGGAGCTTCTTTCGGGTCTCCCAGGCCATAGCAGAGAGCTGGATTGGAAGTGGAGCAGCCGGGTCTCAAACTGCCACCCATCTGGGATGGGATGCTGGCGCTTCAGGCCAGGGCGTTAACCCGCTGTGTCACAGCACTGGCCCCTCTTTCCAGTTTTTTTAAACTATCTTCTACAGTAGAACAGTGAGCTCCCTCTCTACTCTGCCATCTTAATCCAATCACCTCTCTTTTTTTTTTTTTTTTTAATTTTTTGACAGGCAGAGTGGACAGTGAGAGACAGACAGAGAGAAAGGTATTCCTTTTGCCATTGGTTCACCCTCCAATGGCCGCCACGGGCGGCGAACCGCGCTGATCCGCAGGCAGGAGCCAGGTACTTATCCTGCACCTCCCATGGGGTGCAGGGCCCAAGGACTTGGGCCATCCTCCACTGCACTCCCTGGCCACAGCAGAGAGCTGGCCTGGAAGGGGGGCAACCGGGACTAGAACCGGTGTGCCGGCGCCGCAAGGTGGAGGATTAGGCTAGTGAGCCGCGGCGCCAGCTCCAATCACCTCTCTTATATCACGGCAAGAGAATTTGAGCAGATGCTAGAAATGTCCCAGTCTCATCTCCTTAGCTGCTGTCATTCTGACACACACAGCAGTGTATTTGAAGATCCCTGTGACTTTCACCTCAAGGCTTTATTTCAGCCTCATACAGTGCAGGTTGGAAATGGGGAGACACTGACACCACTGAGCACTGCCCTCAGAAGCAGGAACAGGAGTTAGGGTATGAATACCCAAGCTCATGTCCCCTTCAAGAAGGACAATACAGGGCTTTAACACACTGTCTCCTAGAGTTCCCCAGTAATACCTAGTTGTTTTTATGTTATAAACTCTTCCACTGTTTATTGTTTCCTTTCCTCTCCCTTCTTACTCCATTTCCTGGGATCATATTCCAAGCAAAGCACTTACATTGAGAAGGTACTTCATGATGAATTCAAACCAAGATGACAAGGGAACATTTATATTACACCCCCCAAACAATGGGGTACCACATTTCATTTGTCCTCTCAACTTTGGTAATTAGCTATAATTTTGGGCTGTCAGAATAAGTTTCACATATCTAGAACAGAGTATGTTTTTATTTTTATTCATTTATATAAATATATAACTAGTATCTATACTTGAATTAAAATGAAATATCCTCTGTGTAGCTCTTTAACCTTAGGGGCCTCGAAGTTTCCAGCATCTTTCCTGTTTTATGCCATCATCATCTGTTGCACAACGACTGGACTTGACCATAGCTAATACCTTTTCCAATTGAAGATTTCACAGCCCTGTGAAAATTTTAGAGCTCTCCTCACAAGGGAGTAGAACATTGCAATTTCTCTTTTCTGCAACATTCTCTGATATCTCAAAAAGGGAAGCAACTGGGGTGAGAAGTAGATAATCTTTCAGGTTGAATGACTCAGCAAGATCAGTTATTGAAGACCAGAGCCCAAGCACATGGACCAGACGACAGGAGATTTGTGAGCCATTTCCTTCTTTTTCAAAAAAAAAAAAAAAAGATTTATTTATTCATTTATTTGAAAGAGAGAGGTCTTCCATCCGCTGGTTCACTCCCCAGATGGCCACAACATCCAGAGCTGCACCAATCTGAAGCCAGGAGCTTCTTCTGGGTCTCCCACATGGGTGCAGGGGCCAAGGACTTGGGCCATCTTCTACTGCTTTCCCAGGCCATAACAGAGAGCTGGATTGGAAGTGGAGCAGCTGGGACTCAAACCAGCACCCAAATGGGATGCCAGCACTTCAGGCCAGGGCGTTAACCAGCTGCACCACAGCGCTGGCCCCATGAGCCATTTCTTATACCTGGATTAGCTAAGAAAATGCTTTGTGTCCCTCATTTTATCTGTAAGAAGCCACAGTCTTAGTCTTTTGACAGAGAGTGAATCAAAATATCAGTGATATGCATGGTACCAATTTGAACACCAGTTTAACACATTACTTCAGAAGACTAATGCATACTATAATTTTATCTTTAAGCATCCTTTTGGTCCATTAGGCTATCAATAGGAAAGACTAGGTTGTGTTGCACATATTCTCAACCTTGAACAAGGATTCAGAAAAGTATTAGTCCGTGCATCACCTTCACCTGAAAAAAAGTCAGAAACATTCTTGATTCAATTGTAGAACCCCCACAATGAGGGGTATCTGCTCATCTGAAGATCAAGGAGTCTAGCTTTATTCCAAATCTTCAACTTCATTCTCACAAATTGATTACTTTCTCCTGCCTGTGGAGAGCCTTGGCAGAGGATCAGAGTTTCTGACTCTCAAAGCTGTTCCTATTCACAGTGATTTTTCTCAGCCAATCTCAGGGACATTAGGAATTTTCCACAGGAGCATCAGTTGCTCCTGTGAGCCAGAGCATGAAGTTTATCAGAGCCAAAACCCTCTCCTATTTTCAGAATCATAGCCACTCTCCACCATCATGCACAGATAGGATTTCATCTTCAATACTTTTTTTTTGGTGGAAATTTCCAATCTCCATCTGCTTTATAGCAAATGACCTTGCTTTGGGACAATGTATTTAACAAAAGCCAACAAGCAGCCATGATTCTGCTAACATCATAATAATATGATGTGTGAGAGTAACTATTTCAATTAGATGACATGACAGTTAAGCTTCCCTTTGGTTTTTGAATGACGCACTTTCTATGACCAAGCAAGATGCAAGCTGGGTTTGTAATATCTCACATGTGTAGATTCTTTATCCTACGGACATAACAAATTCAGATTCCCAGATATAATGAATTTTGAACCCCTTGATGAGGAAATATTAACAGGCAAATCCTAACTCCAGACTCAATTATATTTCATATGGAAAAATATTTAAGGAGGCAGTAGGGATGAGGTAACTAGTGTTACAGTTCTCTGTCCTTATTATGGAAGCCTTTTTTTTTTTAACTTTTATTTAATGAATATAAATTTCCAAAGTACAGCTTGTGGATTACAATGGCTCCCCCCCTCATAACTTCCCTCCCACCCGCAACCCTCCCCTTTCTCGTTCCTTCTCCCCATGGAAGTCTTAATGTAAAAATCCTACCACCAAATGTGACTGACATCCTCAATTCTCCTCTGACATAGGGTGGGAGCTGCCCATTCAAGACTTCCTCAAAACTCCTCACAGTCACAATTTACTGCTGGTGCTAGTGCTCTGTTTATACCTAATGTCTTCAAGTCTATGATTTAAAAATAATATAGAAATTAGGTGACTATTTTTCCCTGGACCTCACATTGTTAATGAAGTATGGGGTTAAATAACATCAAAACCCCTTCTTCCCGCTCCCAGTTGCTTCATCATAGCAGCAGTACCTGAAGCAGGAAAAGCTACAGCTCAGAGACAAAGCAGAGAGAGCTCTGTTTCTAACAATGTGATTTGAGATCTATCTTTGCCAGGACCCAATCTATGCAATAGTAGCTTGGTGTCCAGAGATGGCCAGGCTGGAATACCTGGTAAGCCTGTAGAGGACCACTTCAGAGACAGAACAGTGAGCCCTATTGATGCAGCGAATATCCTGATAAATATGGCATAACTGCCCTCATGAGAGTGCTTCTTGCATGGAGAAACGGAAAAGGCAAGAGGTTCCATCAATGCTATTTAGGCGCAAGTCATGAGCTCATTAAGCAGGTGTCAAAACCATCAACTAGCATGCAGAAATGCAATATCTATCAATAACACTAAGCAAAAGACCTATGAAGCCCAGGGAAATAGATTCTCATGTTGATGCCCTACAGGAAAGGTTATCACTTCAGTTTTAGTGGATGCTGATGTTAGTGTTATTTCAGTTACCTCTGGCTGTCCTTTGTCAAAGAATGAGCTCTGTCCAGACTGTGAGCTTACAGGACTGGAAATTCCAGAGCAGAATTGAGGCAGTCAGCAAATTGCCTAAACTCGTGTTAAGCTGATTCACATTTGTAGAAAGAACTACATGGAAAGTACTCTGGGGAAAGTGTCTCTGATTTACAAATGGTTTGGATTATAGAATTTCCCATTCAGATATTCCAGACATTTGTCCCACTGATTTGGGTTTAGAAATAACTCAAGAGAGGGGGAAAATGAATTAAAGCTCTTCATTCTGTAGGGGTAATTCCATTTCCTAAGTAAATTAACAGAGGAAGTGAAAACATGAGGGTGACATTCACCTTAGTTAAAGGAAAAAATTACTTAAGAAGCTTCAGTCCTGACATGTTGTTAATTACCATAAGGAATCACCTACAAATAAGTACTTTGATCTCTTAGCTCACTTTATTTTATGTACTGGAAACTACATTAAACTGCTTTTGTAGAGCAATATGTCCATAAGTCATGTTTTACTCTTCCACCATGTGGGAAGATTTTATTGTAAAGACTTGTAACTCAGATGGTCACTGGCTATTTTATGACCCATGTCCAAGTCACACTAATGAGAATGCTCAAATCAGGAGAAGCCTAAAATCTGAAAGTGGGCCACCAGCTCCCTTTCTCACCAGCAATTTAAGTTGAGTCCCATACCCTACTGGATTCTGTGTTGTCATAGTAGGAAAAAATGTCACCCACAAATGCTTCTAGGTGAGCCACCTCAGTGTTTTACGATTAGGGAGTTATAAAGCACGAGATTCAAGTTCCTAGGTTTTTTCTTTTTCAGTATACATATAATGTCTGCAATCAATCAGTCCAAAAGCAAAGAGGCAATATTTGAGGTTATGTGGAATGTAAATACTGCACCATGTGAAAAGGCTTTAGTGCATGCACAGTCTGTAAAGGGGCTGGCAATGAGCAGCTATCATTGTTCAGATTGCCTGCACAAGATTGCAACTAATAACTATGATTATATCCCCAAAACCCTTGTTGGAAAATGACAGGAATGCATGCCCCATGACTTGACATTATTACATTCTACACTGTGCTCCTGGGAGCCCCTTTCTTTTTGTAAAGTCTGTTGGTAAGAAAGTCTATACTTCTCTATAGAAGTCCACATTTTGCTAAATGAATATGTTTTCGTTGATAAAATATCTATGTTGCGTTCCAGATAGACACTGTAATTTTTTTAAGTGAGTAAACATTCTGCTACCTTGCTTCTGTTCTTTTATTCTGGACATCCCTTTCAAAATAAGGTTTAAAATTACAACCTACAAAGGCAGCATTTTCTTGATACTGTCTCCTCATTTTCCCTACTGCTAAGGAGCATGGCTTTTTCGTTTACTGCTAATAATAGTACTTTTTGTATAAGTCTACAAAAGCATTCACAAAATTATAGATCAATACATTTCTGTTGCTCTATGTGTAAAATGAAGTGGATTAAACTAAAATAAACTTAAAATCACTCTGAAGTCTTATAAGAATAGTATTTGAGGCTACAAAGAGTAATCTGTCCAGCTATCATTATGCAGATTCTTATTAAGCTAACCCAAGATAGATAAGGAACTCTTCAAAAGAATTTGATTCCACAACCTTTCTCAGAAACCCTCCCCAATGACCTTCTCAAGATGAACACCTTCTGTTTGAACTGGAGTTTTCTATGCATGATTTCAGGCTAAATGTCTTTTTCCTGGGTCATTAGAGAAGGAGATGGGAAACAAATGATACTGTCTAGAAATCCCTCTAAGCAAAGAAGAAAGCACTAAAATCATAAAAGATTAAGTTTTCCAAATACAGCTTTAGAAAATAGCAGAGTTGGGACTTTTGATTATACACTCAGCTACTTCTTAATGAATTAATTATTGCTGAGATATCCCTATCTCACCATCAGCAATATCCAGAGTAGCAAGAATACCAGGCATGTGAAAGACAGGACCATGCTCTTAATGGATCTTGGAACTGGTAAAGGGACTGAACAACAAAAGATAAGGCACTCTTGGTATAAAATCTGATGAATGCCTCAAAAGAGAATAGGTGATCCAGAAAGTACAGTGGTACAAATTGGAGAGGTGTATAAGATAGTCTTTGAGAGTCAGAAAAGACTTCTCAGAGGTAATAACATCTGAACCAAATCCTTAAGGAAGAGCAAGCTTCAACAAGCTGAATACAAGGACTCCAGGCAGAGGTCACATTAAGTTTAGGAGAAAATAAAGGCCCAGCAGGTCCAGCAGAGAAGAGTGACACCTACAAGTGACCAAGGTGGGCCACCATGGACACAGGATGATGGAGCTGGTAAAAGATCCAATTAGGGAAACAGATAGGACTTAGGTCACATGTAGTCTTGTATCCAAGATGCACTGGAACACTTACCAACTGAAATACTATCTAACCTCTCTCTATACCTAGTTTCTTCCTCTTTCCCTATCTATGGCCTCCATGAGGCAGATCTTCAGAGGTAGGCAAATCTCAGAAATACTAAAGACACATTTTCTAGGACCTAGGTGAATGGCTAGATCGAAGTAGAAGAAGGTGGAACTGGGAAAATGATCCAAGTGGAACCAATGGGAATATCTCGTTTCCCCACCAGTATCAGTTGTCTCATGGAAGTGGGTGAGGCAGGCATGGAAAGCCATGACACGGTGGCAAAAAACAATCTAAATGAAAGATCCTGGTGAACAAGACCCCAGCAGAAGGATCAGGCCATCAAGGAGAGAGGTGCCTTTCTCTGAAGGGAGGAAGGAACCTCCACTGTGATATGGCCTTGACTAAACAAATTCAGAGTTGGTGAACTCAAGGGGCTTCCATAGCCTAGACAGCTCATAGCAAGAGTCTCGGGTGATTGCTGACATCATAACTAAGAGTGCCAATTGTTAAATCAACAACGGGAGTCACTGGGTTCATGCTCCCCACGTAGGATCTCTGTCCTTAATGTGTTTAACTATGAAACCCAAAAACAACACTACTAGTCGAACAATACCCTATACCTGGTTTGGTTGTGTGAGTGCAGCCTGTTGAAATCCCTGCTTAGTATATACTCAGTTTATCTTCAGTATATGAAGGTAGTTGAAAATGAAACATGATGAAGGGCGGGATGGGAGAGGGAGAGGGAATGGGAGAGGGGAGGGCCACAGGAGGGAGGGAGGTTGGGGGGGAAGCCTCAACAATACAAAAGTTGCATTTTATATTCTACTGAAAACTATTGGTTGAACTCTGTAATTAATACGCAATTACTCTTGGGTGTTTAATTAATGCTATAACCAGTACTCAAATAGTATTTTACACTTTGTGTTTCTGTGTGGGAGCAAAATGTGGAAATCTTTATTTAATATACACTAAATTGATCTTCTGTATATAAAGATAATTGAAAATTAATCTTGATGTGAAGGGAAGGGGAGAGGGAGTGGGAGAGGGGAGCGTTGTGGGTGGGAGGAAAGTTATGGGGGGGAGGAAGCTATTGTGGTCCACAAGCTGTACTTTGGAAATTTATGCTCATTAAATAAAAAAAAAAAAAAGAAGTGGGTGAGGAACTCCACATCAGGTTTTCTTGGGAGCTGACTGAACAGACTCTAAAAAGCCTAATTGATATGAGAACTATGAATATTGTTCCTGATACAGTGTTTCCAGGGAAGTGAGGACGGGGCATTGAACTCAAACATGTGGAGTGCAATGGGAGAACAAACAAGGAGTCAGGCACTCCTTGTCCTGAACGGCAAAGGTAATAATAGCTATAGAATCTATTCCCAGGGCAGTGGGGGTATTAAGAGTGCCATTACTTTAAAGGAAGCATTTTTTGTTGGCTTATTTTCATGTTTTTAATAAGATAATGGACATCAGCTATGAAACACAAGTCTTCCACGCTTGCTCTTAGTCATGTCATGGAAACCAAATACTTCATTGCATCATTAATAAGCCTAGCTCCTGAAAAAAATCAGTGTAAGAGAGATGTCTTCACCTTCAGTGAATAAAGAATAAGTGTCAAAATATTTATCAGCACAATGACAGGGAAAGTGGTGTACATTTCCCCAGAAAGTTTTAGCTACAGCATAGACTTCTGTTGTCAAAGCAATGAGTGGTAACCCATTGGGTGACTATTGCAGAGTTCACTCAAAGGCAGCACAAACAATGATTGAGGTAGGGCTTCTAATCAACAAAGTCATAAGTCAGTAATTAGATTTCAATGGACTCAGACTCCATTAGTTGGAAGGAATTTGCAGATTGCTAATTAATAAAACAGTTATAGTCTTGGGGCCTTTTCTTCCTGTTCATAAATTTGTTTGATTCCTTGTATGGCAAAAACTTGATCATCTCTGTATGTGTTCAGCTATTTGAGACTTGTTTTCAAAAACAATGATTAAACTAAAGGTGTCTTTAAATCACGATGGTAGCTCTTTATGGCCTAATGGAAGGTTGTTTTGAAAACTGGAAGCTGACCGGGTGACAGGGTGTCAGGGAATGTTAGAGCAGAAAAATAGAGAATAACTTGAATCTCACAGTTGTGTGTAGAAGGAGAGAAGAGGATACTGAGGCAAGACTCAAGTTCTTGAAATAAATGTGCTAATGATTCAGAGCAAAATATGCTCTACTAGTTACCCACTTTTAGATAAAATTATCCACCTGGTTATGCAGCAGAAATTTCTGTCCCCACTCAAATCCCACACATTCTACATGTTTATAGTTCTGATTAATTTTATTTAATAATCTTTTCTAAGAAGATGTAAGGTACCTCTCTATGATCCGGCTGTTCAAAAAAACAAAGTTTTCAGTGTTAACTGTACAAACACAGGACAAAAATTGTTTTCCCAAAGATATCTACCTACCACTTCTCTTTTAGGAGAGTGAAAGTGAATGGTAATTGATAGGGATTATGTCTATAAATAAAATTGGTAGAGTTTCATCAGATTACATTGATAAAGTTGCAGAAATCAGCCTTTTATATAAGTTTACAGAATTTTGGCATCCATTGTAATAGTTAATCTTATTGTCCTTTTAGTCTTTATTTATAAAATATAAAATGTGGCCTGCATTTTCTACTTTACACTAATTATTGAAATTAAACTGCATTTCTCTTTAAGGGTATTGGTTTGAATTAAGATTCTCTTTTGAAATGTAAATATATGGGCACACTAGAAATAGAATAATTGTCCAAACTTAATTTTGTTGGAGTAACTTAGGTTTTCCAAAGTTGTCTGTTTAAAAAATCATATATGAAAGACTAGTAACCTATTTAATAGAAAAAAAGAGGACTTGGACAAAGAATAATATAAAACCCTCAGGGATGCTTACAGTTTTTATGAAGATTAAATCAAGTCAAGCCATTCATCATAAACAAAGAAGACACAGGGAAAATGTCTCCAAAGGCAAACTTCAGGGACTTACAAAGAATTAGCAAGGAGTAAGCCATCATTAACCTGAAAATCACAGGATACAGGACTTAATTCTGGCAAACTCACCTCTTACAGGATATGTTTAGATTTCTCAAGGCCACAGTTGTCATATCTAATGCATGTTGTGCACTAGGTATTAAGCATGTTGCTGCAGAATGGGCATTTAGCCTAGCCATTAAAATACCCAGGTTTCACGTAAGAGTGCCTGTGTTCAATTCCTAGTCCCAACTCTTGGTTCTATCTTCTCAGCAATACAAATCCAAGAAAGTAGTAAGGTGGCTTCCTGCCACCCCTGTGGAAGACCCAAATTGAATTCCCAGCCCATGGGCCTGGGCCTGGCCCAGCAGAGGGACATTTTCTCTATATGTCTGTCTATGTGTCTCTCCTTGTGTCTGTTTGGCTCTCAAATATTTTTTAAAAGAATATTACTTTATCACTATACCCAAGTAACATAAACACTATTATCTGAACAATACACAGGAGAAAATGAGGCATAACCACGTAAAGAAAATTGCCCCAAATGAAAACCCAGTATATGGTTTTATATAGCTGGAATTAAGGCCTTGGTCTGTTTTCTTTTGCATTAACTATTAAACTCCTCCCTCTGAACATATGGTCATGATGATTTTGAGATCCCTTATGGAGAAGTATCTTTATCTTTCCTCACTTTCCATGTTCCTGTTACTGTAAAACAATCCTCACAAAACAGGCTAGGAATGCAATACGGTATTAACTGTATGCCAGGTAAAGAACAACAACACTGAGGTTTTCCTAGTTCAGTAATAGCACAAATAATTGTTCCAGGAGTGAATATGGTGATGTAGGAAGAGCTAGTGAAGATTGTGGGTGTCTGTTAGCTCATGAAAATCTACTGGGGATATACAGCCTTGAAACGTAAGTCTTGTCCATGTTTCATAAGTAATGGTTTCACTGAAATCATGATCTCTGTCTTCTGAGCATCATGGTACTCTTTAATTATATGCTTAGCCATGGGTTACATTAAACTTGACCACAACTGGATTAAAGTCGGAAACAAGATACCTGGAGGTGAGTGGTCCAGGGCAGCTTAGTGGCTTGGTGATGCCCAGAACAGGCTCTTCCTAAATGGCCAGGCTCCTCCAGCCCATCCTTTTCACTGACCTCCATATGGTTACAAAGTAACTCCAAGAGCACATCCTCTCCACAGGATGCCAGGTGTGAAGGAAGTGAGTTAGCAGAAAGGAACTGCCCTTTTACCTAGGGGCAGAGTCTCTCCCAAGTGCCCTCTTACATTGAGAGTTTCAGTGGAGATCAGAAAAGAGCCAAAGGTTCATTAGGATTGGCTCCAATCAATGAAGCTCCATTTCCTGGTTTGGGGCACATAGTTGATCTGGAAAATAAAAAATCTTGATGGTGTTTGAAGAATAAATGAGGGCATGTTAGTGGATAGAAATGCCACTGTCTATTGCAGACACTATTTCCCTTAATATCAAGCCCTTTCCCACACGAGGTCCTTGGCTGAAAAAAGTGGAGAACATAGGATAGCATCTGCCATCTATGAATTCTCACTTCGATCCAGATAGCACTGCAGTGATCAAACACAGATGATATTGTAGGAGAACGAAGTACACACTTAAAGGGAAGATTTTAAAACCATGCATATTTTATAAAGAACATATTTCTTAGGCACTCTCTCTAGCTTTCATTGTGTAGTAAATGCCAGTTCTTGGGAGTTTTGATTTGTCAGATGAATATCTGATAGCAGCATCAGAATGTGTGTGGGCAAATCACACATTTGCATCTGTGATAATTTGAGGGTTGCTGTGCTAAATGAGAAAAAAATTAATTTTATTCTGGCTCTGGAAATTATGATGAGTGACTCACAATGAATGTTGCATCATTGGATATTAATAATAATTTTTTAAAGTAGGCCTGCAGGCTGGCTCTTTATTGGATTTGTTTCTAGTGCTTTTTAAAGCTATTGAGAATGTCAACTTAAAATAAAAAGATGTTCATGAGTGATTGCTTGCATGCCACATAGGTTGTGATGTGGTGCTCTTGGGTTTAATTCTCAATTTACACTGCTATTTCTGTTATACCCCTTACTGCTTCTCCACTAATGAGGTTTGTGATGACCTTCCTAGGATTTCTATTCTGCAGTTTTTAAAACAAGTTCCAAAATCCATAACTAAGAAAAAGTGATTTTTGAACCTCTTCCCTGCTCCCACCCCCAGAAAGTTCATTTCAGGCCACTGGGCTTGTTAAAACCCTTTACCAGTCAACAGACCTGCATTACTATTAAGAAAATTCAGTTACTGTCCTTAGTATGGTGCCTGGAAGAGAGTCTGAATAAGTGCTAAATAAATTCTAGTTATTGGTAGTAGTAATTGTAGAAATTCTTCCTACCTCCAAAGCTACTCCAAGTACTCAGGAAGTGAAGAGGGTAAACTCTACAGACAGACTACCTGGAGCCTTATCCTGTCTCCTCCACTCCTGTACAAGTTACTTAATCTCTTTGGAATTTCAAGCTTCTGCTCAGTAAAATGGGGATAATAAAATCAGTAGCCTTATTTTAAAAGTTTGTTAATAACTATACAGGCTTCCGGACTGCCGTGCAACATTTCAATACATATAAATAAAATGTACTATCCAATCAGGGTAATTGGCATTTCTCCTTCTTTGAGATTACTTTACAATTGGAGCCTGGGAACTCCATTGCTCTTTTTGCTCATTAAGTTAAGTACTTTGAACTAAGTCATTCCATTACACTGTGCAGCACTAGGAAATTTATTCCTTCAATCTAATCCTGATTTGGTTCCCATTGTCCAAACTCTCAACATCTCCCTCCCCTCCCAGCCTCTAATAATCACTAGTTCCCATTCAGATTGAGTACTTTAGCTTTCACCTATGAGGGAGGACATGAAGTACTTGCTTTCTATGTCTGGCTTATTTTATGTAACATGATATCCTGTTGTTCCATCCATTTTGTTGCAAATTACAGGATTTCAGTTTTTTATGACTGAATAGTCTGTATATATACCATATTTTCCTTACCCATTCATCTCACTATGGACACTTAGGTTGGTTCGCTATCTTGACCATTGTGAATAGTGCTGCATTAAACATGGTGAAGCAGGTGTCATGAAACCTTGAGTTTTTCGATTGTTTTTGAGGTGGACACTATGGGAAACAGTGGCTTGATCAGCATAGCCCTGACTGTTAATGAACAACTTAATACATTATCCCTCTTAGTAGTTTTTTTTAATCTGTTCTACTTAATATGACTGATTTAGTTCTGTAATTGATGCACAGTTATTATTAAGTGTTGAAAATTAACTGAAATGTGATCCCTGTTGAACATGGGAGTGGGAATGGGAGAGGGAAGAGATGTATAATTTGGGACATGCCCAGGCTGACTTGCCCCAAGTGGTGGAGTTGGAAGCATACCAGGGGATTCCAATTCAATCCCATCGAGGTGGCATGTACCAATGCCATCTCACTGTTCCAGGTGATCAATTTCAGTTCACAGTTGGTCATGGTGGAGGGACTGGGAGTCAAAGGGAGCACATAGACAAGTCTAGTACCTGCTAACGCTAACCGATGGAGTAAATAAAGGGGAGAGTGATCCAACATGGGAAGTGAGATACTCAGCAGACTCATAGAATGGCAGATGTCCTAAATAGCACTCTGGCCTCAGAATCAGCCCTAAAGGCATTCAGATCTGGCTGAAAAGCTCATGAGAGTATTTCAGGCATGGAAAGCCAAGACACTCTGGCAAAAGATCTCTGTGAGTGAGATCTCAGTGGAAAGAACAGGTCTTCAAAGAAGGAGGTACCTTTCTCTGAAGGGAGGAGAGAACCTCCACTTTGACTATGACCTTGTCTAAACAAGATAAGAGTCGGAGAACTCAGAGGGCTTCCATAGCCTTGGAAACTCATGACTGGAGCATAGGGAGATTACTGATGCCATAGACAGGAGTGTCAATTGGTAAAGTCAACAACAGGAGTCACTGTGCACTTACTCCTCATGTAGGATCTCTGTCCTTAATGTGCTGTGCATTGAGATTTAATGCTATAACGAGTACTCAAACAATATATTTCACTTTGTGTTTCTATGGGGGTGCAAACTGTTGAAATCCTTACTTAATGCATACTAAACTGATCCTCTGTAAAAAAAAAAAAAAAAAAAAAAAAAAAGAAATTATCAATTCCCAACTTGACTCTCACTGGGATTAAACATGACAATAGGTCTGCTCTGATTTCATCATCATTTAAAAAAAATCATCTATTATTTTTCACTTTATGTTTCTGTGTGGGAGCAAACTGTTAATCCATACTTAATATATACTAAGCTGATCTTCTGTATATTAAGATAATCGAAAATGAATCTTGATGTGAATGGAAGGGGAGAGGGAGTGGGAAAGGGGAGGGTTGTGGGTGGGAGGGACGGTGTCGGGGGAAGCCATTGTAATCCATAAGTCGTACTTTGGAAATTTATATTCATTAAATAAAAGTTTAAAAAAAAAGAAAAAGAAAAAAATAAAAATTTGTTTAAAAAAAATATGTCTAAGACAAAATTTAGATATGTTAACTACTAATGCTAATTCTGTTACTGACCTCAATACTACTATTACTGAAACTTTTACTACTACTACTATTCTGCATCACTTCTACTAGTTTTGAATGTATAAAGGTCTTTCCACAAGGATCTTTCCTCAAAGATAGGAGAGGCTGTGCTTTCCACACTATGCCTGGGGGCCTGAGCTGCAAGTACTGGAGGAGCCTTGTTCCTTGTTGGTTGCATAATTGATGGCCATCTCTGCTTAATGACCATGGATGTTTACTTTTCTGATTCAAAGACATATTCTTACATGGAGCCTTTATTTTCCCAAATAACTGCATTTTAGTTCCAGCTCTTAAGCTTCTAGATTTCTATTTTTAAAAAAGTTTTAAATTATATTGGTATAGTAAGTATGCATGTCTATGTGGAACAGTGGCATGTTTTGATATATGTATGCAATATTTAATGAACAGACCAGGGTGATTGGCCTATCACCTCAGATATTTATCATTTCTTTGTGTTGGGAACATACAAAATGACCTCTCCTATCTGTGCATGTGTGTTTAATTGTTGACCACTGCAAAGTAGAATAGCACATAATTTATTTCTCCTAGCCCTATGTACTCTGTTAACCATTCCCTCTCCACCCCTCCTTTCCTAACACTCTTTCAGGCTCTGGAAACCACTATTCTATTATCTACTATTCTTTTTAAATTTATACAACAAAAATTGTCAGGTAGCGATAGAACAGTTTTTCTATAAGTCCTTCATTCCATTTTGCTTCTCATTGTTTTTGTAGCTATTAGGAATGGAATTTTTTATATTTAAAGAATTTTAATAATATGAAGAAGACAGACATGTTATCCCTATTGGTGTATAAAAATGTTGGTTTTTTTCCATGTCGTTTTATGTACTAAGACTTCAGTGAATTATAACTGATAAACCAAGAGCTTTTTGTTTTAGTGTGTAGGTTTTCCCATGTACAACATCCTGTCATCTGCAGACAGGGATATTTTTATTTCATCCTTTCCAATTTCAATGCTCTTTATATATTTCTCTTCCCTAATTATCTCTTGCTAATGCTTCCAAGACTATATTTAATAAGAGTGGTTAAAGTGGATATCTTTGCCTTGTGCCAGATCTGAGGGGAAATGCTTTTAGCTTTTTCTCATTCAGTATGATATTGGCTGTTGGTTTCTTATATATAACTGTATAGTTTTCAGTTAGGTTCCTTCTACACATAACTTTTTTTATCATGAGGGATTTTGAATCTTACCAAATAGTTTCTTTGTAACTATTGTCATAATCATAAGGTCTTTGTTCTTCATTCTTATAATGTGATTTTTGTATGTTGAACCACAGTTGCATTTCTGGGATGTACGATCTTTTTGATACAGTGTTGGGTTAAGTTTGCTAGTAGTTTATTGAGAATTTTTGCAGATATATTCATCAAGGATATGGGTCTGTACTGCTCTTTTTGTGTTGTGGCTCAGTTTTGTTTCTGTATCAGAGTGATGCTGGCCTCAGAGTTTCACGGAGTTCATACTTTTAAATATTTTGGAATAATTTAAACAACATTGGAGTTAATTCCTCTCCAAATGTTTTATAGAATTCAGTAGTAAAGCCTTCCAGTCCTAGACTTTTCTTTGATGGGAAATGTTTAATTACTGCTTCAATCTTCTGCTTACTATGAGTCTTATTTCTTTTATTTTGTTTCAGTTCTGCAGATACACAGTTTCTTTATATTGGTTTATTTATTTTTGAGATAATTTATTTTAATACTTTGTATTAATATAAAGCAGATTTCATATATTTCACAAATACCATTCTAAGGATTTTATGCTTCCTTTCATTTTTTCTTTTAATTTTTATAGTAATATACTTTTAGTTTATTAAGTGAAACATTATCCTGTGATTATGAAGAGTTAAACTAATAAAAATTAGAAAGACCACTGTTCTGTACAACTATAGACAAGGATTATATGCAATAATGAAATCTCAAGATGTCAATCTCACTTATTTTTTGTACTTTATATGTTAGCTATCACAAGTCAGAGAAAACCTATGGTATTTGTTTTGGGGAAAATCTGACTTGTTTCACTAAGCATAGTGGTCTGGAACACTAGAATGCAGTTGGGCTCTTCCCTGGGTCCTGCAGGGTATGTTCCAATGACTTGGAGGAGTATGGTACTAATGATCACGTCCTGGAGCTATAGGATGCAGGCCTCTTTGCGCAGGTCTCAGAAAAGCTAAGGGCCAGTTATGCTGGGGCTTGTGGCCAGTCACCACTCTGAAGCAAAAGATAGCAGGTCGCTCCCACAGGTGAGTGTGAGTCACTCCAGGGCTTCTAGCAGCAGCATTCTCAGAGCTGCTGGGCATAGAGGGGATTGTCCCCATTTCTTGGATGGCACGTAATGGCAGTGCAGGGACTTGTGTTCTGCTCCCAAGACTGTGTAGTAAGAGCTGCAGAAATGGCTCCCTCAGGTCAGGTTCCCTGGGCTTGGGAATAGGCTGGTCCTGCCAACAACCCCAAGAAGCCAAGGGGAACATCTCTACATCATACAAAGCAAGCAGGCTTGCACCCAGAATTCCCTTTGCTGTAGGATGCATAGAACCTGCTCTCTGCCCTGCAAAGTGTCCTTGTTATCCCCAGGGGCTTCTGGTAATGAAAGGGCTGCTTCCTCTCCCCTAATACAGGCAGAGTTAACAGCTTCTGCGCAGCAACTCAGGTCTGGCACTTTGGGAGCATACAGAGGCAGTGTGGAGGTCTTATTTGGAGCAAGGTGGACAGACTGTATTCAGCACTCTAGACATGATTTAAAGAAATAAGGACCATGGAATTAGCCCATAGTTAGGGCTTGCCTATGTGTGGCTGGGGTCACAGTTCTTTCTGCTTACCACTTCCTGGCAAGAAAAAAGCCATGACGTGGCAGAGGACCTGGGGCAAGGGGCATTGGGAGGCAACAGCACTTCACATGCTTTCTTCCTTACTCTCTTGTGTCTTCAGAATCTCTGTGCTGTTAGCAGATGCGATCATTTCTTCACTGAACTTTTGCACTCAATCTCCTCAGTTCTAATATTATAGAAACCTTTTCCTGGCAAGATGGTGTTCCCTGGCCAGGGCATCGGGGTAGGGGCAGTGACAGCGACAGCTGTGGTGTGCTTTGTGCTTTCTTTCTTTTTCTCTCTTTCTCTCTCTCTTTCTCTCTCTCTTTCTCTTTCTCTCTCTCTCTCTCTCTCTCTCTCTCTCTCTCTCTCTTAAAACCAGGAGAGAGAGAGAGAGAGAAAGAGAGAGTCTCCATGCTCTTTGCAGTTGCCATGACTTTTTTACTAAACCTTTCCCTCAGATAAGCTTTTGGAAATGCCATTACTCCCTGGGGTTTTGAAACATGTTCAGGCTAAACTTGATGCAAATCCTGTGTAGTCAGCCATCTTTATCATATCCTTGACCTGAAACTTACTTTCTAACAGCTAAAGAAGTATATTCATGTAACATTTTCTCCCAATAATTCCTGATCCTACTAATGTCTTTCCAACCTGGATATTTTAGGCTCCCTGTAAGAGGAGAATTTGCTCATGTGACGTTCCAATCAGCCTAGGTTCTAGTTACTTTTCATTATTCAGATTCTCCACAATTCCCTTTCTTATCTTTATTTCAGCTATAATACCACATCTGATTTCTTCCTTTGCATTTTTCAAGTTCTTTCTCATATTCAAACCAAGCTCAAGGCTCTCACCTTCCTCAGAAAATTATTTCATTCATTCTCATAACTATGGAAACAATGTGCACACATAGGACTTACATAGATAAGATATTTTTAATGGTTAAAATGCTACTGTGTAACTGGGATTTTGCTGCTACATATACTCAAGCTGCATGTGAAACATGTCCATAGGATGCTTGACTTCTAATATGACTTTCATGCTCTCAAGCCACAAGCATCTCAGATTGCTTCCTATATTGTATATCACACGTATAAGGTAGCTTCCATAGTTAAAGGAAAATTCATATTATGAAAAAGCGCAGCATGGTTTTCAAAAGATCTTTTCACTAAAATAACCTCATGTTTTAATTCCATTTCCATGAACTTTTTTAAATACTCTCAAATTTTGTTCCCAATGAATTATATGACTGACAGAGGCTGAGTTATTAAGGGACAATGCTATAAAGTAGAAGTCCTCAAATCAATTCATTGAAATTTTTTACTGAAAATGGAAAGCAGAACCTTTACTAAGAATAAACTTCTAGAATAAAAATGTGCAATATTTGTGGACATATTTCCCCAAAAAGTTTCTATCATGTCTCAGATGACATGAATATGCTTGTCTCCCTCCCCAGTCTATTTATTAGCCTACTCTTTGACTGTGGCTAGAAGGATGTATTTTATGCATTGATTTTTGGGGAGAAAACCTAGCAAACAATCACCAGGAAAAGGAGCATGATGCATTCTGATAATAGTTGTAGGGTTGGTTTCTTGGTATAACTGTGGGCCTGTCCTTAGATTGGTCATGCCACCTGCCGTAGGTCCCTGGAATAACTCCATCCCAACACTCTGTCACTGAACTCCTTGTTGCATAGCAGTACTTGAGGATAGGAATCAGTGCACCTTCATGAAGGAGGTGTAATGTAGCAACATGTCTAGGCTACACTACATTCCCCCACACTCCTTTTTCCTGTTTCTGGTGAGGAAGGGCCATAAGATGTATTTTTGCTGATTTGGAAGGTAGCACTGAGGCATCAGCCATTTATTTTTACTTTTTGAAGGTTGGAGAAGATGCTTTTGTCACCCATATACCTCGTCCTTGATCTACTGGTTCACCTTGTGGCTCTGGGGCAGTAGTTGGACCAGCAATTTCTCTGATCTTCAGCTTCTCTGACTTCTGGGCCTAGTGTGTGTATAGTGTAACAAAGAGCTCCAGTTTCTCCAAGATAAACTATCAAGGTCATAGATAATGAGACTGATGCAAGTTACTATTCATCCTTAAGGGCTCCCATTTGTCTTTGTTCTCTCCCATTCTTTATATCCCTCTTTCCTTCATATAATATATATTATATAAATATATAATATAAATATTTTATAATGTATAATTTATATATAAAATTACCTTATATAAATGATATTTATATATCATATATAATTATAATTATAGTGTTCTGCTTCTCTGATTAAATCCTAACTTGTAAAGTAGTTTAAGTATCATTTCTCATAAAATGGAAAACATCAGGGCCAGCACTGTGGCATAGTGGGTAAAGCTGCTGCCTGTAGTGCCAGCATCCCATATTGGCACTGGTTCAAGTCCTGCCTGCTCCTCTTTCAATCCAGCTATATGCAATAGCCTGGGAAAGCAGTGGAAGATGGCCCAAGTCCTTGGGTCCCTGCACCCACAAGGGAGAACCAGAAGATGCTTCTGGTTCCTATCTTCAGATCTGTTGTGGTCATTTGGGGAGTAAACCATCAGATGGAATTCTCTCTCTGTGCCACTCTGTAACTATGCCTTTCAAATAAATAAAATAAAATGGAAAACATGGTGAGTTTTTAGAATTAAGAGAAAGTTTGGGGTCAAGACAAATATTGAGGGTTCTAGAATCACCTTTCAAAGTTTCCATCTGTTTCTATCTGTATAAAATAAAGGTAAAACAAAAGTGTACTACATCATGATGATTCTCTTTACATTTGATCTTTAAGAGATGAGATTATCTGTTTTTCACTGGGACTATTTTTCCTCTATGGAAACCCACTCTTCACACATTCCTTGCATACCAGAGATGTATCTTCCCAAACCCCATTCTGTTCCTTCTCATATCAGAAGATATGAAAAAGAGGTCCCATCAAGTACTTATCTCTTTTGAATTTAAAGTTTCTATTAGATTGAAAATAATTTTCCTGCACTGAATCCCAAGCAGAGACATAAATCTCAGTAGAAAATTTTGCTAAACTGATGGCCCTGGGAATAGAACAATGAATGTTTGTAGACAATTCAGTTCTCTGTGGTCCCTGCTATTACAGGTCATTTCAGAAAAACCTAATAACAACTCCATGAGATTACTAAATCTACTTATAAGCAATTGTAATTCAGAAGGCAATAAAGCAAAGACAAACTTTTCTCTCCACTTCTTCATTCCATGGCTAGTGGATAGATAAACATTCTTGTTGGCTAACAGCTTGAATCTGTACATATGGCAAATTCTGATAGTCCTTGACTCCCACAGATTTCAAGAAAATATATCCTGTCTGGGGTAATATATGTCCAAAACCCATAAATCTGATGCTTGAGGTGATAAAGTAGTGGATGGAACTGGGTTTGTTTACTTGTTTGGGCATTGCTTTTGTTCTTAGAACAAAAGTAGAACTTTTTCATAGAACTACAATACCAGTCATGTTGGTGAGAAAGTGAGAGACATTGCTTTGAGACAGACTGTCCAGGACCCTTCATGGAATCAATCTGGAAGGGGTCAGGAAGGACTCATTTACTTTCCTGCACCTTTCTTGATTGGTAATATGCAATCAAAGACAAGCAGATGGCTGATGGCTATGGGACATAGAATCAACTACAAGGCAAATGTTGATGAACCGAAAATCCAATAAACAAACTTCTTTATCAAGATGTCCAGTGATTCAAATGAAGTGTATGAAGCCACTGGCTTTAGTAGGGTTTATGACCATTGCCCTAAAATATTTCTGTTGAGCTTTAAAGATAAAATTTTGTGCCTAATTTATTCATTTGTATTACAGATAGTAATGCCCACATTTCAGGGTTGTTGTAAAGAGCAAAGATAAAATTTCATAATCATTTGACCCACGGTCCACATATACTATGTGATGTTGTAGAATTTTTTTGAAAAAATCATATACTTTGCTTACTGTAATAGACATTTGGTGAAGTGGTCTGCTGAGTGGATAGGAAAGACCGACAAGGAGTATGCGGAAGAGGTTTGTGAGAGTGATATATGATGAAGCACCAACAGCTAGGTTACTATTCACCTCTTTCCATGTGAGTATTTTTGGTATACACTGCTTATCATATTAATTTGTCTCTCTGAACTACTGAGCAATAGTCAAACAGTACACCATATATCTGATACTTCCTGAAGAAATGAATTCCCTTAGATTAGAGAAGTGTAAACTGGATATTATGCTTGGATGTGGGAACATTCCTTGAATGCTGGTCATCTATGAGGGACTGGAGTTGAATTTAGTACGCTATTCATCCTTAGGGCTTGAGGTGAAGATCTAATAACCCTCAGCAAACCCAAGTTCATCACTTCAGTACAATGGAAGAGGGATTTCAAACATTCTGAAATTATTTTAAAAATAAACACAAAGAAGGTATGTTTTTGAATATACATAATTGATTTTTGCTTTGTAGAAAATTGCTGCATTTTGTTTACCTTCTACCTGGTAAATTGGGACAGCATTTCATGCCAACAATTGGATATGCTTATCTGATGTAGCTTTAATTTAGTATTCTTCAAGTTCAATGTGTCAGATTCATTCAATCACTTGTTTTAAGATTTATTCTATTTATGTGAGAGAGGGAGAGACAGAGACAGATCTTCTGTCCTTTAGTGCACTTCCCTAATGGCTACAACAACTGGGGCTAAGGCAGCCAGAACACCATCCAGGTCTCCCATGTAGATGGCAAGGAACCAATACGTGGGCCATCCGCTGATGGTGGGGAGCTGGATCAGAAACAGAGCAGCCAGGACTTGAACAGGCATTCTGATATAGGATGCTAGCTTTACAGGCAGCAGCTTACACCAAGGCATCACAATGGCAGTCCTCACTCACTTATTCTTAAGGACCTTAACAACTGATTTGTGGTATTTATCGCTGATCCAACTCTTAACACAACTACAGTTGACATTGATATCTGAACCTTTTTAGGTCTAGAAGCTTGTAGGATCCTTATGACCTTCACTTAAGCATCAAGTACCCATTCCCATGACAATACCCAGAACCTAAAGCTGCTTTTTCCTGCACCAGTCATTGATCCTCATCATTCTACTGTCCCATGACACTTTCCTGGTTTTGTCTATGCTCATGAGACTCCACTGTGCATCCCTTGAGGCTTCTTCCTTAATTCCAATGGATCTTGCAAAATCTCACATCTAGATCCATTCAAACTTCTATTTTCCTTCTTGCCAAGACTCTATGGGTTACTCACATAGAAAGTTCCCAAGTTGTAAGCACTCATGCCAATTAGGGGAGTGTTCTCTGATATTTAATAATCCTATTACATGTACTTGTTCAGATGTTCAAAATATCATCTATGAATTCTACCTTTTCTTCTGAAAAAAATATAGGTGCTACTTGAGTGCAAGAAGTATACTTATGTATATATATGGGTGGTAGCTGGCACATTCCAGTTTGTCATATTTTAGATAATCAATAAATGTGACAATGATTACTGACCACATCCATGAACCTCTCAGAGGGTAACTCCTTATGTACCATAAAAGAAACTAGTCCTAACAATTTCACCATTTCCCACACCATGACTATCATCCTAATCTGTTATCATATTTATATTCACTTTTGTTAAGTTAATATCATAAAGCTCCTTTAGTCATTTTCTCTCTTCTAAATTCTCAGCCATCTATTCTCTGTAATTTCTTTCCTCTTACTGTAACATAAACTCAACTTTCTCCACTCAAAGAAACCCTCTTTCATTTCTTTGCCTCTCCTTTTCTTTTCATTAACTTATTTGCAGATGAATTGCTCCATTTACTCACCACCTCTTAGATTTTTCTCCCAACCACAGGATAGCAAATATACTCAGTAGTCCACAGAGGGCCTTTCAAGAGATTGTGAATGATCTAGTTCGCAAATCTGAAATATGTATTTTAACTCTTAGGTTAATAGATATTTTCATCCTTGGTTCTGTTCTAATATTTCCAATCATTTCTTACCAGTCTCCTAAATGAGCTGCTTTTATTCCTTCCAATTAAAGATTTGAAATATCTTCCAAATATTCATTCTTTGCTATGCCCTCATCCTGAGTGACCTCATCTATAAATTTTACTTATATTTCCCGAAGACAAATCCCCACACAGATTTCTGTCCTTCCTATAGAGATTTTCAGCTGAACAAGTCCAAAATTGAAGTTGTCACCTTACCCCCCAACCTATTCTACCATCCTAACTTATAAATTTAGGATTCCCTTCAGACACCTTCCTTATCTTGACCATTTGTAGCCATTTGCTTTGTTCCTAATTTCCCAACGTGTGCTCTGTTTAAATACATCATAATTTGTTTCTTGGTAAAAAGCATCGGGTGGTAAAGGACCCGTGGTAAAGATTTTTAATTTTGTTTAACCTGGTGCTTCCAAACTTATAATTATGACTTATAAAACTAACACCAAAAGAAATTTCACAGAATCACATGTTCTGAGAAGCATGGCTTGGAAGCTATTTGTTTTTGTCCCTTTTCCCCCACTGTTACTGTTTGGAAGATATTGCTGATACCATGCCTACCTCTGCTTGGGTCTTTTTTTACCACCTTCGTGCCACCACTGCTTTTGCCCTAAAAGCCCATAATTCTGACCTTTGGGTCTGGGAATGGCCTTACCTAAGACAGCTCAAAGTATTTACAGGTTTCTGTCTCCCTCAGGATTGGCTCCTGGCCAACAGTGGAGTGAGGTATAATTTATGCTGTAGAGTTTGTTGTGGAGTCAAACCAACGCTGGGATGATACCTGAACTCACAGCCTTGCTTGGCTTTTCCAACTAGCAACATATATTCCTTCCCACAGCATGGTGAAGACACTGCTGTCATAAATCACTTGCACATCAATCCTTGGTTCAGTCTGCTTCCTGACAACCAGCAGCACAATTCCTTACATGAGGCTCTCAGCATCTGTGATAAACATTATCCCCATGTTCCATTAAAAGGCCTCCCTACCTCCAACCTTACCCTCTCCATTTCTTCCAGGTAAAATCCTTATCATGGCACTTCAGGTCATCTACCATCTAACCCAGACCTGATTTTCTTCCCAGTGAGCCTAATTTTAAATATAGCAAAGATTGTGCTGTTTCCCAATATTGCAAAGGTCCATCTCGGCAAGTATAACAACGACACACATGCTGTTTCTCTGGTTGGAAGGAGTCCCCTCAAACTTTTATGTTTGGCAAATTCATATTTTTCCTTCAAATATTCATCCTCTCCCTTCAGTTTAAATGACCCAGTGGTCATTTCCTTAATTTTGCCCTATTTGAAGTCTATCCCTTTGCCCTTAGCTTCTATTCGTAATTTGTTCATTATAGTTTAACTGCATTTATCTTGTGTGTTTTCCCTTTTAATGGCACTTTTTTTCCAAAGAGAATGGTCCTCAATCACTTTGACCCCCACGGAGTCCCATCCCATACAGAAGATGTTCAGTAAATATCGATGACAACCTACATATCAACTGTTCAAAAATCAATGCTGCTTGGAGCTGAGGCATCTTTGTCATAGCCATTGTGACCAAACTAATCTAAGAAAGCAATTTCATTTCTTAGTTGTCCCTGTCTTCCATATTGTAGGCCATAAATTATCCAAATCAAATCAAACAGACAACACCCTACAATGGCATATTTTATGGGTCAAATTGCCATCAATACTTTAGTGTGCCTGCCAAATTCACTTTAATACTTTAAAGAAATTAAACATCAGCTTAATTTTGTGTAAAATAATTAGATTCTATATTCTTTGGCATTTAAGTCTTGCAACATTGAACAGTTAAAGCTCATTTATAAAAGGATGGCTGGGTTGCAGGAGAATGTTGATGTTTCTTATTCTGCTGTGGGAGTAGAGCAGACTGTCTGGAATTTTAGCACTTGGAAGTGTACAGTGCTGCTAACTCATGACCTCACATACCATTGCCTGTGAGTTTGTCAAAGGCTCTATAAAGATAAATGCTATGTGCCCAATGTCCCCAGGAAGCAGCTTCATTAAAAAGCAAAATTTGTAGTTTCCCACTGCCCCCTGTCCTCACTCCCCACTATTTGGAATAGGTTTGTAAACAGACCAGTAACTGCTAAATGTTATAAGCCAAAATGGGAATTTGGTACAATCTGTTACTGCTTTAGACTTGCCTGTGACCCTCACACTAGAAATTTCATGTGGCTTTTGTCTGGAACAGAAACTATTAGGAGAACTTCCTTTCTAAAGGTTTCCAGGGTTTGTCAACAGACTACTGATGAAATGAAAACAAAAACATTATTCTATTCTTTCAATAAATGACTAAAAAATGCTAATTCTAAAGGCTTTATGAAATAATTTATTTTTCTGAAGGCAAAGAAATGTTGGTTCATTTTCTATGTAATAGGTACAGATGACCAGTCCTAAACAATTTTTTTGAGGTAGTGAAATGTGGCTGCAATTATTTATTCCTAGTCTGTATTAACTTGATTCTATTTAAACCTTTATTCAGTCTGTTAGTTAACTAGTACCATATAATAAATTATCCCAAAACTTTATGTCTTAACCACTATTCCTTCTAATTCTGAGTTCACTGGGTGGTTGTGTTGATCTAAGTTGACTATGAAACTCTTGTAAGCTATGGGTTGGTCAGAAGATTGCTGATTTTGTTTGAGATTTTTATGCATCTGCAGTCTCAGGATGATTGGCTGACAACTCTGCTCCCCATGTCTAATGTTTTAGCAGGTTAGCCTGGCATGCTTTCATGACTAAGGAAAGCAAAAGAAAGAATGTACAAAGACTCTTGAGACCCAGGTTCAGAATCTGCTCCCAGTCATTACCATCACTTTCTGTCAGCCAAAGTCATGAGGCAACTCAGATTCCAAGGATGGGAAAAGAGACTCCCCCTACTGTTGATAGGATTAACTGTAAAATCACCTTGCAAAGAGAGTAGACAAGGAAAGAGTAAGGATTGGGGCAATTTTTTAAAAATAAAATGTTTATTAAAGCAAACAAAAGATGTTTTAGCACAATAAGATTGGAATTCGCAAGAGAAATAAGAATGTATCCTGAAGATTATCAAAGGTTATGTGAGGGCAATTTTTTAAAACAATCTTACTTCCAGTTTTTCAGTGCAGTCTAAATCCTTCCTGCCTTTACAATTGAGAAACATAGTCATGGAAAGATAAATGATTCTTAGGGCTAACACACTAACTATAGAAAATAATGCCAAAGGACTACCTCTAGCTCTCAACTGATCTGGAACACAAACTCTAAAGAACTGTGCAGTGGGATGATATTCTCATTAATGTTCTTCATATAATACCATTATTAATGATAACAAATGAAGCAGCAATAATATTGAAAGTTAGTTATACGGCCGGATCCGCATACCTTAAGGGCTGATTCTGAGGCCAGAGTGCTGTTTAGGACATCTGCCATTCTATGAGTCCGCTGTGTATCTCACTTCCCATGTTGGATCGTTCTCTCCCTTTTTTATTCTATCCATTGTATTTGCAGACACTAGTCTTATTTATGTGATCCCTTTGGCTCTTAGTCCTATCATTATGATCAATTGTGAACAGAAATTGATCACTAGGACTAGTGAGATGGCATTGGTACATGCCACCTTGATGGGATTGAATTGGAATCCCCTGGTATGTTTCTAACTCTACCGTTTGGGGCAAGTCAGCTTGAGCATGTCCCGAATTGCACATCTCTTCCCTCTCTTATTCCCACTCTTACATTTAACAGCGATCACTTTTCAGTTAAGTTTCAGCACTTAAGAAGAATTGTGTATTGATTACAGTATTCAACCAAAAGTATTAAGTAGAACAAACAAAAAAAAAATACTAAGAGGGATAACATATCAAGTTGCTCATCAACAGTCAGGGTGAGGGCTGATCAAGTCACCATTTCTCATAGTGTTCATTTCACTTTAACAGGTTTCCTTTTTGGTGCTCAGTTAGTTGTCACCTATCAGGGAGAACAAGTGGTATTTGTCCCTTTGGGACTGGCTTATTTCACTCAGCATAATGTTTTCCAAATTCCTAACAGGGATCACTTTTCAGTTAAAATTTAAACACCTAAGAATAATTGTGTGTTAATTACAGAGTTCAACCAACGGTACTAGAACAAAAAACAATAAACAATACTAAAATGGATAAAGTATTACATTGTACATCAACCGTCAGGACGAGAGCTTGATCAAGTCACTGTTTCTCATAGTGTCCATTTCATTTCAACAAGTTTCCCCTTTGGTGCTCAGTTAGTTGTCGCTGATCAGGGAGAACACATGATGTTTGTCCCTTTGGGACTGGCTTAATTCACTCAGCATGATGTTTTACAAATTCCTCCATCTTGTTGCAAATGACAGGGTTTCGTTGTTTTTGACTGCTATATAGTATCCTATAGAGTACATGTCCCATAATTTCTTTATCCAGTCTACTGTTGATGGGCATTTGGGTTGGTTCCAGGTCTTAGCTATTGTGAATTGAGCTGCAATAAACATTATTGTGCAGACAGCTTGTTTGTTTGCCAATTTCATTTCCTTTGGGTAAATTCCAAGGAGTGGGATGGCTGGGTTGAATGGTAGGGTTATATTCAGGTTTCTGAGGAATCTCCAGACTGACTTCCATAGTGGCTTAACCAATTTGCATTCCCATCAACAGTGGGTTAGTGTTCCTTTTTACCCACATCCTCGCCAGCATCTGTTGTTGGTAGGTTTCTGAATGTGAGCCATTCTCACTGGGGTGAGGTGAAACCTCATTGTGGTTTTGATTTGCATTTCCCTGATTGCTAGTGATCTTGAACCTTTTTTCATGTGTCTGTTGGCTATTTGGATTTCCTCTTTCGAAAAATGTCTATTGAGGTCCTTGGCCTATCTCTTAAGTGGGTTGTTTATTTTGATGTTGTGGAGTTTCTTGATTTCTTTGTAGATTCTTGTTATCAACCCTTTAGCTGTTGCATAGTTTGCAAATATTTTTTTCCCATTTTGTCGGTTGCCTCTTCACTTTCCTGACTGTTTCTTTTGCAGTACAGAAACTTCTCAATTTGATGCAATCCCAAATATTAATTTTGGTTTTGACTGCCTGTGCTTCTGGGGTATTTTCCTAGAAGTCATTGCCGGTACCTATATCTTGCAGGGTTTTTCCAATGCTGTCTAATAATTTGATGGTGTCGGGTCGTAGATAAGCCCATGAGAGTATTTCAGGCGTGGAAAGCCAAGACACTCTAGCAAAAAAAAAATAAATAAAATGACCTAAATGAAAGATCTCCGCGAGTGAGATCCCAGTGGAAAGAACAGGTCAAAGAAGGAGGTACCTTTCTCTGAAGGGAGGAGAGAACTTCCACTCTGACTATGACCTTGCCTAAATATGATCAGAGTTGGTGAACTCAAAAGGCTTCCATAGTCTTGGCAGCTCATGACAAGAGCCTAGGGTGATTACTGATGCCATAAACAAGAGTGTCAATTTGTTAAGTCAACAACAGGAGTCACTGTGCACTTACTCCCCATGTAGGATCTGTGTCCTTAATGTGCTGTACAATGTGAATTAATGCTATAACTAGTACTCAAACAGTATTTTTCACTTTATGTTTCTATGTGGGTGCAAACTGTTGAAATCTTTACTTAATATATGCTAAACTGATCTTCTGTGTATAAAGAGAATTGAAAAAGAATCTTAGCCAGCGCCGCGGCTCACTAGGCTAATCCTCCACCTTGCGGCTCCAGCACACCAGGTTCTAGTCCCAGTCGGGGCGCCTGATTCTGTCCTGGTTGCCCCTCTTCCAGGCCAGCTCTCTGCTGTGGCCCGGGAGTGCAGTGGAGGATGGCCCAAGTGCTTGGGCCCTGCACCCCATGGGAGACCAGGATAAGTACCTGGCTCCTGCCATCAGATCGGCGCAGTGCGCCGTCCACGGCGGCCATTGGAGGGTGAACTAAAGGCAAAGGAAGACCTTTCTCTCTCTCTCTTTCTCTCTCTCTCTCTCTCTCACTGTCCACTCTGCCTGTCAAAAAAAAAAAAAAAAAAGAATCTTGATGTGAATGGAAGGGGAGAGGGAGCAGGAAAGGTGTGGGTTGTGGGTGGAAGGGAAGTTATGGGGGGGAAGCCATTGTAATCCATAAGCTGTACTTTGGAAATTTATATTTGTTAAATAAAAGTTAAAAAAAAAAGTTAGTTATTGAGCACCTACTCTGTATTACCCTTTGAGCCTTTGAAATCATGAGTTTATTTCTTTGAGGAAGGTAGTACTGTAATAATACCCATTCTATAGTTGACGATAGCTAAGACAGTTTATGTCCTGTGCAGCCAGGTTCCCAGTTATTGGATAGCATACCCAAGATTTGTACCTCTCTGTGCCTATCACAAAGCTGATGCTCTTCACCATGACATGTTCCCAAAGGTAGCTTTCTCTAGAAATTAAGGATAGGAGTGATTTCATATCATTCTCCACTGGTGATTCTCTGCCTTAATTGAACACTGAAATCAATTGGTTTTAAAAATACTAACACCATCGTTTGACCCCAGAGATTCTAGTTACTTGTCCTGAGCTTGGGAATTTTAAAATCTCTCAGGGCAATGCTAATATGCAGCTATAGGTGTGATATGCAAAGTGTAATCCAATGGATCGACAACATCAGCATCACCATAGTTTGTAGGGAACACAGATTCTCCCCAGACTCCTTTGGTCAGAGCTTCTGGAAAAGCTCAGCGATCTGTGTTTTGAAAATCCTCCCAGGTAACTGTCTGGTGGAGCAGTTCAGATGTAGCTTAGAACACCCACATCCTATTCTGGGGTGCCTGGGTTAGAGATAACAATTTCAATTTCAACTTCCTGTTAATGTGCACCTTGGGAGGCATCAGGTGATAACTCATGTATTTTAGTCCCTACCACCTGGATGGGAGACCCAGATTCAGTCCCCAGTTCCTGGCTTTAGGCTGTTGCAGACATTTGGGAAGCTAACTAGTCTTTGTCTCTATGCCTTTCAAATAATAATGTTAAACACTAGTAAACATTTTTCATGTCTCTCTAGGCAATTCTGTCACACGCTGAAGTTTGAGGATCACCAGTGGTGGTCAATCTTATATACCAGATTCCCCTGGAGAGATTTATAAAGGTTCTTAGACCCTATCCCAGACCTGCTGACACTATTTCCACATGGGTATTTAGGCAACTCTGATGCACCGTGATTCAGAATGATCGTTTTACTAGAGGGACTATTGCTTTGTATACTTCCAGTGCATGGACTTCAGGATTTATCAAGCTGACCTGTTAACCCTTCTTGAAGAGAAACTTAATGAATACTAATCTTTTTTTCCCCCAAAGGAAAGATCTGGAGCAAAAAACTAAAGAACAACTCCCACTATTTGCTGAGAGCAAAGCCAGATATTGCAGGTTTCCAGAATGACAGATTGATTGCTGTCTCATCCATAATTAATAGGAGATAATGTCAGAAGGACGGCTGAGCTGTGTGCACTGGGATGAAGCCACCCACAGCCCTATGACCTAGATTGCACATCCAGCAGAAATCTCACTGCAGCCATTATCCTTTCCCTGGGGATAAATCAAATGGCCAAGCATGACCAGCTTCAAGATTAAACTCAGAAGCTAAAGTCCAGTGTGGACATTGGATCTCCCATGCCAAATAAGAAATCACATTCTAACTCCTCACGAAATTGCCATTTTCAATTTCTGTTGGCATGTCTGAGAAATAGTGGCCCACAACTAATTGGCCCCTTAGCTTTCGGTTCTAGAACAGAAGAAATTATGTTTAGGAAATATTTCTGTTGCAGGTTATCTGGGAACTTTAAAAAATAGTCTCCCTTACTAACTTTTATTGAAAGTCATCCATAGAAGGCAGAGAATCTATAGTTTGAAAACATACTTTTAAAATCATCTTTATTTTTTGATCAAATGTCTTTAATGCCTGTATTTTCCGAATGCCCCATAATCCATTAACAAATGTTTGCTGAGTGCTCACTGAGTAGAAAGCAAGGTGCTAAATGCTGTCAGTTATTTAAAATAATTACTGCATAGCATAACTTGCTACCCAAGGTATGGTACACAGAACAACACTGGCATCAGCATCAACTCTGGCCTTAGTCACAACCTAATGAGTCATTTTGATACCTTCTTCAGGGGATCTGTATGAACATTAAAATTTGAAAAATATTTCCATAGAAGATGTGCTCTTCTCACAGCAAATGTAAAAGCACTAGATATACACAAGCAAACTTAAATCATGTTAAAAACTAGGATTAAACCAAAATACAATCTCTATTCTTAAGGATCTTACAGTTCCAACATAAATGAATGTGGCAAGTTGAAAAATTATCTCAAGTCCAGCTACCAAGACCTAGAGCCAGAGAGAGATATTGGGATCTATGTTACTTGAGAGGCTCTCAGAAGAGTGAAGGAAGCAGGATGGGGCAGGGGAAGGAGCACAGTGAGGGTGTGGTCCCAGCTGGAGTGTAGCCCTGGTCAGATCAAAAGGGAGCTCTGGAGTATGAGTTGTGCCTTGGAGTTGAGAATGCCTTGAGGCAAGGGAAGTAGCCTTTTGTACTCCAGAGGAAGAGCCTGTAGCTGTGGCCTTCCCTCAGATGGGAGTACTGTATATAAACTTTCTGTCACTATGGGATGCATTCAGCTGAGGATTGTTCTCTGATGAAGGGGAGCAACTGTGAAATGCTGTCAGTCACTATTCACATCAGCTAGAGGATTCACTGGCCAGGAAAGAGAAACTGGATTGGGTACCATTAGCATTGCTATGGTATAACTGCTTATGCTCCCGCCACCCCCAAGCTCATATGTTGACATTCTAACTCCCACAGTTAGAGTTTTAGGAAGTGGGAGTCTGGGGAAGAAATTCAGTTCTTGAGTACAGAGCACTAATATCCTCCTGAAAGATAAACAAAGAGTCCCTAGTTCTCATTATTTTCCATCATGCAATACTTAGTTAAAAGTGTACAAGCCATCTCGCTAGTCCAAGTGATCAATTTCTGCTCACTATTGATCATAAAGATAGGATTAACTGTCAAAGGGATCACATAAACAAGACTAGTGTCTGCTAATACTAACTGATAGAATTAAAAAGGGACAGAACGATCCAACATGGGAAATGAGATACACAGCAGACTCATAGAATGGCAGATGTCCTAAACAGCACTCTGGCCTCAGAATCAGCCCTTGAGGCATGCGGATCTGGCTGAAAAGCCCATGAGAGTATTTTAGGCATGGAAAGCCAAGACACTCTGGCAAAAAAAAAAAAAAAAAAAAAAAAAAAAAAAAAAAAAAAAAAAAAAAACAACAACAAACAAACAAAAAAACCTAAATGATAGATCTCTGTGAGTGAGATCCCAGTAGAAAGAATGGGTCAGCAAGGAAGGAGGTACCTTTCTCTGAAGGGAGGAGAGAACTTCCACTTTGACTATGGCTTGTCTAAATAAGATTGGAGTTGGAAAACTCACTTGGCAACTCATGACAAGAGCCTCGGGTGATTACTGATGCCAACAACAGGAGTCACTGTGCACTTACTCCCCATGTAGGATCTGTGTCCTTAATGTGCTGTACAATGTGAATTAATGCTATAACTAGTACTCAAACAGTACTTTACACTTTGTGTTTCTGTGTGGGTGCAAACTGTTGAAATCTTTACTTAATATATACTAAATTGATATTCTGTATATAAAGAGAATTGAAAATGAATCGAGGTGAATGGAATAGGAGAGGGAGCAGGAGAGGGGAGGGTTGTGGGTAGGAGGAAAGTTATAGGGGGAAAAACTACTGTAATCCAAAAGCTGTACTTTGGAAATTTATATTTATTAAATAACACAAGCCACAACCTGGACAAGGTTTCTTGCCAGAGGTAGGCTGTTCTTGTACCTGATTTTGAACTTCCAGACTCTAGAACTGTGGGAAATGAGTTTTTGTTGTTTGTAAGTCATTTAGCTTATGGTACTTATTATTGATATCATCCAGCTGATTAATAATTTTTAATATCATCTTAGTGGGTTCTTGCCACCAATTCTGAGAATTCTGACTACTGTCTCAGTAGACCAGACAACATGGTAATTTTTTAAGGATTTTATTCAGTGAGAGAAATGCACAAAAATGAGGGCTTTAATTAGCAGAGAAAGAAGTCTAGAAGCTAAGTTGGGTCCATACCAGACAGAGAGCAGATCAGGAGCAATGTGGAGCAAGCTTGCAGGCAGGAAAGCAGAGGTAGGGCAGAGGCCTTGAGGACAACAAGGGAAGGGCTCACCATGCTCCAGGCCTTTTATCCACTTTCAAAGGCGAGTAGTTATGTAGTCTGAGTAGCAGGTGGGGTCAGGTAGGGGCATGTGATCATACTGGGGGCATGGTCTTCCAGCTCACAAATCGAATTGATTTTATCCTATCTGCCTACCTACATCATTATAGCATCCTGAACAGACTAAGACAGGCATCTACTAGGTTAAAATTAAAAGAGCAATATGAGGAATGAAGAAAATGGCTGCCACGCAGTGTATCATTCACAGTAACTTCTGGGTATTGAGAGACAGAAGTGGTCGTATGTTTGTGATCTAAAAATATTTGCCAGAGATATTTAAACTGTACCTGGAAGAACCTAGTTGTCTCGCCTTTTCTAGTAACTGCATTTGATTTCCTATGAGGGAATTTTACCTCCTCTACCATTAGCAAACATTCATGTTGGACACTATACCCCACACCTCATCAGTACTCACGACACTCAAGTTCCCCAGTCAAGGAATCACATCACTCTGTTCAACTGGAAGTAAACCAAAGAGAGGCCCATCAAACTGGTGTTAAGAAAGAAGACTCTTCCTTCTTCTAAGTTGTACAACCCACAAAGGCAGTCAGTTGAGAAGACAGCAAGACTGAAAGAGAAACAGAGATCTACATATATGAAGCATTAAGCCTGACTCACTCCTGGGACTTACCAGGATTTGTGAGCTCTAAGTTAATAAATTACAATTTTCGCATAAGCCAATTTGAGCCTAGTTTTCTATATCTTGTAATATAGATGTTCAAGAGTTTAGATCTAAGTGAAGTTCTCCCTGTTTTTAATACCCATTTTGGCCTTAACAACATGAATTTCTAGTCTCCTTTATCTGTCTTATGAATCTTATTTTCTTTTATTTACACCACTACAGAAGCACATTTTTGGCTGTTATTATGTTCTCTGTTTAGACAACTCATTTCTCAAAGCAAATTGAGAATGCCTTTTCATTAGTTACTTAAAATCAGACACTCTTTTTTACCCCTAGTAGATGAAAATATGGTGTAAGTTAATATTTTAGGGAATTATTATAACCTTGAATCCCTAATTTATACATTTATTGATTTTATGAAATAAAAATATTGTGTAGAATATTATTTTAACGCCAATTTATCAATCTGAATCTTAATTTCAACCAATGATAGAAATGTTCATAAGAATTGAGCTTAAAATATGTTAACATGAAAAGAACTAATGAACACATTCATTATTTTAGGACAGCAGCAAAATGATTTATTGCCAAAATCAAAAGCATAAAGTTTTCAGGAAGCCTCAGTGATAAAAAAAAAAAAAACACTGAAAATAAATCCAAGTACTCAAAGAATTTCTAAGAACTTAGGGTGCAAAGTGTATAGTTAGATTATTACTTGTGCTGAATTAAGGCTCTGCATATAGAGTGGATTAAAATTATGTCTTTGCAAAAACTAATGAATAGAAAGGAGGAAGAGGGAGTGAGGGAAGTATGCTTGTCTTCTTGGAACTGTACCTATGGAATGCATAAGATATGTTCTTTTATATTTTTAAAAAGTTTGTGTGATTTAGGGGATTGCTATGGCAAGCTCAAGAATTGACAGAAAAGTGACAACTCATTAATCAAGTGAATCTGAAGTTTATACTATGTGGGGAGCAACTGGGACTAGACTGTTACTCGAATTAAGACTTATTCTATGCATCTGCTCTCCCACAATATGGCGCTGAGAAGGGAGTAACAGCTTCTACACAGCTGCCTCCAGTTCAACCAATAAACTGTAGGACCTGCTCCTGATTGGAGGAGAGCAGCGTACTCGGCGTGTGGGTAGCAGAGTTGGGATTGGTGGAAGAGGACTATAAAGGAGGAGAGAGACAACATGCACCGGGAACATCTATCTGAAGGAACACCTGTGCAGCCCCCGAGAGAGCCGGCCGGCGGTGTGCTGCTCCCCCGCGGAAGTGGGGAAAGTGGCAGGGGGAACCGCCCTTCCACGGAGGTGGAAGGGACGGTAGCCAACCCGGGAAGAACCAGCAGCAAACCCGGGGAGGGCCGAGCAGGCAAAAGAACAGCGCAGGGTCCTGTGTCGTTCCTCCACGAAGAGGGGGAGCGACATAATGGTGCCGTGACTCGGATAGGAAACCTAGGCAGGGTTCAGTGTCGCTCCTCCACGAAGAGGGGGAGCGACAATACTACTCATAATAACTACTGTTAATTGAGATCTCCCCAGTTAGACTCTTCAAATAGCCTATAATTTAGAAAAAAAAATTGAGAGACAGACATCTTTCATCCACTAGTTCACTCCTCAAATGGCCACAACCACCAGAGTTAGGCTACTCCAAAGCCAGGAGCTTTTTCCAGGTCTCCCACTCAGGTGCAGGGACTCAAGGACCTGGGCCATCTTCCACTGCTTTCCCAGGCCATAGCAGAGAGCTGGATCAGAAGTGGAACAGCCAGGGTTTGAACCGGAGTCCATATGGGATGTTGGCACTGCAAGCATGATTTAACCTACTACACCACAGTGCTGGCCCCAAATAGCTTATCTTTATCAATCCTCAAAACCCTATCTGAGCCTTCATTGAAGACATGAGGAATCTCATGCGAGGTGGTCCAGTTAAAGAGGCTTGAGGTTAGATCCTAAGTCTAGAAACTGAACTCATGACAGTGAATGACTTATCACACCAACTAAGCTGTAAACTGAAAATATCAACACTGACCACAAAAGCAGTCTGACATGATGCCTTACTTCTGCAGGTCTGCAGGAGGCAATGCACTGGATCTGATAGGACAGTCAAGTGCAGCATTTGATGTATTTACTTTTTCTTCTGCCTCAAAGCTGAGCTGCAGAATACAGCAGCCGTATCCAAGGACAACACATGGTTTTATGTTCCTGTGTTCCACACATTTGAGGTTCCATACTTTTTTTTTTAACTTTTATTTAATGAATATAAATTTCCAAAGTACGGCTTATGGATTACAATGGCTTCCCCCCCATAACGTCCCTCCCACCTGCAACCCTCCCCTTTCCCACTCCCTCTCCCCTTCCATTCACATGAGGATTCATTTTCGATTCTCTTTATCTACAGAAGATCAGTTTAGCATACAGTAAGTAAAGATTTCAACAGTTTGCTCCCACACAGAAACATAAAGTGAAAAATAATAGATGATTTTTTAAATGATGATGAAATCAGATCAGACCTATTGTCATGTTTAATCCCAGTGAGAGTCAAGTTGGGAATTGCTAATTTCTTCTTTTTTTTTTTAACAGAAGATCAGTTTAGTATACATTAAGTAAAGATTTCAACAGTTTGCACCCCCATAGAAACACAAAGTGAAATATACTGTTTGAGTACTCGTTATAGCATTAAGTCTCAATGTACAGCACATAAAGGACAGAGATCCTACATGAGGAGTAAGTGCACCGTGACTCCTGTTGTTGACGTTACAAATTGACACTCCTGTTTATGGCATCAGTAATCTCCCTATGCACCAGTCATGAGTTTCCAAGGCTATGGAAGCCCCTTGAATTCTCCGATTCTTATCTTGTTTAGATAAGATGTTCCATACTTTTTATGGACCACTTACCTTTCTACATTTGCATTTCCACCTGTATCATTTTACATTTGGTAAGAAAATATAACTCTATGCACTGAAGAGTTCATGTACCTCAAACTGGATTTGCCAAACTATAGCCTCTGTATTTTTTTAAAGATTTATTTATTTTACTTGAAAGTCAGAGTTACACAGAGAGGGGAGAGGCAGAGAGAGAGAAAGAGGTCTTCCATCCGCTGGTTCTCTCTCCAATTGGCCGCAATGGCCAGAACTGCGCTGATCAGAAGCCAGGAGACAGGCGCTGCCTCTGGGTCTCCCATGTGGGTGCTGGGGCCCAAAGACTTGGGCCATCTTCTACTGCTATCCCGGGCCATAGCAGAGAGCTGGATGGCAAGTGGAGCAGCTGGGACTTGAACCGGCACCCATCTGGGATGCCAGCGCTTCAGGCCAGGGCGTTAACCCACTGCACCACAGCACCAGCCCCTATAGCCTCTTTAAAGATATGAGATACTTGTTTTAATGAATATGAATCCTCAGACTGTGGGAAAGGAGAAAGATAGCCCTTCGCAAAGCAAGTCAGTTTTTGACAATGTACAATGGAAAAAACCTATGTATATGCTTTTATGAATGAATTTTTAACCAAAGACTTGCCAAAGTTATTTTCAAAGCTGAATTCCTTACAGACCATTTAGTCATAATTTTTAGATCAATGGCTATACCTTTCTTAATCTTCCAGAATATTATTCCCATAATTGAGTAAAATCCCTAGAGATAGAGAAGATGGCCCATCTAACATATATGGTAACAAATTATTCATTAAGGGAACAGCCAAAGGATACCTGATATCGGCCAATTTTGGATTTAGTGGTCTTTATTTCTCCCTAAATGTGTATTCTGAAAATAGAGTAAAGGAATAGAATTATCCTAAAACCCTGAACTCTACATTTTCTTAGAGACTTTGGTCGAAATCGCTTGTTGAACAGAGCCCTTATCTTCCATTCAGGCGGACCTTTCAACCTCTCTTTAGGTTGGCATTGTCTGTAACTCAGGCCAGCCCAATTCAGCACTGACATCAGTAACTGGTTAGGGAAGTGCATCAGCCAAGGCAGGCTAATAGGAGCCCTCACCAACACTCTAGAAAAAACTACTACAAAACAGGGGCTTTCTTTCCCTGTGCAGATGAGCCTGGAGCTAACAAAGGGCACCTTTGCTTTATTTGAGTGGTATTTCCCAAAAACAAATTCAACAAACAGAAGAAACAGAACTGAGAGATGAAGAGAATCTGCCTTATGTCATAGTTGTCACTGTAGTTGAAATTATTAGAATTGGGTTTTCTGTTACACATTGAACATCTCTAATCCAAAATTCAAGGTGCCCCAAAGGCCACAACTTTGAGCATCAGTGGACATGATACCACAAAGAGTATTTCACACCTTATCTGATGTGAGAGTTCAGTCAAAACACTGGCACACAGCAAATATTGTTTTTAACAATGCATTTAACAAATGGTGCTGGGAAAATTAGATCCCTACATACAGAAGTATGCAACAAGCCACCTAACTTGACACCCTATACAAAAATCGACTCACAATGAATCAAAGATCTAAACCTAGGACCTGAAACCATCAAATCACTGGAGGAAAATATAGGTAAAACACTGCAAGACATTGGTATAGGCAACAACTTCTTAAATAAGACCCCAGAGGCACAGGGGATAAAAGCAAAAATAAACGAATGAGATCACATCAAGCTAAGAACCCCATACACAGCCTGAAGAAGCACTCAACAGAATGGGAGAAAATATTTGCAGTATTTGCAAGCTAAAGGATTAAGATGCAGAATATGTAATGAGCTCAAGAAACTCCCCAAAAACAAAAGGAACAATCCAGTTAAGAATTGCATATGGAAATGTACAGGCATATTTTTTTCAAAGGATGAAATACAAATGGCCAATAGACACATGAAAAGATGCTCAGAGGGGCAGAGCTGCAGCATAGGAAAGCTGCTACCTGAAGCATAGGCATCCCATATAGGTGCCGGTTGGAGTCCCTGCTGCTCCACTTCCCATCCAGCTCTTTACTAAGGCCTGGGAAAGCAGTAGAAGATGGCCCAAGTCCTTGGGGCCCTACACTGGTGTGGCAGACTTGGAAGAAGCTCCTGGCTCCCAGCTTTGCATAGGCACAGCTCGGGCCGTTGCAGCCATTTGGGGAGTGAACCATCAGATGGAAGACCTCTCTCTCCACCTCTCCTCTCTCTGTGTGTGACTCTTTCAAATAAATAAATAAATCTTTAAAAAAAATGCTCAGAGTCACTAGCCATCAGGGAAATGCAAATAAAAATCACAACAAAATTTATCCTCACCCCAGTTAGAATCATTGTCATCCAAAAGTCAAAGAACAAATGCTGGCAAGGATATGGAGGAAAAGATACCATAATATACTGTTGATGGGAAAACTAGTGTAACCATTTTTGAAGATTAATTCTTAATAAACCATTTATCTATTTCATTAGTTCTAAAACTATAATATGAATCAGAATCAACAGATGGGTTCATTAAAACCCTCTAGGACTCATTCAATTTAAAGTGAGAGCTGAGAATTTGAATTCCAACAAGTGCCAGGTGATGCTAATTCAGGTGATCTGGTGACCATGACTTGAGAACCACCTCCCTATCTGAGCACCATTCATCGTGTACAGGAGGCAATGTTGAGCAGATGGCAGACACTGAGGTGGTAAAGTGTGCATTTGATGACGGTTCTGTTGATAAAGAAGTCGAAATCCCTTCTCCCCAGATATATTTGATCATTTATTTTCTTTTTGGAGTGAAAAGATGCATTTCTGTGCCCCCTGAATTTAGCAGCTTTCTCTCCTAGATGAGCCAAGTTCCCTTTGTAGCATCCACCAGGGATTTAAAACCATTCTGTTGGTTGATGGCTTAAACAGAGTTTGCAGTGGCCTGAAAAGTCATCAGTCATGGGACAAGAGCTTTTCTAAACACTAGGCCAGACAGGATGGATTAGGGAATCTCCAAACTGGATAATTAGTCAAGAAAAATAAATATCCTTTGGCAAACACCATTATAACCACATTGGGCCTTCCAGCTAATCAATTTACTGGGCCATCTGTCTAAGGAAAGTGGGCAGGAGTCAGTGCCCAATATGTAAACCTGCAGGCTGGCACTAGGGGCGGCTTCTCAACCTGAAATAACCAGAAGGAGCAACCCTTCCATCCACTGCCTTTCCTGCCCAGGAGCTGTCAGCAGCCAAAGCTTTCAGAGAACATCTCTGTGAGTGTTACAGGACAGAAGCACATTCTCAGATCATCACCCTGTTTGATGTGAGATGTGTTGGATGTGTTAGCTGAAGGATCTTCTACTCAGCAGCTTTTTTAGCCTAATTTCTATATTTTAAATTATTCATGCAATTGTTCATTTTAAAAATTGGATTAATCTTCTAGATTTATCAATATTTATTTTGACGGCCGGCGCCGCGGCTCACTAGGCTAATCCTCCGCCTAGCGGCGCCGGCACACCGGGTTCTAGTCCCGGTCAGGGCGCTGGATTCTGTCCCGGTTGCCCCTCTTCCAGGCCAGCTCTCTGCTGTGGCCAGGGAGTGCAGTGGAGGATGGCCCAGGTGCTTGGGCCCTGTACCCCATGGGAGACCAGGAAAAGCACCTGGCTCCTGGCTCCTGCCATCGGATCAGCGCGATGCGCCGGCCGCAGCGGCCATTGGAGGGTGAACCAACGGCAAAGGAAGACCTTTCTCTCTGTCTCTCTCTCTCACTGTCCACTCTGCCTGTCAAAAAAAAAAAAAATTATTTTGAAAGAGAGAGAGAGACACCAACAGTCAAAGAGCTTCCATTCACTAGTTCACTCCCCCAATGGCTGGGGCAGGCCAAAGCCGGGAGTCCAGAACTCAATCTGGGTCTCCCATGTGAGTGGTAAGGACACACATACTTAATTCATCACTTACATATACATGCAGCCAGATGTATCTATATATTTAAAAACGTATTTGCTTATGGCCGGCACCATGGCTCAGTAGGCTAATCCTCTGCCTGCGGCACCAGCACCCCAGGTTCTAGTCCCGGTCAGGGCACCAGATTCTGTCCCAGTTGCTCCTCTTCCAGTCCAGCTCTCTGCTGTGGCCCAGGAAGGCAGTGGAGGATGGCCCAAGTGCTTGGGCCCTGCAACTGCATGGGAGACCAGGAGGAAGCTCCTGGCTTTGGATCAGCTCAGCGTGCCGGCCGTAGCGGCCATTGGGGGAGGTGAAGCAACAGAAGGAAGACCTTTCTCTGTCTCTCTCACTGTCTAACACTGCCTGTCCAAAAAAAAAAAAAAAAAAAAAAAATTTGCTCTGATATCCCCTACTCTAATTCATTACTGCATGGAATGTTCTACCCTTTTCTCCTTACTAATAACTCCCCTCCAAATAATTAGACATCTGATTCTTATTACTGTACACTTACTTAAATGTCCAATCCTAGTATGAGTATGTGTGTGTGCACACCCAATCTGTTCAGTGAGGTGGCTGCATACATCTGTAACTTAGATGGTTTTGTCACATGCTATGCTTGATCCTGGGCTATCCCAAACTCCCAAATACTATTTTGAAATTTGTACACATTAATATTTCTTAGTACCGTAAATTCCTATGGGTTTTAATAAATTTGCAGCACCAAGAATCCACTATTATTTAATCAGATAGAAAAATTCTACTCTCTTGAAAATATTCCCTGTGCATCAGTTATTCAGCTTTTGTTCACTCCCTCCAAACCCCTGACAATCTCCCATCTTTTTAACATGTCTATAGTGCTTTCTTTTCCCCCAAAGAATTATACAGTATGTTATCTTTTCACTCTTTTCTTTCACTTAGCAATATGAATTTAAGTCTCATCAATGTCTTTTCATGGCTTGCTTGATAGCATGTTTCTGTCACTGAACAGTATTCCCTGGTAGAGATACCACAGCTTATTTATCCACTCACCTATTGAGAGACAGTTGCCTCTAGATGTTTGTGATTTTAAAATCACAAAGCCACTATAAACATTCACGTGAAGGTTTTTCATATTAATATCACTTTTGAATCATTTGGGTAAACACCTAGGAGCATAGCATGATGGTTAAATCATATGGAAAGATTATGCTTAATTTTATAGGCAGTTGCTTGAAAGTAGCTGTACCATTTGCATGCTCACCAGCAATGAGTTAGAATTCCTGTTGTTTTACATCCTTACTAGCATATTAATAAATCAAATTTCTGGGTATTTGCTATTCTAAAACAATGTGCATTAGATGTCTAGTGATACTATATTATTGTTTTAATCTGAAATTCCCTAAATACAAATGATATTGAGAATGTCCTCATTAGTTTATTTTCCATTTGTATATCTTCTTTGGAGAGGTGTCTATTAATATCTTTTGCCCATTTAAATGGTTTTTCTTACTCTTGAGTTTCACTGGTTCATTGTGTATTTTTGATACAAATATTATTTCAGTTACATGTTTTTCAAAAATTTCCTTCAAATATGTGCCTTGCCCTTTGCTCCTCTTGTGTATCTTGAAAAACAGATGTTTTCATTTTAATCAAGTCAAACAGCAAAATTTTTGAAGGACTGTGGTAGTGGTGGTATATTTAAAAATACATCATAAAACTCAATAGTCCCATGTTTTATTGTAAATGTTCCATAGTTTCATATGTTAATATAGTATGATATGATCCATCTGGGTTAATTGTTTGTGTTAGATCTTTGTTTAGGTTTAGTTTGCTTAGTTTGTTTAGGCTCCTTTTTCAAATGGATGTGCATTGACCCCAAAGCATTTGTTGAAAGACCATCTTTTCTCCATTTTATTGCCTTTGGTTTTTTGTCAAAGCAAAGATCCCAAACACACACACATATATACACTCCCCCTCTCTCTATATATATATATGTATGTACATGAATATATTCTGGATTCTATTCTGTTCCATCAATCTTTGTCTATCATTTTGCTAATAGATTAAGTCTTGACATATGGTAATGTGAATCCTCTGGCTTTCTTGGAATTTTGCCTCCCCATATAAAATTCAGAATTAGTGTTTAAATATATATTAAATACACTAATGGAATTTTGATTTGGATTGTGTTGAATCTTAGATCAGGTTTGATAAAAAGCTATTAATTTTGAGCCCCAAATCTGTAAATATATGGATACTTTCCATTTACTTAGGTCTGATTTTTGTAAGACCTTTTTGTAGTTTTCCAAATATAGATCAGTTATATACCCTGTTTGATTTTATATAAGTGTGTAGTTTTACAATATTACTAGTGTTACTATTATTTAAATTGCAAATCCAAGTGTTAATTAAGCTACCATATACCACCAATAAACATTTGCATATTAACTTTTTATCCTGTGAGCTTGCTATACTCATTGCACATACATGCAATGCATATATGTAGGATTTATTATCAGATTTTTGATAACTGGCCTTTTATCTAATATCCATGATTCACTCTGATAAGGTATTTTTTTGTGAAATTTGGCCTGTCTGAAGTTAATAGGACAATTTCAGCTTTAAGGTTTACTTATTTATTTGAAAGGCAGAGTGACAGAAATAAACAGAATCTTCCATTCACTAGTTTACTCCCCAAATGGCCACAACTGGGCTGTGCCAGGCCAAAGCCAGAAATCAGGGGCTTCCTCCAGGTCTCCCACATGGGTAGTAGGAGCCCAAGTACTCAGGCCATCTGCTGATTTCCCAGATGCATTGACCGGCAGTTCAAGCCCCACTATGGAATGTCGGCATTGCAGTCAGCAGCTTTACCCACTACGCTACAGTGCAAGCACTGTGCATCTTTCTTTAGGCTCATTGTTAGCATAGTATACTTTCTCTATTCCTTCATCTTTTATTAACAGTTTCTGAAATATTATTTCTATACCATGTGTTTTGTCAATTTAAACTATATAATGATGGGGGTTTTAGTGCATTTATAGCTACGTGAAAAAATTCACCACATTCATCATTAGAAATTTTCCTTCTCCCAAAAAAGAAACTGCATATCCTTTACCTATCACTGCAAAAATCTTACTATTATTCCCATCCTTAAGCAATCACTGGTCTATTTTGCCTTTGTGTTTCAGCTTTTGTTGAGATTTGGACATGTGCTGATTAATGGAACTATGACAAATAGTCATTCAGTAAGAACATTTGCTTGATATAGCTAGAATTTATGCTGGGATTAATGCTTAAAGATTCCTGAAGCTATAGGTACCAGAAATTTCAAAGACCTCTTATCATTATATTACGCCTTCCCATTTGTATTTGGGGTATCCTAAGTATTCCCTGGAGAGAATCTGTGTCCTGCAGTTATTCTAGCTTTAATCCACTGATATTGCCTGGAGTGTTTTTTAATAGTAAAGTGTGTATGGCCGGCATACCAGGTAAAGCTGCAGTAACGCCAGCTTCCCATATAGGAGCCAGTTCAAGTCTTTGCTGCTATACTTCCAATCCGGCTCCCTGCTAATGGCCTGTGAAAAGCACTATAAGATGGCCCAATTGTTTGGGCCCTGCCACCCACTTGGGAGACCTGGAAGAAGTACCTGACTTTGGCCTGACTCAGCCCCAGCTGTTGCACCCATCTGGGAACTGAACCGGGGGATAGAGGATCTCTTTCTGTCCATCTCTCAAATAAATATTTACCATACAATAGTGAAGTGTGTATGTGTATGTGCATTTGTGGGGGTGGTGTGGGAGAGGTGGCTGTAACGTATTCCATTTATTTTTATTTTTTTAAATATTTATTTATTTATTTAAAAGGCAGAGTTAGAGAAGAGAGGCGGGGTGGGGGGGTGGTCTTCCATCTGATGGTTCACTCCACAATTGGCTGCAACAGCCAGAGCTGCGCCATCCAGGAGCTTCCTCCAGGTCTCCCATGTGGGTGCAGGGACCCAAGGACTCGGGCCATCTTATTTTTTATTTTAAGATTTGTTTGTTTATTTGAAAGTCAGAGCTACACAAAGAGAGGAAAGGCAGAGAGAGAGGGAGAAGTCTTCCAACAATGGTTCACTCCCCAATTGGCCGCAACAGCCTGAGCTGTGCTGATCCAAAGCCGGGAGACAGGAGCTTCCTCCGGGTCTCTGACGTGGGTGTAGGGGACCAAGGACTTGGGCCATCTTCTACTGCTTTCCCAGGCACATAAGCAGGGAGCTGGATGGGAAGTGGAGCAGCCATGCTTTGAACTGGCACCCACATGGGATGCCGTGCTTCAGGCCAGGGCGTTAAGCCACTGAGCCACAGCGCCAGCCCCTAATGTATTCCATTTAAATACCAGTGTTTTCATGCACCTGTGTCTATGGATGGTGACCTCCAAATGTGTTTCTCTAGTTTTGTAGCTTCACCCCTCACCCCCACCACAACTCCTTTCTCTGGTTAAAGATACTTGAAATCTATTTTATTCAAGTTCTGAAACTGTTGACAGTTCTATTCCCTATTAGGTCAGATAGGAATATAGAGGAGGCTGGGATAGGATAAATGCCCTTTCCAACCTGGTTAAGGCTCTGGAAAAGTCTTTTCCCTGGAGAGTAGGTTTTGCTGGGGAGAATGCTCAGGATGCATATCATATTGACTCTTCTCTCCCTGTCTTGTTAGAATAGAAGGAGATTTTCTAAGACCCAAGAACTGGTTATGGTTCCTCCAGGTACAAGTCATGAAAATATGGAACACCCTCAATGACCATGGCCTCCAGGAAGTCCTTGCTTCACATTACTCAGCCTCCAGAAATGTGTCAACACTAATAGTTGGATCTCCTCTTGTTTATAACTAAAGTGGCTTCTTTTCCAAGCGAGCAAATCTTGGCTGTGATTTATCTGTTTCTCCCTGTTTGAGTTGTTATTTTACCCTGAAACCTCAGTTCTCTGATGAGTCCAAGGAGTTACTTTCATTATTTCTCAGCCTTTGGTGATGGTAGTTGCTGTTAGTATTAGAGGAATAACCACCATCTTGTTGCCTTTAACAGCTAAAATTGGATGTTTATGTATTTTTAAATAAACTTTAATTGTGATAATATATAAACAAAGTTAACTATCTTAACCATTTTAAAATATATGGTGCAGTCGTAAGTACACTCACATTGCTACATCTCCTGATTTTTCATCTTTCAAGACTTGAACACTCTACCCCATTAAATATCAATTCTGTAATTCTCCCCTTTCCACTGCCCTTGACTCTTTTACTTTGTGTCTCTCTGAATTGACTATAGTACTTCATATAAATTGAATCATATAGTATTTGTCTCCTGTAGCTAGCTTATTTCACTTAAGGCTCATTCATGTTGTAGTAGGAATCAGAACAGTATTTCATTATATGTATGTACAGTGCCACATTTTTTCACCTGTGTGTCTCCTGATAGACTTTTAAGTTTCTTCTACCTTTTGGCTATACTTTATAAGGCTGTTATGAACATGGGTGCACAAATAGCTTTTCTAGACCTTTCAGTTCTTTTGAGTATATAATCAGAATTGTCTTGCCCAGCAATGCTACTTCTATTTTAAATTGTTTAGGAACATCCACACAGTTTTCCATAGGAAATACATCATTTTAACCTGCAAGTCAATGGAACAGAATAGAAATCCCAGAAATCAATCCACAAATCTACAACCAACTAATTTTTGACAATAGAGCTAAAATCAGTCACTGGAGAAATGACAGTCTCTTCAACAAATGGTGCTAAGAAATTGGGATCTGTTAGGGGCTGGTTCAGTAGGTTAATCCTCCATCTAGGGTACTGGTATCCCATAGGGGCACCGGTTCTAGTCCTGGCTGCTCCTCTTCCAATCCAGCTCTCTGCTGTGGCCTGGGAAAGCAGTGGAAGATGGCCCAAGTCCTTGGGCTCCTGGCTTCTAATCAGTGCAGCTCTGGCCGTTGTGGCCATTTGGGAGTAAACCAACAGAAGGAAGACCTCTTTTCTTTTCTTTTTTTTTTTGACAGGCAGAGTGGACAGTGAGAGAGACAGAAAGGTCTTCCTTTGCCGTTGGTTCACCCTCCAATGGCCGCAGTGGCCGGCACACCATGCCTATCCGAAGGCAGGAGCCAGGTACTTCTCCTGGTCTCCCATGGGGTGCAGGGCCCAAGGACTTGGGCCATCCTCCACTGCACTCCCGGGCCACAGCAGAGAGCTGGCCTGGAAGAGGGGCAACCGGGACAGAATCCGGCGCCCCGACCGGGACTAGAACCGGGTGTGCCGGCGCCACTAGGTGGAGGATTAGCCTAGTGAGCCGCGGCACCGGCCAGGAAGACCTCTTTTCTTTGTCTCTCCCTCTCACTTTCTGTAACTCTACCTCTCAAATAAATAAATAAAATCTTTAAAACAAAAAAAGAAATTGCGATCTCCGCAATCAGAAGTATGAAACAAGACCCCCACCTTACACAAAAAATCGACTCAAAATGGATCAATGATCTAAATCTTGAACCTGATACCACCTAAATACTACAGGAAAACATTGAGAAAACTCTGCAATATATTGCCATAGGCAAAAAAATTCTTGGAAAAGACCCCAGAAGCACAATCAAAGCAAACATAGACAAATGGGATTACAACTAGCTAAAAACCTTTTGCATTGCAAAGGAAACACTCAACAAAGAGAAGAAGCAATGGACAGAATGGAAAAAAAAATATTTGCAAACTATGCAACTGATAAAGGATTAATATCCAGAATCTATAAAGAGTTCAAGAAACTCAACAAAAGAAGCAATTCCAGTTAAGAAATGAGTAAAGGGTTTGAATAGTCATTTTTCAATAGAAAAAAATTCAAATGACCAAGAGACACATGCAAAAATTCTCAGGGTCACTAGCCATCAGGGAAATGCAAATCAAAACCACAATGAGGTTTTTACCTCATCCCAGTTAGAATGGTTCTCATACAGAAATCAATAAACAATAAATTCCTCACCAACTCTGTTTTTTTTTTTTTGTAGTAGCTACCTTAATTTGTATGAGCTGGTTTTGATTTGTACTACTCTGATGATTGGTTAGTTATATTGAGCCATTTTTATGTCTTTACTAGCAATTTGCATATCCTTTGGGGGAAATATCTCTTTAAGTAGTTTGCTAATTTAAAAAAATACTGCTTATTGCTTAGATGAGTATGATCAGAAAGTGTAGAAATGTGCCATATGCACACACCTCCCAATTTCTCCTATTAAAATCTAGCATCAATGTGATATATTTGTAACAATTAATGAGCCAATGCTGACACACTGGTATTAATTAGATCCCATAGTTACATCAACTTCACTCTTCATGTTTTACATCTTAGGAGCTTTGACAAATGTATGACATGTATCCACCATTACAGAATCATTAGAGTGGTTTCACTGACCTAAGGACTCCCTGTGCTCTCCCTATTCATTCCTGTCTCCCTCAAACCCCTGGTAACTGGTGGTCTTTTTATTTTCTGTTCATTTTGCCTTTTCCAGAATGTTATGTAGTTGGTATCATAATATAGGCTTTTCAGAGTACTTCTTTACCCGAGCAATTTGTATAGAAAATTTTCCCATACCCTGCCTCTTGATGGCTTATTTCTTTCTAAAAGTGAATAATAATGCAATGTGTAAATGACCTCAGTTTATCCATTCACCAATTAAGGATAGCTTGGTGGCTACAAAGCTTTAGCAATTATAATAAAACTGCTATAAGCATGCATTACTACTCATTTGAGCAAATACCCACAAGTATGATGAACGCATCACAGGCATGAACATGTTCATATTCATAAGGAACTGCCAACTGTCTTCCCCAGTGCTTACACCATTTTTCATTCCCCCCAGCAGAACATCAGAGTTTCTCATGTTCCACATCCTTGTCAGCATTTGGCGTCAGTGCTTTGGATTTTAAACATTAGAATAGATGTGCAGTGGTATCTCATTGTTTTAATTTGCAATTCCCTATTGGCATATGGTGTTCAGAGTTTTTCACATAGATACTTTCCACTTGTTTATCTGTGGTGAGATTTCTGGTTTTTTTTTTTCCCATAGTTAATCATGTTGTTTGCTTTCTTGTTTTTTAAGTTCTAAGAGTTTCTATATTTTGGATACCAGCTTAAGCAGATAAGTGCTTTGCAAATATTTTATCCCAGAAATGGCTTTTGTTTCATTTTTTTCAAAGCTTCTTTTCACTGATCAGAAGTTTTTCATTTTGATGAAGTCCAACTTGTCATTTTTTTCATATCTCACTTTTGTTATATAACATACTGTATTTTGTCACTGTCAAAGCAAATTCTCATAGACTTTATCCTATCTGGTTTTCTAAAAAGTTTATAGGTATACGTTTTATACTTAGGTCTATGATCCACACTGAAGCATTTTTAAATTTCTATTTTTCATTGTATACACAAATTAGAGAGAGACAAACACAGAATGATCTTTCATCTACTGGTTCATTCCCCACAAATAAATGCAAAAACCAGGGCTGCTCCAGGCCAACAGTGGGACGTTGGAACTCCATATGCATCTCCCACTGGGACCTAAGTACTTGAGCCATCATCTGCTATCTCACAGAATGTGCATTAGCAGGAATCTGGATTGTAAGCAGAAGAGCTGGGACTCCAACCAGCCACTCAAATATGAGAAGCAATCCTCCCAAGTGTACACACATCCACTGTACCCAACACCCACCCAATATTGATTTAACTTTTGTGAAAAGCTTAAACTCTAGACTTTTTTTTCTGGTGGATATCATTGTTCCAGCATCATTTATTGAACAGACTATTCTCTCTTGACTGAATTGACTTTGCTCTTTTCTTAATTCACTGTATTTGTGTGAGTCTATTTGATGGCCCACATATGTTCCATTGATCTGTTTGACTTTCAAAATAAATAAATCTTTTTAAAAAAGATATACAAAGTTACAGAGGGAGAGAGAGATCTTTCATCTGCTGGGATACTCCCCCTAAGGCTGCAATGGCCAGCGCTGGCCCAGGCTGGAGCCAGATGCTTCATTCTGGATATCCCACATGGATGGAAGGGTCCCAAACACTTGGACAATATCCCAGCCTATTAGCCAGGCACTGGATCTAAAGTGAAGCAGCCAGGACACAAACCAGAGCCCAACTGGGGTGCTGGTATCCCACGTGGCAACTTTACTTGCTATGCCACAAGGCCAGTGCCTGTTAATACAATTATCATTACCTGACTGCCCACTTACTGTAGCTTCATAGTAAGCCTTGATGTTGGGGTGTGTCCTTCTACTTTTTAAAACAACATATTTCAAAAAATGAAAATGTTAATCTATGATTCTATGTACATTGCTATTGACAGAGTCTACAAAGATATCAACACACCCTAACCTGTCACTGAAATTTAAGAATTTGGCTTCCCAACCATTAACTAATGATCAACAAGAATGACCAAGCCCCCCTCCATTTTCTTAAGTGTTAAGAAATCCTGTAAAGCTCGCTCCAGCCTTGGAATTTCTCTGAGATACAGAATGGAGTACCTGGAAGATATCCAGGTGACATGCACAGAATTTAGGTTTATAAGCAACCTGTTTAGTCCTGTGTTCCATGCTAGAATGGGACCTTTTAGACTGCCTGTCCTCTGAGGTCCTCAACTATTTTCACGGACCTCAACCTTCTGAGGTCAGTCTAAAAGTCAGCATTCCATAATGCTTAGCTTCCTCTGTGCCTGCTTAGGATGCCACAGTCCCTCTTTGTTGATATCCAAAGTTGTCTAAAGTTTCCCTCTCTCACCTGCAAGGGCAGATTACACACACCATACAGTCTCCGGGCTTCTGGCATTGGGTGGGGAGTAAATAGATTCTATGCTTCCAAAATGAATCATCATCTCTATGGAGTATAGCCAATAAAGAAAACTTTAATCTGTGATAGAACATTCTCCCTGTTGTATACATTTTTATTTGCTAGTAATCCTGACATAATCCATGCTACATATTAAAGTGCTCATCTCTTTCATTTTCTGTCTCATGGGCATCCATTCCTAGCTATAGGCATCATTGGTCTTATTGGCTTTTTCATCCGAAGCTATCTCCCACCCTGTCAAAACTCATACAAAAGAAATAACCAGGTGCTGAAATGTGTTCAGATGGATTATACCCCTTGCTATAGTAACCATGCCTCAAAACAGCACTGTCTTCAATGTGTTCCATCGGGGCACAAAATTCAAGACTTTCAGCTCTTTGGGCAATTAGTGCAAAGAGGAGTGGCAGAAATACCGTTCCCCCAGAGCCGAGAGCAGTCATCTCTCCACATCAGTAACATTCCTACATCCAATGCCAATGTCATTCCAAATAAATGCTCTTTGTGAGATTCAGTATTGTCAACTGACTCAGTCATGAGGAAGCAGAGTTAGGAAATGTGAAAAATTTACTTTTTAAATTTACTTTTATGACCAGTAAATACCATAGAAATCTGTGTTCTCCATAACGATTACTTTTGTAGCACATGGACATGCAGTACTTCCTCTAAAAAGAAGATAGGCATGGTTTTCACATAAGTGTTCAGTTTTCAGTTCATAACTCTAAATTACATGTTACACGAAACATTTTTCTCTTGTCATCACAATGAATAGCAATGTTCTAGTGCTTATTTTTTTCTTAGAAAATAGGTTTGAAAGATGATGCATTATGTTTCCTCGGAATTGCTCCATGCCAGTATAGACATTGAAAAGGTATCTGTCCCCACTTTGAAGCATTGACAATTCTCTACCTTTTTAGCTGTCACTAGAACATAGGACAAACAGCAGGATTAGGGGAATATGTACAGTTCATACTTTTTCAAGAGTGAATTAGCTTGCTGGTGGATCCTCTCCTTCTCTTCATCTTCTTTTCATTTATCCAAATTGGGCATTTCATTGTTCATAGTGTCAGAGGAGGAATACAAAAGAGCAATAAAATTTAGAGTAATCAGTTTGCTCACTTTTTAAATATGCGTTATAAAAGCCTGGATAGCAAAGAATTTTGAAGTTACTGACTACAATTGAAGACCTCGGGAGTTTTTTTTTTGTTTTTGTTTTTTTTTTGACAGGCAGAGTTAGACAGTGAGAGGGAGAGAGAGACAGAGAGAAAGGTCTTCCTTTTCCGTTGGTTCACCCCCCAGATGGCCGCTACAACCCGCACACTGCACCAATCCGAAGCCAGGAGCCAGGTGCTTCTCCTGGTCTCCCATGCGGGTGCAGGCACCCAAGCACTTGGGCCATCCTCCACTGCACTCCCGGGCCACAGCGGAGAGCTGGACTGGAAGAGGAGCAACCGGGATAGAACCGGCACCCAAACCAGGACTAGAACACGGTGTGCCGGTGCCGCAGGCGGAGGATTAGCCTAGTGAGCCATAGTGCTGGCCGATATTTGTTTTTTCTCTAGGACCATGTCCTCCTGCCTTTGCCAAATCTTAGCATAAATGATAAGATGTACCTTGCATACATAAGCATTCACTAAATATTGAATGAATTAGAGTGGACTCCAACCCCATCTCTTGTCACATCTCACCCCACACACACACACACACACACACACTCACGAGAAACAGAGTTTCGAATTTTTGTGTGCATACAAAACCCCTAAAAGACATGTTAAAACCCACACTTGGGGCTGGCACTATGGCGCAGCAGGTTAACGCCCTGGCCTGAAGTGTCGGCATCCCATATGGGCGCCAGTTCCTCCTCTTCTGATCCAGCTCTCTGCTATGGCCTGGGAAAGCAGTAGAAGACAGCCCAAGTCCTTGGACCCCTGCACCCATATGGGAGACCCAGAAGAAGCTCCTGGCTTCGGATCTGCGCAGCTCCGGCCATTGCGGCCATCTGTGGGGAATAAATGCATCAGCCTCCTGTTTGTCTTGGGGACAATCCCATGCAATTTCTCAGAAGCTGTTCTCCCTTCTCCATTTCATTCAATTTTTCCTCTTACCTGCCTCCAGGTCACCCTCCAATAAACTACCTCCACCATCATCTTTGTCCTTTATAATAGAAATCTAAACACAGTAAGTTTCCCTGAAGCTCTGCTCTGCTGTCATATTTCTCACATGCTCTTTATTGTCAGCCATCTTGACTACATACACTCATTTCATCCATTTCCTTACCTACTATTGCTTCTCAAATTCTGAAAGAGAGGACTTCTACACAGTGTACTTTCCACAAGCCCATGTTCTGTGTGCATTCCCAGGACCCCTTCTCTTCCAATCTGCAGTATTTTGCAACATTAACTCATTCTTGATCCTTTTTTAAAGATTTTATTTATTTATTTGAGAGGTAGAGTTACAGTGAAAGGGAGAGACAAAGAAAAAGGTCTTCCGTCTGTTGGTTCACTCCCCAATGGCCGCAGCGGTTGGAGCTGCGCCAATCCGAAGCCAGGAAACAGGTGACCGGTGTACCCTCCCAGTCTCCTACTTGGGTGCAGGGGCCCAAGGACTTGGGCCATCCTCTACTGCCTTCCCAGGCCACAGCAGAGAGCTGGGTTGGAAGAGGAGCAGCCGGGAAGGAATAGAACCGGCACCCAAATGTTATGCCAGCGCTGCAGAGGGAGGATTAACCTACTGCCCCACAGCACCAGCCCCTCACTCTTGATCTTTAAAATGAGATGAAAAGTTATCCTTCATCTGAGGCTGGACTGTGCACTCCTTTATCCATACAGATTTCTTTCAGAACTCTGCAACACATTATGGTACTTGTTTGTCAATGTCCTTCTCCCAAACTCCTTAATCAAATTTTTCTAGCTTCACAAATTCCTTAGTAACTCAGTAATTTTTCAAAAGACCCTTAGACCAAGGGGAATGTGAACAGTTCTATTTGCCAAGGAGTCACATCCAAACAACTTAGTAAGTATGCACATCTTCCTGTTTAGAAACATGACATACCTGAATATTCATTTAGTTATACACAAACACAGTTGCCAATGGGATATATGTGCCTGTTGAATTCCTCAAAACCTAAAAATTCAGGATCACACTAGATACCCTCACACTCGTTTTCCACACTGATTTTTATCTGAAAATTTGGATTTCAAAAATATCACTTAAAAGGCAGACAGAAGATCTAATGTCAATGACTTTAGTAATTTCTACAGAGTTCTATATATATATATATATATATTCTTGATATATATGGTTACATTTCCCTCAAAATTGTAAAGTATACTGTATCTTTATAAGTTCACAACAGCACATGCTTTGGAACACACAGTTAATGCAATGGTCATTGTTACAGATTGAATTAGTTCTCCCTAAAGAAGATAATGTGCAGTGCTAACTCCCAGTACCTCAGAATGTGACTTTATTTGGAAACAAAGTCTTTGCTTATTTAACCAACTTGAGATGATGTAATTTGGATGGGGCCTTGTCCAATACAACTGCTGTCCTTATAACATGGAAAAAAAAGAGCATTTATTTAGCTTGGTGGTTAAAATATCACCATGCCACATTAGGGTGCCTGGTTTTGATTTCCTGCTATAGCTCCTGACTCCAGAACACTAGCAATGCAGACTCTTGGAGCTAGTGATGATGACTCAAACATTTTGCTTCCTGTCACCCTCTTGGGAGACCTGGATTGCATCCCCCGCTCCTGGCTCAGCTCCCCCTTGCAGGAACCAGCAAATAGGAATATTCTCTTTTTCTCTCCCTCTCTGCCTCCTTCCCAAATATTTTTAAAATGGAAATTTGAAAAGAGATTGCCAGACACAGTGGAAAGACTATGTGAAAACACCCACGGCAAATGCTCTTTGAAGACTAAAAATTGAAGCAATGCATCAACAAGCCAAGGAATGACAAAGATTTTAGTTATAAACCACCAGAAGCTGGGAAGAGGCAAAGTAGGATTCCTTGATCAGCATTAGACAGAACATAGTCCTTCGAATTCTAAGACAGTAAATGTTGTTTTAAGTTAGCCAGTGAGTGGTACTTGGTCCTGGCAGCTCTAGGAAGCTAGCATACCACTCATGAGTGTAATATGGCCTTTCAGGTGCTCTACCTTCTCTTCTCCTTTAGTCTTATACTGATTATTAGACCCATCAATGACCTGCCTCACATTATTTTCATTCTTTTCCATTCATGGTGACCAATGATATATAAGCACAAGTCATTGAATAGAGCTTTTCAGAAAGGTCTTAATATAGGCTGACTCAAGTGGAAGGTAGACCCTCTCAGTTCATCCTTTCTGCCTTGAATGTGGATATAATGGTCAGCCCACCATCATCATTGGAAGACCTAATGGCAAGGAAGCCATGTAGTAAGGATAGAAGAAGCTTGCCCCCTAAGCTGCCATATAAGTTCTGAATAGCTGACTTCCATGTTTCTTTTTGTGAAAGAATAACAAGTCTTTATTTATTTCATTGAGGACACTGTTGTTTGATCTTTGTATGCCCAAATTTATATCAGTAACCCTAAGCTTTATCTTGAACTTCAGCCTCATATTTATAACCATTTTGTTAGAATCAGCCTAGGGTAGAAATTTTATCACTTCAAATTTCACATAACTCAAGTTAATGTTCCATCACTCTCCAAACTGGGTTCACATTTCAATTCTATTATTCCTGTAAATGGAATCAGCATTTTCTTGGAATTGAAATTTATTTTTAAGTTAAATATTTGAGACACTTCCTTCTCTAATTGCCTAGAATCCCTCCCAATCGATTGATTATTGCACAAATAATCTTTTTAAAATGTTTTTTTATTGTGAGAAGCAGGGAGATAGATATTTTCCATCTGCTGGTTCACCCCCTGCTGCCTGTAGCAGCACTGGACCTGGCCAAATCCAGTAACCTGGAGCTCAGATGTGCCATCATCTGCTTCCTCCCAAGGTGCACATTAATGGGAAGCTGTATCATAAGCTGAACAGCCCTGACTTGAACCAGCATTCAGATACGGGATATAGGTGTCCCAGGTAATGATTTTTAACCACTGTGTAACATATCTACCCCACAGATAACTATTAACCAGCTACTAAAAACTCAGTTCTTTAAAAAAAAAAAAAAAAGATTTATTTATTTATTTGAAAGGTAGAGTTACACAGAGACAGAGAAATCTCCCATCTGCTGGTTCACTACCCAAATGGCCACAACAGCTGGAGCTGGTCCACTCTAAAGTCAGGGGGTTCTTCCAAGACTCCCACGTGGGTGGCAGGGGCCCAAGATTTGTTCCATCTTCTATGGCCCTCCAAGGCACATTAATAGGGAGCTGGATGGAAAGTGTAGCAGCCAGGACCTGAACTAATGTCCATAAGGTGGCAACTGTATGTGCTGCATGACAATGATGATTCCAAGAATTCAGTTCTTTGTTATAGGTACTGGAGGTAGAGCTTTGAATAACACAGATAAATCTTTACACCCGAATATCTTGTGTTCTAGTTTGGGAGATACACAATAAAATAATAAATTCATGTATAAAATAATATCAAGTTTGGATCCATACTAAAAATGAAAATAAAGGTATCTTAGCTTACGTGAATGCCAATATTTTCTCACAATTCAAGAGATTAAAAGTCCAAGACCAAGTTGTTGTCAGGATTGACTTTTCCTAAGGACTTTCTCCTGTATTTCTCTCTTCAGGAGCTCTTCCCTCTGAACTGTCCATGTACTCATTTTCCCATCATACAAGGACACCAATGATTGGATGAGGGCCCTACCTGGTGACCTCACTGACCCTTAATTACTTCTTTAAAGGTTCTATGTCCAGGGTCCACACTGTGGTACAACAGGTTAAGCCTGTGTCTGCAATGCTGGCATCCCATAGGGGCACTGTTAATTCTCAGCTGCTTTATTTGCAATCCAGCTCCCTACTAATGTGCCTGGGAAAGCAGAAGAAAATAGGTGCCCCTGCACCCATGTGGAAGACCTGGAAGAAGCTTCTGGCTCCTGGCTTTGGACTGGCATTGTCCGGTTGTTGTGGCCATTTAGGATTTGGGGAGTGGAACCAGTGGATGGAAGATACTTCCTCCCCTCCCCTTTCTCTTTGAAATAAATAAATATTTTTAAAAAGGTTGTATATCCAAATATAGTCACATTTGGGAGTAATAGATTAGGATGTCAACATATGAATTTGGAATGGGGCGTGGTGGATGGTTCAACCCCTAAAAGAATGGTGATGGGAGTGATCACATGGTGATGTACGATGTTAGGTGGAACTGTCTGAGTGGTTCTCCCTGAAGAACTATCATTGCAGCAGAGAGCCAGATGGATAGCCACAGTGGTCATAGTAATTTTAAATGATTGTGGATTGTTGAAAGCCACTGTACTTGAAAGCACTTCAACACTCACTGCCCAGTTAATCTCTCTTATGGTGCTAAACAGGTCCCCGCTGATTACTGAGGAAACAGGGTCAGCTGCCAAAAAGCAGAGACTGACTCACCAAAAGAATTCTCCAACCATCCTGTGTTCCTCCCATCTCCAAAGAACTCACAAATCGCTAATTTCATATTCATAAGCCTAATTTTTTTTTTTGACAGGCAGAGTGGACAGTAAGAGAGAGAGAAAGGTCTTCCTTTGCCTTTGGTTCACCCTCCAATGGCTGCCGCGGCCCGCGCACCGCGCCTATCCGAAGGCAGGAGCCAGATGCTTCCTCCTGGTCTCCCATGGGGTGCAGGGCCCAAGCACTTGGGCCATCCTCCACTGCACTCCCTGGCCACAGCAGAGAGCTGGCCTGGAAGAGGGGCAACTGGGACAGAATCCGGTGCCCCAACCAGGACTAGAACCCGGTGTGCTGGCGCTGCAAGGCGGAGGATTAGCCTATTGAGCCTTGGCGCCGGCCAGTGGTTTCTTTCATATGTGAACTTGAGTAGGCCACAAAGCTCCTAGAGATTCAGTTCAGCATTATTTTGAGTGATTCTGTAAGGGTGATTTTGGGGATGAATTGAGCAAATTGATAAGCAAGAAAAGCAGATGGCCCTCTGTAAGGTGGGTGAGCCTCATTCAAAAGTTTAAGGCTTGAATAGGACAGATAGAAGAACCTCTGATAATGTAATACAGACAATGAATTAAATGCTCCAATGAAAGGAGACAAGAACAAATGAAAATAGCGAACTACTTTGCCTAACTGTCTTGAGCTGAGAGATCTCTCTTTCTCCTTATATTCCTACTCAAGTTCACACATGAGCTCTTCCTGGATTGACAGGAGCCACACATCAGCCTGCACACTCAGGTAAGCTGATTCCTTATGTGATTTCTGTTTCACAACCCATTTTCTTTTCTGTAAGTAAACTCAAATATATTGTCTCCCATTTTTACTGTCATCGTCCTATCCCAGGCTGTTACCAACGCATCTTTATATAGTGAACACATCATCTTCTCTGGTGTTCCCGGACTCCAGTCTTCTCAATGCTTCCATATTAATCTAAGATGCCATTTAGCATGCACACACACACACATACTCTCAAAATATTCAATACTAAACTTGATATTCAAGACCATCTGGACTATGACTGTATTTCTCAACTATACTAAAATAACACAAACTTTCCCAATAAATTATTTCACTGCTATTTGTCAAATATGCCTGAGGCAATTCCAGGCTTAGCAGAACACCAGTCCCTCTGCTCAGGCAACTTTCCTCCCCTTTTGTCCTTTGAGGCCTCACCCAGAATTCTGCTTTCTTCCACTCCTCCACCCTTTGCTTAAAGAAGACATTGTGAGCTGACCCCAGCACATTTCCAAAGATTTCAAGCCTGCAAAGTTTAGATAAATAGATCAAGTGACAGGCAAGTTAAACAGCATTGTCAAACTTGACCAGGATCCATTCTCACTTTAGGACATAATTCAATTTCATCTCCTACATAAAACCAACTCAGATTGCCTTTCCTCTAATTCTGATGCAAATATGAAAAATTACATCTTTGTATTCTAATACAAGAAGGATTTAATTTTCAGTCATCTGTCATAATCAAATACATCCAAAGACAAGTGTTCCTATTAATTAAAATGGTTAGAGCTTGCTCTAGAAAGGACAACCAGGAGTACAGTGAAAGACCTTTAGTGTCTAGGAAATTGGAAATAATTTCATTTATACAAGTAATAGGTATGTTGAAAATGTGTGCCTATGTATAGCAAATGATGATATAATCCTACCTCTGTTAATGTATTACATAAAATGAATTAAATGCTCCAGTAAAAGAAAAATGAAAATAGTAAATTGCTTACCATAAAATAAATAAGTTTAAGACCTGCATATTGAAAACTAGAAAACATTGAAAAGAAAACCCAAATAAGTTGGGTTTGAAAGATGAAATAATTATAAAATTATAGTATTTCCAGGGCCAGTGCTGTGGCATAGCGGGTAAAGCTGCTGCCTGTAGTACCAGCATCCTATAATGATTTGAGACCCGGTTGCCCTACTTCCAATCCAGCTCTCTGTTATGGCCTGGGAAAGCAGTAGAAGATGGCCAAAGTCCTTGGGCTCCTGCACCCGCATGGGAGACCCAGAGATGCTCCTGACTCCAGATCGGTACAGCTTTGGCCATCATAGCCATCTGTGCAGTGAACCAGCAGATGGAAGGCCTCTCTGTCTCTCTGCAACTCTGCCTTTCAAATAATAAATAAATCTTAAAATAATTATAGTATTTCAAAAACTGATCTATATGCTCATCCCAAACCTCATGAAATTCTTAGCCTGATTTGTTTTTATGGAGATTGACAAGTTGATTCTAAAGTCATATGGAAATACAAGGGAACCAGAAAAGTCAAGTAAAAAGAAATCTGAGGGGCTTTAACATTATGGCAGGTTAAGCCGCTGCCTCTGATGTTGGCATCCCATGTGAGTTCCACTTCAAGTCCCAGCTGCCACACTTCCCATTCAGCCCCCTTGGGAAAGCAGCAGCAGATGGCCCAGATTCTTAGACCCCTAACTTACATGTGGAAGACCTGGATAAAGTTCCAGGCTCCTGGCTCAGTCCCAGATTTTTATGAAGTATAGCAGAAAATGGAAGGGCGTCCTCTTTCTCTGTCTCTGTCTTTCAAATAAATAAATCTCTTTTTAAGAAACTGAAAGAGAATAGCATTGCAAGAATCATACTTTCAATTGTCAAAGTGTATGACGGGGCCAGCCTTTTAGCCTAGTTAGCAGTTGCCAGTTAAGGCACCCACATCGCACCTCAGAGTACCTGAGTTTGATGTTATCACAAGCTCCCAACTCCTGCTGATGTAGGCCTTGGGAAACAGTGGTGAAAACTTAAGTCATTGGGTTCCTGCCCAGCACAACCCCAGCCATTGTATTTGGGAAGTGAACTAGGGCAGGGTAGGGAAGACAGAGCTCACTCTTTGTCTCCATCTCTGTCTGCCACTCAAATAAGTAAAAATTTAAGAACTACTTATAATGCTACAATAATCAAGACTGCATGGTAGTGGTACAATTATAATAAGCATATAAATCAATGAAACAGGATTAAAAGCCCAGAAATAAATCTATGTTTATGATGAATTGATATTTGACAAGGGCTAAGATAGTTCACTGAGGGAAAGAGCAGTCTAACAAACGGTGCCAAAACAATTGGGGATATCTACATGCCAAACAATGTCAGACTTCTCCTTCACATCAAATACGAAAAATGAACACAAAATTGAACTGAATATTAGCAAAAACTATAAAACCCTCACTAGAGAATCTAAGTATAAATTTCACCATCTTGGATTAGGCAATAATTTCCTACCTATGGCACCAAGATCCAGAAAAGTAACAAATAATTTCACACAGTTAAAAATTTACAACTTGTGTACTTTGAAGGACACCATGAGGCAGTGAAATGAGAATATGTAGGAGAAAATATGTGAATATCATATCTGATACAGAGCTGATCTCAAAAACATGAAGAATTTCATAACTATTTCCATAATAAAAAGGTAAATAGGCCCATTAGAGAGGGACAAGGGATTTGAATGGGTAGACTTTTATTCAAATAAGATGTAAAAACCTTCAAAAGTTCATGGAAAATGTATATTATGAAAAAACTGTGCTTTGATTTTAATTATTTTTGCCCCAAAATAAAGTTATCCTTTAATATAATTTTTCATGAATTTTGAAGCTCCATCACATAAAAATGGCCAATAAGTAAATGAAAAGATGCCAAATAACAGTCAACATAAGTAGTCATTATTTTAAAAATTTATTTGAGAATCAGAGAGGCATACAGAATTGGGGGTGGGCAAAGAGAGAAGAATAGAGGCATTCCCATCAGCTAATTCAATTCCCAAATGCCATAATGGGGATGGACTGGGGCCAGAGCCACAAATTGAAAATTTCTCCATAATCTTTTAGATGGGTGGGAGGAATCCAGTTACTTGAGTCATCACACTGCCTCCTGAGATCTGCATTAGCAGTAAGCTGGTCAGGAGTCTAACCGTGGTACTCTGATATAGAATGTGGGCATCTTAACTAGTGAGCTAATTTCCTGGTCCAAATCATCATATAAACCACAATGAGCTATCATTTCAGACCCACTAGGAAGTCTAAAGTCAAAAACATGAACAATAACAATTATTGGAAAGAACGCAGGAAAAATAGAACCCTCCTAGGTTCCTGGCAGGAAAGTAAAATCACACAGCCTCTTAGAAAACTAGTTTGGTAGTTTCCCAAAATTTTAAGCACAGAGTTACCATATGACTTGGCAATCCCTTTCCTAAGCATGTTCCCCAGAGAACTGAAAGCATATGACCACACAAAAACTTTTACATTGATGTCCTACCAGTGTTACTTATAGTGACCAAAAAGTAGATAACCCGATGTCACTTAACTGCTGAATAAACAAAATGAGTTTTAGCCTTCTAAGAGAATATTATGTCACCTTACAAAGTACTGATGAATGTTACAACATGGATAAACAGAGAAATTTGCAACTGAAAGAAACTAAACACAATAGGAAACATTGTGTGTAATCACCTTTCTACACAATTTCTAGAATAAGTATGGAGACCGTAAACAGATCTTGGGTTGCCATAGGCTCAGAGGTGGACAGAGGCGGATAGATTAAGTACTAAAGAATATGAAGTATATTTTTAGGGTGATAAAATGTTCTAGAAATAGATGGCAGGGATTCTTATACAAATTTTTGAATATATTAAACACCACTGAATTCTGTATTACAGAAGGGTAAATTATATGCACTTGCAACAATACTCAGAACCTGAGGTAGTTCTCTTGATGTTGAATGAGAGTGCTGGTAAACCGGTAACTTAGCCATGACCTTCCTGGGTAGAACTGATTTGAAGGGCTAGAAAAGGTTTTGCCTTGCCCAAATTCAGCAAAATTTGCTCAAACAGGAATGCACCTTTTCTGTTACCTTTTAACCACTGAAGAGGGCTTAAATGATGGGTGAGAGAGCATGGATTAACAAATCAAAATAGTGAAAAACCCAGTGTCTTGAACTAGAATTCCAAAGTTTAAATCTCAGAGCAATTTCTGTTTTTGGTAATCTTAGGGAATCACTTAACCTATTTGTGCCACTGTTTTTTTTTTTGTTTGTTTGTTTATTATTTCTAAAAGAGCAGTTAGTTCTATGTAACAGGATTGTTATGAGGATTTAATGAATTGATATTTATAAAACATTTATGTGTGTCGTAAGCATCACCATATAGTAAGCATGATACATTTGTTAACTAAATCATATTAAAAATAAAGAAGTAGAGTGATGGTGAGCAGTTATATAAAATATAAAGATACCTATGATATAGAAATTATAAGAAAACATAGTACAACCTTAACTGGAATATTTAATTTTACAATGTGGTGGGTTATAACCTCTCTCCACAGTTTCTGAGATACTGCATGTTATCATCCTGTTCTGGTTTTCCCTCATCTCCACACTAGTCATTTACATTCTTTGACAAAAAACTCCACCCTTGACCAGCTTTCTCAATAAACAGAATGACATCTTGCCCATGTTAGGAGAAGCTATGGGCAGCCTTTGTGGTGGAATGAAGGACAGAAATTCCACAAAATCAGGTTCAGTTCTTCACCATCTCAGTCACCTCCTCCTCTCCTGCCCATATTCTAACTTCCGAAAACCCATATTCCTTCCATACAGCTTCCCCACCAAGCACCATCCCATAGAAACTATTACCCAGCTTTCTCACTGCACATTTTTTGTCACAAGGAGAAAAATAATTGTCCCTCCACAAACCGGTTTGGATGATCTGTAGCTACATTCATTCATTCATTCTTTTAAGGCACTGTTGCTGTTAAGAACCCACTGCCTTTTGTAAATATAGGATACTTATTTCTTTAAGTCTGTAATGTAACCATGTGTCATATGACACCGCACTTTCACATTCAGTCCCGATTACAGTGACACAGGCACAATTTCCCTGAAAAGGAAGCAACCCCAAAGAATACCATGATTATAGTAGTATCCCCCTCAAGCAGAAATAACATTCCAATTTGTCTATTAGGGGACAAAGTTTAATGACTGAACTCATTTCTTCAAAGGGAATAAAACAGTGGAAAACATTCTGAAATGATCAAAATCACTGAAGACATTTTTAGAACATATCTTTACATTGATAACTTATCTAAGAGGAAATTGTTTCAGGACCTTGAAAAGTAGCTGACCCTACTATAAGCATGCAGAACTAGACTACCTACAGCATCCCATGTTCTTAATTGTCTTCTAAATTTTCAGTTTTGTCTGAATTTAAGCCATGTCCTGAATATTCAAATAGGCTTACCACTTACATGTTACACAAGAGTCACCCATGCACTAGTCACCCAACCTTAAAAATTTAGATTCTATAGTCTGGGTGGGAAATGGAAGTGTTAGAAAGCTATCATTTAGACTTTGCAGCATAACAAACTGTCCTGACATTTAGTGGCTTAACACAATGATCATTAACTTAGCTTATGATTCTATGGTTGGCTGGCGCTGTGGCTCACTTGGCTAATCCTCTGCCTGCAGCACTGGCACCCCAGGTTCTAGTCCCAGTTGGGGTGCCGGATTCTGTCCCGGTTGCTCCTCTTCCAGTCCAGCTCTCTGCTGTAGCCCAGGAAGGCAGTGGAGGATGGCCCAAGTGCTTGGGAGACCTTGCATGGGAGACCAGGAGGAAGCATCTGGTTCCTGGCTTTGGATTGGCGCAGTGCGCCGGCCGTAGTGGCCATTTGCGGGATAACCCAACGGAAGGAAGACCTTTCTGTCTCTCTCTCTCACTGTCTAACTCAGCCTGTCCAAAAAAAAAAAAAAAAAAAAAGATTCTATGGGTCAGAAACTGGGACAGAGCCAGAGCCAAAGTGGGTTGTTCTCCCAGTCTCAGCTAAGCTTATTCATGAGTCTACAGTCAGCTACTAAATATTTGTGTTTGGCTGAGACTTTTCATTTCTGTCCCCTTTTGAGGGTAGGGATTGGGGGAAAATATTTCACCAGAGTAGAATGGGCCTGTTCTTATGCTATCCACAAGGCTTTGAGAAAAAGACAAGCATGCTAGGTTTCCTTGAAGTCCAGACTTAGACCTGACCACAGTTACTTCTACTGCGTTTATCAGAGCAAGTCAGCATCCATATTTGGTTCATGTCATATGAAATCCACTTCTCAATGGTAAAATCAGCACTCACATGGAAAATGGGTATGGACACTGGAAAGGCAATGACTAGGGCCATTACTGGAAGCAGTCGACCACACAGACATTTTCTAACTTTGTTATAGGAGTAAGTAAGACAGTTTTACCAAGGACTTCCACCACAAACTGTCATCATCCAGAATTGCTGTTAACTGATAACCAATTACACAGATCACTGTGTCTCTAAGAGCCTCAATTTCCTCACTCAGTGGTGTCTCTACTCCAACCATATATGATCTACCCCATGTTCTGCTTCAGTTTTCTCCAAAAAAAAATTTACTGGTTGATAACTAGTGATTGCTGCACAAAACTGTACTGATGTACCTAGTAAATATTTCTGATATTTGACCTAGATGAAGAAGTCCCCAGGGATTTCATAAAAGGCCTAGATTCCTCTCCTAAGTGACACTATCCTTAGAACTTTTCACACACTTGTCTAAGAAAATAATATATAGGATGTTCTTATAAATAGTAGTGTAATTGAGATAAGAGCTTAGATGAAGATTTGAGGGTACACTATGTATATAGATAAGAAGGTTAAACACCACCCCATTAGAGGCTCCTGGCAATTACTTAGGCTTCCTAATAAAAAAAAAAAAATCAGCAGTCCTGGGAAAACAGGAGATGGCCCAAGTGCTTGGACTCCTGCACCCACGTGGAAGACCCAGAGGAAGCTCTAGGTTTCTGACTTCAGACTGGTTCAGCTCTGGCCATTGAGGCTATTTGGGGAGTAAACCAGAGGTTGGAAGACTTCTATCTCTGCCTTTCAAAATAAATCTTAAAAACAAAAAAATCAGCAGTGGACCCCACTTTTGGACTTTTCCCAGTACAGGACTGAGGCACAGTACAGTCAGCTGGGTATGTGTGGGCCAATCCCTCCAGATCAATGTTATACACTAGAAATAGAATGTGGGACACTTGTGTAACTTCAAATTTTCTAGTAGCCACATTTTAACAGTACAAAGAAACAGGTAAAATTAACATTAAGAATATATGTTATTTAACTCAATAGATCTGAAATATTAGATCTTCAACAGAAAATGTGACACTCATGTTGCCTTTGAGCATTGTGTATGCTGTGTGTCTAGCTTAGCGCTTGAAACAACAGACACGACCACTAAATGTAGGCTCAGTCAAAGAATAAAACATGCATCAACAAATAACCATCGGGTGCCTATCATATGCTATCAGGTAATTCAATCTGTAAAGATTACATTGCCATTGCCTCAAAGAAGAATCGATGCATTTTAGCTTTAAATTCTTGAAATGTAATGTCAGTCCAACTGGTTTAATCACATATTGTTAATCTTTAAATTACATAAACAAAGTGCATTGCCCTTCGATTCCATTTGGCAGAGATTAAGTTTTACACTGAGATTAGTGTTAGAATAACCTGTAAGGACAGTCCCTGCCTTCCTTGGGGTCCTTCGTAAGGACATACATTTATTTTCCAGTAAACAGATTTCATGTAGTTTACACTTATAACTCCCACTTGACTCTGAGTTCTATGACAGCTATTTTTCTCCTGCTATAAAAGCACTTAGTCTCTTAACTCCACTTGATGGGCATTCCTTCAAATATTCATAAAGTTTTCTGTAAATGTCCAAGTTTCCTTTCTGCCTCCATAAATATATCAGTAAAGGAAGAATTATATATCAAGCCAAGACAGGCTCAAACTTTAGCCTGAGATTCTCTTTGAAGTTAACAAGCTCTAAAATGCACATCACTGTTCTAAAAAATGCTATTTCTAGACAAAAAAAAAAAAAAAGGCTGGAACTAAAGAGAGAAATATGAGCAACAGGAAGAATTCTCAGAAGCTGGTAGACTCTAAAAACTGTCTCCATCAAACTGATCAACATAAATGGCATATTTTAATTGGCATAGATCCAAGAAGGTAAGACTATCAGCAAAGGACTCTTGAATTTATGTCCCAAATAATTTAGTCATTAAAAATTGCTGAGTATTCACTGTTGACTAGTGCTAGGCTAAGTCATTGCCATCTAGTCCCTCAGGTTGAATGCATTCTGTTTAATAAATAAGTCAAGGTCATTTCAGTTTCATTATTCCTGTTTCCTGTTTATCAAATGCATTTGGTGGTGCAGAGTTTCCTCCTTAAAAATATTTTCCTATCACCCAGATAATATGCCATATCATAATTCATTTTATTATTTTTATTATTACTGCTATTACTACCTGGAAAATATGACAGAAAATGGATAGATGTTTAGTTGGGGCTCTTTCTGTCTCTAGTTTGGCTAAGGCCGTGGAAAGCTGAGAATGAAATGAAACAGCAGGTGGCAGTTACTTATACAAGACTTGTAGAGAAAGGGGAAAAGTTTTTATGACATCAGTCTAACACTCGCCTAGAATTAAAAAAAAATGGTTAAGAGTCAACATTTCAGAAAGAGATTGTTTGCTATGGATTTTCCCTCCTTTACCCAGAGTGGGAGTAGAGTGATCTGACTCCCATCTGAGTGGCTTCAAGGAAGATTTTTGGTGACTTTGTCCCCCAGGCTGTGTTAAACCCTCAGGCAGAAAACCCTTGAAAATAGATCGATTGTGGCTTCCTCAACTGTCCTGGCAATGTAATCAGGAGATGCAGCCACACCAGGGGTTGCCTCAACTCCCACAAAGTGCCTGGGCTGCAATTTTTCTAATCTGCACACATTTTCTTAGTTGAAAGTATTTTAGCAGTTGCAAGTTGAAGATTGCACAGAGAGAAGGAGCTGCGAGGTGGTGCCATCCGTATCAGGGATCCCGAAAAAGTCAGCTTTGTGCACCGCACAAGCCCAGAGCAGTCCAAAGCCAGAACAAGACAGTACCCACAAGAACCACCTTTCCTGCTCCACTACACAGATCTGAAAGGGTGATAAACTGAATTTTGAGGACAGCAGTAAAGCAGAGGAAGAGTAAACAAGAAGCCCAAGATGTGAAAACAGATGCATATCACCACTTGTCCTGCTACCATCCATTAGTGATGGGAGAAACTTGAGCTGAACATGAAGTAATTAAGAGTTTTGGTCAGCCAGGGAACTGGGTATGTTCATTACTGCAGTGAAACTCTTGTGCTATAAGGTGGTTGAAAAATTCCCGTCTTCTGAGTTACAAAAGGAAGAAGTCATGAGGTTAGATCAACTTGTCATCCGGAAGTAAGTAAGGACTAATTTCATGGAGTTTGGATACATTGTGAAGGCAAAGAATGTCATTATTTTACAGGAATGGAGCTCCTTGTAGATCTTGCTTGCCAACATAGCAGTTACAAATATGTATATGCTTGCTTACTCTCCATCTTCCCCACTGAAACGTAAGCTCCCCAAGGGCAAGGACCTTATCTCTCTTATTCATCACTGATTCCAGAGCCTAGAAAAATATCAAGCACCTTCTGAGTGCGTAATATTTGTTGAATGAATATAAAAATGGGTAGTTGTGTATAGGGAATTAGAGGTTCTTCTACGTGATTTTTCTTGGGGAAAATGTCTTCACTGAAATGGGAAAAAAAGGAAAGCTATAAACTCTTAAATAATCCTTGCAAAAAGAATAGTCTAGGCATAGCACTTTCCCAATTGAGCCATAATTTATGCCAGCCTCAGCGGAGGAAGCTCAGAAGTCCCATTTAGGCTTCCCTTGTCTAAAATCTCAGCTGCCTAACAAAATTCAGCTTGTGTAACTAATTACTACTGTGGCAGCTTCTCTTCTTCTTTGCACTTTCATGTCTGATATTCTACTGCTAATAAAACTGTCAATTTTCTTTTACTTCAATAAAAGGTCACACATGACAACAACCCCTTTTGCCTACTAACAGCAAGAGCCTTTATTAATATTTTAAATGTACACAGTGATATTTCCAAAAGGTCAGATTTTTTAAAAGACATCAAATGTCAGTCCTAATTCTTTTCCCTCCCTTTCTCTGTCCCCCATCACTACTGCTTTGCTGTTCAGCCTCAGATATTGTGATTATCGATTGTGTTCAACCAGGTAAACACTCAGATGTGCACGGCACAGAAGCCATGTGTCTTACCCATCCATATTTCTTCTGTGGCTAAATATATAAACTTGGCCATAATGGGAGCATTTCTGAATATGAACATTTTATGAGTCATTACTAATAGCTCTTGTGATCCTGATCTTTTTTTCTGGTATTATTAGTTACTTATTGCCATGTAACAAGTTGCCTGAAAAATTACTAGATTCAAGTAACAAACACTTTGTGAGTCAGAAATCTGAATGTCTCTTAGTGGGTTCTCAGGCTCTGAGTGTGTCATAATAGTCAAGACATTGTGAAATAACAATATATAACATAGAAAACTGTATTTCTATGGATGACTAATGAGCATGTGGAAATCAAAACTAAATAGAATACTGTTTGCTGTCACTCAAAAAATAAACTAATTAGAAATTTAAGAAAATATTTGAAGAATATTTTTGCTGCAAGTTGGGCATTCTATTGAAATAAAAGATAATGTAAATAATTAAGAGAAATATGTTTGTATTCAAAGAATCAACATAGTAATGATATGAGCACTCATTAGAGTATATGTAGGTTAAATGCAATTATCAATAAATACATTTCTTGGAGATACAATATTATTCTTGGATGCTGATGGAAAATAAAATGAATTAGAGTAGCTGACATTAATAACTGGTATAGTCAATGTCTCTATTTTTCCTTGCAACTGCATGTAAGACTATAATTATCTTAAAATAAAAATGTCAATTTACAAAAATTGGGGTCAGTTCATAAGCAAATAGGATGGCATCTTTATCTACCATGAAGTCTCAAGACTCATGCCACCCTGCAAATTCAAAACTACCCTTGTTCCTCCAGATGGGGAGGAGCCACACACAAATAGATCAGAGGGTTTATTTTATATCTCTTTTTAGAAATAATGAACATAGGACAGATAGACATCATTGTAACAAAGTAGTCACACAAAATAATGACACGAGTGGCATCCCCATCCTAGAGATATATTACAGAAATTATTACCGAAATTCAGTATTTACAGAGATTCACTAACTACACACAAGATAGAGACTTTCCATATTTCCTCCTTCTATGGATATTAAAAATCTCACTTCACAGAAGAATAGACACCGTGCTTTACAGCCATGGGAGAACTGTTTACCGTTCTAAGCTGGTAGGAATTTCTAGCTGGTATCATCAAATTATGGGTCATCTCCTAAAGAATGTAGAAAGATGTAAATACTGGGGCTGAGACAATCCAGGTAAATAAGGTATAGATACTGAATAGAGACCTAATAGGAAAATGATTTCTACTACACACATTTTAAAATAGAAAGTAAGGAAATAAGTTTCAGAAGTGTGGAAATGGCCAGCTTGTCATATCTCAAAGTGGCAGGTAGTTAAAACTTTAGCCTGTTTTCAGTATTTATTTTCATTTTTCCACAATATCACATTGTCTCCACAGTCCCTACAATGAGTAGGTCATTTGCCACTTAATTCAATCATTTCAATTTCTACTGCCTCATATTCAAAGATACTTTATGTAAAAATAGGCAGGTTAAAAATAGGTATAATAATCAATACTCTTTGGCTAGGGCCGTGGCTCACTAGGCTAATCCTCCGCCTGTGGCGCCAGCACCCCGGGTTCTAGTCCCAGTCGGGGTGCCAGTTTTGTCCCAGTCGCTCCTCTTCCAGTCCAGCTCTCTGCTGTGGCCTGGGAAGGCAGTGGAGGATGGCCCAAGTGCTTGGGCCCTGCACCTGCATGGGAGACCAGTAGGAAGCACCTGGCTCCTGGCTTTGGATCAGTGCAGCACGCTGGCCGTAGCAGCCATTTGGGGGGTGAACCAACAGAAGGAAGACCTTTCTCTCTGTCTCTCCCTCTCACTAACTCTGCCTGTCAAAAAAAAAAAAATAATCAATACTCCTACAAGTAGGAAACAAAAAAATTGGGCAGTAGCAGATCTGAAACCAAGTCTAGTATTATTTACTATTTAGATGACTTTAATAAAGTCCACTGTCGTAGTCCATTTTATCTACCTATAACATAATATCCAATGCTGTGTTATTTATTAAGAAAATGTCTATTTTGCTTTCCATTCTAGACATTCAACATCATGATGCCATCATCTGCCCAGCTCTGGTGAGGACCTTGTAGCTACATCACAACATGGCAGCTGGCATCCTGGTGGGACTTCATAAAAGTGAGATTACATGTTGAGACAAGAATCAGGAGACTGAGGAGGGGCCAGGCTGGCTGTTTTAGTCCCTCAGATAGCAAGTTATTATAATCTCTTATCAGACCTGACCCTCTCTGGAGAGACAGCATTAATCCCTTCATGAGGGTCAAGATCCCTTGACCTAATTACTTCCCAGTAAGTCCCACCTCATAGAGGACCCACCACTTCCACCATGCCACACTGCAGACCACATTTCTATCATGTGAACTCTTGCAAGATGAACCATATCCAAACTATAGCATTCACTGCCATTCAGAATGCTGCGCTCTTTGATGGGCTTCACATATTCATTTCCTATTGTTACAGAGTTCTTGCTTTATTTCATATCACACAAAATAAAACAAATAGATGTAACTTGAAAATTAAAAGCTCTACATCTATCATTAAGGAAATACAATATAGAGAAATTAAAAATCAGACACCCAGCAAGAAATGGGTATCTTGCCTACTCATGCCTATTCTAGTTCCTGTCTGACTCCCTACTTTCTCTATTTGCCATCTAAAGTGTCTCAGTTGTAAATTTCAATAAAACCTTTAAAAAGCAATTTGGTAGAAAAATGTTTTAGCTAACTGCTTTCTGCAATGATATGTAGAGAGCATTTAATTCCTCCTGCTTCTCTCATCTTAAGAGGATGTTGAATACCCCAATGTCTGCTTCTGGATGGTTCCTCATGCAGAACAGAGTTCGCCTCAGTTGATGATCAATTTAACTCCTGGGCACATTAAAACATTTTTAAGAACTGCATTGAAGTAAAAACAAAGGAAAAGAATAAGTGGGGGAAATTTGTAAGAATGAGACTACTTGTTTTTGCTCATCTCTCAAGAGTAATTTCAATCAGTTTTAGGAACAATTTTTATTGGATGTGACATTGCTGCATTTGCATCTATGTTACCCACAGATAATATGAGTCAATCATTTATGATTAACCCAGAAGAAATTACAGAATTCTGATATAAAATGTTTAGAAACTGTATAGAAAGGCTTGGAAAGAAACTGGTTTGGACTTATTAAGAGAAAATGCACAAGGTAAAGTCATCCCTGGTTAACACAGTGAGAAGTAGAAACTAAAGATATGAAAATTTAAAGTATTATTAAAATTTTTTGTTTTCCTCTGCTCTGGAAACAACTGTAGAGATGTCTTCAGAGTTGTCACATTTTGTCCTCTCTGGAAGAGTCATTAGCAATGACATCAACCCAGAAATGTGGCAATAACTAAATAATTGCTATGAGTTTTCAATAGAATGATACTATTGAAGAGTTTACAAAGATAGGAGATACCAGATAATGTCAGAAAATGACCTTACGAGGTAAAACCTTAGAATGATACTTTCCTAAAAGTGTAGTGACATTATCTTGTGCTAACACTTCTTCAGTTCTTTCCTGTTGCATCTCCATCAGTCACCAAAATTCCTCTAGATACACAGAAAGGGAACTTTTTTCCCTGTAATAAGACAAAATTGATGTCACCTCCTTTCTGGCTCATTGAGTTTCCACATAACAAGTCTGTCATTTCTTCTAATTGGAAGCTTTTCAACTATTTGAAAAGAGCTGTCATCTTCCTGCCTTCTCATTCTGTTAGAAATACAAACATGTATTTTATATATATATATAAAATACAATATAATGCAAACTTATATATATATTTAATTTTGATTGCTTAACCATGCTCAGATGAGAAAAATGGAAGAGGCACACTAGATGTAATGAATAGGATGTAGATGTATATTTTTCCTTTTCTCCGATTTCCATATGTTTTCTAAGTTTGTGCATTGGCTTTTGTAATGGGGCAAAGAGGGTATGAAACCAAAAATTATAGTATTAGCTTTCCTCCTGAAAAACTGTAAGAAGAAAGGGAAGTGAATACAAATGAATGGTTTTGAGCATCAGAGACAAGACATCATGCAATGCAACCTTCTCCTCCATTACTTGGCACAACCGAGGCTAAGATGAGAAAAGGACAGACTACAAGTATGGATCTAGATCAGCAGATCATGGACTTGAAGCTAAGTCTTCTGAACACCAACTTGGCATTTTTATTTATTTATAAATTCTTCATTTTATTACACTAAGCCCCCTAGATTGGATCAAAGACTGCAGTTGTTTGAACTGCCTTAGCTTTCAGTAGTTGGTATCCATAGATTTTTGTTTTGTTTTGTTTTCAAAGAATCAAGAGAAACAAACTAAATTTGAGAGATGGCCCCATTTTCCTATGACTCTCCATTACCTGGGGTGAAGCTGTGGTGTTGTCTAAAGACTCTCACTTGTATCATTTCTAGCAGTCAGAAATATCAGAAACCCAGAAATGTGGAAATAGCTGCTAAGAGTTTCCTAAAGCAAGGATAACACAGAAGACGTTAAAAAGATGAGGTGACAGTTAAGACAACCCTCCATGTTTCTGGATTTTATGTTACAGAGATGCCCATTTTATTAATGAATGTTAAGAAATAACCAAAATGATATATCTACCCTCCATTTGTTCTGACTTACCATCAAAACACAAGTTTTCCAAACCTACAGTTCTATCCCAAGGAAACAGGTAAACACAGAAGTGAAACAGCCTACATTGCAAAGTGTCAACATGCATATTGATACTACTAGTGCCCTGGAGAGAATAGCCCTGAGGCACAGCTTTCAGACTGTCCCAGCAGTGTTGAGTGCCAGCGGCTCAAGCAGATAACCTGCTCAGTGACAATACCCTTGTGTTTCCCCGCCTCACTTCCCCCCACTTCCTTACCAGTGCTTCTTGGGATCATTTCCCAAATAAACTGCAGGTACCTACAGCTTAGCTTTAGAGTCCTATTCTGGGAAATCGTATGCTGTGACAATCTTCTCACAGCAACACACACCTAGTATCAGGAAGCTTGTAATTATACACACTGTTAGAGGTAATGCAGAAGCTAATTGGGAAACAAATGCCTCATCTCTTCTTGAGCTTACTTTGATTCAAGTTCTACTAGAACTTGACTTGGAGGTGAATGATATGGGGAGAGTTAAGTCCATCCATTCTGGCAGCACATCCCTGGCTGTTCCCTCTGCCCTTTCAGGTGTGTCTGCCTCCTCCCTGCATGAGGAAATAGTTTTATTTGCTAGCTTTGCTGGAAGACAGATTTAGCTTGCCAAATCATTATAGTAAATTCAAGAGATTCATAGGAATACACATAGCTACAAGTAGTGTTGTACTGAACAGTGACACACTGCCGCCTTCTCCTTAGGTTGTGTCACTTAGCGGTGATTTGTGGGTTATTTTTCTGAAGTTTTCCATTAAAACCTCTGGATTTAGAAGAGTTGGGATCCCATTGACCACTAAACATCACTTTGATAACTTGGGTCAAGGACATTACTAGACGGTTGGTGCTGTGGTTAAGCTGCCGCCTGCAGCACTGGCATCACTTATGGGTGTTCGGTTGGGTCCTGGCTGCTCCACTTCCTGCTCCAGCTCCCTGCCAGTGCACCTGGGAAAGCAGAAGTCAGCCCAAGTACTTGGGCTTCTGCACCCATGTGGGAGACCCAGAAGAAGCTCTTGGCCCCTGACTTCAGTGTTGTCCAGCTATGGCTGTTGCAGCCATTTGGGGAGTAAACCAGTGGACGGAAGATTGATATATCTCTGTGTGTCTGTGTCTGTCTCTCTCCCCCTATAACTCCACCTTTCAAATATATTTTTTTTTAAAAAGGACATTACTAAAAATGTCTAGAATGTTCTACATACATAAGGAAGACAAGTGTAACCTATGGAAATCCCAAGATACACCACTCTTCCTGCCTCCTGTAGTGTTTTGGAATTCATTCACTTTAGGGAAGAATTTAGTAAATCATTTAGTGAAAGTATGTATTTTGCTAACAACTCTCAGAATCATATACCAATGCTATGGAAAACGCCATGAAAGAAGACATTCCAAACTTTCAGCCTCTATGGTAGGATGCTGAACAATCAACTTAGCAGCCAGCAGCCTGTGAGACATCTAAAGGGTATTTTTTGTTGTTGTTTAAAGATTTTATTTATTTGAAAGACAGAGTTACAGAGGTAGAGACAGAGAGAGAGGTCTCCCATCTGCTGGTTCACTCCCCAGATGGCCACAATGGCCAGAGCTGCATTGATCCAAAGTCAGGAGACAGGAGCTTCTTCCAGGTCTCCCATCCAGGTGCAGGGACCCAAGGACTTAGACCATCTTCCACTGCTTTCCCAGGCCATAGCAGAGAGCTGGATCGGAAGAGGAGCAGCCGGTACTAGACCAGCACCCATATGGGATGCTAGCGCTTCAGGCCAGGGCTTTAACCGGTGTGGGAGGGGCATAGTGCTGGCCCCCTTAAGGGTCTTGAACTTGGGTTTTGGGACAGTAGAATGGTCATGGGCCATATGAGAAGGATCAGTGCAATGATCCCTTGCCATTCTGTTACTGTGCAGACAGATTTAATTGTTATGACCAGGTGGACTATGCATGAGGGTGTCAACCAAAATTCACATCACGAGTGGCCTTATCTAGGCCCTGACCAAGGTGACTGGTCTCTAGCAGATACTCTCCACTTTTCTTCTGGTTGCTACAACAGAGTAAGAGGTGGAAGCCAACAATTGGCAGGTGCTGAGTGACTAACGTGAGTCCCCCTACCTCCAAGGAGGCAAAATCCAAGCTGCAAGGCCACACCTACAGCTGAAGCTAAGTCTGGGAGTTCTAATGTTGCAATCCTGCATGACTGTGTCCCTTCCTTTCCTTGTCTCTACATCCTTACCAGTTCCTCCAAGGGGCACACAAATCCTGACTGTAGGATCTGCTTCTCAAACATCTAATCTAACAAACTTTTATATGAAGAATTTAATTAGCTATACATGTAGCTAGGTCAAAAGGTTGGATTTGGGGCTGGCACTGTGGTGTAGCGGGCTAAGACTCCAGCTGTGGCGTGAGCATCCCATATGGGTGCTGGTTCGGCTGTTCCTCTTCCAATCCAGCTCTCTGCTATGGCCTAGGAAGGCAGTGGAAGATGGTCCAAGTGCTTGGGTCCCTGCACCCTTGTGGGAGACCAGGAAGAAGCTCCTGGCTTGAGCCTGGCCCAGATCCAGCTGTTGCAGCCATTTGAGGGGTGAACCAGTGGATGGAGGACCTCTCTCTTTTTCTCCCTCTATAACTCTGCCTCCCAAAATCTTATATTAAAAAAGGTTGTATTACAGCTGTTAAAGCCAACGCTATATTTATTTATTTATTTTACATTTATATCCGTGAAAGCACAAAGCAAGGAGGAGGAGCAACTTTCAGAGCTTAAAAATGACTGTGGCTTAGAATCTCACAGATTCCATTTATTCCTTTACTTTCCCTCTTATGAGACCCCATTGATCCCTGCCCAATACTGATCTTGTTTGTGTTTTAATATTTATTCCCTGACTCAAGGCCTGTGTTCTGATTCTAGAGTGCATTGTGTCTTCACATTTCAGGATTCATTTTTTGAAAAATTACCAGGTCATTGCATAGCTAATAATGTGGAAGAGAGGCTATGTGCTCTGGCCAGTGTGGTACCAAAGACTGGTTCTAACCCCACCACTGATCGTGCGTCTGTATGTGAAGAGTGGGACAAAGGTAAAGCCCAGGTTCCCTTCGCCAAAGTCAAAATCCCCCTAGGTTCAGCTGTTCACCTCTTGTTTACATAGTCAAGGCCTCTTGCCCTTGCTGTAGCAGCCTGTAGCAACATTGTTCATCGTATGCCCAGCAGGGTCCCTCTCCATAACCTGCTCTCACCCCATGACAGTATTCCTTTGCATGGTGCAAATAGCCAATTTTATCGTCATTCTTTTTTCTGATAGTTAAAAAAATACTCATAAAAAGCATTTCTGTGCTATGGAATTTACTGAAACAAATATTTGAAAAGTGACTTATATAAGAAACAATGCAATATGTCTCTTTAGGACTGGATTTTTTCTCTCTCTCCCTGAACTCTCTCCATACTCAATCATCAGGTAGCACCTGACCTTTCTTCCTGAAAAATTATTTAACTTCCCTTCCATTTTTTTAAGTGAAGAAACAGGTCAGCCTAAAGTTGACATCCATGCAACAGCCACAAAAGAAAGCCTTTTTTTACTCACAAATGAATTTCTTGCATTTTTTGCTAAGAAGATAGGCATTTGTTCCCTACATAAAATATGTACTGTCAAGAAGCACTATCAATATCACTAAGACAGAACAGCCATTTATACCATCATCCTAACCCCTAGAACATGCAGATGGTGAAGGTCCATGGCTTCTTGAAGCCAAGAAAAGATATGGCCATCACTTAAGTTGCTCCATGTATGAAGCAAAAGAAAGAAATCAAACTAGAGTTCAAAAAATGGTGGCCAGAGAGGAGTATTTGGCCTAGCAGATAAAACTCAAGATTGGAGGCCTACATCCCATATCAGAATGTTGGATTGAGGTTTCAACTCTCATTCCAGATTCCTGCTAATGTAGACCCTGAGAGGCAACCATGATGGCTCAAGTCATTTGGTCTCTGCCACTCACATGGGAGATGCAGCTTGAATTCCTACCTCCTGGCTTTGCATGGCTCAGCCCTGACCACTGCAGGCATTTGGGAAATGAACCAGAGTGGGGAGCTCTGGTTGTCACTTTCACCCTGTCTCACCTTTGCTGTCACTAAAAGAGAGGGAAGAAGGGAGGGAGGAAGGAAAGACAGTGGACTTAAAAGTGAAATAAGCCAATCTCAAAAATACAAATATTTTTCTCTGATATGTGATAGTTAATATAGAATAAAAAAATATGAGAATGAAACAGACATCTTATATTTTGATTGTTTTTTAGCCCTTGTCAAAACTCCCAAGGAACAGTGGACTTTTGATTTGCTGAATATTATGGCTAATTGTGCATTAAGCCTGTGATTATAAAGTAAATTGAAATTACTTTATATATTATATACTTTATATATTATATATCAAATAGCATTTTACACTTTGTGTTTCTGTGTGGGAGCAAAATGTGGAAATCTTTACTTAATATATGCTAAATTGATCTTCTGTATATAAAGATAATTGAAAATTAATCTTGATGTGAAGGGAAGGGGAGAGGGAGTGGGAAAAAATAAAAAAAAAAGAAAGGAAGGAGAGGACTTGAAGGAGGGAGAGAGGGAAGTATGGTTATCTTCTTAGAATTGGATCTAAAAATACATGACATCTGTTCTCTTTATACTAATAAAAATATTTTAAAGAAAATATTGTGGGCAATTGGATATGTGTATGCAAGGAAAATTCAACAACTTTAACATAAGTACACAAAATGCATCACATTATAATATTACTATTCACAAGACAGAGGTAGGATTTAATTTTAGCTAAAATTATAATTATTACAAGTTTTATAATGATCTGATCATTATTTCACATCCAAAGCTGCACTCTGAACATCTTTTTCATCTGTGCTAGGGCTACCTCTCTGACTATATCTTTAAATTAATTTAAGAAAAACTTCTGTTTTTAAATCAAGATCCTCTGAATGCGAAGCCCTCAATAAATGGGCCTCCCTCTCTCCTGCTTATCCTTCACTGTAATATGCCCTGGGTATCATCCACATCAACCAACATATGGTTGCACACAAAGACAGAGTGTTAAGGGGAAAAATACAAGTGGCTAAGTAAATGCCACATTTAAAGAGGTAATTGCTTTCAGGATTGTCGCCAAGTAACTGATCAACCTGTCCAATTATTGCTTTTACTCAATTGTGTACACAAATCAACCTTGAAAACCAGAAATAAGGGTACCATCTTGCTGTGTGCACTGCATAATCACAAAACCTTACAGGTAAGAAAACAGCGTGCAAGTATATAATCCAGGCTGTGTGAGATCACATCATTCATGAGGTTACATAAAATATTTAGTTCCTTCACAAGAAAGTTTCACACAGAAATAAGCAACTGCAACCTTACGCCACTCTAATGCAATTCCACTTAAAGGGAAATCACAGTACACCTAAATTTGTGGTCCCCACTTTTCCACCAAAAACAATGATTGGTATCAATGCCTAGTGAATGCATTTCAAAAAGGACATGCCATCCATTTTTGCCTTCTGCTTGGAATGGTAGAATATGTTAGATGAATAAGTATCTTTTAAATATGATTGGTGAACTTCAGAGATAATGGGTACCAACCCCTTGCCTTCCCCTACCCTCAGCTGTCACTGTCACCTTAGGAATCAGGACCCTGTTTCCTTCCTCCCAAAACTTACTTGACCTTAGTTACTTCCTTGACCAATGGAATGCTATGGAAGTGACATTCTGGACTTCTGAGTCCAGGTATCACGAATATTCCAAGCTGGGTCTCGTGTATGATTCTGCTCTGAATCCAACTTCCACCCTGTGAGAAACCCAAGCCATACAGAGGGGTCACTTATAGTTTTTCCAGCCAGCAATCCTTAATGAGCTTCCTGTCAACTACCAGCTATATAAGAAGAGTATCTTCACTGCCAGTCCAATCAAGCCTCCAGATGATTATAACTTATTGTGCCGTCTGCCTACAATTGCATGAAGGACCCAGAGTAAGAACTACTAGGAAGAGCCCCGTCAACCAACAGAACCATAAGATGCACATGGGTGCATTCAGTTGATGTGGTTTTGTAGGTTCACTTGTTTTATTTGACTGACAGGGTAACACAGCAAGTCAGCTAGAGAGCAAGAGAGAAAACATGAGGGGGAGAGAGAGATTTCATCCCATGGTTCATTCCTCAAATGCCCACAAAGCTGGGACCAGAACTGACTGAAGCCGGGAACCAGGAACAGCACCTAGGTCTCCCGTGTTGGTGCAGGTGTCCAAGTACTTGAGGCACCATCTGCTTCCTCCCTAGCTGCATTAGTAGGAAGCTGGATTAGAAGCCCAACAGCCAGGTCTTGAACTAGCACTGTGCTAAGGCATGCCATCATCAGAAGCAGCTTGACCCAGCTGTTCCACAATGCCCATCCCTATACTGTTGTTTGAAGACACTAAATGATGACGTAAGGGTGATTTATTGCACACTAGCAGGTAAGGAAGAGAACAGAGAGAAAACAAAAGAAGTCCCCAAAATGTTTACCAAATTTCACACAAAAGCTTAAGACATACCTTACACACACACAAATTTCCAGGGCAGTACTGTAGCATAGCAGGAGCCTGTAGCACCCTCATCCCACATGGGCACCAGTTTGAGTCCCAGCTGCTCCACTTCTGATCCAGCTCCCTGCAAATGCATCTGGGAAAACAGTGGAGGATGCCCCAAGTCCTTGGACCCCTGTACCCACTTGGGAGACCCAGAGGAAGCACCCGGCTCCTGGCTTCAGCCTGTCCAGCCTGGTCATTTTTGTTATCTGGGGAGTTAACCAGCGAGTAGAACATATTCTCATTCTCATTGTGTGCGTACTCATGCTAGCTAGCTCGCTCGCTCGCTGTCTCTCTCTCACCTTCTCTTCCTCTATAACTCTGCTTTTCTAAGTCTTTAAAAATTATTCCTTCTTCAAGAATCAAACCAAAGGATTTGTTTTGAGAAAGTTACCCAAAATTCAGGGACTTTTCCAAGTTGCAAACATTAAGTATTTTTTAAAAATATTTATTTATTTGAAAGGCAGAGTTACAGAGAGGGAGAGGCAGAGAGAGGTCTCCATCAGCTGGTTCACTCCCCAGATGGCTGCAACAGCCAGAGATGCACCAATCCAAAAGCTAGGAACCAGGAGCTTCCTCCAAGTTTCCATGTGGCTGCAGGAGCCCAAATCTTGAACCAATGCCCATATGGGATGCCAGCACTGCAGGCGGTGGCTTTACCCACCATGCTACAGCGCAGGCCTCACATTAAGTATTTTAATTACCAGATAATCTTCAATCTTTTTGTCAACTACAAGGCAATGTGTTCAATCTATTCAATAAATATGAGTATAGGAGATGGTGATTCTATAAAGATAGAAATTTTTCAATTGGTATAGGAGTCAAGGTTATTTTTCATTTGATGAAAGCTAAAATTTATTTTATACCATGAAATGTTGTCTTTTGTTATGAACTTTAAACTGAGGGTTTAAGCCTTTAGGAGCTTCCCGAATGCTCTAATCTTTTCATTGCCATGCTTTCCTTTTGAATAATGACATTCTGAATTATTTAGAGTATTCTCAAAAATGAAAAATGAACTTAGCTTATTCTTTTCTATAATTTATAATAACTGATATATGGTGGAGTCTTTAAAACGTTCACAGAAAATGTGCATTACGGAAAAACTTTAGAGATTTTAAAATATCCTTGTACCAAGACAGACTTACCTTTTAATTCCATTTTCCATGATCTTTTTAAAGTTCTCTCATATTTTGATTAGCTTAAAACACATTATATTTGGTTTAGATTAATAGTACAAAAATATTTTCTGAGAAAAATCAGGGAATAAAAAAATCAAGGATTTGAGTCATATTTAGGGTTTCACTGCATGTAATTTACATTCTCCCTGTTTTCCTTTTCTTGTTTTTTATTTTCTCTCAACCTATAGGATAATAGAAAACAATCTTAGCTCTGGGGTGGACTAAGAGACTGAATATTCTAGGTCTGGAGACTATAGTTTGCCAAACCCCATTTTAGAACAAAAATTTATACACAACATAAATCAGCATGAAAATTATTGCTATTCCATCAGTAAAGCTATTGGTCAAATTTTTTTAAACGTTGGATTATGTAAAGCAAATTTATTTCAGAAATTCTCAGTATATGTAATATGTGAATGCACAGTGTAGATAACCGAGAGATATGTGTAGTACCCCACACTTCCTAAATACACTTTAAATTTTTCTCTAATAAATAGAGACACAGGGAAATACAGAGTGTGAAACAGAGCTCTTGTCTGCCACTTTGCTCCCCAAATGCCCGCAACTACTGTTATATATTAATGTTAGCCATCACAAAACACACCGAATGCCGGAATAAGAGAGTTTATTGGGGAACACCCAATAGACCGGCGTGAAGGAGCGGTGAAGGGAGAGATGAGAGGAGCCAAGAAAGGAGAGAGCAGAGAGGAGAACCAAGAGAGCACATGTTCAGGAACAGGCCCTTTTAAAACTTTGCCTGAGGGCGGGCAGGGAAGCAGGAGCATCGAATCCCATTAGGATGGGGGTGGAGCCTGGCTCAGATAGCTGGGCCGTGGGGCCACCTGGCTAAAACTGTGCCAGTTTCCTAACACTACCATGACTGGGCCAGACCAAAGACAGGAGTCAGGGATTCAGGCCATGTCTTCCCACTTGAACCATCACTGCTACCTCCCAGGGTCTGCATTAGCAGAAAGCTGTCATCAGGAGCTGCAGTCAGGGCTCAAACTCACGTCTCTGATGTGAGACAAAGGTATCCTGATAGCTTAACCAATGAGGCCACATACCTACCACCACCACCCCCATTTTTTTTACTTTTGAAATGTCAGTTACAATATCTTAAAGGGGATGTTGTTGTCCATAAAACACTGTTGGATCACTTTTAGAGTAAAATCTGAGTTTAAAGAAAATTACTAAGGAGTGTGTGAACTAATTAAGAAAGCTGAACATTGATGTTGCTTTAGTTCAGTGGAGTCTGGATAGTGTGGTACTGGTAAGAATTGTTCTAATGTTGAATTTAGTTCCTGAATTCACCTGGATTAAATGCCTCCTGTACACTGCTGTGAATGCCTGTCTTTTCACGGGAAAGTCTTCCGAGTGGTGCCTGCCAATTTCTTAGGGATGGTGGGCTGATGTTCAGGTCAGACCAAAATAGCAGCTTCTGTGCTCAAGTGCTAACTGCCAACCTAGAAAATTACCTCTCTGACCAGAAAGTTGCTGCAAACAAAGTTGCCATTTTCTTGCTTTCTTTTTTAATGTGCCTGACAACTTTAAAATAGAAACTAGTAAGAAAGTTGTTTTCCCCCTGATGTGATAAAAGGCTCAATAAAAGAGGAGTTAAAGTAATTGTCTAAGAGGAAAAATTTGATGACCTCAGCTTTGTTGCCCATGGAATTTTCTTAACCCCTTTGCTCGGGGTCATTGATATTTTAGTCTACCAACTGCATTTTTCTTTCTTTGCAGTTATTCATGTTGTCAGCCAAGTTATAGGAGAGTAGAGAATAAAGAACATAAGTCCATGTGCAGCTCTGTTATGTATTAATGATGTGACTTTAGGAAAACCATTAACTTCACTTTGTGAAACTTAAGTGGTAGAAATTAAATGGCATAGCAAATGTAAAGTTTTATATCATACACGTAATATGATTTATGTCTCTTGGGCTAGGCATTTGGTTCAATAGTTCAGACCCCATTTGGTACACCGTCTTCCCATATTAGAGTGCCCAGGTTGGAATCCTGGTTCTGCTTCCCATACCAGCTTCCTGCTAATGCTCACCATAAGACAGCAGGTTGTGTCTCATGTACTTGGGTGACTGCCACCCATGTGGTAGACCTGGATGGAGTTTTGGGGTCCTGCCTAGACCCAAAAGTTGCCAGCATCTGTTTCTTTCTACCTTTCAAATAAAATGAAAATATTTTAAAAGTGACTCATCTTCTTTGCCTTCTCCCTTCTCATTCCTGTTGCCTAGTTAACTATCAATTCTAGGACTGCACAGCAAAACTTTGAACAACAACAAAAGAATCAACAGTAAAAGCCCAAGATTTAAGATAAGCAGCAGGAACTTCAAAAAGTTTATGCAAAATGGAGTTGAAAGATAAGTTTGTTTGGATGACAAATTATTTTGGCATTCCTGCATAGCTCTTTTTTAATAGTATGAATTTCCTGTGAATTTGTTAATACCAGTTGTATTTATTGAGATGTACCCTTGCTTTGTGAAAAAAATCTAGAAATTAATGATCCTTAAGTTAGTAAGATCCTTAAATGAGTAAGGAAGGGATACTGGTTTCTCACAAATAACTTTCTTATGGACAAGACTTTTTTTTTTTTTTTTGTGATATAAGCAACACCGTAGTGGCTTTCTATGTCTGAAAACCTTCCCTATCTTTTCCTGTCACTCATGTCTTCCTGTCAAGTTCTGTTATTAGCAGAGAATAGCATATTCACTGTCACAATACTTTCCTATGCGTGTTTTAGCAATTCTGTGGAACATGATTTGAGTTTACATTTTTTATATCTTCAACTCTAAAAAAAGCTCACCAAGGAAATATAAAGTGTCCAAATAGCTGTCAACCACACTTCCCAAAACATGATTTCTGTGTAGTTAACTGATTTTCAATGTCCACTGCTGAGCAAAACTTGACCAGAATCAATTCCAGAAAAGATAGTCCGAGAAAACCAATTGCCACAGGGGGAAAAAATGTTTCAAAGAACTGCCTTCCTCCAAAATATCAAACATAAATGAATTCCCAGTGGATTTCGAGTAAATTTTTAAAGAAAAGGTAACTGTAATGTTTATTATTTAGATTAGTCAAAACAGAGGAAAAAAACCACTGAATTTGTCTCCCTGAAAATAGTATTATATTAACAAAACCAGAGAAATTTAATACAACCCCAAACTGCAAATACATCCCATCATGTGAAGGGATGCCAAAATCCCAACAACATATTACCAGGCAAAGGACAGCAGCATACAAAACAGTAACATAGAAACACAAGATGAGAAGCAATAGAAAAATTCAAGAAGGTGTCAATATTAGCCAACGTATTAACATAATTCACCATAAAAAGTAAGCATGCATCACTTTATGCTAAAAGACATGATATATATGTAAAAACTCATGTGTGTATATCTTTATAAATATAAAGAAATATGTACAGTTGTATAGATATATAAAATATGTATAAAAAGATATGTACAATTCATAAGCTATTTATAACCTATTAATTATTGATATGCAAGAATCAAAATCTACTTGGTTTAGAAAAGCACCATCAAGTAAGAATAAAATAATGCTCTTAAATATGAATGACCACAACCCAAAATCAGCACTTGATTTATTGGAGATAGACTAAAAGAATTCTCTTTATTGCCGGGAATAAAGCAAGGAAGCTGCTATCTCCATCATATTCTATTGCTTCAGAAATATCAACTACCGTAATTAAGATAAAATTATAATGACAAACTAAGAAATAAAATGACATGAATATTTATATGGAAAGTTGAAAGTTTAAAGAATCCAAATCAAAGCTATCATAGACAATTTAAAAATTCAGAATGTACTTGGGCACAAAAGTTATAAACAGAAATCAATAGCCTTTATATATTCAAATTATCAAAAACTGAAAAAAGGTACATAAGTAAACTTAACAAAAATATGCATAATCTATAAAGTTACTATGCAAAACACAAAAAAAGATGCAAAAATTCTCATTTTTGATATCATAAAGATACTAAGCTCTCCTGGGTAAGCTATAAATTAAGCTACAAATAAATGGACCAATAATAATGTATATGGAAGTAGATAAATTCTCTTGAAAGTTCATATGGAAAATTATCAAAAATTATTTGAGGGGCTGGTGTTGTGGAACCATGGGTTATGCCATGGATTGCAACATCAGCATCCCATACAAGAGTGATGGCTCAAGTCCTGGCTACCCTGCTTCTGATCAATCTCCCTACTGGCTGGCACTGTGGCTCACTAGGCTAATCCTCCGCCTGCGGTGCCGGCACACCAGGTTCTAGTCCCGGGTGGGGCGCTGGATTCTGTCCTGGTCGCTCCTCTTCCTGTCTAGTTCTCTGCTATGCAGTGGAGGATGGCCCAAGTCCTTGGGCCCTGCACCCGCATGGGAGACCAGAAGAAGCACTTGGCTCCTGGCTTCGGATCAGTGCGGTGCACCAGCCACAGCAGCCATTGGAGGGTGGACCAACAGAAAAAGGTAGACCTTTCTCTCTCTCTCACTGTCTACTCTGCCTGTCAAAAAAAATTAATTAATTAAAAAATTAAAAAAAATCTCCCTACTGATGTGCTTGGAAAAGCAAAAGATGATGGTACAACTGCTTTGGCCTCTGTTGCCCAGGTAGGAGATTTCAATGGAGTTCCTGGCTCTCGGATTTAGCCTGACCGAGCTGTGGCTGTTGCCGTCATTTTGGACATGAACCAGTAGGTAGAAGATTCTCTTTCTCTCTCTCTTTCTCTCTCTCTCTCTCTCTCTCTCTCTGTGTGTGTGTGTGTGTGTGTGTGTGTGTGTGTGTGTGTGACTCTGCCTTTCACATAATACTTTTTTAAGAAGTAATTTTGAATATTAAAGAAGAACAATAGAAAGGAGAATAAGAGCAAGCAAATAATCAAACTTATTTAAGATTTATTTGCTTATTTGAAAGGCAGGGAGAAGGACAGAGATCTTCCATCTTCTGGTTCACTCCAGATGGCCCCAACAATTGGGACTGGGCCAGGCCAAAGCCAAGAGTCAAGAGCTTTTTCTGGGTCTCTCATGTGTGTACAGATGTCTAGGAACTTGGCCCATCTTCTGGTGCTTTTCCAGGTATGTTAGCAGGGAGCTAGATTGGAAATAGAGCAGCCAGGACTTGAATTGGAGCCCACATGCTCTGCAGGCCATGGCTTAACATGCTGCACCACAATGCCAGCCCAGGAGTTAAACTTATTATATAGGCACAGTAATTTTAAAAGTGAGATACCCAAATAACGAAAGAACCAAAGTAAATTAAATATTCTGTGAAGGTGACATTTCAGTTTGGAGGATTACTCAACAAAGTTTGAAAACATACTTTATGGGTATCATTTTGTAGAAAGTCAGTTTTTTTCATTTCGAGTAACAGTGCAAGTTGCAAAAACCTCTATGCAACTCTTAAAAATGTATAAAATTAAAAAACACTTATGCCATTTTAAAATGACATGTCACCTTTGGGAATTTATTCTATATTTAAACATGTATCCTACCTCATTAATAGAATAGTTAGAAAGAATACATCTTAAAAACAAGGAAAAGGCAAATGTTTCCTATAATAGGGTTAAACTTGTAATCTAGCAAAGTCCTGGTAACTCAGAGATGACCACAAAAGGCAGGGGAAAGGAAAGGATGACTATTCTTGTTTTACTAGAGTGTTTAACTGGGGTGTTTTTTTTCCCCCAGCTTTACCTATTAGTTTCTGAGAGGAAGATGTCAATACAAATGGTTTCCAAAGCTAAGAATCATTTGAGACCCACAGGAACACTGTGCTTGCCCCTTATGGCACTGTGGGGCTGTTTGTAGGTAAATGTTCACTGTATTCATGATGAAATTAAGCCCAAAGCAATACTTTCCTATTTTTAATTCTTTTCATGGTATATACTTGTTATATGTTTACTATTGACACCTACTTTTGACAGTTTGAGTTACTCTATTCTAAGCTCTTGATGGGAAATGCAACCCCTAATGTTACCACTATCACTTTTACACCAGGATTTTTTTGTATCCTGCCAGATTGTTTACTGTTAGAGCTTTTAGAGCTTCCCTAAAAACCTTGTGATGAAATTGGGAAGCTGCTTTCTTGATGCTTAAATTATGGAATAAAATCCAAATGGTCCAACGATATATATAATAAATTGCAGGGTCCTGGCCCCATATGTTCTTAGTATTTGCAGTAGTTGCCTCAGCACGTAATTATACCTTTAATTTACATCTACACAAATATTACCATAATGTTAGAGATTGCTATGTCCTATAGAAACATGCCAAGCTGCTTTCTTAAAGTAATGTGAAAATATAATTTGTAAAACTGAAGTTTCAACCAGAGTGAATCCTATGATTTAGACTGCAAATTATAAACTAGAGGTGAAAAAAATTTATTCTTAACATATAGGTTTTCAAATCGTTACCTCTTATTCTTCCAATAGGCATGGAATCCTGATTCTCCCAAGCAAACAGTGCAAGACAGGGTTTTCAGAGACAGCTCTTCCAATTCTCCATTGAAAAGTAAAGGCTTCAGGTTAGATGTTTCAGAGAGACTAAAGAGTGCAGAAATGAGATGGGATTTCTTCCCCTTTTTAATCCAGTGCTGCTATTAGTTCTAGGATTCACATTTGGGCATTGTCAGTGAATGCTGTGTCAGAAAGATCCACAGTCTTGGAAGGGAAGGAAGAGAAGGAAGGAAGGAATGTGAAAACTTTTGTTACTACCAGCGCTGGTAAGTCTTCAAGATTCCCAAGTGCCAATGTTTTAAATAACTATCTTCCTGTATTCCTGCTTCCTTTGATAAGCATCCTTGGAATACCCATCTTGAGGAATTGTGCTTACAAGGCACTGGAGATCAGATAATTAAAAACACCTTTTATTTGCCTTCAATATCTTCACAATCTGAAAGTGGAGACAGACATGGAATCAAATCGTGAAGGAAGAAGTAGAAGTTTGTCATAGACATGATGGTGGCAGAAGGGGAATCTGATGGGATCCGCTTAAAAGAGTAACCTCAAAAGACAAAACAGAAAAGCTGGACTTTAATACATAGACACAGGATATCTTGAAGCATCTTGAGCCAGGGCTAAATAGAGAGACAACTCTGATTCTCCAAATAGGCAGAATCACAGGGAATTCAGAGGGAGAGAATCAGATTGGGATTCCTCACCAGGTTTTTACTACCTGTAACAAACAGGGGAAACTCTGGGGTGTGCTTTTCTTCTTATTTCAATGCAAGTGATGGGAAAAATAGCAGAGGTTCTTTTTTTCCCCCAAAATTAATCTGTTCCAGCATAGTTATAGCCATTTCATTGCCAAAACTCTGACATGTGGGCTTACTCCACTAGCCTAGAGTTGCATCAGTTCTAAAGTTTGGAATGAAGAGAATGATGGAGGGCAGAGAGAAGATCTCATGTCAAAATGCTTCAGTTATCATTTGCAACCTAAGGATTGGTATTTATCATTTGATGAGTAATCTGCTGATTCAATCTGAAAATTCAGTGTTACACCAACTGTATAACTCTAGGCTTCACACATATTTGGTGAGACATCAAAAAACCTATAAACTCAGATCAAATTTTGTTCACCTGTAATTTTTTGATTTTCCACTACATCATAATAGTAACACTTTGGTTGAACTAGTTGAGCTCTATAACTCATATTTTGCATATCATCATATTAAAATTTCACATTCAGTACTTACATCTTACAATCCACCCAACATTAAGTACTCTCATTTCTGCAAGCTTCAGTTATAATCACCATTTCACAAAATCTATAAATCCATTGTTAGGATGGACTTACCTAAATATCTATATTATGTGAGTGTGTTTCTATGTGTATGGGTTGTATATTGTACCTCATATGCATTCTCAGCACCCACAATAGAAATTATTTGCACATAGTAGGAATTTTAAAAATCAAAAATATCAAGCATATGGTATTCCTAGTAAAAGGGGTAATCATATTTAATTAAATGTATATGACCATCTGGATTTAGAATTGGCCATGCAGGATAGACCTTCAAATGCTGTCACCACAACACCTGTAATGCACCGAGAGGCATTCAGGAAATATTCAAATCAATTTCTGAATTATTAAACAGGAAAAAGATGAGAAATGTGTTTTGCCAGGGTAGAAAATGGCACTTTGAAAACTGTAATTGTGAGCTGCATTTTCCCAACAAGTTGAAATGGGCATTTAGAACCAGCCATCCATGCCTTCGTTGAGCATGAGTACATGAGTGAGACTGGCTAACCATTGTTGGGTTCTCTCCCAGGTCCTCTGGCCACCAACTCCAGAAAGGCTGGAAAGCAGCTGACTGCTGACAGTCTGGCCAAGGGATCACTTGGGAAGTGATTAGGAATGGCTGATAACTGTCTCTCAGGAGTTCTGCTGAACTCAGCTAATGCAATTTTGCTTGTAATTTAAATCAAATTTTAGTCTATCCATTAAGAGATAAAGAAGCTAACATATCTTAAACCTGTCTTGTCTTCCTCCTCCCTTCACTCTTGCCACTATCCTGGCCAAGAATCCTGTAACATAATGGAAAAAGAGTCAGCAGTTATTGCTTAAGGTTCTGATTTCAGACAAAATGTCTTTTCCTTTGTCGGGATGCTTTCACATTTGGAAAGGACTCTACCTGAAACTGCAAAAAATGGCCTATATGCTCAGTTTTCATTTTCTACTCTGAGGAGACTGTCTGCTTACTCTGTCTTGTGGACTCTGGCACAAAGCTTACACTTATTTCATAACCATTGTCATCTCCGAAATCCCTACTCATGTATTTTGCCTATCTAGTTAAATAGCATCAGAACGGTAGGGAAAAAAGTTACTAAAAATCTAAGTAAAAAATTACTAAAAATGACCTTTTTCACACAATTAACATTCTGAAATGCAGTTGCTATGTTGTAATGTTACAGGATTATAATGACTATAGCCAGTTAGAAACTTCCAAAAAGGTGTCTTAATTAAGAAGAAAGTGGCATTGTTTTCCATACCAATTATAATATGAAATGTTTGCAGAGAATGCAAGTATAAAACAAGTTGTCAAGATATAAAGCTAAAGCTAAAAGCTTTGAAAATGCTGACATATGAATGTAAATTCCTTACAGTAGAATCCATCTGAAGAATGCCTCCATAGTCATTAAGACAATGTGAAAGTTTAGAAAGTTGTTGCATATAATGAATAATAGATCTATCCTTAGTGCTTAAAATTATACTTACTTATTTGGATGTGTTATTTTAAAGTATTTCTTTACATGTTGTATATAGGTTAAGTAATTTAATAAGGCATCATTTCAGAAATACTCGGGAAAATTTCCAGCTACATGATTCAGATACTTCTATTAACACACAGTAGGAACTTGTTGAGCTTAATTAAATTTGGCTTACACCAGCATCCATACTGAACAATAAATACGGCCTAAAGCAGCTTCCACACACAACACACTGTGCCCTGGCTTGTAACTTACTTTAGAAATCTACTCTTGTAACCATGAAATTGAGTCCTAGCTAATCACAGCAGCTGAACTTCAAGTCAATCTGAAGTGGAAAACTGCTAAAACATGATCCTATAAGTAAATGCTGGCTGCAGCCAATCAGATCGTTTGTATATGTCACTTCCTTTCCTGCATATGTGGTAGAATGAGACATTCTGAACCGGTTCTGATCTGGAGTCCTCCTTTGTTCTAGAACCTTATTCTTAAGTAAACATTGTTAAATTTAAATGATCTCGGCTTTTTTTTTTTAACATCTCTTGTTGACTACAGCAAGAGGCATTTATTGTTGCTTAGCGTGTGGCAGATCTTAGGCACTGTATGTGAATTATTTAGTTTTACAACAACCTTAGGAGGTATTATTTTGTCCATTTTATAGATGAATGAATGGGACATAAAAGTTGTAAATAACCTATAAAAGCTCTCATGGACAGCAGGTAGCCACAATGGGATTTAAATTAATTCTGTGAAGCCAGTGTGTTCTCTAACCCACTCTAATACACCATCTCCATGCTAATATCAAGCCTTGCTAAGGAGTGACCTTCAACCAGAATCACTGGTCCAGTCTTAAGAATGATGTAAGGAATGCCTCAGTCAATGAGACTAATGAATCTAGGACCCTGATCTATGTTTTTTTAATAAGGAGTATGAGGTGCCTACTTGTTTATTTTGCTTTTTTGGCCCCCTCTGCTTCATCTTACCATCTGCAGGATATCCTTCTGCCATTCCCAGACTCATCTCAATATCTAGAGCACTTTTTAAAAGTCAGATCCTTCATCACAGTATCACTATCTATAGCAGACCCTCCCACTGCCTCCTATTTGTCCCTTTTGCCCTGATTCTCCTTGCCTCCCATGTAGGTTAACTCTGAGGCATATTCTACATCTTTTCACAAACCTTCCCAAAGAGATTGAGCTTTAGTTGTCTAGCGTGGTGATTTACCTAATAACTGAAAAATATGCTTTGTCTGTTTCTTTTCTCTCATGCCTCAGTGTTTCCTATGAATTCTAGGAGAAGACAAATCAAGATACTATTTCAATTGATGTCAGCTTCTAATGGTCTCCCACCAATGAATGATATTGATCATCACTAAAATTGTGTCCCTAGAAAATGAGTACCACTGCAAAGGAGTTTAGGAAAGTAAAATAAGCAAACTGCCCTCCTACTGGAGCTGATCAGAAGTCTACAGAGAGGCCAGGGCTCACCCCAAGATTCCTGCAGCCACCTACAAATCACTGCTGTCTGCCCAGTAACTTACCATTGCCTCTCCACTTAGTTTCACTTCAGGCACCACACAAAGAAGCTATTTGAAAACCTTAGGTTTAGAACATATGTTGGCTGGATGACACACTCCAACTGTGTTAGGATGATCCTGAACAGTCAGCAAGCATTTCTGAAAGTTCTGGTGACTGTGAATGTGAGTGAATCCTCAAAACTTTTCTAATTCTGTGCAGAATGATTCATAAAAGTCCTTTCATAAACCTTTATTCACTGCCCTTCAAGGATGAATTTCTGTACTGCAGAGAAGCCATTTTGATCTATAACACTGACTTTTCTGCTATAAATGAGCAAAATGGGTGTCCCATCTATAGGCATACTTGGTTATGCAAAAAGGTAACATTCACTGACACTTTGTGAGTAGTGTATTCAAGATCATTTGCCTATATGAGACAGGATCCATAAGTTTGAAAAGGTCACACAATATCTCATCTCCTCTGATTTTTGAACTACATAATATAAATATGGCATAGTTCTACTGGAGTAACAGAATTCCCAAAAGCTGCCCAAATTCAGAGGAGAAAATGTAGAGGTTTGAGGGAAGGAGCAAATCTCTCATTTTCCCTTGAGCAGTATCATTCAGTTTGGATTTTCTCCTGGAATTTCCAATATATTTAAATTTAGATTTATAATTTCCTATATATATATATATACATACACACACACACACTAATTTCATATGCCTTTCAAGACACTAATACCTTATTGTCATCTTTGCATGGTATTGACCACTGAGCAATCCATTGACTACTCTCCTAAATCTCTTTAAAAAGAAAAATTTCATCAATAAGAAGTCAATATGTTAAGAAACAGAAAAAAAATGCACCATTAAGACTGGAGGGATGCAGGTAGAGGAGACCCTTGACATGAGCCATACTAGTAACCCAGCTACTGAAGTTAGGGACAATCGAACTGAACGGGGTCTCACACACATGTACCTTTACTCCTCAAAAGTCGATCTGACTTTTAAATCCAATTCTGATTCAATCATTGTGGTTTTTCTTCTGCATATTGTTTTGGGTGGAAATTCACAAGTTGTAATGTTACAAAGCTAGAAAAGTGCAATTTAGGGTTATATAACTGAAAATGAGGTGGTAAAAAGAACTGTTAAATTATTTCTTCAAGTCTGTGTAGACCATTTCCCACAATTGTTCTAAATTCAAATTGGTCACTTGTGACAAATAAGCAATACTTATGAACAAGTTTTGTTCTCCTTTCTGAAACTCTATTTAACATTTGAGATTGTGATTAGCTAAAATAGATTCTCTGAGTCAAGGCAAAATTACCTTCTTTTAGCCTTGACATCAGAGGAAGGAGGCTTCGTGCTCTATAGTTGTCAGAGGAAGAAAACAAACAACTTAAATCTATGACTAGTTACCAGCCAGAATCTGTTGTAATAATCATACTTTTGTGAAAATCAATTAAGAACAAGGCATTTTAATTCACTATCTCTAACCCTCATGAAAACCAAGAAAATAGGTAGTATTATTTTCTCAGAAAGAAACAGCAGCTGCAAGAAGTTACATGTGCCCCCAATCTATTAGCTAACACATAGCTGGACTTAATAGGTAAAGTCAAGTCTTAGTGGTTCCCAGAATGAATAACTGACCATTTCCTAGCTTTAATTCATAACACACTTTAATGAAATGAAAACTTACCTGGAGCCTAATAAGTGAAACAAATAAAAGAGAACCTCTGATTATAAAGGAAAATTCTGGACCCTTACAACACAGGTTGCTTCCTTATTTTCCAACCCTCTACATCAACCTCAGTACTGTACTGGAAAACTGAAGTCCCAAGGAACCGCAGTGTGGGCTTCTCTCCAGCAACCATAAACATGAGCATCCTCCTGTCTATCAGGAGTCACCAACTCAGATACTTAGATGTATTCCCATTGCAACCTTACTGCATCTTTGAGGAAAATGCAAGTTTCTCTGTCCCATGCATTCCACCCACTTGCACCATGAATTTTAAAGTTATGGGTCTCTGTGGACCACTGTGGGTTTTGTTGTTGTTGTTGAATTTTATTTTCTGAACCCAAATTCAAAACTCTGATTATTAAAGAATATGATTAATGAAAGTCTATGTAAACACATGATAGTTAACAGAAAGAGGGAAAGTTGGAAACATGGTACAGCACCCAAAAAGTTGATACTGTTTGCACTACTGTCTATTTTACAGTCATACATGCTAATATACGCTGTATGTATTTCAAAGCATAGTATGTGTGCATACAAATATAAAAAGTAAAATTAAACTCCACTATCTTTTCTGTGTAATACATATGAATTTAAAAAAAAATCTGCTAAGACATTCTCCCCTGGCAATGCTACCAGGGGCAGAATGATGTTATTTTAAATTCTTCTCTCATTAGAAGAAAAGAGAGGCTGCTTCTTCTGAGTCTGTATGTATTTGTACCAGAGCTTAACTGGCATTTTCATTGTGGTATTTATGAATCATAATGCAGTTCCACCACAGTTTCTGACACACTCATTAATTTGTTCCCAGCGGCGGTTCATTACCAACATCACAAGCAAAACATGTGCTCTCCTGGGCACGCAGGGTCCACCGGAAATTAAGCAGACAGGGCTGCAAAGCCCCTCTGAGCAAAGCCAGCCAGCTACAGCTCCCGCAGCAGGCTGGGGGCAGTGCAAAGCAGCCGGGATGAAAGACAGCAGCGCCTTCCCAGGTGCCTCCTAGCCTCCAGAGCTCTCTGCAGACATACAGCAGTGATTCCCTGAAAAGGAGGGTGTCTTGCTCTCTCAGGGAAGCTCCCTCTCTGATCAGCCTCCTCTGAAGGGGGAGGAGCAGCAACTTTACATTCTTCATACAGGGGAGACAAGCTGTTTCCTGTCCTTCCACTTGGTTCTGCTTCCTGTAGGCACTGACCTTTCCCAGACAATGGGAAGTTGTGAGCCCCGGCTTGGAGTGCTTTACCACAGCGTCCTCCGTGAGGCATTAAGTAAGGCAGCACATTCCACAAGAGCAGCTCCCTTAATTTAGCTTCCCAGGAAGCCCTGTTTTATCTTAAAAGAAACTCATTGTTCTAACAACATGGCAGGTAGGAAACAAGAAGAATCCAGTTGTCTGTTAATGCTTTGTCGTCAGCAGATGCACAGTGCCTGGATCCTACCATGTGAGCGCCATGCTCAGGAGCTGCAGATCCAGGTCCACCCCATGAGCTGAGCAGCATGACTTCCAGGCATCTCGGTAAATCCTTCTGCTCCTTACTGTGGTTGTTCACACTATTGGCTATTTCTATCTGCTCCGTGTGATGGGCAAAATCATTGGGAAGTTGTGAGTGTTGAGTGCATGGGGAATGGCTTGGGGTGTTCACATGCGACATTGCAGAGAGGGTTTGGCTCAAATCACAGGTTCACCACATGGGAGAAACCATGTCAACACTTGGCCCTGAGCTGAATAAGAAGAGATTTAGGATAAGAAAACAATACAAGGTCCTTCTGAAATCAGACAGCGGATTTTAAATGATGTCAGTTTTGTCCAATTCTAAAATGAGGTACAAATAGAAGTTTTGTGACCAGCCTCAAGAGCTGGGGGAGCAAGACACTACCTAACAGACCTCCCCTAGCACCTCTCCCAAAGTCAAGTGTGCAGAACTCCCAGCTCCTGAAGAGTGAGTCCTCTGAGACAGCAAATGTCTATGGAAGGCTTTCTTCCAGGGGCTCAGCCCAAACTGGGGGTGTCAGCCCTCCCTCCTTCTGCCATGCATCTGAGCCTTCAGCAGAATGTCCCAAGCCTGAATGCTACAAACTGCCTGCAAAGTTCAAGCCACCATAAGGTCCCCCTGAGCCAATGAAACACTCTTAGGTAGTTCCCTGCTTCCACCTGTGTGTATTCATCACAACAGCCAGCAGAGTCCTTGCTAAAATGTTCATTCAGACAGCATCAGCCTCCTGCTCACAGCCTCCCATGGCATTTAACAGAGGGGAAACCAAACTCCTCCCAGTATCCAGAGAATCTTGGTGATGTGAGGCCTCAAGGATCTGTCCCCTCCATGATTGTATTTCCTCCCTTTCTCCCCATCATGCCCACTGTTCAGGGGGCACTGACAGTTTCCTGGCTTCCTGCCCTGCCTTCAAATGCTCTCACCCTTGACTTCTTCCTGAAATGTGTCTTCTTAGGAACCCCCGAGAGTTGACATTCTCTGCTAGAATCTAGCTGATATACCATCTTGGGGTGGGGGGGAGACTTCCTTAACCATGCTGCCTCACCACCCTATATAAAATAGTGTGCGTTTGCACAAGCACACCCATGTGAATGCACCACTTCCTTACATGTTTTGTGTTTCTTTACAAACACACACACACACACACACACATGCTTATTTTTCCATCTGTTTTTATACTCCTGCCCCTAACTGGAATATAAACTTCCTGAGAGTACAAAGCTGATCTGTGTGATTCACTATACCAATGCCCAGAATAGTGTATGACAGATATCAGGTATTTAATAATTACTCTTAGAAATGACAGCATAAATGAATTAGCTCAGGTGTTATAAGAACTGTTTTGCAGTCATCAAAAGGCACTACGATGAAGCTATAAGACCTTCATTTGCGGCAGGTTCCAGCATACAGCCATATTAACTATGGTGTCATGAAAATCGCCCCAGATTGTATGCCTAAATCCTCTATGATCTAGCAAAGGGGACCCCCAACACATACTCTGAAAAGGAGGAGCCATGCCTTAAAATCCATCATGAGGCAAAGATGCTAAGTAAATAATTTATATGCTACCTGTGTTCTTCTCCATGCTAGTGCTGATGTGCTTTAAATATTCTATCCCTCTTGCTTCTTCAACTATGTCTCAGACAGCAATTTCATGCCACACAGAATATGAATCTAATAGGTGAATTTCCATCCAGGGTACAGTTCCCTTACTATCGATATGGAGAAAAATATAAACCAAATTATAGTAAAACTACCCTTTTTAGGCTTAGAAAATGTAGCAAAGAAGCAAAAGAGTTGACAAACAAATATGCATCTCTACCTCATTTTATGTTACATAGTGTTCAATAGCATATATGCACTGTAATGTATTCAACCACTACCTTGTTATGTATTTTCTAACCACTTTCCATTTTCTTCTGCAAAGCTACAATAAATGTTCTCCTACCTAGCATTACTTTCTTGTGTTTTTATTCCTATAGGTAAGATTTCCCAAGATTATTGCACAAAACATATCAGCATTTTCAAATTTTAAATAATATTTCTAGGTAATTTTCCCAATTGTTTTAGTGACTTACTCTCCCACCAGAAATGTGAAACAGTGTACAATCACCTTATCAATCTCCCCTCACAAAAAAAAAAACAACTAAGCTCACTACATTTGATTGCAAATATAATAACTCAAAAAAATGATAATTCAGTTTCCCTCTGAAAAACCTAGTCTCACACATTGGATTGTAAATGTGGTAACTCAACACACAGTAATTCATTTTGCAATGTTCATTTTCCTACATTTAGTTAAACGTACTTCTCTAATCTTATTGTCTTATCTCTGTTCTTCCTCTCTGAATTTCCTGGTAGAGTTACTTGTCTTTGCTTTTTTAGTTTATCAGTTGAAGTTCCTTGAGCAGTAGGACCAGTAACCCCTTTTCTTCTGTCTGGTCCTTTCTGTAGTATTCATGTTAACATTTTTTTTTTTTTTTTTTTTTTGACAGGCAGAGTGGCCGATCTGAAGCTAGGAGCCAGGTGCTTCTCCTGGTCTCCTATGGGGTACAGGGCCCAAGCACTTGGGCCATCCTCCACTGCACTCCCAGGCCACAGCAGAGAGCTGGCCTGGAAGAGGGGCAACTGGGACAGAATCCGGCGCCCCAACCGGGACTAGAACCCAGTGTGCCAGCGCCGCAGGCAGAGGATTAGCCTATCGAGCCGTGGTGCCAGCTCGTGTTAACATTCTATAGAGCCAACACTTTGACCTTACTAATGATACATTTGTCATGCTATATTTTTGATATTCGTATAGTCAAGTATTCCATTTTATGATGACATCAGAGATTCCTGCCTAGATGAAGAATGCTCAATCATCCCCAGGCTATGAAAATATTCCCCTGTAATTTCTTTTTTTTTTTTTTAAGACAGAGTTAAACAGTGAGAGAGAGAGAGAGAGAAAGGTCTTCCTTCCATTGGTTTACCCCCCAAATGGCCTCCATGGCCGGCGCTGCACCAATCCGAAGCCAGGAGCCAGGTGCTTCCTCCTGGTCTCCCATGCGAGTGCAGGGCCCAAGCACTTGGGCCATCTTCCACTGCCTTCCCGGGCCTCAGCAGAGAGCTGGACTGGAAGAGGAGCAACCGGGACAGAATCTGGTGCCCTGACCGGGACTAGAACCTGGGGTGCTGGCGCCGCAGGCAGAGGATTAGCCAAGTGAGCCGCGGCACCGGCCTCTCTGTAATTTATTCTAAGATGCTATTATTTTGTTTTTATTCAGCTCTTTAATTCAGTATGGCACAATCAAACTATGCTGAAATAAAATGAATTGTTGGTCATATGATAAATTTCCATATAAATTTGGATATAGTTTCTATTTTTCCAAGTACTCTGATAGAACCTGACCAGACAGTGGTGCATATACTTTGTCAAATTCCCCAGCACAAAGTTCTCTTAGTATTATACTAGTTCAAACTCCTAACTTGACCGCACACTTATTGGCACATAGTGTGCAACAGTCATTTTCTAAATACTTTGTACAAATTACTTATTTTACCCTTATATTAATCCTGTAAGGCAAGTATCCACTTGCCCCATTTTCTTTTGTGTGTGTGTGTGTGTGTAAATGAGTTTATTGACAAAGACACAAGGTCAAGCTCCCTCCACCCTTCCCTAAGACAGACCCCAACAGGAACAGAAGAATCACAGGCATTCACAGAGCTACATTTCTTGTCCCTGCCCCATCGCTCTCCAGAGTCCCACAGTTCACAACACAGGCACATGGATCAGGCTTGGGTGAGGACAGACACTCAGAACTTACCCCATTTTCTATATTCAAAAACTGAATGTTAGAGAATTGACTTGCCCAAGATCCCAAATGTTGGGGCTATAATTCCAGCTTGCAGTGTTGCCCCAGAGTCTTCATGTTCAGCATCTGAATTTATTAATGATAGTCTTATTTTTTTATCTTAAACACTCTACCTATTGCATCACTGAAGGTACAGAGGGAATATTTGAATTGAACAGGAAAAAAACACTAAACTTCTTTCATTATGGAGTCTTATAACATTAGGAAATAATGGTTTCCAATGAGTTTGCTTCTTGAACATCCAGAGTGATTTCAAAACAGGGTCATTTCAGTAGCTACAAAGGAATAGCCCTAATGAGTTCTGCTCAAGAATCTTCTTCTCACCAGGAAATGATTGAAGACAAGGGGCTAACCTCTCATTAATTCCTTATTAACTATTTTAATCAGGATTACATCACTGTCTTCCTCTGAGCACAGACAGTTGCCGGCAGGCTTTGGTGCTCAAATTCATTAAGCTGACAAGGTGGAAAGGTCTGGAGAGCTACAGGGGTCATTCCTGTGCCCCTGCGAGCAGCATTTGGCGAAGACATGGTTCTCTCATTTCTCAGAGTGGCAGCCTTCACTTGGGTTTATTGCCACACATCCCTCAGAAGTCTGGCACCAGTGGGTTTTTTAAATTTTTTTTTAAAAAAGTTCTTTGTGACTGGGAGCATGAAAGCCTTTTAGCAATGTGGGTTGGGACAGACAGAACGCAGCAGCAAGTCAGCCAGTTCCAACCATAGTATAGAGCCCTCATTCATTGTGGCAAATGGAGTCCCTCCCCAAAGTGCCCCCTCCACAGGGGATCCAGCCTCTTCAGATCCAATCACTCTGGAGTGGGACTTGGCCAGGGACCTACCCACCATTTTTAGTCTATGCAATATGGGCAGGACAGGACTGCTCAACTTTAGGATACCTCACTGGACTCAGGCCTAAGTGACAGCAGCACAGGTTTGGTTCAGGGATTGTTGGCTGAGACAATGGCATATGAAAGACCTTCTGGAAGATCATATGGTGTCCTAGATCACACAGGAGATCATGTGCTCACACCCTGGGGAGCAGCTGCCTGGGTTGTCACTTTGCCACTTGTTAGACATATGACCTAGGACCTTATTTAATGCTTCTATGTAGCAATTCTATTATTTCTGAAGCAACATTAACCTAAGTAAAACTCTCACAGGAAGATGTAAAGACTGAATGACTTATTAAAAGTAAATTACTTACATAGTAAGTGTCAAACTAAATGCTAATTCAAATTATTATCACCTTTCTTTCATGAGCCTTCTAGAAAAGAAATTTCTTACTCTTTTTCCTGGGATTTGAAGCTCAGAAAGTACAAAGTCAGGAACTGCTGCAGCTACTGTCTGACCCTAAAGTGAACATGGTGGACAGAGAAGTGAGGAGACACAGAATGAAACCTGGTCCTGGAGGTAACCTTTGAGATACAGACAAGCTGTGCCAGAGCAGGTCCTTTCGTTTGTGGGATATGTGTGTGTGTGTGTGTGTGTGTATCCCTGTAAATATTCACTCATACACACACACACACTTGGGGAGTGGGGTTGGGGATATGCTGCTGTTTGACCTATGAGGGGATCACATCTCAATAAACCCATGGCAAGTGGAAAATATCATACATCGAAAATGCATTAAATACGCCTAACCTATGGAACTTTCTACCTGAGCAGCACAGCACCAAGTATTTCCCCCTCATGGTCATGAGCTATGCTCACTGCCACTGTCTAACAATACAAAAGCCATACAACATATCCCTGTCCCAGAAAAGTATTAAAATTCAAGATCCAACATAAAATTTTAATTTAAGGTTTATCATTTTTGTACTGTCATGAAGTGAGAGAATTATGACAGATGTATGCACACACACAACTTGCAGAAATCATCCCCATTCCTCTTTACCTTTCAAAATTTTTTTAACTTTTATTTAATAAATATAGATTTCTGAAGTACAGCTTTTGGATTACAGTGCCTTTTTCTCCCCATAACCTCCCTCCCACCCTCAACCATCCCATCTCCCACTCCCTCTCCCATTACATTCACATCAAGATTCATTTTCAATTAGCTTTATATACAGAAGATCAATTTAGTATATATTAGGTAAAGATTTCAACAGTTTGCACCCACACAGAAACACAAAGTGTAAAATACTGTTTGAGTACTAGTTATAGCACTGATTCACATTGTACAACACATTAAGCACAGAGATCCTACATGGGGAGTAAGTACACAGTGACTCCTGTTGTTGATTTAACAATTGACACTCTTGTTTATGGCGTCAGTAATCACCCGAGGCTCTTGTCATGAGCTGCCAAGGCTATGGAAGCCTTTTGAGTTCACCAACTCCAATCTTACTTAGACAATGTTATAGTCAAAGTGAAAGTTCTCTCCTCCCTTAAGAGAAAGGTACCTCCTTCCTTCTGGCCCATTCTGTCTGCTGGGATCTCACTCACAGAGATCTTTCATTTAGGTTTTTTTTTTTTTTTTTCCAAGGTGTCTTGGCTTTCCATGCCTGAAATACTCTCATGGGCTTTTTAGCTGGATCCGAACGCCTTAAGGGATAATTTTGAGTCAAAGTGCTGTTTAGGACATCTGCCATTCTATGAGTCTGCTGTGTATCCTGCTTCCCATGTAGGATTGTTCTTTCCTTTTTTATTCTTTCAGTTAGTATTAGCAGACACTAGTCTTGTTTATGTGATCCCTTTGACTCTTAATCCTATCATTATGATCAACTGTGAACTGAAACTGATCACTTTGACTAGTGAGATGACATTGGTACATGACACCTTGATGGGATTGAATTGGAATCCCCTTGCACGTTTCTAACTACTGTTTGGGGCAAGTCCGAACCTTTCAAAATTATAAATCGATCTATCAAGAGCCCCTGAAATAATATCCCATTTTTTACTTCCTTACTCATATGATTGCTTTGACCAAAAGTGTACATGAACTCACAACACCCTTCTCTGATTTCTAAATATTTGAATGAATATTTAATAAAATGTAGAGGCCAGAATTGTGTCACAGAAGATTAAGCTGTGGGAGATACTGGCGTCTCATATTGGAATGCCAGTTCAAATCCTACCTGCTCAGCTCCTGATCCAGCTTCACACTAATGCACGTAGAAGAAGTGGACCAAGTAGTAGGGCCTCTGCCACCCATATGGCAGAACCAGATGATTCTGGGCTTCTGGTTTGGATCTGACCTAGCCCTGGCCATTGTTGTCATATGAAGAGTGAACCAGTGGATGGAAGATTTCTGCCTTTTGCTCTTTAACACTCTACCTTTCAAATAAATCAAATGAATTTTAGAACACTGAAATTTATTGAAACTATAAGTAATGAAGACAGATATCACCTTTGTTTTTCACATAATGTATTATAAGCTTAAGTAATTTAATTTTTGTAAAGTCTTTTAAAACCAACTGTAAATATTTTTGGAAATTTAAGAATTGATTCTTACAGCTTGGTGCAAGCCAGACAGCATACCATTGTCCACTTTCTAATGACACTTCTAGAATATGGAAATAAACGAGTAAACATAACAGATGTAAAATAATTAAATGTGCAATGCAATCAATATGATGAAGGAAAAAAAGTAGGATTTGAGCATATAGAACTTCATGAAAATAGGATTATTTTAAATAACAAACACTCTTCAATGGAGTGGCTATTCTTCAAACAAATGAAACAAGGAGCAACAGATGTAAAGGTTTAAAAAAAAAAAAACAATACATTGCATGTAGCCTATGCAAAGTCCCTCAGGCAGGGTGCAGCTTCATGTGTTCAGTGAAGAGAAGGAAGGCCCATGTGATTACAATGAAATGAGTAAGACAAGATGCTAGGAGAAGTGATTCAAGAGGCCATCGAGGTCCAGGTCATACAGAGCTTTGTAAGCTATGGTGAGGATTTCCACTTTTTTTTTTAAAAGATTTTTTATTTCCTTGAAATGCAGAATATAAGAGAAAGAGAAAGACAGAGGTAGAGAATCTTCTATCTATTGATTCACCCCCCAAATGGCTACAGCAGCCATGGCTAGTCTCTCATGTGGTTGGCAGGGGCCCAAACACTTGGGCCATCCCCTCCTGCTTTCCCAGGAGCATTAGCAGGGAGCTGGAGTGGAAGTGGAGCAATTGGAACTTGAACTGGTGCCCAAATGGGATGCCATTGTTGCAAGCAGCAGCTTAATGTGCTGTGAGAAACATTAGCCCTGAGGAGTACAGGCCAAGAACTTACTGGAAGGTTTTGTGTAGGGAGCAGCACCATTTCACATATTTTAGAATTTTATACCCAGAAGCTTATGACTAGATAACAAATGTGCAGTGTAGTGGTAATAGATTTTAGCTGGAAGACCAGAGAGGAGGTAATTGCTGTATTCAGAAGAAAGCTAACAGTGGCCTGGACTAACTGGTAGCAACACAGGTGGAGTTAAGTCCTGAGGATCCAGATATGTTTTTGAAGGAAGAGACTCTCTAATGAAACATGTTTTAACTGGGGCGGTATGGGAAAAGAGAAAAAGCAAGAATAACACATCCATCTTTGGCTGAAGCAACTATGTGAATGTTGATGTCATTGACCAACAGCAAAGATAAAGGAAGAACAATTTGGGGACAGAGGGGTAATAAATTGAGTTTTGAGTGATAAACAATTTATGTTTGTCCGTTAGACATACATGTAGAGTTGTTGGGTTCATGGTTGGAATCAAGAGAGACCAACACTGGAGATTTTAATTTGGGATTTCTCAGCATTTATATCGTATGTATGGTGATAGGATTAGATAAGACAGGTAGAGAGCAAACAGAAACAAGGAAGAGAGATAGGTGCTAGGGTACACTAATACTTAGAATTAAGGGAAATGAGGATTATCCCCAAAGGGATTTAATGAATGATAATAGCAAAGAGAGGAGGACAAGCAAAGACTGGAATCCTCAAATCCAGGGGCTGCAGATGTGTCTAGAAGAAGGAATGCTAAACTCTGTCAAGTACTGATGAAAGGTCAAATATGAAGAGAATGGAGAATTGGCCATTGATGGACAACAGGGCAGTGGATGGTGACATCAACCACAGCAGTGCCTGGGGAGCTGTGAGGATGTAGAACTGATGGGCGTGGGTTGAGTAGGGGACCGAAAACTGAGCACAGGGAAGCAGTGAACTTAAACTGCTCTTTGGAGACAGCTGCTTCAAGTAGAAGCAGAGAAAATTGAGAGGAAGGTATTTGTGTGGTCTTGAAATGGTATTTTAGTTTGGTTTTCATGAAACTTAAAGATACAAAATGATGGATGATAGGAATAATTCAGGCAGAGAGAGAGGGAAAGAGAGAGAGAAACTGATGCTTGGAGGAGAGGAATATTTTTAGGAACAAATTCCCTGAGTAGGCAAGAGAACACAAGATCAGTACCTAAGAAAGATCTGTCCTAAATTTGGAAAGGAGCAATTCCTCCACTGAGACAGGAGGGCAGGTGGAGTGCGTGAGTGTCAGCACATGTGAGCTGAAAGCAACACTGGTGGCTAGAGAGGATGCTCCAGTTTCACTGAGAAGAAAACAAGCAACAAGAGGAGAAAGAAGATGAAATTAGAGGCAGAATCACGGTATAAGCAATGTGGTAGAATAAAGACTCCTGAGTTTCCACCTTGGTTTCCCTCAGTTTGTGCAATGGCTTTTTTTTTTTAATAAAGGACTTTGTATCTTGTTATTTTTTTTTTTTTATGAACAGGGCATCTGTTTGACTTCCCCCAAAACATCACCACATTGATTGACATCCTGAATATCCTCAAAGCTATTTTACAACAATTCTCTCCCCAACCCCCATGAAACTCAAGCATCTGAAACTGCAATCTTTTCAACAGCCATTGGATATACCTAGTAGAATCTTTACCATGTGAGAGTCTGACAGTTTGTGAGAAATGAAGAGCACATAGTTCCTTTTCCTATCATGCTCCAAGTCTACTGGATTAAGAGAAGGAGAAGAAAATGATTATTACAATATGTAATACAAAAAGGGAGAAAAAAACCAAATGCTTGGAGTTTAGTGAATTCTTCCACAAGAACAGATAACATTTTTTTAAAAAATGGGTGCCAGAAGGAAAAACAGCCATAGATAATATATTAACAAATCAGTGTGGTCATGTTCCAATTAAATGTTGTTTATAAAAATAGGCTGCAGGATAGCCTATTATATAAATTATGGCACAATAAGCCATAATTTGCTAATCCCTACTCTAGAATAGAATCTTCTATGAGAAATACGATCTGGGTCACACATACACTAACTTTTCTAGTAGTCACATTAAAAAGTACAAAGAAATAGATTAATCTTAATTATATTTAATCCTACACTCCCCAAATATTATTTTAACATTTTTATTAGAGGGGCCTTGACAATTTTAACTAGTAATTGAAAGAGAAATGGGTCTATTGGTATTTTATAAATGATACCCTTTTTCCTTCATGTTTGATGCATGTCAATTCAGGTTAAGAAGTTGACCCTCATTGGGAAACCACTATTGACTTTATTCAATATGTTCCTACCGCTAGAGTGTCCAGGGAACTTTAGAAACTTGATGCCCTGCCCATGATATTTCAAAATACCATATCTATGGCAATGAAGTTCTGTTGCCAGGAACACAAAGTTTTAGACACTTTATGCCCCAACAGTGAATAAGCCACAGTGGGCAGCTACATGGCTCCCTCTTTCTAATCTGTTTAATGTCCTTTTCAGGGTCTCGTTGGAATGTAGGAAACACCTGGGAGTCTGAATCCTGCTGTTCTGGTGCAGGAGAGTACATTTTTAACTTAAAGAGCTTCTTCATTCTCTGCTTCATAAAAATACAGTCTTGGCGCCCATCTTTCTATTGAATTGCTGTCAGGAAAGGGTCTGCCCAAGGTCAACATAACAAGCTTTTCCGCCAGGAACCATGGCCGACTTTAATACATTCGGAGGATTTATGTCAGATTCTAACCACTAAAGATTGAGCTGATAATCGTAGGTATTTGGCAGAGGCATTAGCATTTCTGTCTGTACAGATTTCAATGCCCTATTAACAATTCTGAAGAATCGTTCCCCCAGTGGGGAAAAGTGCTGAGCTGAGGTAGGGATTCCTCACTGCCCACCATAGGCAATAGCATAGAAATCTCTACTGTCTGCATAGGGAAATTAACCAGAATGGCAGATTGCTTTGACTCCTAATGAATATGAATGTGCAAACATGAAGATTTCAAAATGCAACATTAGGAGCACAGAGAGAGAAAGCCTGCTTTGATGTGAGATCCCTCCGTGAAGGCCCCTGTGTGTAATTTCCTTGGAATAGAGCAAGTGTTTTTCTGCATTTCTGAAGAACAAACTCTGGCCTTGTCATTCAGGATGTGACCCAATAGTACCTACAGTGTAGTCTCCTTAGCAAAAGTTGTTTTCTCTTTAAGAGCAAAATGCCACAAAAAAAAAAAAAAAAAGTTTTTAAAAACCCAGAAGATGGCATGGAACAAGGTGAAAAGGAGAGCAGAGAGCAATTTGTTAAAGTAGACAATTTAGCTATTTTTAACAAAAATATAGAGCTTTTTTAAGCATCAGAGATAAAAATTGATCATGCTTGGTATGCTGACTCCAAAGGTGCTTTATGATTATCAAACAATGAGGCTTATGTTTCATCCTAGAAACTGAACTCTGTAACAGGCAGCTACGGCAATAATTTTATAGCCCATAAATATTTGATACCTTAGGAAAAAAGTAATCAACATTTCCCTTCATGATGTCAAATAATCATCTATTGCACTGAGAAATAATCAACGTACTCTGAATTAGAAACCATTAAAGGAAAATTGGTTCTTTTTTTAAAAAAATTATTTATTTATTTGAAAGGCAGAGAGTTACAGAGAGGCAGAAGGAGACACAGAGAGAAAGACAGAGAGGTCTTCCATTCACTGGTTCATTCCCCAGATGGCCCCAACAGGTGGAGCTATGCTGATCTGAAGCCAGGAGCCTCCTCTGGGTCTCCCACGTGGGTGCAGGGGCCCAAGTATTTGGGCCATCTTCTGCTTTCCCAAGCCATAGCTGAGAACTGGATTGGAAGAGGAGCAGCCAGAACACGAACCAGTACCTTTATGGGATGCCAGCACTGCAGGCGGTGACTTTACCCACTACGCTGCAGCACCAGCCCCAGTAAATCAATTCTTGTGTTTTCATGCTGACCCCAAAATGATGCTATGTGCTCTACAATGATATTTGTGCCCCTTAAGACCCTAAGCTTCTGGAAGAGGAAGCTGAGAACCATTACTATGTCTTAATAAATTCCAAACCTTTCAGTACATTGCTGTCCACAAAGCCAGTACTCCCAAATAAGTCAAACACAGATTGTCTATGGAAATCTAAGAGCACTGATTTTTAATGGATGAACATTTATGGGGCCTTAATGCAGAATTCCCGACAGTAGACTGATCTGGACCATGAGCATTTTCTATTCATATTGCCATTAGGGATTCTTAGGATGTAAGATTTCCAGGTTTGGGTGAGGAATTGTTGCTCTGTGCCATATAAAACCCCTACACTAAGGTTACCTCCAGGACTGCCCTGTACATTTATAAAAAAGAGACAACCATAAAAAGCAAATATTTGTTACATGCAGGTAGCTCCAAACTTAAGATGGTTTCACGTAGTATTTTTTAACTGTATAATGCTATAAAAATGTAGCCATGCAACTATCCTGCTTCCAGTTTCAGTACCATATTTAATAAATTATGTGATATATCCAATAATTTATTATTAAGTAGGTTTGGTATTAGCTGATCTTGCCTAACTAAGGGTAATGTGAGTGTTCTATGTGTTCAGACTAAGCTATACTGTTTTGTAGCTTACGTGTAGTAAGCGCATTTTGTGTGTATTTTTGTTTTCGCTTTTAAAAATTTTCATTAATGTAAACAGAACAGATTTCATGCATTTCATAGATAAAATTCTAAGCAGATAACCATACTGCCATCCCTCAATCCCTTTTCTTCCCCTTCCCTTTTTTTCCTTTAGTTTTTGCAATAACATACTTTCAATTTACTTCATAACCATAGACTTAATGTACTACTAACCATAATGTTCAACAAGTGAAAAGTAGAAAAAACACTGTTATTCTATAGGAACATAAGCAAGGGCTATCAATAATAATCAAATCATAAGATGTCAATTTCATTCTTCACTATTTTTGTATTCTATATTAACTATCACATATTAGAGAGAAAACATGATTTTTGTCTTTTGGGGACTGGCTTATTTCGCTAAGAACCATGTTCATTTTTGACTAAAGATATTTTCAAATTACCAGGGGCTCATCAGGATGCATCCCTATTGCAAGCTGAGCAACATCTGTACTTCTCACCAAAGGTAGAAACTTAGAAACATTTACTTTTCCTTTATCTTCAATGTAAGATAACAACCCAGTAAGCATGTTTTCCTCTAATATGTTAGATCCTTTAGGAACTCTGCCTCCCGTTTCAAGAAATGCATACTGAATCCCCATTATTGTAAGGCAGTATGCTTGATACTGCAGTGCATTCAGAGTTAGCCAGACAGTAGGAGGAATGAGATAGGACGTGTGGTACTCCTGTGTAAGACCACTTGACAAAGCATTCTATGAGCAAAGAAACAAATAGCTCCAAAGTATATGTATTATATAATCCCATTTATATGATGTTCTAGAAATGAAGCATATAGGAAAAAGTTATTTTACACTTTCAAATGCATAAAAATCAGATGAATTGATGGATGACTAGATACAAGGGGTCTTCAAGAAGTTCATGCAAGTCCACACAGCAGACTCGTAGAATGACAATTGCTTTAAATAACACTCTGACCTCAGATTCAGCCCATAAGGCATTCTGGTCTGGCTGAAAAGCCCATGAAAGCATTTCAGACATGGAAAGCCAAGACACTGTGGCAAAAGAAAAAAAAAATTTCCTATATGCAGGATCTCTGAGTGAGACCCCAGGGGAAAGAAGGGGCCATCAAAGAAGGATTTACTTTTCTCTGAAGGGAGGAGAGAACCACTTTGCTTACAGCGTTGTCTAAAGACTGACAGAGTTTGTGGATTCAAAAGGCTTCCATAGCCTTGACAGCTCATGTCAAGAGCCTTAGGTGATCACTGACTTCATACATAAGAGTGTTAATTGTTAAGTTAACAACAGGAGTCACTGTGTGCTTACTTCCCATGCAGGACCTCTGTCCTCAATGGGTTGTATTATGAGAATTAATTATTAAACTTGTTCTCAAACAGTTTTTTTATCTGTGTGTGCAACTTATTGAAATCTTTACTGAGAATAGAGTTGGTCTTCTGTGTATAAAGTTAATTGAAAATGAATCTTAATGGAGAATGGGACTGGGAATGGGAGAGGGAGGAGGAGGTTGGGTGGGAGGGTGGGATGGTGGGAAGAATCTCTATATTCCTAAAGTTGTACTTATGAAATTTGTATTCCTTAAATAAAACATTTCTTTGGGGAAGAAAAAAGAATTTCATGCAAAATACATACTGCAAAAAATGTGCATGGATCTCAAAAAATAGTGCACCCTAATAAATATCATTTAATTCTACCTTCCAAAGAACTTTTGAAGTCCCCTCTTATGTGATAAAGCAAATACAGTAAAATATTAATGGCTTGGAAAAGGTGGGATACATAGAGGCTCACTATACTATTTCAATTTTTCTGTATGTTAGAAAGTTTTAATAATAAATAGTGGGAAAAGAAAAAAAAACTTCCTACATGAGGAAGAATTTTGAAATTCTCTTTGAAAATGCAAGAAGGAATTTAGAATAGTAGAAGCACAAATATAAGAGTGCTTCTAAAAGTTTGAAAAAAATGAAAACTAAGAGATGTTTATTTTGGTACAAAAATTCTTGAAATCCATGCATAGTTTTCTTATAATACACATTTTCCCATGAACTATTGAAGATTCCACATAGAGGGTATTCAACAATGAGACAGTAACAGAAGCCAAGGCCTGTGAAAGTAAGAGGATGTTCAGAGAATGACAAATATATTTACATGCTTACATGAAGAGGGTGGGAAGGAAAGAAGGGTTGCTGGGGTCATACCATGGAGCCCTTCAAGGCCTATCTGGGAAATTTTGTGTCTCTGGATGCAATTGGTAAACCAATGTTGAGGTTGCTAAGCATAGTATCAGCAGGATCAGAATTTCCATTTAAGAAGGGCACTGGGTAGAGAGAGCGCACCAGGGGTAGGGAGAACTACAAGACAGTAAGCAATAGACTTCTGCATCAGGAAGGCTACAGAGGAACTACAAAGGAGGTGGCAGATGGAGACCTGCAAGCAGGGGGCAAAGATGGACTGATCGTGGGGGCTGAGAGGATAGGAGAATTCTAATATGAGTCCAGGTTTCAGGACTATGACAAGGGAACATTCACTAGTAGTTTACTTCATATCAAAAAGAAATTTACAACTGCTAACCTACAGAGTAGAACATGATGAGCTTGAGTAGAACAATCTGAAAAAGATTCACCAAGGAGCAGTTATATTATGAGAAGATGTTCTATCTTACTGGAAATGAAAGAAATTAAAGAACAAAAAATAACATTTTCACATATCAGGCTGGAAAAAGTAAACAAGAACGACAACATCCTGGGCTAAGTAAGGTGACACTCAAAGAACAACCTAATACACTGGCCATGGGACTATAAATGTGATTGACAATCATGAGAAAATTTGGTAATTTCTAGGAAAATCTACAACCATTCATACTGATTTTTAAAAATTCAATTTTATAGAAATGTGCTATAACAAAAATCTTTTCCACATATACCTAAGGATGAATATAAAAGGTTAATGTATAGCATTTTAATAACAAAAATTAGAAATAATTTAGTTGGCAATTAGCAATAGAATTACTATATTGTGACTTAGTATCTGTAATAGTTTTCTGTTGCTGTCATACAAATTCCCACAAATGTAGAGATTAAAGCCATACAGATTTATCTTACAGTACTGTAGATCAGGATGGCACCATGGTCTCTTAAAATCAATATGGGGCCGGCGCCGCGGTTCACTAGGCTAATCCTCCGCCTTGCGGTGCCAGCACACCGGGTTCTAGTTCCAGTTGGGGCACCGCATTCTTTCCCGGTTGCCCCTCTTCCAGGCCAGCTCTCTGCTGTGGCCCGGGAGTGCAGTGGAGGATGGCCCAAGTCCTTGGGCCCTGCACCCCATGGGAGACCAGGAGAAGTACTTGGCTCCTGCCATCGGATCAGCGCGGTGCACCAGCCACAGCGCGGCGGCCATTGGAGGGTGAACCAACGGCAAAGGAAGACCTTTCTCTCTGTCTCTCTCACTGTCCACTCTGCCTGTCAAAAAATAATAATAAAAAAACAATATGGCAGCCAATTGTATTCCTTTTGGGAGGTTCTACAAAGTAACATGTTTTCTATTCTTTACACTTGTTGGCAGGGTAAAACTTCTTTAGGTTGCAGGACTGAGATCCTTATTTGACTGTTAGCTATCTGTTCAAGGCTCTTCATAGGTTCTAGAGACCACTGTATTCCTTGGCTTCTAGTCTCCTTCCTCTATTTTCAAAGTCTGTCATGGAAACTTAGGGCCTCTGACCTGTTTTTCACCTTTCTCTTAACTTTGAAGGATTCAGGTTATTATTGTTAGTCAATCTGGATAATCCAGGATAACTTCTCCATCTCAAAGTGCAAAGGTCAATACCATTAGTCACCTCTGCAAAACCTTTTTCCAATGTAAAGTAATATCCATTTAAGAAGGGCACATATTGGTGGGTGGGTGCATGGTTTTGTCTCTCACACTGTCACTACTGTGGAAAACTCTATAGTTACTGAGAAAAAAATGATATAAACCTAAATTTCTGATGTTGAAATATCTCTAATGTATTATAAAGAAAAAATAATTCAGACATTGTCATGATATTGGCTTTTGCTAATATATTATGACCTCATTAATTTAATACAAAATATTACTAATTTCTTTTTTTTTAATTAATTTATTTATTTAATGAATATAAGTTTCCAAAGTACGAATAATGGATTACAATGGCTTCCCCCCCCATACCGTCCCTCCCACCCACAACCCTCCCCTTTCCCACTCCCTCTCCCCTTCCATTCACATCAAGATTCATTTTCGATTATCTTGATATACAGAAGATCAGCTTAGTATACATTAAGTAAGGATTTCAACAGTTTGCTCCCACACAGAAACATAAAGTGAAAAATAATAGATGATTTTTTTTTTAATGATGATGAAATCAGATCAGACCTATTGTCATGTTTAATCCCAGTGAGAGTCAAGTTGGGAGTTGATAGTTTCTTTTCTTTTCTTTTTTTTTTTTTTTTTTTTTTTTTACAGAGGATCAGTTTAGTATGCATTAAGTAAAGATTTCAACAGTTTGCACCCCCATAGAAACACAAAGTGAAATATATTGTTTGAGTACTCGTTATAGCATTAAATTTCAATGCACAGCACATTAAGGACAGAGATCCTACATGAGGAGTAAGTGCACAGTGACTCCTGTTGTTGACTTTACCAATTGACACTCCTGTATATGGCATCAGTAATCTCCCTATGCTCCAGTCATGAGTTTCCACGGCTATGGAAGCCCTCTGAGTTCTCCGATTCTTATCTTGTTTAGACAAGGTCATAGTCAAAGTGGAGGTTCTCTCCTCCCTTCAGAGAAAGGTACCTCCTTCTTTGAAGACCTGTTCTTTCCACTGAGATCTCACTCACAGAGATCTTTTGCCAGAGTGTCTTGGCTTTCCATGCCTGAAATACTCTCATGGGCTTTTCAGCCAGATCCAAATGCCTTTAGGGCTTATTCTGAGGCCAGAGTGCTATTTAGGACATCTGCCATTCTATGAGTCTGCTGAGTATCTCACTTCCCATGTTGGATCACTCTCCCCTTTATTTATTCTATCGGTTAGTGTTAGCAGGTACTAGACTTGTTTATGTGCTCCCTTTGACTCTTAGTCCTTTCATTATGATCAATTGTGAACTGAAATTGATCACTTGGACTAGTGAGATGGCATTGGTACATGCCACCTTGATGGGATTAAATTGGAGTCCCCTGGTATGTTTCTAACTCTACCATTTGGGGCAAGTCAGCTTGAGCATGTCCCAAATTATACATCTCTTCCCTCTCTTATTCCTACTCTTGTGTTTAACAGGGATCACATTTCAGTTAAATTTCAACACTTAAGAATAACTGTGTATTAATTACAGAATTAAACCAGTCATATTAAGTAGAACAGACAAAAAAACTACTAAGAGGGATAATGTATTAAGTTGTTCATTAACAGTCAGGGCTATGCTGATCAAGTCACCGTTTCCCATAGTGTCCATTCCACTTCAACAGGTTTCCTTTTTGGTGTTCAGTCAGTTGTCACCAATCAGGGAGAACATATGGTATTTGTCCCTTTGGGACTGGCTTATTTCACTCAGCATGATGTGTTCCAGATTCCTCCATTTTGTTGCAAATGACTGGATTTCGTTGTTTCTTACTGCAGTATAGTATTCTAAAGAGTACATATCCCATAATTTCTTTATCCAGTCTACCGTTGATGGGCATTTAGGTTGGTTCCAGGTCTTAGCTATTGTGAATTGAGCTGCAATAAACATTAGGCTGCAGACTGCTTTTTTGTTTGCCAATTTAAATTCCTTTGGGTAAATTCCAAGGAGTGGGATGGCTGGGTCGAACGGTAGGGTTATCTTCAGGTTTCTGAGGGATCTCCAGACTGACTTCCATAGTGGCTTGACCAGCTTGCATTCCCACCAACAGTGGGTTAGTGTCCCTTTTTCCCCACATCCTCGTCAGCATCTGTTGTTGGTGGATTTCTGAATGTGAGCCATTCTAACTGGGGTGAGGTGGAACCTCAATGTGGTTTTGATTTGCATTTCCCTGATTGCTAATGACCTTGAACATTTTTTCATGTGCCTGTTGACCATTTGGATTTCCTCTTTTGAAAAATGTCTATTGAGGTCCTTGGCCCATCTCCTAATTGGGTTGTTGGTTTTGTTTTTGTGGAGTTTCTTGATCTCCTTGTAGATTCTGGTTATTAACCCTTTATCTGTTGCATAGTTTGCAAATATTTTTTCCCATTCTGTCGGTTGTCTCTTCACTCTCCTGACTGTTTCTTTTGCAGTACAGAAACTTCTCAATTTGATGCAATCCCAATAGTTAATTTTGGCTTTGACTGCCTGTGCCTCCCGGGTCTTTTCCAGAAACTCTTTGCCTGTGCCAATATCTTGAAGGGTTTCTCCAATGTTCTCTAGTAACTTGATGGTGTCAGGTCGTAGATTTAGGTCTTTAATCCATGTTGAGTGGATTTTTGTGTAAGGTGTAAGGTAGGGGTCTTGCTTCATGATTCTGCACGTGGAAATCCAATTTTCCCAGCACCATTTATTGAATAGACTGTCCTTGCTCCAGGAATTAGTTTTAGATCCTTGATCGAATATAAGTTGGCTGTAGATGTTTGGGTTGATTTCTGGTATTTCAATTCTGTTCCATTGGTCTATCCATCTGTTTCTGTACCAGTACCATGCTGTTTTGATTACAACTGCCCTGTAGTATGTCCTGAAATCTGGTATTGTGATGCCTCCGGCTTTGTTTTTGTTGTACAAGATTGCTTTAGCTATTCGAGGTCTCTTGTGCCTCCATATAAATTTCAGCACCAATTTTTCCAGATCTGAGAAGAAGGTCTTTGGTATCTTGATTGGTATTGCATTGAATTTATAAATTACTTTTGGGAGAATGGACATTTTGATGATATTGATTCTTCCAATCCATGAGCATGGAAGATTTTTCCATTTCTTGGTATCCTCTTCTATTTCTTTCTTTAAGGTTTTGTAATTTTCATCGTAGAGATCTTTAACGTCCTTGGTTAAGTTTATTCCAAGGTATTTGATTGTTTTTGTAGCTATTGTGAATGGGATTGATCTTAGAAGTTCTTCCTCAGCCATGGCATTGTCTGTGTATACAAAGGCTGTTGATTTTTGTGCATTGATTTTATACCCTGCTACTTTGCCAAACTCTTCTATGAGTTCCAATAGTCTCTTAGTAGAGTTCTTTGGGTCCCCTAAATAAAGAATCATGTCATCTGCAAAGAGGGATAGTTTGAGTTCTTCCTTCCCAATTTGTATCCCTTTAATTTCTTTTTCTTGCCTAATAGCTCTGGCTAGAACCTCCAGAACTATATTGAATAGCAGTGGTGAGAGTGGACATCCCTGTCTGGTCCCATATCTCAGTGGAAATGCTTCCAACTTCTCCCCATTCAATAGGATGTTGGCTGTGGGTTTTTCATAGATTGCTTTGATTGTATTGAGGAATGTTCCTTCCAAACCCAGTTTGCTTAGAGTTTTCATCATGAACGGGTGTTGTATTTTATCAAATGCTTTCTCGGTGTCTATTGAGATAATCATATGGTTTTTCTTCTGCAGTCTGTTAATGTGGTGTATCACATTGATTGTCTTGCGCACATTAAACCATCCCTGCATACCAGGGATAAATCCCACTTGGTCTGGGTGGATGATCTTTCTGATGTGTTGTTGCATTCTATTGGCCAGAATTTTATTGAGGATTTTCGCATCTATGTTCATCAGGGATATTGGTCTGTAATTCTCTTTCAATGCTGCATCTTTTTCTGGCTTAGGAATTAAGGTGATGCTGGCTTCATAGAAAGAATTTGGGAGGATTCCCTCTTCTTCGATTGTTCTGAATAAAAATATTACTAATTTCAAACACAATATGTGTGTAAACATACTCACATACATACCTCTAAAAATCAAATTCACAAAAACAAAAATCTAAGGTGAGAATCTATCTGACTAGTGGAGAGTGGGCTTAACAAGGGACTTATGGAGCTTTTTGGAGTTTATTCTATATGCATGCATATTTTAAATTTGTTAGAAAAATGCTTGTATACTCATACATTATTTGTTTTTTGAAACATGCAAAAATATTGTTATAAACAGGAAATATAGTTAAAGTGAAGTTACTCCTGTGAAAGGTAGAGTGGGAAGCTTGGAGTCCTATTTATCTTTTCCCTCACGTCTTAATGCTCTTCTAAGTATGGTGACCATACAATTTATCATTTCACTGGGACCCTGATGGGAGTAGAAAGGGACACCATCAATAATTCTTCCAGAATAATAGGTGTAGACTGTGACTGTCTTGGTCACCTACTTCTAAGGAAGCAATTTCTCATTGCCCCCACCAGTATGTCACTCCCAGGAAAGTAGGGATTACCTGGGATTCTCACTCACTGGGAAGAAGGACCAGAAAATAAGGCTCCACTGGTGATATTTTTATGACTTTAAGATTGGAATATTACTTTTTTCCTATTGGTTTTTAGAATTTTTTCCCAATTTACAACTATAAGCACATTATCTTTTAATTTTATGTTATTATTTTTATCTTATAATTGATATGGTTTACTATATATAATTTGAAATCAAATTTTATTTCCTAAAGGGAGAGCCCCCTAGTCCTAATACTACTTATAGTTTCTTTTTAAAATGTTACTTTTAAAAAAATGATTTTATTTATTTACTTGAGAGGTACAAGTACAGAGAGGGAGAGACACAGAGAAAAGTCTTCCATCTGCTTGTTCACTCCCCAAATGGCAGTAATGGGATCCTAAGCCAGGAGCCAGGAGCTTCTTCTGGGTCTTCCACATGGGTGCTGGGCCCAAGCCCTTGAACCATCTTCCACTGTTTTCTCAGGCCATAAGCAAAGAGCTAGATCTGAAGAGCAGCAGCTGGAACAAGAACCAGCGCCTATATGGGATGCTGGCACTGCAGGCAGAGGTTTAGCCCACTACGCCACAATGCTGGCCCCTAAAATGTTACTTTTATCATATATCATATCCTCATAGATTCATGAGTTGATTTCCAGTCTCTTCCATCATTTCTCCCCAAATACCTAGCTTCCTTAAGTTAGCTTCAAAGGACATTTTGACATCTTTAACAGTAAATCTTTGTTATTCCATAGTTCTTCATTTTTTTTCTGGTTTACATCTAAAGTTTCTGTAGAAGACTCCAGTTGAAACAGGTAAAAAAATGAATCGATCTATTCTCATTTCACCACTGACAAAACTGAGGATTAAAGAGGTTAAACTTATAAGAAGATAAACACAGAACCATGAAGAACTGTACTGTAGGACACATGAATATTTAAATGTAAATATTAACTAAAGTAAGATAAAATTTAAAATTCAGTGTCTCAGCCTCATTAACATCTCAAGTATTCAATGGTCATATGTGTCCATTATCTCCCATACTATACAGCAAAAATCTGAAAATTTTCTACCTTGTGGGTATTTCCATCAAACAGTGTCGAGTTAGAAATTTGGGAGAGACCTCAGATAGCTCAGACTGAGATCAGAGGCAACTTTTGGATTCATCTGCATACACTTTGAGTCAATTTTCATTGAAGAACAAGACTATCAAGGGAGAAAGTGAAGACAAGAGAAAAACAAAGAGAGAGCAAATGGCAAGAAGATTCGAAAGAGACAGACCAATCAAAGACTTGTTTTGAGAACTGGAGCCATATTTCAAGGGTTCAGGAAAAGTAGATCTTTATGAAGGAAGACATCAACATGTCTAGTGCCTCAGACAATCATAGAATCATAATCAAGAAGTAACTTTTGAGTTTGGTAGCTCCGTGATCAATGATAACCTGCAAGAGGTCTCTGTCTTCCTTTGCAAACCTGAGACGAGGATTTGGATACAAGAGAGAGAATACAGAGGTGTTCCCTCGGAGTGCAGCAAAAGTATGGATTACTGAGACAGGAAAAAGATGATGTAGTAATCGTGGGCTGATTAATGCACCGGTGACCTCTTAGCAAAAACAGAGTCTATTCTGCTGGAGCTCACCTGAGTGTGTGTATGACCCACACTTCAAAACTGTTCCACTGAACGTCAAGAAGGTTTAAGCATTTATCTGTCCATTTTGAGTTCTCTTTGGATGAGGATTAGTTCATGGGATGCCTATTCTGCCCAGGAGAATGAAGTAGCAAGGCACTACAATGTGCAGATACTGTCTTCCAAATGTACAGATGCACAGTGTCCTCCAAAGCTATGACATCCAGGGTGGACCAAGAGCATCATGTGGGGCTAGCAACAGCATCTGCCGCAGTTAGGTTTTGGTGCATAGCAACAGACACTGAATTTTTCTGATCCTCACCAAAAACAGACTCACAATAAAATCAAGCAAGCAGTTGCATCAGCGATGGCTTCTAGTTGTTCAGGCAGAGAAACAGATCCCTTAGAATCTGTCACTGACACCTGATAGGTGCCACCTCCTCCCACCAGGTTCCACTGGAGGTATCTGCTGGCTGCTACCACCTACTCTTGAGTACACAAGTCCTGTAGTTCCTCTTGGAGAGCAATTAGTATTAGTATTAGAAATTTAGTATTTCCTAAATACTAAAGGCAGAGAGGTAGAAACAGAAAGAGGTCTTCCATCGCTGGTTCACTCCCCAGATGGCTGCAACAGCTGGAGCTATGCCAATCCGAAGCCAGGAACCTCTTCCAGGTCTCCCACATGGGTGCAGGGGCCCAAGGACCTGGGTCATCTTCTGCTTTCCCAGGCCATAGCAGAGAGCTGGATTGGAAGAGGAGCAGCCGGGACTCAAACTGGCGCCCATACGGGATGCCAGTGCTTCAGGCCAGGGCTTTAACCCGCCTCGCTACAGCACAAGCCCCAGAAATTTAGTATTTCTAAAGCAATATGTAATGCTTCCATAAAATTTTGAAGAAACTTAAGTTTTTGTTTAAATCACATTTTCTTCTTATGGGAAGTACTCCAATGACACTGGGCCAAAATGTAAAATGACTGTCAGTACTATGTACCTCTCCTTTGTCAACATCATTGAGTCAATGTAACCTGTTTTCCTTTTCTCTTTAAATTGAGAAGATTTTTCAACTTCCCTACAGCTAGACTTCTACCAGCTCTGCAGTCTCAATATGCCAGAACCTCTGAGTTCCAGCAAGGAGGCATTTTCCTCTTTATATCTTAATATATATAATATATCTGATAATGTAAAGGTACAATTATTAGTCATCTTCATTGTGGTTTAATATCTCAAATTAAAAAGACATTGTTTATCTTCCTCAATCAAACCTGATGATTTGAAGAAAAAACAAACATCACGTGAAGTCTTCTCTTTACATTCTATCAACACTGTGCAAAATGGCAAGCATTCTCAGAACAGTATGTCATTTGCCACCCAAACCAAAGAGCTGGGCAGCGTTGGACAGGGAGCATGGCTGCAGCTTGGGAGACTAAGCTGGTCTTGCCTTTGCCTCAATAACATGACATTTGATGGGTCCCTTCATTTACATCTGTAGTGTAGTGACTGAAACATTGTCCCCAAGTACCCCTCTCTTCCTATGTTCACAACAATAGCAATGTAGCCTTTCTACTCCTTTCATAAGAAGAGAAGTCTATTCTGCCTTCCTCTTGAATCTGGTCTGACTTTGTCACTTGATTTACCAACAGAATCTGTGGCAACGATTATCTCCAGACGTCTTGCACAGGTCCACTACCTCTCCGTGGCATCAAGCCCCAGGAATCCTGCTGGAGGCTCACTCAACAATGTGAGTGAAGCCATCCCAGACTAGCCTGCTCTTACGGCCTACCAGCTAACTACACATTCATGAAAGAACCCAGACCCTACTTTTGAACGGAATACGAAGAACCTCACAGTTGCCATGTACACTCAAAAGCATAAATACTGAATTTTTAAAGCTACAAAGTTTGGACTGGAGTGTTAAGCAACCAAGAGTGACTTATAAAACATCTTTAGGCTGCAAATGTATCATATGTAGAGAACCCCCATTTTATTCTATGGTTTTTAGCTGAAATGAAAAACATCAAAGAGACTATATTGATTTTCTGGACATAGAGATCTGGTAGGCATTAACTGTGCCATATGTGTGCATAAACACCCAGGCACTTACAAGCTTCTTTGCAGCATATAGATGTGGTAGGGGAAAGAGCAGAGAGCATCCCAGTTGTGCAAGAGCCAGAGTTACCTGTCAGAGGAAGCTGTACTCTTTCCTCCCTCTCCAACCTTCTCCTCTCTGCAGGTCCTCAGTTTTATTTGTGAAATGCATTATTTGGATTGCTTATATTGATTGTATACCCAAACCTCTCCTTTTCAGATATAGACAAGACTATTTTAAGCCTTAACAATTACCTGGGATTTATATGGTCAAATGGATTAATCCTAGAGAGAAATCTTTTGGCTTTCTTTAAACACAAAACAAAAATGTCCTACTGTTTGCTTAATGGAATCGAATGGCCTCTACCCAAAAGATCTCTTAGGGCCCATCATTTCTGTACCTAATAATGTGGGAGTTCTACTGACCCAGCCAAAAGCATTGATGTGTGCTAAGCCTGCTTGCTTTTTTTTGCCTGAGATGAGCCCTTTAAAGGGATCAAAATTAGAAGCTCAAATTTTGATCATTTACTTACTGTGTTTAGCCTCCCAAAATATTAGAGGATAAACAAAACAGAAATCATATGGCCAGCATCATAAGGTTATTGTGATAATTAAATGAAATTCACATGGAAACAGCTTGATACATTCTCATTTGCTCAGTTAATATTCATTTTCCCTACACTGTGTCTTGATTCATTTCCTACACATCATTCAAAGTCTGACTTAGATGAAGCCCCTTTGTAAAGTCTTTATTCACAATGTCAGCGAGCATTAAACTCTTTTATTTTCCGCTTCTTATTTATTCAAGCAAATTTTCTGAGTCAGAGCTAGGCCCAAAGATACAGTCATTAACAGAGCTGTCCCTGCCACATGGAGAAAGGTATGATATATAATACGGCACATGATTAATTGAACTTATCATGATGCAGGCATGATAAGCATTCAGCAACACTTAGAAACAGTATAGAACAGGGACAAATCAGAGAAGTCTTCCACCTCCCTCCACAAAAACATTAGCATTGAATCCAGAATAGAAGTGGAAGCAGGTGTCAACCATGAGGGGGAAGAAAGGTCTAATTCAGCCTCTCTGAACACCTGACTTAATTTGTTTCTCAGATATACTTATTATATAATTATATAGTGTTACTGTTTATACATAATATGTACCAAATTCTCTTGAACTTCCTTACTCAAGATTACTTTAATTTTATATAATATTTATACATTTTAATGGTTACAGTATAGAATTTCAAAACATATCCATAGCTTAAACCAATCATACAAGTCAAATAACCTTTCTATACCCTCATCTTCTCTTTGTGTTTGGAGTCTCTCAACTGCTCTGTGCAAATTATTTAAACAGAATTTATCATTGAGTCACTGTGCTACAAAACACCAGAACTGGTCATTTTAATCCTACTATGTCTGGGAACTCATTGTCCAACTTCCTCCACCTACCCTTCCCAACCTCTAGTAATCACTATTTTTAATTTGGATTGTATGTATATGCATGTTTGTTTGTATGTATATGTAAGTATATGTAGCATTATATATTTTATGTATGAGAGAACATGCAGTATTTTTCTGTAACTGACTTATGCAAATCAGTACAGCCATTATGGAGAACAGTATGGAGTTTCCTCAAAAAACTAAAAGTTGATCTACCATGTGACCCAGCTATCCCACTTCAGGTTATACCTGGAGGAAAAGAAATATGAAAGAGATACCTGCACCTCCATGTTCATTGAAGTACTATTCACAGTATCCAAGATATGGAATCAACCTAGGTGTCCGCTGACCAATGAATGGATACAGAAAATATGATATATATAAACAGCAGAATATTACTCTCATAAAAATAATGAAATCCTGAATTTGCATCAAAATAGATGCAACAGAAAATTATGTTAAGTGAAACAATGTTTGGGATTCACCTATGTTTTTACATGTAGCTATAGTTCTTTCACTCTACTTTGTATGTAACATTCCATTTAAGAACATAAATGATCAATTTATTCCTGATGATCATTTAGCATGTTGTTCTCAACATTCTTTTATGTATCTTTTTTCGGAGTTATGCAGTTATGATTATAGTATAACTGTAATAACTTGCTTTCCCCAAACGCCTACTGGTCTTTAAATTAAAGACCTTCTTGACAGTCCAAATATCTCTTGATTCAGCCACATTATAGATTGTAGGGGCTATACTCTTGGCACTGAGAGTTTGAAGGATTCCATCACCACAGAGATCAGTGGGCTTCTCACTAGTCAACTAAGCAGGTCTCTTCGCCTCACCTACCTCTTGGTAACCTTCGGCAGAAAATGCAGCTGAGGTTCATGATAGTGTGTTTTCCACGATATATTGGACAATGAATCACTGTCCTTTGGGGTGACTTGTAAAGACAAGCTCCTTTCCCATCATCTCCCCAATGGACTCTGCTAAGAGCAAAAATATTTTTCTAGAAACTACAAAGATAAAATAGTAAGTAAGCTGGGAATTCAGAGGCAAATTCTTCTGATGTTTCCTGCAACTGTGGAAATTTCTCTGTTCTTTACTGCATCTCCATTCTTGTAAGATGCTTTAATTCATCTTCTCTCACCTGAGGCCAGGGACAACCCACGTCTCCTTCCTTAGCTGAGTATGAATAAACAGATTCCTGGCTCACAATGATACTTATTGCCATGACCAGCAATTTCTTGTTCCTAGTGCTGATGTCAGCTGAGTTAAGATCCCACCATTTGGTAGGCATTGTGGCACAGAGGCCTATGCCCCTACTCAGGACCCTTGCATCCCATTTTGGAGTGCCTGGTTTGAGTCCTAGGTACTCTGCACTCCACCAGGTTCCTGCTAATGGGCATCCTAAAGCAGCAGATGATGGCTCAAGTACTTGAGTCCCTGACACTCATGTGGGAGTCCCAGAGTAAGTTCCAAGCCCCTGATTTTGGCCTGGCCCAGCTGTTATAGGCATCTGGAGAATGAACCATTAGATGAAAGCTCTCTATCTCTCTGCTGCTCTGCCTTTCAAATAAATTAAAAAAAAAAAAAAAAAAAAAAAAAAAAAAACATGTGAATCAAGAAACATACCCACTGATTAGGGAAGATGTAGAAAGATGCACAACACAAGAGGTTGTGAATGTTGGTTTTGTGCCTCTTGGATTTTATGTTTTTCAAGTATTTTTTAATGCAGTGCTTTTCCAGGTATATTATTGGAAGGTAGATCAGAAGAAAAGTAGCTGGGACTCTTATATGGGAGGCTAGTGTTGCAAGTAATGGTTCAACCTGCCATACCACACCAGCCTTGGCCGTTGAATTTTATAGGCATGTACTTTGAAATTTGTTTTAAGATTTACTGGAAAGTCAAGTTATAGATAGAGGGAGAAACACAGGGAGGTATCTTCCATCTATTGGTTCACTCCACAAATGGCTGCAATGGCCAGGGTTGGGCCAGGCCAAAACCAGGAGCCAGAAATTCCATTTCAGTCTCCCACATCAGTGGAAGGGTTCCAAATATTTCAGCCATTTTGTAATGCTTTCCAAGGTGCATTAGCAGTGAGCTGAATGGGAACTGGAGCAGCCAGAACACAAACCAGTGTCCAAATGGGATGCCAGTGTAAGGCTGCGGCTTAACCTGCTCGGCCACAACCCAAGTCCCAAAATTTATGCTTTGTGAGGCCGGCGCCGCGGCTCACTAGGCTAATCCTCCGCCTAGCGGCGCCAGCACACGGGGTTCTAGTCCCAGTTGGGGCGCCGGATTCTGTCCCGGTTGCCCCTCTTCCAGGCCAGCTCTCTGCTGTGGCCAGGGAGTGCAGTGGAGGATGGCCCAGGTGCTTGGGCCCTGCACCCCATGGGAGACCAGGAAAAGCACCTGGCTCCTGGCTCCTGGCTCCTGCCATCGGATCAGCGCGGTGCACCGGCCGCAGCGCGCCGGCCGCAGCGGCCATTGGAGGGTGAACCAACGGCAAAAGGAAGACCTTTCTCTCTGTCTCTCTCTCTCTCTCACTGTCCACTCTGCCTGTTAAAAAAAAAAAAAAATTATGCTTTGTGGAATCAAGGAGAACAGGAATGCAGGATGGATTCATTCAATCAGGTTTGCCTTTCACACTTGGGAACCAGTTTTATAGCAATAGCTTGAGGGAGGTGTCCCACATTCCCCACTACACTACCTGTCCCACAAAGGGTAATGCCCCCATGATATTCCTAGCATGGAGCAGAGGACATGGTGCAGATAAAGAATCTTTAGTTGGGTTTCAAATCTTTAATCTGAGATATAATTAAAACCCAGGGGGAGGAGAAAACAAAATTGTTCAGAAACCCACTTTAGTAGGTGTTGCTTGAATGCTCTTTCCTCATCCAAGATGTTAGCTGACATTCAGTTCCAGTTCTAAACATGAAAACAGAGCATATCGCTATATGTCTTGAAACAGAGAGACGAGCAGTGCAGCAAACTGTTGTCTGTTATGAAAGCTGTTTCTTAAAATAATACTGCATCAAGCATGCTTTTTGAGCAACATATATGCTAATTAGACAGGCTTAGGCAGGAAAGGAACACAAGTCCCCATTAGCTTCACTCTGTTATCCAATAGACAGCTTACGCCTGTCCAAAATAATCATCAACTCATCACAAGGCCCCCTGACATAGTTAAAAGCAATAATATAATTGCATGTGATTTAATCAAGTTCATTGCAAGTTTATTGCTAAGGGATATAAAGACTGGCCAAGCTCTCCAAGAAGATTCTCAAGACCTTTTGATTTTGCCTTGTGGAAATCAAAAGCAAAATGCAAAGGCTTCCTGGGTTATCATCTCCAGGAAAATAAAAATTTCTTAGTTTGAATTCTCCAATTTCAACATCCTACTTGGAGCATCCTTTTCCACAAGTAAGACATTCCATAAGTGAATAGCATCAGTACTTCTTTAAATGAGGCCCTGAAGAATTTTTTTCTGTTCTAATATTCCATTATTTAAAGTACCTTTTTAAAATTTTGAGAGAGACAGACAGGCAGAGTTCCCATCCAATGGTTCACTCCCCTAAATGTCTGCAATGTCTAATAATGGGTCAGGCCAAACCTGGGATCCCAAAACTCAATCTAGGTCTTCCAAGTCAGTAGGAGGGACCCAACCACTTAGCCCCTCACCTGCCATCTTCCAGAGTCTGCATAGACATGGAGCTGGAATCAGCGGCTGGAACCAAGAATCAAATCCAGGCACTCCACTGTGGGACACTGGCAACTCAAGTGATGTTTTAACCACTAATCCCAATGTTGCCTCCTCTTTCCAGTATCAATGCTGCCTTTCAAAATCTTTTAGATGACTGTAGATGGTGATGCTAAAATTGTAAACTCTACAGAGCTTTGGAAAAAAGAGGGTTGTGAGAACACTTCCCTGTTAGAGAACATTGGGACCTCTAGCCCCACGTCTCATTATTAGTTCGCCATGAGTCATCAACCACCTAGCGCCTCTTTTCCTAACGCTATTTTGCAACATGATTTGTCCACACTTACTTATTAAGGATATTACATTATTTACAGCTTGTTCATCGACAGTCTGCTTCCAAAGGTGACAGAAAAACAATATAATTTGTTGTCCTTCCTAAATATCTGAGGAGAGGAAAAAGAAAAATATACAAAGCTTCTTGCAATTCACAAATGAGGCAGGATAAAAATCTCTGCAGAGTTTATAAAGTCTGCGTGTTGTCTTTGATCATGATGTATTACAATGCCCACCCCCACTCTCCCATCTATGGTGATGCCTTCAATATTTTACTGAGCTGGCCTAACACACAGCTCACAATTTTAAACTGACAAATCTCAGAGCATAAATTTTGGAAGCTTTTTGCAAAACAGCAAGGCTGAGGACAGACTGTACATTCAGAATATTATAGCCTGTCCTAATTCATGCCATTTCCATACTTTCTCCCCTTTTGGAGGCTTTTGGGGCATATTTCAAACAAATATCAGTGTTTTGTGTTTATGCCGTGTAATAAAGAATATCTGAGCCCGTCTGTAGGAGAATATCTGTTTCCCAAATCATCTCAGTTATTCAGAGAAAATAGATGCTATTTTGAGTTCAAATAGAAGGGTAGCCTCACAAGCAAACATTTAAAATCTGCTCATTGGGGATTTTCTTAGGGACTTCGATCTATTTATCACTAACGTGGGCTCTATCCACAGTTGATGCAGTGTGATGGAGCTTGAAAGGAAAGGTTAGCTGCCTCCGAGTATTTCCTTCCCGCTCCAACAGTTTTGCTTCCTCCAGACCTATGGGAGAACATGACATTTAACTATCAGAAGAGCTGGACGAGTGTAGACCATCTCTGGAGTTAATTTCCTAACATAACGCCAGTGTTCCTGGGAATCATGAACTACTCTTCATGGGAATTGTTTAGTCAGAAATTATCTTTCCTCTAAAGAAAACAGCAAGAGACAGAGCACAGGAAAGCAGAAGACAGAGCCATATTCTCTGAGGAAGAGGAGGGTGGAGAAAATGCAAGGCAGAATAGCCATGTGGCCCTGTTGTCCCTGGGGTACATTGAGACCAACCATGGCACTCCTCTCCAACTCTGATGTATGCTCAGACTGCTAGTTAACCCCCGCAGCTGCCACAACTGACTAGCAGGAGTTGACACATGGTTGAAAATATGCACCACCTCCAGCCTACTGGAGAAACCATAAAAAGGACAAGAGGGATAACAGGAACAAGCTTGGAGTAAAAAGAACAGGAAAACAAGATTTTGGAACTAAAATGCAGCTTTGCCTTCTTACTGATTGGCCAATGCTAAGTGCAACAGTGACCGTGATAGCACTAAAAGTGGCCATTCTTCAGGTCCCTGCTGTGTGCCTGATACTGTGCTGATTCTTTAGTGCAATAGAGATGCAAGGCTCTAGGGTCAGATTGTCAGAGTTTGAATCTTGACAGAAGAGGGAATGCAAAGATCTGAGGCACTAGCAAATCTTAGTCCCTCCTCTGTAAAATGGGGTTCATAATTATCACAGCCTCACTAGTTGATTTCAAGAATAAATGAGATGATACATTGAATGCTGTTAACATATTGCCTAGCTCTCAGTCAAACTGCGTTGCTTGTGACACAGGTCTGTGCTCCATACAAGATTACTATACAACAATGCTATTTCTTAAATTATAAATCAGAGTGTTCTTTGTATTTGTCTCTTTCCCCCTCTTCTCTCACCACTACTTTAAGGACAGATATTCTTTTCCTAGCCACAGGGGCAAGCAAACAGGGGCAAGAATTCCAAAACCTTGTTATCTACGGAATATCTCATTGACCAATGTTTCCTGTCCCAGAGATAAGTCTGGGGCTAAAAGAAATGTAGAGAAGCATCTAAGGATCCACTTGAACTAGAAAGAAAAGTGCTGGAGGGATTAGGTGCATTCAAAGTGGGAAACAGAAGTACATCTTCCACCGGGAGGCCCAGAACAAGCAAAATACAGTAGAGATACTGAGAATGCACATCGTTGATTCCTCTAAGAGCCCCTGAAAAGGATGGGGAAGTTGAAATCTTTCTATGGGAGATGCTAAAGAGAAAAGTAATGCCTCCTTCCTTTTCTTCTCTTGTGAACTAGCAAAATGCAACAAGGAAAACCTTTCTCTGTGAGACAATGGAGAATGCACATCTGTGGATACCATTAAAATCATCACTAGAAACATAATATAAGCCATATATATATAAAGTTTGTCTACCTTAATTTAGTAACATTTAACCAAATTCATTCAAAATATTATCAGTTTAACATGTCATTAATACAAAGTCAATTGTATCAACCTTTGAAATTCAACATGTATGTGACACTTAAAGCACATCTCAATTTGTACAAGTCACATTTTAAGTGCTCATTAACTATATATGCCTAGTGGCTACTGTGTTGGAAAATGTAGGTCCCTATTGTTTACAGCTACTCAGAAAATCTAAAAGTGCCATCTCCATTTTCCAGGTGAGAAAAATAAAGCACAGATAAATGCATCACTTGACTAAGAATTAATATGTAAAACCAGTTCTGTCTCACTCCAGCCTCTTTTTCAACAAAGAGTGATTCCCAGGCTTTGCATTGCACAGGAATAAGATTTACCTCTCTCAGAAAGCCATTGAGATCAGTGAAATAAAAGCAGCATTATTATAATGTACAAATCACCCTCCATTAACACTATACCAGTTTTATCTTTTGCTGAAGATCTCCTTTACTTTTTAAAAAATCATCTATTAAGCACTGATACTATTGGAGATGTTTATTTGGGGAACAAGATGGCAGTAGTCTGGTTCCTCAAGCCAAGTAGGAAATACGCTAGGCTAAAGATAGGATGTTTAATAAGACAGGACTCCAAGGGAGCAAAACTTGGAAGTGGCCTATTACCACCCAACATAGGGAGCACATATTCTTTAGCAAGAACTCCTTTAGTAGTCTAGAATGGCTAGGTTTAGACAGAGAATAAAAGGCTGGAGAAGTCCTTGTGATGTCATCTGTCCCTCCTGTACATTTAGTATAGCTCTTTTGTTCATTCTTTCTGCACTTTGAATCAACTGCTGGGAGCCCCAAAGGTTCATATAGAATCTCGCTCAGCCTTTGAAAAGGACATATGTGGTACAGATTCAAGAAAATAAAAAATTAAGAAGTAAAATTCTTATTTTACTGATGAGAGAACTCTGATTTAGATGGAATAAGTGAATGCCCCATGATTCCATAACCAGCGAGTTTAAGAAAAGGATTAAAAATCTCTTGATTTTCAAAAGGATATTTTCAACTCACAGAATGAGAGAAGTTATTTTTAGTACAGATATTTGATAAGGGACTCCTAGCAAGAATATATAACAAACCCTACTATTCAAATAGAAAAAGGCAGATAACCCATTGCTATGGCAAATGGGCAAAGACTTCAATGCTTCCTGAATGAGAATATACAGGTAGCCAGTAGAGGCAAGTATCTGGCCTACTAGTTATGATACCCTGGTTCCGCAGGCTGAGTTTCATGCCTGGATCCTGCTTCTGACTCCACCTTCCTGTTATTGTGGATCCACAAAAACACACGAATGGCTCAAGTAATGGTTCTGCCACCCACATGGTAGAACTGGATTGAGTTCCTGACTCACGGCTTTGGCCTGATCAGTCTTGACCATTTTGGGGGCAGGGAGGGAGAGGTTTGGGCCATCAGATGGGAATATTCCTTCTCTCACTCTCTCTTTCTCCCCCCCTGTTTCCCATCCCCATTCTCTCTCCCCCTTTCCTCTTCTCCTTCCTAATAAATAAAACACTAAAAATAAAGTAGCCAGCAAGCAACTTGATGGGCCTTGTTCATCAGAAACCATGCATAAAAGTTTTCAGAGAAGCTTTCTGGATAATTGCTAAATCTTGGAAACAACCCAAATGTCCATCAATGACAGAATGGATTAAAAATAATTGTAGTATATTCACAGAATGGAAATGAGAAGCAGTGAGAGTGAATGAATGGCTGTCATATGTAACACAGACAAATTCATAAACATAATACTGGCTAGAAAAGCCAGGAACAATAAACATTGTATAATTATATCCACATAAATTTCTTAAACAGGTAAAAGGAATCTGTAGTGTTAGAAGCCAGGATCATGCTTAGTTGGAGGAAATGAGTAGGTGGTGACTAGAAGTAGGCTTCTAGGTGGGACTGTCTAGAGAGCTGAAAACATTCTGTTTCTTGATCTAAGTGTGGTAAAGGAGTGTGCTTTTTTCTCTGAAAATATACCAAATTATACATCATAAGTGTACTTTTCTCTGTTTATTATGCTTTAGTGAAAGGCTTAGCAAAAGAAAAAAAAAGCCACAATTCCCAAAGCAAATGCTAGGCTTGGATAGTAGATTTAGAAAAGGTGAATGACCCGTGTTTCCCACCCTTCACCCTACAGCATGGCTGACCTTCCACTTCGTGATTCCAAACAATCTGTTGCCTCTGTTGGCCACTACCGTGGCGAAGGAAAACTTGTCCTGGTAATCCAAATTCAATCTGCGAAACACTTTATGGCAGGAAGTACAATTAGAACACTCATGCCTCAAAGTGCTGGTGAATTAGTATCAGCGTGACACTCATAGGTAGAGCATTTTTTCTTCCTTTTTCATAAACCAGAGTTCTCTCTGAAGATTCCAAACAGAAGTCTACACTAGATATTTTTGTGTGTATACACACACACACACACACAAATACAGTCATGATTAGATTTATCCTCTCATTTCCTGTATCATATCTATAGAGGAATGTCAGATGGCATTAAGAAATGAGGTAGACTTTAGCTTTGGGTTTCTGTAACCATAGCAATATCCTCACAATGTGGTCAGCACAAGTTGCATTGTTGACAATATTTAGAGGATATTCTGTTCCAGGAGAGGTCTCTGCAGTGTTAAAACAATCCTCCAGGGTATAGTTCTGGCAGCTTCCAACAGTGACAAGGCCTTGATAAATTTATTAAAGTAGGTCTATGGGCTCCCCAACTGCGCAAGAACAAAACCACCAGGATGGAATAATAGTGTAGAGAATAAACTGGCTTTCCTCTACCCATCTCGTTTTTCCATGGTCCTGGCAGTTATATCATTGCTCCCTCCATGCTATCATTAAAAAATGCAGAGAGAATAAGTTATGATTCAGTCTTCATTTTCAAACACAGAACTTGAAAAAGATGGTGGGATAATATCAGTGAGCGTCCCTTACCTGGACTTCAACCTAGAACTGCTGGGATGTTTACCATGTTTCTGGTCATCCTAAAAAATTATGCCCCCCAAGACATGTCACAAACTCATCCACCACTAACTGTGAGTGGGCAGTTGGGTGGAAGGCCCTGGCAGACCCCCTGAATCAATAAAAGTGCATGTGCTTGTGATCTTCATTAAGATGGGCCACTGAAACACCCAGCAGGGTTTCTTTTATCAATAAGAAAAAATGTGAGACATGTGATTCAAGGCTGCAAAGTCTACCCGAGGCTGGTCAAAAAGATGCACAATGAGTCTTTACATAACTATCTCTTCATAGCACAGCGTATGATCCATTTGTATGGAAACATTTTCTACCCTCCATGCAGCATCAAGAAGGTGACCATGTATGAGGAGCTGATGGCCTCCTTGCACCTGTCATCACAGATAATGATGGTGCCTCCACTGCGCTGAACTCCCAACCTGAAAAACCTGGTCCTTCCTTATGACACAGCAGGCTAAGCCTCCAGCAGTGATGTTGGCATCCCATAAGAGCACCAATTTGAGTTCCCGCTGCTTTGCTTTCAAACCAGTTTCTTGCTAATGTGCCTGGGAAAGCAGTGGAAGATGGCTTGAGTGCTTGGGCCCCTGCCACCCACATGGGAGACCCAGAGAGATTCCCAGTCCCCTGATTTTGGCCTGGCCTAGCCCTGGCTATTGTGGCCATTTGGGGAGTGAATAATGCAATTGAAGACATACACCTCTCTCCACACCCTCTCTGTCTCTGAGTCTGCCTTTCAAATAGGTAAGTGGGCCGGCGCCACGGCTCACTAGGCTAATCCTCCACCTTGCAGCGCCAGCACACCGGGTTCTAGTCCCGGTCGGGGCGCCAGATTCTGTCCCGGTTGCCCCTCTTCCAGGCCAGCTCTCTGCTGTGGCCAGGGAGTGCAGTGGAGGATGGCCCAGGTGCTTGGGCCCTGCACCCCATGGGAGACCAGGAAAAGCACCTGGCTCCTGGCTCCTGCCATCGGATCAGCGCACAGTGCGCCGGCCGCAGCGCACCGGCCGCGGCGGCCATTGGAGGGTGAACCAACAGCAAAGGAAGACCTTTCTCTCTGTCTCTCTCACTGTCCACTCTGCCTGTCAAAAAAAAAAAAAAAATAGGTAAGTGGGAGGAAGTAAGAAAGGGAGGAGGAACAGAAGGACCTTGCAGCTGCCAGAGAGGAGAAAAATGAGGGATTGACCACAAACAAGATATCCATGGAGGGGCTGGTCCTGAGACCAAATGGATAACTTCTTTTTTTTTTAACTTTTATTTAATGAATATAAATTTCCAAAGTACAGAATATGGATTACAATGGCTTCCCCCCATAACGTCCCTCCAACCCGCAACCCTCCCTTATCCACTCCCTCTCCCCTTCCATTCACATCAAGATTCATTTTCGATTCTCTTTATATACAGAAGATCAGTTTAGCATACATTAAGTAAAGATTTCAACAGTTTGCTCTCACACAGAAACATAAAGTGAAAAATACGGTTTGAGTACTAGTTATAGCATTAAATCTCAATGTACAGCACACTAAGGACAAAGATCCTACATGAGGAGTAAGTGCACAGTGACTCCTGTTGTTGACTTAACAAATTGACACTCTTGTTTATGGCATCAGTAATCACCCTAGGCTCTAGTCATGAGCTGCCAAGGCTATGGAAGCCCCCTGAGTTCACCAACTCTGATCATATTTAGACAAGGCCATGGTCAAAATGGAAGTTCTCTCCTCCCTTCAGAGAAAGGTACCTCCTTCTTTGATGACCCGTTCTTTCCACTGGGATCGCACCCATGGAGATCTTTCATTTAGGTCCCCCCCCCCCCAGAGTGTCTTGGCTTTCCATGCCTAAAATACTCTCATGGGCATTTCAGCCGGATCCGCATGCCTTAAGGGCTGATTCTGAGGCCAGAGTGCTGTTAGGACATTTGCCATTCTATGGGTCTGCTGTGTACAAATGGATAACTTCTGTGGAAACAAAGGCTACAAAGGATGGAGTGGTGGATTGTCAGCAAGTTCAGACCATCAATTGGTCACCCTACATCTGTCCCCAGGACCCAGATGTCTCACCTTGCAAACATTAAATCACTATATTCTAGCCATTATAGGTCTATGTAGAGCTAAAAATAAAAAGACAAAGAAATATATCCGAGGGAATATATTAGAGATGGACAAGCTGCAGACAAAGTGAAGTGGCTACTCTGCTCCTGAGCTATTACATATAATAACACAGCTGCCTGAATGATAGTCTTTAAACAACTGCATTTTCAACAAAATTATTGAGTTTTAATTGATGTATGTACACTTAATATATTTTTTTATTTTTTTATTTTTATTTTTTTGACAGGCAGAGTGGACAGTGAGAGAGACAGAGAGAAAGGTCTTCCTTTGCCGTTGGTTCACCCTCCAATGGCCGCCGCGGCCGGCGCGCTGCGGCCGGCGCACTGTGCGCTGATCCGATGGCAGGAGCCAGGAGCCAGGTGCTTTTCCTGGTCTCCCATGGGGTGCAGGGCCCAAGCACCTGGGCCATCCTCCACTGCACTCCCTGGCCACAGCAGAGAGCTGGCCTGGAAGAGGGGCAACCGACAGAATCCGGCGTCCCGACCGGGACTAGAACCCGGTGTGCCGGCACCGCTAGGCGGAGGATTAGCCTAGTGAGCCGCGGCGCCGGCCTGTACACTTAATATATTTAAAATGTGCTATCTGGGGGGCCAGTACTGTGGCATGGTAAACTAAACCTTCACCTGCGGCGTCGGTTCATGTCCCAGTGGCTCCTCTTCTGATCGAACTCTCTGCTATGGCCTGGGAAAGCAGTGGAAGATGGCCTAAGTGCTTGGGCCCCTGCACCCATGTGGGAGACCCAGAAGGGGCTCCCAGCTCCTGGCTTCAGATTGGCCCAGCTTCAGCCTTTGCGTCCATTTAGGTAGTGAACCAGCAGATGGAAGATCTTTCTGTCTCTCCCTCTCACTGTCTTTAACTTTACCTCTCAAATAAACTCTTAAAATGTTGCATTTAGTATGTTTTCATTTTGACATATTTAGATAACTGTGAAACTATCACTATTTTCATAATAACAAACCTATTCTTTATCCCCAAACACTTCCCTTATAAAACTTCCCCTAAGGGCAGGTGTTTGACTAGCGGTTAAGACACAGTTCAAGATGAACACATCCCAAATCAGAGTACCTGAGTCCAAGTCCCAGCTCAGCTCCCAATTTCAAATTTCTCCCAATGTACACCCTTGCAGCCAATGGTGATGGCTCAAGTAACTGGATGCCTGCATCAGCTTAGGAGATCTGTATTGAGTTCCTGCCTTTGGCCTGGCCCAATCTCAACCAGTGTTGAGGAGTAAACCAGTTTGGGGAATAAACCAGCAGATAGAAAATCAATCAATCAATCAATCAATCTCTCTCTCTCTCCACACACACACAGTCTCTCTAATAATTTCAGAAATAAACTGGTTCAATTTCTCCATTCCTAAACAAATACTGATATGTTTCCTATCCTACAGGTTATACAATTGCAAACATTATGTTAACATGCTGTGAGTTTAGAGATGTATCTGTTATTTTCATTTATCCAAGACTTAGTTCTTTTCATTGTTCTCTCTCTCTCTCTCTCTCTCTCTCTCTCTCTCACACACACACACACACACACACACACACAAAACCATGGCAGAGATGACAACTTTGAGAGAAAAGGCTCTGAGAGTTATGAGAATAAATCCTTGGAGGTTCTAATCTAGAATCATGATCCCCATCTCAATAATAAACAGAGGAGAACATATATTTCTTTAAAAACTGGCCAAATTGTCCTTCTTATCCTTTTCCAGCTTGGGCAAAAATTCTACATCCAATGAAGAGTGAAAATTGCTAGGAAAACTGTGGGAATTATCCTGTGGCGGCTCTCTACTTGGGCATAAAGCCAAGGTAGTTGGGGGCAGATGGGAGAATCTTCAGATAGGTTTGTGGATCTCTGGATACTTGGCATCTGGTGTCCAAAGTCCACTAGAACCTCACAATTACAGTGACACTAACCTGGGATAGCAATGACAACCAAGTACACCCCTGTTAGTGCCAGCGTGGGAGGTAAAAAGGAACAAGATGAAAAAAACATAAGAAATAAGAGAAATCTCTGAACTGAATGAAAAAAAAAATCCAGAATTACCTTAGAAAAAAGCTGCATGATTAAATTCACCCTGAAGTAACTGTAATTAATGGTTTTCTAACTAGAAATTAATTCCATAAAAGAGTACATTCCATCTGTACACCTGAGCACTTAGCCTGTGTACGTCACACCTATTTATGATCTCGTTGTGTATCTAAGTGATTATAATATGAACTCCTAATAAAGGTAATGAGATACTGACAGAGGAATTTTAAAAATGAAAATAATTTTAAAATGTGTGCATTTGCCTGCCTCCTCTTTGTTTTCTCACAGCCTCTGCCCTGTGTCTGGACCTCCTGTCTCTGCACAGAGGTCACGATGATCCTATTAAGCCCTGAGATCATGTTCATCCTTGCTCAAAATCCTCAAATAAAGCCCATGTCTTTTCAAGGAGTTCTGGCCCTGCATAATCTGCCTGCCTGTCGTCCTGCTGCCCAGCTTTCTTGCTTTTACTGGAACCCACCTAGCCACAGGGCATAAGCACTAGGCTACCTCTGCTTGGGATTCCCATGACAGCTATCTCCACCACTTGTTCCCTCACTGCCTGCAGATGTTCCCTCAAAAGTCCCCTTCTTGAAAAAAGCCTCTTGGGGCTGGCATTGTGGTTAAGCCACTGCCTGCAATGCAGCCATCCCATACGGGTGCTGGTTCTATTCCCAGCTGCTCCACTCTCAATGCAGCTCCCTGACAATGTGGGAAAGCAGAAGAAAATGGTCCAAGTGCTTGGGTGCCTGCACCCATGTGGGAGATCCAGATGAAGCTCCTGGCTCCTGGATTTGGCCTGGCCCAGCCCTAGCCATTGCAGCCATTTGGGGACTGAACCAGCAGATCGAAGTTCTATCTCTATCTTTCCCTTTCTCTCTGTAACTCTGCCTTTCAAATAAATAAAAAATAAATTAAAAAAAGCCTCTTGACCTAAAATTCCAGCTTCTGTCATGGACCTTCATCATATTTATGTATGTATGTATGTATTTATGGTTCATTTCCCAACTCTCCAACTTGAGTAAATGCCCTGTGAGTTCATTTACTTGTACTTGTTTCAGTCACCAACCCCAGCAGGTAGAATGGTGCAAGAGATGGGCTGACTCATCAGTCAACAAGAGTTCAAAGACATCATGGAATATCCCTTCCAAGAAGATGGACACCCCTATCCACTGGCCACTGCCTCCCCTACCTCTAGGTAACCTGTGCAGGTTTGCTCCCCAAGTCCATGGTGAGATTCAGAGGTAGATTGGCAAGGAGGCTGCAAGAGCCACAAGCATCTGTCCCATGGAATTTCTCCTGTCTTCTCTGATCACATCCATCCATAGGTGCCTCCCCTTTGAGAGAGTCCAGAGCAAATACTGTCCACATCACTCTCTGTGCCCCACTCCAATCCTCCACAACCAGACAAAGCAATTTCCAGAGGTGGGGGGAGATGCATTGTGCATCTACCTCCCAGAGATGGGCCTGAGCTTAGTGCATTTGGTTGAGTTTATTTTCCTTTTCCAATTTTTCCAAGATGTACCAGCTCCCTCTCAGTGGGTAAGGTCTTTCTTTGGATACGTCATTGTGTTTAATGGGGTTTCAGTCATATCTTGGTGGCTCTGAATACCATTTAGAGTGCCACATGCCTCCACTTCATTCCATTATAATTAGAGTTTAATTATGTAAATAACTTATTAGTTTAAAGCTGATGAGAGATTAGCATGGTAGCTCTAAAGAGCATGTCTTCTATCATGATACCTAGTTGCAAATACAGAGAAGCATGCACAAGGGTAGATGAAAATAATAATAATAATAAAAGTTGAATTTCATCAGCTCTAACCTTATATCAGAGAGTTCTGGACACTTCACATGTAGTTAAATTATTTAATATACTAATCCTATGAAGCAGGTGCTGTCATCAGTTCCATTTTACAGACAAGGAAACTGAGGCACAGAAAAATTAGAAAAGTTAATAAAATTGCATAACATTGAGAAACAGACCTGTATTAGCATGATATTTAATAATAAACTGGGAAAATGGTAATATAAAAACTAACAACCATAGGGCCAGTGCTGTGGTGCAGCAGGTTAAAGCCCTGGCCTGAAGCGCCAGCATCCCATGTAGGCGCTGCTTCTAGTCCCAGCTGCTCCTCTTCCAATCCAGCTCTCTGCCATCGCCTGGGAAAGCAGTAGAAGATGGCTCAAGTCCTTGGACCCCTGTACCCACATGGGAGACCCAGAAGCTCCTGGCTTCAGATCAGCGCAGCTCCAGCCATTGCGGCCATCTGGGGAGTGAACCAGTGGATGGAAGATTCTCTGTCTCTACCTCACTCTGTAGCTCTTTCAAATAAATAAAATAAATCTTAAAAAAAAAAACTAACAACCAGAGCGGTGATACAAATTAATATATACATCAATTTATAAATCAAAACATAACATTTTATCCTAAAACCTAAATAAAAAATATAAGGAAAATAACAGTCCTGCTTATTAAGTGATATCTATGATGCAAATGATTCGAACAATGGAATAGTCCCCAATTACTTGTTAATTCCAGAAAGGGCTGTGCAATCTTTTGTGGGATACAGTTATTTTAGCTGAGTCCATCTGACCCAAAAGAAATTGCATCAGATTGGTCCAACACTCTCCTAGGTAAATCAATAGTGGGTCCCCAGTACTCCATGCATAGTTACTGCAGGCAGAGTCGGATGTGCACTTTTACCACTGTCTCTGGTGTTGCCTATTCACCCCAGACCTAAAGAAGTGGCACTGCAGCCACCAAACAGGTCCCTCCCAGTGTTCCACCCCAGGCAACACAGGGCTGCTAGACAGCAGTGGTTCCTGCACAGGGCTGCTACACCAGTAGAGAAAGATCCACAACAATGTACATACAATTTGTTAACAGTGGATTCTTCTGGAGATTAGGGCATGGAGACAGAAAAGGATCTCAGACACATCTAAAAACATCTAAAAGCAACTATCTATATGTATTACTTTCATAAATGTTATCTGGTTATCTAGAGAAAAAATAGATTTGCAAAAATGAATAGCCTAATCTTGCCTAAATAATTTCTATGGACCCATACTTTCTTCCTCTAATCTAAAACATTTTTCTGTTATCATATGCATAACAATTTAACTTCAGAGCATAGTAATAAAATGTAGTTTATTTGCTGTATCTGGCCCAAAAGAAATGAAATCAGGATGTGAAAGAGTTATCTGTAACCCCATTTTATGGCAGCTCAACTCATAAGAGCTACAATATGGAATCAACCCAGATGTCCATAAAATGATGACTGGATAAAGAAGTCAGAGTATACATACATGATTAAATACTACTTAGCCAAGAAAAAGAATGAAATCCTGTCTTTTGCAACAAAATGGATAAAACTGGAGACCATTATGCTTTGTGAAATAAGCCAGTCTCAAAAATACAATTATCTCATTTCCCCTGATTTGTGGTGACTAATATACAGTGTACAAACAAAACCTAACATGAACAAAATTGACATTTTGAGATTTGATTAATTTTAGAGCCCTTGACTACACTCCTGAGGAACAGTGGTTTTTCTACTTATGACTTGTTGAACTCTGTATTTAGTGGAGGGTTAATCTTGTGACTATAAAGAAAATGTGAGAAAAATGAAAAGAAGAGGGAGGGTATAGAAGAGGATAAGGTGAGAAGTATCATTATGTTCTTAAAATTGCCTATGTAAAATCTGTTCCCTTTTTATAAATAATTTTTTTAGTATTTTAAGGAGCACCTACCCTGTGCCAGACCCAGAGATGGGTCATGAGGATAAAAAGCAAACACAGTAGACTCACCATGGAGATGGGGGCTTTAGCAATGGAAAATAAAGTGTTTTCCTCACCTGCCAGGAGGTGAAGAAAGCAAGAACAAGCAGAAGAGTCAAGGGTGAGAATTCAAGGAAGGGTGCAGGAACCCCGACTCACAGGCCGCTGCTAGAAAAGCAAGAGTTCTAACCCCACTCAAAGAGCAATGTGACGTCACAGACAAATTCCCAGCAGCTGAGCCATCAATCATGTTTGTTTAATAAGCAAACCAGACCACTAGGCAAGTGGACTTGAAGAGAGTAACCCATGCCAGGCCAACCACACATGGTTTTCCTATCTGCATAGGATTAAAATATAATGAAACGCAGTTAACACCAATACTCAACTAGAAATGAGATAATCCTCAATACTTAGGAAGTGAGGACCAAGGGACAATTCTTGTCCCTAGAGGGCCAGGTGACAGAGTTCACCAAGAAGCTATAACAAAGAAGCAGCACCCAGACTCTGAATTTTCCCTTTATAACCAAAAGATGATCTAAAGGAAAAGAGGGACCCCACTGTAAACTTCACTTGGGCTAGTGAGTTACAGGGAAATGACTACCTGCTTCCTAGTGCCCCTCAAGGTCCCCTGCTGGCAGGTTCTCGTCTTCCGGCTTCCCCTGCCTCTGAGCACTGGTGTGACCTGTGTTCCACACGTTCTCACAGGTGCTATTCTCTGGGTTTTTCTTGGTGACCAAAATCACTGTGCTATTTATTAGCAGATGCTTCCTGACCATGTTTAAGGTAATTGGGACTTAACACTATTTTCATTTTCAATTCTGTAACAACCAGTTACACATTTTTCCTTTTTAGACGAGTGAGTACTCTGCTAACGCACCTTAGAAGACATGGAGCTCATGATACCTGAACTACAACACCCAGGCTTTAGTCAAGGGGTGTTCGGTTAATGAGACAGAAATAATGTGCCTGTATAATGCAGCCAATAGATGCAATGTTGTGCTTGCCTCACAATACATGTCCCACTTAGAACCAGCGGCACCTGCAGCTCTGATGGGCAGTATGTTCTGTTCATGTATCTAAACATGGATGTTCCTCTCATGTGTTCCTCTCTTATAAGGAATTCAATCAACAGCCATGCTATCTAGCTAGAACAACTACATATGGAAAGCTGCAGTGGACAGACTTTCGTACTTTATGGAATACCTCCTTTTTTCATTTTACAGGGTTTAGAAGAGATGAAACCAGTGTAAACATGCAGGGCACTGAGTAAGCATGGAGGGTATCCTACTTTCTCAGAGTTTTGATAAAAATGAATTTGAGTCTAACGTCAACATCAACTTGACCCAGCATTGCAGGCATCAGGAGGTGTCTCTAACTGTGCCAGGTGCCTGGGTGGTAGTCGGAGGGAAACAGAGGGACCCTGGAAGCTGGATGGGTTGCATATGTTTTGGGGTCCAGAGCAAAATCAAAGTTGGGGGCCTTTTTCTAAAAAAAATGATTAAGAATTTCAAGAGGGTGGTAGCAGAGCGTTAAGTCAAGAATGAGGTCCCTCTAAATGTAGAGTTCTCTCTCTTTCTCAAATTAAAGTCAATCAATCAATAAAAAATGTGGGGGCCTGTGGGACAGCCCAGCTCTGCCTACAGTGCAGGTGGCCGAGAGCTCTGCAGTGTCTGAAGGTGGCAGGCTGAGACCCCTCCACTGTGGGGGAGTATTTACACTCAGCTGCTTTAAACAGCCTGGCCTTGCCCAAAGCCTATGTTTATGTTCTTTCTTTATGAACAAGAGAGTCAGATCTGATGTCCACTAAAACACAAATAGAATTACGGTCTGAAGCAACTTATTTCTCATAAAAACTACAAAAGATTCAGCCAAATGGCTAAAACTAACCCATCTGGGGTTGAGAAGAAGGAAAAGGTTGCAAAGTGATGATTTTCTATTGAGACTAGAAGGGCGACAGGCCTGCCTAGAAACAGCTGGTTGCTATGGTGAAATGGAAAAGAGAGCTTTTCCTCACATTTCCTCTCTTCTGGTTTGGAAAGGCAACATTGAGAATGAAGCCAGAGGGAACTTCAAGTCTAATTGTTGAGCGTGAACCTCATGGGAAGCAACAAGAACTGATCCCCGAGTAGGGCCTGGCTGAGATGTCAGGGCTGGCAGAGGAAGGTGGCAAGAGGGCCAAGCTCACAAGTCTCCAAAACTTGAAATAAAGTAGTAACCACTGCTTATTGAACCTGGAACCTGTGTCCAGCGCTGCGTCGTCAGTCACCTCCTGTACACACTTTCACTGAATTTGTACATCCTCACAGTAACCTGGCATACCACCTATGGTCATCCTCATCTTGCAGAGGGAGAAATTGAGGTTGCAAAGGTCACATAATTTGGCCAAATGTTATGTCACTATAAAGTGGCAGACGCTAGCCCTGAATCTGGAGGCAATGACCTGAAAAGGAAAACTGAGCAAGTGGAACAAAATGAGGAGCATGTTACAAGAAACTGTGGGCTTTGCAGAAATAGCAAAGTTAAGAGGAAAATAAACCAGAAAATTAAAGTCTAATTAGAGATAATCATTGGATTTAAATCCTTATGCCATAAGTAATTTTGAGTTTAAATTTGTTTTCTTCAATCTACTAGGAATCAGTTTATATTTTTATTTATTGCCATTTGATTTGAAAGACAGATCGACAGAGAGCTCTTCCATCTACTGGCTTACTCTAATTATGACTGTATCCGCCAGAGCAGGACCAGGCCTAACCCAGCACCTGGGATCTCAATCCAGGTCTCCCTCATAGGTGGCAAGGGCTCAACCACGTGTGCTATCATCTGCTGCCTCCCAGGATGTGCACAAGCAGGAAACTGGAAATGAAGTGGAGCTAGAACTTGAACTCAAGCATTCTGATACAGGATGTGGGTATCATAACTGCTGCACCAAATGCTTGCCACTAGAAATGAATGCTATTTGTTAAAAACTCACATCTTATGAAAAACTAGGAAGACAAACTGACCACTTTGCAGAAAAATAGGAAGGTGGACCCTCCATCTAATGGTAATTCAGACAGATGCTCAGAGCATGTCATATTTTTCATCGAGAAGAAACAAAGTGAGAAGGCATCCTCTTGTGCTAAAGGGCACAAAACAAATATTTGATAAGTAAACAAATGGCTACAGTATGTGAGAGAAAATTAGTATCAAGGTACATGACATTCAGATGTCACAAATCCCATTTCTCCCATGTTAGTATACAACTTCAATAAAGACAATAAGGACTTCTAAACAGGTATCTGTATACTAAATAAGAATTAAAACGCCAAACAAGTATAGTCCCTCCCCAACCAAAAATATTTAATTATACCTACCACTTTTTTATGAGTGGTACTTAGAGTAAAAAGAAACTGGGCAACCTTAAACCCTCCAAAAATTCTTTATTTTTGGGAAGCGTTTCTATTCATATTGGTGTTTGAATTCTTTGTAGCAACAGAAAAATTTCTATCTTTCCATATTCTAGATTTCTCTCCCACTCCAAAAATGATATAAAGATAAATATTATTCTCAACCACTGGAATCCAATAAGGATCCTCAGGAACAATCATGATGATGACTGTCCAAAGTCCCCTAAAGACAATCACACAGTGCCTGGAATATGGCACCTGCCAACAAGGGTTAAATGTTGTTCTCCTTTAGCAACAGCAGGTACATCTGCCTCTCCCTCTACCATTTCCCTGCCCAAAACCACAATTTTGCACTTTATTCCCTTGGGTCTGTGTTCTCAGGCAGCTCTCATAGTTGAAAAAGGATCTGACAAATTAATCCCTGCTGAAATGTCAAATGTTGACAACAGCATAATGTGTCACCTGCTCAGGGATGTTTGCATTTCGTGAAGGTGTTAGAAATAGCCAAATCTCAGCTATTAAATGACCCCGTCACTGTGTCGTGAATTATTTTCCATTAAATGTTTGGAATAAACTTAATAAAAGAATGAATCTCTAGTGGTATAAATTTAGGCATAAGTTCAAGCCAGACATGGAAGATATTCTTCAAATGGAAGTCTTCCAAGTATAATTCAAATCCATATAGAGCTAACCTCAATTCCAGTTCTCTGTATTTGTCAGAAAATCTCATAGACACATAGAACAATAGAACTTAACAGAGAACTTAAACTCTTTAATACAAAGTCAACTAATCTTTCACAAAGATACACAATGGGGAAAGGACATTCTTGTCAATGAATGATGGCAGGAAAATTAGGTACCTATGTTCAAAAGAAAAAAATAGATTGGATATTTATCTTATACCAAAAGTAACCCAAACATCTATTTAAAATTTTAATGTAAGACCTGGAAATATAAAGTGCCTAAAGGAAAATATGATAACAAAACTCCTTAATTTGGCAATGAATTTCTGAATATGACACCAAAGCACAGGCAAAATGGGTGAAACAAATAAATGGAATTTTATCAAACTAGAAATCTTCTCATGACAAAGGAAGCAACCAACAGAATGAAAAGGCAAGCTACAGGTTGAAAGAAAATTTTGGTAAGATAAAGAGTTAATCCCTCAAATATATAAAGAACTCTAACTCAACAGCAAAAAAAAAAAAAAAAGGAAAGAAAAAAATAAAAGCCCCAAATAGACATTTTTTTCTAAAGACTTACAAATGTCCAAGAGATTTATAATAAGGTAGGTGGTATCACTAGTGATGAGGGAAATGCAAATCAATACCATGGTGTGATATCCACTTCACACTATTTAAGATAGCTATTATCAAGAAGATAAGAGATGAGAAGTGTACATGAGGATATGGAGATAGGGGAACCCTTGAATTCTGGTTAGTGAGAATATAAATTGGCACTACCATAATGGGAAATAGTATAGGGGCCAGGTTTGTGACCCAACAGGTACAGCTTCCACTTAGGACACTAGCACCCCATATGAGTACCAGCTCAGGTCCAAGCTACTCTATTTGTGATCAAGCTCCCTACTAATTTGCCTGGGAAAGCAGCAAAATACGGCCTGAGTACTTGTGTCTATACCACCCATGTGAGAGACCTGGATGGGTTTCTAGGCTCCTGGCTTTGCCTGGCCCAACCCTGGCCATTGCAGTCATTTAGGGAATTAACAAGTAGATAGAAGATGTATGTGTGTGTGAGTGAGTGCGTGTGTGTGTGTGTGTGTGTGTGTGTAAAACTCTGCTTTCCAAGTAAATAAATTGCATATTTTCTAAAAATAATGGAAAATAGTGAAGTTCCTCAAAAAATTTAAAATAGAATTACACATGATCTGGCAACCCTATTCCTGAATATACATCCAAAAAAAATGCAAAGAGATAAATACACCCTATGTTCACTGCACCATTTTCCACAATAGCCAAGATACAGAAACAGCCTAAGTGTCCATCAATAAAAGAATGGATACAGAAAATGTGGTACAACTCAATCATATAAATAAAATTTTAGCGTGTGAGACAATATGCATTAACCTGGAGGATGTTATACTAAATGAGGTCAGCATAATTCCACTGATATGAGGAAACTCAAAAAGTCAATATCACAGAAGCAGAGAGTAGAAGAATGGTTGTCAGAGCCTAAGAATCAGAGAAGGAGCCAATGCTGTGGCATAGTAGGTAAAGCCTCCACTTGCAGTGTCAGCATCCCTTATGGGCACTGGTTCAAGTCCCAGCTGCTCCACTTCTGATTCAGCTCTATGCAATGGCCTGGGAAAGCAGCAGAAGATGGCCCAAGTCCTCGGGCCCCTGCACCCGTGTGGGAGTCCTGAAAGAAGCTCCTGGCTCTTAGCTTCGGATTGTCCTAACCCCAGCCATTGTGGCCATTTGGGGAGTGAACCAGCAGATGGAAGATGTCTTTCTCTCTCTTTGCAACTCTGCCTTTCAGAGAAATAAAGAAATTAAAAAACAAATTAAAAAGAATCAGAGAAAACAAAGTAATATTGGTGAAAGGGTATGAATTCCTACTTATTACTAAGTTCTGGGAATCTAATTACAGCATGGCAATGTTAGGGACTGAACTGGACTCAACTCCGAAAACTCAGATTTTTAAACCCCAAAATCTTATGTTAATGGTTAATGGATTAATACCAATATTATATGGACTAATGGTACTGACTTCATCTAATTGTGGCATTTGAGAGGTGATCCTGATGGGAAGTCTTTCAGTCACTGGTGCCTTGTCCTCAGAAAGTAGTTCTCATTTGAGGGTTTGTTATTTAAGCCAAGCGTGATTCTACCATCTCTCTGCTTCCTGCGTGACTAAGTGATCTTCTCTTTGCACTTGCTCCACCACTGCCAGCTTCCACCAGATGCCAGGCCAGACCACATGAGACCACCAGATCTTGAACTGTGACCTTCTAAATTGTAAGCTAAAAAACATTTTACTTTCCAAGAAGCCCCTCCCAGGTATTTTACACAGTGTAACAAAAAGCTGACTAATATGCTGACTATAGTTAGAAATGCTGTGCTAAAAGAATAAGTCTTCAATGTTTTAACCTCCCCACGGCCACATCCACAAAGTGACAATTTTGAGAGATAATAAACATTTTCATTAACTTCACTGTGGTCACCTTTTCATAACATAAGTATGTATTAAATCGTCATGTTGTACTCATTGTTTTTGTCAATTATGATTTTATGAAGCTGGAAAAAAATCTCAACTCTATATATGAATGGAATTTCCTCCAGTGAAATTTTACTTAAATCGTTTCCTACAATGATCCATGGAGAATATGCAAAATGCATTGTTTTCCTTCACACAAAATCTTGTCATATATTTGAAAATTATAGTATCAGAAGGACAAAAACATTGATTTATTATCCAAGTGAAATATTTACCCATGAGACATCCTTCTACAGAGTGCATGAAGCAATCCAAAGACTTAAAGCTAATATTGTTTCAAAGTAACTTGTATGACCCCTATGCCTTTGGTAGAATTTTATAACCAAAAAAGACATCTTCCAATCTTCATTATAGATTATGTTTTAAGAAAATATAGGCACATGGATTTAGATTTTTTTTCCGAGTTTTACTTTATTTTTCACAGTTTTTAAAATTGAGAGTAATGCAACAAAAACCACACTGTACTTGGGTTCCAAGGAGCTGTTTTTGTTTTCTGGAGTCTCAGCTGTATGACTTTGGCTGGTAAATTTAACCTCCCTGAACTCCAGTTTCTTTCTTAGCAAGTAGGGGAAATTTAATTACTTAACCTGATGTAGCACTTCATCTGGACCAAGGATTGGTCAGACTGATTTGCAAATGTGAACTTATTTAATCTTACTGCAACTACTGGAGATAACACTATCATTAAAATTGTTTTGCAGATGAGGAAACCAGAGAACAGAATGGCTAGGAAACATGCCCATGGTCCTACTGCTGGCAGGCAGTGGCCGGGATGCAAACCCAGGCAGACTGGGGCCCTAACCACGGCATGCCTCTGTCTTTCCCAAGCCAGCCTCTTGGGTCATGGGAGCACAGAGATCCACCTCCCTAATCAAGGTTCAAATTGCATGAGCAATGTGCTCTGCTTGACACACAGTGGCCCTGAACAATGCCTGAGGAGGGTCTTTGTTGCATATTTAGGAGTGTTTGACTACCCTCAGAAGCAGGCCTTGAGGTAAGATTACAATTTATTCAAAAGCTGATTACATAAAACCCTAGTATGGAAGAGTAGGTGAGTAGGGAAGTATGGTGGGGAAAGGATGGAAGTCAAGCCAGCATCTGTTATTGAACAGGTTGCCACTCAGGAAACTGGGGCTGTATCCCACAGCAGAGCCTGGAACATGGATGGACATGGGCAAGACTGGCCCAACACAGGGACCGAGGAAGTGTGAATGTTCAACCACCCATGACTATTTCTTATCATTTGAAGATACTCCTGGGCACTCCTAGAGGCATTAACTCCATAGCACTTTGGGGTGATAACTGCACTTTGGCCTCACACCTGCTTCTTTGAGCAAAGAAAGCTTTCAAGCACACAAACAGGTGCTGAAGCAGAAGGGACAACACCTTCGAAGGTACAAGGGAAGGACTCTGAGAGCATGCATGTAAAAGTACAACGTGGTATCATCAGATAACACATTCCATCTATCTAGGAATAATTACAATATATTTCAAGTACAAAAACAGCATAGGCACTCCCCTAGGAAGGCACTTTTTCATAGTCTTTGCATGTCTGCCAATGATTAACATCATGTACACACAAGAGGATGCTGACCTGTAATTAAGAGTCAAAATTCAATCACTCAAATTTTTGTTGAGCACCTCTATGCACCAGGAGGTGTTCTAGGTATGAGAAACCCAACAGTGGAAAGATAAGCTAAAACACAATACAAAAATATTAGCCACATGGAGTCTGCATTGGTGTAGAGGAAAGCAAGGAAAAACATAATATGTTAATTACATGCTGAAAAGTCAATGCAATGGAAATCAAGGCAGAATAATGTCTGGAAACTATCTTGGGGGTCAATATAATTTTAAATATAACATTAAGTCTGGAAGTGTGGTGCAGGTTAGTCCACCACTTGGAATACCCACATCCCACTTCAGAGTGCTTGCTCAAGTCCCAACTACTCTGCACTTCCAATTTAGCCTCCAGCTAATACACCTGGGAGACAGTGAAAGCTAGCCCGTGTATTTGAGTACCTGCCACTCATGTGGGAAACCTAGATGGAGTTCCTGGCTCCTGACTCCAGTGTGACCTAGCCCTGGCTATTGCAGGCATTTGGGGAATGAAGCAACACGTAGAACATGACTCTTTGTGTGTGTGTCTCTCTATGTCTTTCAAATAAATAAGTCAGTCTGTAAATAAATATATATAATGACCAAGGATGGCCTCATGGAGGGAGGTGATGTTTACAAAAAGATTTGAAGAAAACAAAGGAGTCACCCATGCTAGCATCTGGAGAGGGGACAAGAAGAGTATTCCAGTCAGGGAACAGAAAAGGGCTGGAGATGAGTGGAGAGAAATGTGCCTGTATAACTGAAGGGAAATAACCCCAGGAGTGGGCAGGAGCTGAGACCAGGAGAATTAGGTTGAGTCAGGTCTGCCGGTTCAAAGGGAGAATAAAACAAAGAAAGGACTAGGCAGTGTGTGACAGGTTTGGAAGGAAATAACCCAGTCTGCTGTGTTGAGAACAGAATGTAGGGGCAGAAGAGAAAATCTATCAGTCTGTGCAGAGACTGCTGTAGTCATCCAAGCGAGAGAGGAGGGAGACAGTACAAGGTGGCACCTGTGCAGATTCGGTCAGAATCAGCCCATATTTTGATTATTGTCAGGGGTTTATCAAAGCCTATATAAGATATTCAAGACAGCCATAGTGTGTCATAGAACATAAAGCCACGGTCCTAGTACTCTAGTCCCAAACTGTCATGGTACAATGAAGGAATTTGACCCCAGAAATTCAGAAATATAGTCACTTGCCCAGGAACACACAGTTGAGCTGGGAATTGATACCAGGGCTCCTAGTTTCACTAATTTCTGACAGCATCTGACAATTTCCAGCAATGGAAATGAAGATTTCAGGCCAGTCAATCCCCCTTGGTACTAAGGAAACACCCTGCTAGGTAAAGACAGACAAGAAGGACCAGATGATGTGTGGACCTCATCAGGCTCCATTCCAGTTATAACACCCCCTTGTTCATTGAGAGCAACTACGGTTTCCTTGGTAGCAGTACTCAGTCTCAGCTCACAACCATGTTCCCAAAGAAGGCATGAACAACAAGTTTCCCTTTTAATGCACTGAGAAATAATAAACTCTTATGGAAATCTTGGAGTTTGCTGATGACAGTACAAGTGCACGGACTGATGGGAATGTCCCTAGCACAGTGAGTAGTACGTTCTGTTCCCCTCTCTTTGGTTATCGCCTTGACATTTCTCACAAACTTACCTTCTGCTCCTCTTATAATGTCTGCAGAGTTTTTTGGCTGTCAACTGCAGATCCCTCTTGGGTAATCTCAAAACCCTGAAGGAAAAAAGCCCATGCCTCTCCAAATCTATTTAATTTCAGCCTGAACCCTATGCCAGCAACACCTCTATTTGTGTTTTATGAAAGAAACCTCACAACAAGCACCTAAAGACTGAGAAGGTGATTTTCCACTCATACAGGACTAAATTAAGGCACAGGATCTGGAATGAAGCCAAGGTAATTTGGAAGGGAGACCCTTTTCTCTCCCCCATTTCCTGGCATTGTGATGTGTCTCTTTACCTTCTTATTAGACATATTTAGTTAGTGAGAACACAAATTAGTCAAAGCTAAATTATATTTGTATACAGGATGCAATGGGTATAAATGTGTCACAAAATATCTAAGTGACTAGTTAAATTTTCTCCACCTAACAAAATAATCAGTTGGCATTCCCCGAACATATACCCATCAGCTAGCTAGAGAAGCTTCCAGAAGCCTGCTGGGAGACAGAAACAAGTCTGTCTTGACTCAAAGCCAGCTTTGTTCATTCCATAAAGCTGCTCATTCAGTGATAAAAGTGACTTTAATATCACGCCCATCTGTGCCAAGTATTACTTTGAATATCACACTTTATTCCAAAGACTAAGTTCAAACTCCCCAACCCACCCAACACTGATAACACAAATACAATCCTGCGTCTAACAGATTTCTGGTAATTATTCTTCCCTGTTGTTGCCTTAGCCCTGATGCCCTTGTCATCAAATTCTTTTCTGGAAGCTCGGAGGTAACCCAACAATCTCTTTCTCAAGTGGTGAGATGCTGAAAGTGCTCTTGAAATCTGAAGTCACATTTACTTTGCAAAGTAGAAATAGAAAGCTTCCTTCCTTGTCTTTCACCCTTCACGTATTTGAGACCCTGGAGAAAGAGTTCCAGGAGGACCCAGGGCTTCACATTAATCACTGCTGATGAGAGATGCCCGTAAGACCAAGTAATGCCACCTCTGCTTGACTAACTTGCCTTGGAGAAAGCAACCCAAAGAAACTCAGAGGTGACGTGCTTGAAACTGCAGAAATTCCTAGTCTCAACATGGAAAGTGATTCTGACGACAGGAGTTTATGGATATGCGGGAACAGAATTTGGATTTGAAACTGGCATGTTTACAGGAAGATGAGATGCTCATACCTACTTAAATACTTTTGTGTGGTTATTAATAATCTCCAAACATAACAAACTCAAATGGCATATGTTTCTGTTAAAGTGAAAGCAAGTCACTATTTCATCATGCAGGGTAATACACAAAGCTTAGCTGGAGCCACCTGGCATTGTGGGTAAGCAGCTGGCTTTGGACATGGATGATCAATGGTGCTGCTTCCTGTTGCAGTGCCAGTACCCAGGAACCTGGCACTGAGAAAGGGATATACTAGATCCCATCCCTGGTGGAACAGTCAATCTTTGTGGCAGCAGACTGGGTCCCAGGGGAGAGCATGTGTGCTCATTCTGCTGAGTCCCAGCAGAGACAGGCTGCGTTGAACTAAATGCTTTCAATAAGACAAATCTGTGACTCGAGGTGAGGGAAAAGAGGATATTCCTTGTGCCTCCACAGCATTCTAAACAAGTCAGTCCTGTGGCCCATACACTGGCTTGACACTTTGCTAATGCCTCCCACTCCTTGTGTTCATGCTTTTGGCTCACGTTCCTTTTCCTCAAAGAATCAGACTAGATATAAGGATGTTCTTTGAAAAAAAATAAGTGTTGTGTGCAGTTATCACTTTAAGAAAACAATGGGACGCTAGAAAGTAATAGGCAGGAAGTTATAGGCATTAATGATGACCCTTGACAATGAGGTGACCTATGTCCCTGCACTACAAAATTTGGTCCATTGAACAGCTTCTTCATCATTTTCTGGCAGCCTATTAGAAATTCAGGATCACGGGCTTACTCCACACCTGCTGGGCCAGAATGTGCATTTTAACAAGACTCCCAGAGGATTCATATATAAGCCAAGTCAATGAAAAAAAGAACAAACAGAAAAATAAACTGGTTAAAGCAAAAAATAGAAATATATTTGACCATAGGACAAAATTTCTATAGGCATAATAACCTCAAATTTGTTGCTAAGATTTTGCTACCTTTCCTTGGTTCCTTTATCTGCATGAGCATCATTTAAACACAAATCCTCCAAGTTATAAACACGATCATCCACAAGTCTAGTCTTGCATTATCACAGTTTTATTGCAGTAGCAAAAGAACAACCTCATTTCTATCATTTAATCAAAGATTTCCATGACCCATTTTTAATTATTCCAGCTGGACCATGTATACAGCTCTATGTATCTAGTGCTCAGTTCAGGTCACATGTGCACTCCTTAGCCAATAGGGTAATATCAGGCCCCCATGACTTTTGAGATAACAAAATGTGATTTTTTTTTCCAAAGGAAAAACCAAATGCTCTTACTTTAAAGAGAGAGAATGAGTACTATACAAACAGCAGCAGCAAATGGCCAGAACTTTGCTGTCTTTCAAACATTTCTAGCATCCTTTGAGTTTCCACCTTGTGTCAGGCAGACTGCTTGGAACCATGGATTAATCCATGATCCATGATGAAGAGTGCCAGTCCTCACTATTGTCCTAGAAAGACACAGTAGGTCCCTTAATTCTTATGCAAGGCTAAGTGGAAACACAAGTCAAATGCAATTACTTCTCTCTGACATGTGGAAAGGTTTTGTGGGCTTCAAGGATGGCGGCCTTCTGATGCAGGGAAATGATGGACAGCAAAAGCTAAAATATGGGGATTTGGGGCCAAATATTATACTAGTGGGGAACTGGAGTCAAATTGCAAAGGCCATCTATGGGTAAAAACATGTTAAAAATAAAGATGCTGAGGCCGGCGCCGCGGCTCACTAGGCTAATCCTCCGCCTAGCGGCGCCGGCACACCGGGTTCTAGTCCCGGTCGGGGCGCCGGATTCTGTCCCGGTTGCCCCTCTTCCAGGCCAGCCCTCTGCTGTGGCCAGGGAGTGCAGTGGAGGATGGCCCAGGTGCTTGGGCCCTGCACCCCATGGGAGACCAGGAAAAGCACCTGGCTCCTGGCTCCTGCCATTGGATCAGCGCGGTGCGCCGGCCGCAGCGCGCCGGCCGCGGCGGCCATTGGAGGGTGAACCAACGGCAAAGGAAGACCTTTCTCTCTGTCTCTCTCTTTCACTGTCCACTCTGCCTGTCAAAAAAAAAAAAAAAAAGAAAAAATAAATAAAAATAAAGATGCTGGGCCTGTGCCATGGCTCACTTGGCTAATACTCTGCCTGCGGCGCTGGCACCCTGGGTTCTAGTCCCAGTTAGGGTACCGAGTACTAGTTCCGGTTGCTCCTCTTCCAGTCCAGCTCTCTGCTGTGGCCCGGGAGGGCAGTGGAGGATGGCCCAAGTGCTTGAGCCCTGCACCCACATGGGAGACTGGGAGAAAGTACCCGGCTCCTGGCTTCCAATTGGCGCAGCGGCCATTAGGGGAGTGAACCAACGGAAGGAAGACCTTTGTCTCTCTCTCTCTGTCTCTCTCTCTCACTGTCTAACTCTGCCTGGCCAAAAAAAAAAAAAAGAGAGAGAGAGAGAGAGAGAGAGAGAGAGATGATATTCAGAAAAAAGCAAATTAAGAACCTAGAATTGGCAAAAACTGTTGGAGATAACAAGAATCAATGGGAGATGAATTCTTTAATTTTAGTTACACTTCAGATGAGGAAATTAAGATTCTGTAGCCTAAATGCTTTTATCTAAACCAACTTAGGCTGATCTTCAAAGATCCCAATAACAGAGTACTTATAAGTTAAAGACAGCTAGCTATTGGGAAATATAGGAGAGTTAATTCAAAATCAATATGCAATGCTTCTTACTTGGGAAAATAAACAATTTTAAAACAATTATGTTTTAAACAACTGAACATTCCAGCCAGCATGGATTATATTTAAATAGAGAACTGCCTAGTACTCTTTCTCCTGGCATGTATTATAGTAACTTTCTTTGGCCCTAGTACAAATTAATACATACATACATACATACATACATACATATATATACACAAACCACCAAGGAGAGGAAGATGGAAGACAAGACATAGAAGGGGCGAAGGGAGGAAAGGTTAGGAGGAAAAAAAGATCAGTAAGAGTGGAAGAAAAAGAAAGAGTGGACAGGGCCAAAGGTGAACAGGAAAGTTATTTTTAAAGTCTAATGGGGTCCACAGCATTTTCGGCGAATCGATTTCCCATCAGAGCAGACTTTAGATAGCCCTAAAACTTGTGAAGTCAGATGCCACTCTGAGTTTAAGCCTCCTCTGCATGTGAGCTTCACACTTACTCGCAGTTCTGACAGCAGTCTGCAGTGCAGTTAGGACATTTTCTGAAGGTGACACTGGGGAAGAACAGTTTCACAACCACACGTGTGTGCTGTGAATCTGGAGGGGAAGCGTGGCCTCCTGCTGAGAGGAGTCTTTTGATTTTTCTTTGAGGTTTCTTGGTCACTGAACTGGCCTCTGTTCCCCTGATGGAGCTGCTGTCCACTTCCCCAGGGGAAGGCTTTCAACCCGTTCATAAGCAGTGCTCCAAATAACACTGATTCCCAGAAATCATCAGTCTTCAGGGGGCCAGAAATAAATACTGCAGAGAGAGAAGCCCAAGAATGCTAGGCCTCCCCATTCTAGCAGGTGCTTCCAGACGGGCTTGCTGCATCCTCGTCAGATAGGTATATCTTTCTTTTGATACCATATAGTATATTCCCAGTTCATTCAGAAATCAATATGTCAATATTGTCCCCAATCACCAGTATGTCTGAGTGTGTATGTGCACATTCATGTGTGTTTGGGTCAAATACCCATTTCCTTCTTGAAGATATGCCCTTGATCTTTAGTTTCAACTCAGGAGCAAGAATCTGAGTGCTCACAGATAGGACAAGATCAATAAAGGAAACTACATACTTGACACAAAAAACATGACTTTCTGGAAAGTTGCTGAAACTTCTGCAAAAAAAATTTTTTTTTACATTCATTTCCAGATATTTCCCAATATGTATTTTGAAGTATGACCTCCTACTTGTGTTTATTTGTAGTTTTTTAATTTTCATTCTTGGTGGTAAATAGTCACATTACAGGCTAGGCATGTATATGTTTTTATGTATGTGGATTATAGGAGTGTGCAGTCACGTACAAGGTGCATGTAAGAATATGCTGTCTGTATATTCATGCATGTTTGTTTTTGTGTTTATGGGAGGGTGAGATGTGTGTGTGATCATGGTGCATTAATATATGCATCCATGCCTCAGGTTACATACATGTTTTGTCTGTGGTATACATATGCATTGAAATTGAAGTATATATATCCATGCATAATCCGTTTGTGCATTTGTGTTTGTATTTATGTTTGGAGGACAAGGAGATGTGTTTGTACATGCAATGTTGTGAGTATATGTACATGGTATGTATGGCATATGTGGAATTGTATATCTTCATGTATGTCTATCAGTATTATGCTTGGAAGATTATAGGTTGTGTATGTGAAAATTGTGTGTATGTGCACTATTTCACACTGAATTTATTGATCATGTTATGATCTAAGAAAAAGATATTTTAATATAAAAGGACATTCTTCTATTCCTTATTTTAAAAAATCTGTGTTTGAAGTAGACCGAATATTTGTTTTCAAACACAAAGCAATTATTCTTGTTCATAGCTAAGGGGAGCCATCTTGGACTTTTGGGAAAATGTCCAGAATACTGCTCCCTGAAAGCTATTTAAAATTGGAATGGACATGCCATTTTTAGGTGTCCAAAGGGATGACAGAAGATAGTTGATGGTGTATTATTTTCAGGGGAGAAAAACTATTAAAATGTTTCTGACTGTAGCAACAATAAAATACTAATGAACCAGAGGAAAAGATGGAAATTGAAAGGCATGTGCAATGTCAAAACCCAAAATACAGTGATTTGTTAAATTACAGGGTTTCTTCCCCTGAGAGAGGAGCTGCAGTTTGCTGATAACTCAACAACAACAGGATTATTACTGTAACACGGCAACGCCATTTTCCGCCTGAAACCTGCAAGAACTAATTAATTATATAGCTTTGGTTACTAGGTTAGAACCAAGCTTTGCTGTCAGGCTTCCAAAGACTGAACTTTATAAATTGTCAGAAGAACAGTTTTTTTCCTAATTGTCTGCTGACTATTGTGGATAGCTACAAAGACTACCATCAGTGTCCAGGAGGTTAATGCCTCCTGGTAAATTCAGTTTGCTGTTTTGACCATTTAAAAAGACTCTTTTCCCCACAGCTTTTTAAATTCTTGAACCACCCAGACTTCCTTAGTGAACAGAAATTTGTCGTGTTGAGTTGTAGATCTAAATAGAATGTGAACATTAGGAGGGTAAGTGGCTCCTAAGAGTTTGATAATAGTGCCAGCTGGGCTTGCTAGCCTAGATGGGTGATGGAAAAAAAATTATTTTTCTCTCTGATCTAAACAAAAGACCTCAATCTATTTTTCAATAAAAAGTAAGATTGCAGAAGCCTCCTGAGTACAGCAAATGGGAAATAATGTTCTGTCCATTATGAAAGAAAACAATCTCTTCTCTTCTGTTTACTTTTTCTCCCCAGAATTAGTTGAGAACTGGAAATCAAACTGGATCCTGGGAGCTCAGTGAGAAATAAAGGGATAGACACCTGCCGGGAGTCTCCACAGTTCTTGGGCATTTCTTCTCCCATCTCACTCGTCATTTACCCCAGCACTTGCTGCTTTCCTGATGGCAGAGAAGTAAATCCCCATCACTGCTGGTGGCAGAATGAACTCATAGAGTCACACCAGGGAACAGCTTGCTGGCATCCCCTAAAATTGCAGCCATGCACACTCCATGGCCCAGCATGATGACTTCTCAGTATACAGCCCAGAGAAACACACATCCATGTGTACCAGGAGGATTTTATGGATGGCCCATTCAGTGCTGTTAGCAATAGCAAATAAATATCTCCATATTGACCAATAGTGGGAGGGCTGCCTACTGTACAAGCACACTGCAGTTACTGAATTATAAGACTTTACATAAGGTGAATTTGTATGAGTGACACAAGATTCGACTTCCAAAATATAGTGTGGTACTGAAACAAAACAAGAGCAGAATATGTGGATATAATATGGCGTTTTTAAAAGGAAAGCCTGCACATCTCTGAAAAAAAAAAAAAAACTTTCTAACTTTTACCAATAGGAATATAAATACACAGAGAATGGTCTGGAATTAGTTCCAGTGGATGATAAAAGCCATTATTCTCTGAGATGGAACTGAGTGTGGAGATTTATCTCACTACATATGTAATCCTGGAAAAGTTACCCTGCCTTGGATTATTTGTCTATAATATGGGGATTATAAAAAATACCAACATGGAAGAATTGCTGTGAGAATTACATGAGTTGGGGCCAGTGCTGTGGTGTAGCGAGTTAAAGCCCTAGCTTCCCATATGGGCACTGGTTCTAGTCCTGGCTGCTCCACTTCCAATCCAGCTCTCTGCTGTGGCCTGGGAAAGCAGTAAAAGATGGCCCAAGTCCTTGGGCCCCTACACCCATGTGGGAGACCCGGAAGAAGCTGCTGGCTCCTGGCTTCGGATCGGTGCTGCTTCAGCCATTGCAGCCATCTGGTGAGTGAACCAGCAGATGGAAGACCACTCCCTCTGTTTATACCCCTCTCTGTAACTCTTTCAAATAAAATAAATCTTTTAAAAAAGAATTAAATTAGTTAATGATAAAACAGATGGCAAACATAGGGTACTTATTCAGAACTCAGTAATGCTAGAAGCACTTTATTCATATTACCTCATTTAGTGTGAAGCAGGCAGATTTGTTATGTCTGCTTCATAGATCAAGAAACTAAGGTACAGTGAAGTTAAGGGAATTTGCCAATAGCCTCATGTAGTCTGTCACCATCTGGAAAAATTATAGTCCTCAAGGGGAGGCAGTTAGAGGAAAAATAAGATTAATATTTGAAGATAGTTCCTAAAGACCATGCATCTTCTTGCACTGGAGAGATATAAATTAGGATTCACACCAGAGAGAAACTCACTCATATCTCTTAATATTGTAATCATGTACCCTGTATGGCACAGCAAGTGTACTTTTCAGCACCTAACCCAGAGAAATGCACATTCATATACACCTGGAGGACTCCACTAGGGTGGACCATACAGCACTGGTGGTAATAGCCAAGGACTGGAATGGAACTGCAGGACTCAGAAACCTAACATGTAATAGCACATTGATCTGGCAACTAAGTAAACAAGGTAGGCAGTCTTCCAGTGTATCAGGTTCAGAACCCTGGGCTGGGTTTGTTTCCTCCTTTTCCTAAACTCTCTGTGACAGATTCAACAACTGAGCTGAATACTGCACTGCTTGTAGTAATCATCTTTCTCCATAGTTTAAAAAACCAATATAGAGATAGAGAGAGACAGAGAGAAACAGAGACAGAGAGAAACAGAAACAGAGACAGAGATAGAGAGGGAGAGATATATAGATATAGATATAGATATAGATATAGATATAGATATAGATATAGATATAGATAGAAGAGAGAGAGAGAGATGAGAGGGAATTTATTAGGGGAATTGGTTCACCATAATAGGGCATCTACAAGCTGAAACTCTGGAATGCTGACAGTGAGGCTCTGTTCAAATCAAAAATCTTCAGAACCAGAGAAACCAATAGTATAATTGTTGGTATAAAGCCAAATGCCTAGGAACCCAGAAAGCCACCAGTGTGAAGATGAAGAGGCTTGAAGTAAAAAAAAAAAAAAATCTAGAGTTCTTATGTCCAGGATAGGCAGAAGAGATTGTTCCAACTCCAATAAATGGAAATAAAATCCTGTTTCCTTTTTTGTTTGGCCAAGGTTCCCAGACAGTTGGACATACACAGCCATACTGAAGGCATATCTTCTCCACTCAGTCCTCTGATACACACACTCATTGACTCTGGAAACACCCTCTCAGACGAATCCAGAAATAATGCTTTACAAGTTCCCTAGATGTCTAGTTCCTTAATCGAGTCAAGTTGACACCTAAAATTAACCAACACATGAATAAGGGTAATGCATGATGGGCAAAAATTAACCAAGGATGTCTAAGATCTCTATGATGAGAATTACAAAACATTAAAGAAATAGAAGATACAAAAAAAGGAAAAATCTTCCATGTTCACGGATTGGAAGAATCAATATCATCAAAATGTCTATTCTTCCAAAAGCAATTTACAGATTCAATTCGATTCCAATGAAAATACCAAAGACATTCTTCTCAGATTTAGAAAACATGATGATGAGATTCATATGGAGGTAGAGGAGACCTCGAATAGCTAAAGCAATCATATACAACAAAAACATAGCCAGACGCATCACAATACCAGATTTCAAGACAAACTACAGGGCAGTTATAATCAAAACAGCATAGTACTGGTATAAAAACAGATAAATGGGCCAATAGAACAAAATATAAACAACCAAATCAACCCAAACATATAGACCAACTTAAATTTGATCAAGGAGCTAAAACCAATCCCTGGAACAAGGACAGTCTCTTCAACAAACGGTGCTGAGAAAACTGGATTTCCACATGCAGAAGTATGAAGCAATACCCCTACCTTACACCTTAGACAAAAATCGGCTCAACAAGGATTAAAGATCTAAATCTATGACCTGACACCATCAAATTACTAGAAAACATCAGATAAACCCTGCAAGATATTGGCACAGGCAAGGACTTCTTGGAAGACCCCAGAGGCACAGGCAGCCAAAGCCAAAATGGACAAACGGGATTACATCAAATTGCGAAGTTTCTATACTGCAAAATAAACAGTTAGGAAAGTGAAGAGGCAACCAACAGAATTAGAGAAATTATTTGCAAACTATACAACTGATAAAGGATTAATAACCAGAATCCACAAGAGATCAAGAAACTCCACAACAACAAAACAAAAAACCCAGTTAAGAGATGGGCCAAGGACTTAAATAGACATTTTTCAAAAGAGGAAATACAAACGGCCAACAGACACATGAAAGAATGTTCAGGATCACTAGCCTTCAGGGAAATGCAAATAAAAACCACAATGAGTTTCACTTCACCCTGGTTAAAATGGCTTTCATACAGAAATCAAAAAATAACAAATGCTGGAGAGGATGTGGGGAAGAAGGTACCCTAATCCACTGTTGGTAGGAATGCAAACTGGCAAAGCCACTATGGAATACAGTTTGGAGATTCCTCAGAAACCTGAATATACTCCTTCCATATCACCCAGCCATCCCACTTCTTGGAATTTACCCGAGGAAAATGAAATTAGCAAATAAAAGAGCTATCTGGACCTCCATGTTTATTGCAGCTCAATTAACGATAGCTAAGACCTGGAATCAACCTAAATGCCCATCAACAGAAGACTGGATAAAGAAGTATGGGATATGTAGTATATGGAATACTACACAGCGGGAAAAAAACACCCAAATCCACTCATTTGCAACGAAATGGATGAATCTGGAAAACATCATCTTAAGTGAAATAAGCCAGCCCCGAAGGAACCAATATCATGTTCTCCCTGATCTGTGACAACTAACAAAGCACTTAAAAGGAAAACTCTGAGAAGCAATGACTTGATCAGCCCTTGTCTTGACTGTGGAGGAACAGGGTTTTTTTGTTTACTATTTTATTTTTCTTCTTAATACCATTGGTTGAACTCTTTACTTAATACAGAATTATTCATAGGTGTTTGAATCCAACTGAAAATAGATCCCAGTAAAAAAATAAGAGTGGCAATAAGAGAGGGAGGAGATTGCATATCGGCACTCACTGCCACAGACTTACCCCTAAGGGTAAAGCTAAAACTTGCTGTGGGACTCCAAATTCCATTAAGCTGGGTGGTACTAATGCCATCTTACATGTTAAAGTGATCATTTTAAATGTGTAACTTATCACACAGCTAGGAGTAAGTGTCAAAGGGATCACGTAAATAAGACCAAGTGCCTGGTAGTAACAATAGATAGAATTAAAAAGAGAATGTTCCAACATGGGAGGCAGTCCACACAGCAGACTGATAAGACTGTCAAGTACCCTAAACAGCACTCTCACCTCAGAATCAGCCCTTAAGGCATTCAAATCTGGCTGAAAAGCCCATGAGAGCATCTCGGGCATGGAAAGCTGAGACACTATGGCAAAAAATAATCTACATGAAGGATCTCTGTAAGATCCCAGTACAAAGAAGGGGCCTTCAAAGGAGGTACTTTTCTCTAAAGAGAGGAGAGAACTTCCACTTTGCTTATGGACCTGTCTAAATACTGATGGAGACTGAGACTCAAAATTCTTCCACAGCCTTGGAAGTTCATGACAAGAGCCTTGGGTGATCACTGATATCATAAATAAGAGTGTCAATTGTTAAATCAATAACAGGAGCCACTGTGCACTTTACACACCCCCACCCTGTAGAACCTCTGTTCTAATGAGTTGTACTATGAGAATAGTAAAATTTGTCTTCAAACAGTACTTTATACTTTGCATGTCTTTGTGAGTGCAAACTGTTTAAATCTTTACTTAGTATGGAGTTAGTCTTCTGTACATAACTAAAAATTAATCTTAATGAAAAATGGGATGGGAGAGTGAGTAGGAGGTGGGATGGAAGTGGGGGTGATAGGGCAGGTATGGAGGGAAGAATTACTATACTCCTAAAGTTGTGCCTATGAAATTTGTATTTATTAAATAAAAGTTTTATTAATAAAAAAAAGGAGAGAATATTTCCAGTAACCACTCCTTTTTCAGCCAGAGCTCTAAAGAAAATATGGCATACACATATGATGGACTATTACTAAACTTCAAAAAGGAATGAAATCCTGAGATTTGCAACAAAAAAAAAAATAGATGGAACTGGAGATCATTATGGCAAGTGAAATAAGCCAGACTCAGAAAGACAACATCACATGTTTTATTTGCAGAAGTTAATATATGGGGTATAAAAATGATATGTATGTCATTTGGTATCCTAGAAGAAGCTCCTGTCTCCTGGCTTCAGACCAGCCCAGCTCTGGCCATTGGGGTCATTTGTGGAGTGAACCAGTAGATAGAAGACCTCTCTCTCTCTCTCCATTTCTCCCTCTCTCTATAACTATGCCTCTTAAGTAAATAAATCTTTAAAAATTAAAAAAAAATCATTTTCAAAAGAACTTTATTTTTTATTTTTATTTACTGATTTTTTTTTATTTATTTGACAGAGTTAGACAGTAAGAGAGAGACAGAGAAAGGTCTTCCTTCTGCTGGTTCACTCCCCAGATGGCTGCTGCGGCCGGCGCTGCACCAACCCCAAAGCGCCAATCCAAAGCCGGGAGCCAGGTGCCTCTTCCTGGTCTCCCACGTGGGTGCAGGGGCCCAAGCACTTGAGCCATCCTCCACTGCCCTCCCAGGCCACAGCAGAGAGCTGGCCTGGAATAGGAGCAACCGGGACTAGCACCGGTGCCCATAAGGGATGCTGGTTCTGCAGGTGGAGGATTAACCAAGTGAGCCACGGTGCCGGCCCTCAACAGTAGAATTTGAGCTGCAGTTTAGAGCCAAGTCCTGCTGAATCCATGCAAGATCAGCCAAACGCCAAGTGAGCCTTTCAAGTGAGAAAGATGGTGTGGCTTGAGTCACTAAAGTTTTGAGGATTTGTTCTCATTGTTGGTGTTATTGACAGATTCATTCATAATATATGACTTCTCTAAATTTCTCTAAAAGCTATCCCTTTCCTCATTTGGAAAAAAAAGGCACTTTGAGGTTTCATGTAGATAATGAAAAGTTTCCTGAGATCTCCCTGTTTGTCTCATCTCCTGCTCCAATCACCAATCAGTGCTGATGGCTGATTAATCTTCTGAGTGGCTAGTTCTGCTATTATCCAATTACTCCAAAGTCTACAATGTCTTCCTAATGTGAGACAGTGTCTCCAAACTGCTCTGGGCCCTGACACTGTTGCTATCTGTACATTTTCATATAAAGTTTCTTCTGCCTAATATGTTCTATCAGCCTACCATTTTTATATCCCATCCATGTGGCTAAATTTAATGTAAATTTAACTACTGATTGGAGACCCTAAGCCTTAAATTCTTCCTTGAGTTTTCTACTTCTTGAGGCATCCTATCTATCTCACCCTTTCTTATTACATCTGCATTCATACAACAATCACCTAGGTTTGTTTAGATTACCATATTCTTTTCTATATCCCCCCCCCTCTCCTTAACAGAATAACTATCTTAGCTGCTTGCTTTCAGACAATGTCACAGGCCCATAGAATTTGTTAGACTAGATGGCTATACTACAGACACAAATAAATCACTCAATCTCTGAATCTATTCTGATACAGATTTTTCACTACATATTTAAGCCCTGTGGCATTCTCAGTACAAACATACATTCATTCACATTCATGTCAGGGAATGGGATTCTATATCACATGGACACTGATTGACCCAAACTAGAAGAATCTTCATCTTAGCACTTATTTCCACAAAGAATAACTAAAAAAGCTGGGATTTGAACAAGGGAAGCAGCTCCCAAATCTGCTCCTTAACCACTATTTTATATGCCTGCTCAATCAAACATGTTCAAATTATAGAGGATTGCCACCTAATGAATAATATACAAAGCATTTTTCATTTCTTACTTTAGTCTTACAGTGGTGCTAGGAGAGAAATATTAATACATCCATTAAGCCATAAAGAAATAAAAGTTCATTGAAGTTATCCAATTTTCCAAAGGTCACATAGCTGAAAACATGCCTGAAACAGGAATCAGAATCGGGACTGCTGGATATGCTTCCCAAATATCACTTGTGGTATTCTCCTTAAGAATTAGACCAAAAACTGTCACAAAAGTCAAATAGTCATTAAGTCAATTTCCATAGTAACTTTATAGGTCCTACTATTGTGAATAATGAGAACCAACTGTAAACAGATGTAACATCCTGTAACGTTATTTCAAAATGTTCAGGCAAGAATGGAATTAAAACATAGGTATATTTTGTTGTGAAGTAATTAAAATCCTCACATGTAAGGGTCACAAAAATGCATATCTATGCATGGATTAAATTATTTGCACCAAAAGAAACTTGTCATTTCTTTTCCAATTTCCATAAGCCTTTTTTAGTTCCCATATTTGTGTGTGTGTGTGTATGTAATTAGTAGCAACTGAAATTTTTCTCCAAGAATTTAATACTTCTAGGTCAAAGTTTCCCATTGCACATGTTGTTTATTTGCTATTTTTGGAATTTTTTTATTTTATTCCTTTAATTCTTTTTCATTTGAAATGTATTTTTAAGTCAGCTAGCATGGGAATTATAGTCATGTCAAAGTACTTCAGCCAGTTTTTGAGATTTTGAATGGCTGGTTTTAGACCTTAAACTTTTTTGATAAAAATGGAAAATGATTTGACACTGACTATATCCCTACATGAATTATTTTTATTGGAAGAGACTCTGAGGGTAGTTAAACATTTATTATTTCCTAGATGAGAAACTGGATTTTTCCATCTTCTGCAAAAACTCTCATTGGGCTCTTTTTCAAAGGAATGATTAGCAAACTTTTTTTTTACATTGAAATATATTGTATTATTAACATAAAATCTAATAAATAAGTAGGTCTCCTCTTATTCACAGAAATCCTATTTTCATGTAATAATTTAAGATTTCTTTTTTTAAAATTATCATGGAATATAAATTGAAAATTGAAGAACAGTAAAAAGAAAGATAATTTCTATTTCACCTCCATACAGATTTCCCATCTCCAGGCAACTCTCATGGCAGTTGAAAGGGCTGTGCAGCAGTCTAATTGTTCTACTTGATTGCAAATCATAGGACACACAAGGAGAAGACAAATCTATCCTGGCAAATGGGTTATTAAAATTCTTTAAATATGCTTGCACAGAGGAGATGAAAATGTTATATACCTGGACAGGAAGGAAATGAGGAAAGAAACCCTCTTACTCTGGAGACCCTGGATCCCCTGGACTGTAATGAGAATAGGACTGCCATGTAAATGTCATTATCTTGACAGGCTTGGTAAGGGGATGGTAGAGGAGGATAAGTGGACCTATAAATGAGAGCAAAAATGTCATATGCATAATGAAAAAGCAATGTACTTTTGTCTCCTTTTGCTGAGGCTATGAGAACCAGGGTTTTAAAATACAGGATTCAAAAACAAGACCTGGGAGTAACTGTGAAACCTAGCGATGCAGCAGCCACTGCCAGTGCCTGTCTTGCTCTTGTGTTACTGTGTCAGTGCTTGCTTTCCAATGATCTAGAAATCCTCAAATCATCAAGACCTATTTTGGATGCAAGTACATGAGGCCAGAAGTCCCGGGCATGAGCACCACTGTCCCCCAAGCAGTCCTCAACAAATTAATGGCCTGCCCTCCAGCTCAAGTGGTTGCTCTCTGCCTCCCAGCATTCCCCAGAGGGACCAGCTCCAGATGCCCATATTTGACATCATATACTTTATTGGTCTCTTTCTCTCCCCTAACGCCCTTCTCCATGCCCAAGCCAGTGTATGCTGGAGTCACCTGCCAAATAAACAGCTTGTAGTCACATCCTTATCTCCGGTCTGCTTCTGGCAAAATCCAAACCAAGAAAATGGGTTTTGCAGGTTCTACAGTTCTCTAAGTGCTTGTTTGGAGTTCTCATTTCATCACTAGTGTCTCATTAGTCACATATGAAATCAAAGAAAACCGAGAAACAGGGATCAAGAAAGTATCAGTGAGGAAAGCATCTTGGGAATACAGTGAGCTCCCAGTGAAACGAGCTTGCTGTAGCTACAAGCTCCAATCTGTCAATATCATTTGTCAATGTGGCCCTGAGTTTGCCAGATCCTCTTATAGGAATTATTAAAATGTTAAGAATTTCAAATTTTTTTTTTTTTTGACAGGCAGAGTAGACAGTGAGAGAGAGAGAGACAGAGAGAAAGGTCTTCCTTTTGCCATTGGTTCACCCTCCAATGGCCACTGAGGCTGGCCATCACGCTGATCCAAAGGCAGGAGCCAGGTGCTTCTCCTGGTCTCCCATGTGGGTGCAGGGCCCAAGGACTTGGGCCATCCTCCACTACACTCCCGGGCCATAGCAGAGAGCTGGCCTGGAAGAGGGGCAACCGGGACAGAATCCGGTGCCCCGACCGGGACTAGAACCCGGTGTGCCGGCGCCGCTAGGCAGAGGATTTAGCCTATTGAGCCACAGCACCGGCCCCAAAGTTCTAAAAATACAAAACAGTACAAGTTTTTTGTAAGACCACTAGGTTTTATCTACTAAAGCAGAGCATATGCATTCCCTATGGCCAGCCAATTCCAAACCTGAGTAGATATTCAAAAAAAGTCCATACTTAGAGCAACAGAAGACAGGTACTAGAATGTTCACAGAAGCACTCCTTGGAAAGGACCCAAATGCTGGTAACCAGCAGAATTGATGCATTGTCCACAATCACAATGGCATACTGTGCAGCAAGGGGAACAAGTGAACCATTGCTATCCACCACAATATATACACACAACAACCAGTGATATTTCAAACAACATGCCAAATAAAATAAAAAGCAGAACCTTCAACAGTTCCATTTACATAAACTATACAAGCAGAGAATATTAATCTATGCTGTTTGGAGTCAGATTAGACTCTCCCTTTCCAAATCAGCACGTATGCTCACCAGCTGTACTAGGATTCCCCAGGTAGTGATATATGCTTTAGGATTAAATTACTTCTTCCTCTTTCTGGGAAGGGTGATAACATGGATCTGTATACAATTCACCTTAACAGAAATCGGGCCCTAACATTATTATGGTGCCTGTTATTGGAGTTCCTACGTCTGGTATTTACACAAAAGCTCTCAGTCCTGAGAGAAGGCATTCAATCTCCCCAGGGACAGTGTTTGGGATCCAGAATGCCTCTCCTCAAGAACCAAAAATAGTCTCATCCCTGCCCTGGCAGATTCCCTCAGGCAGACGTGATAGGTCAGTTGTCAGCTTATCAAGTTCTGGTCCTTGTTAGAAATGCAATGCAAAGTGGGAGACCCAATTTCCCTAAGAGAATGCTTGTTTTAGTGGAAAGAGCAAGGGATTTTGGACAGACTGGCATGTGCTCAAAGCTGAGCTCTATATCAAACGATTAATGGAATCCAAACTCCCTTATTAAATGGCTAATGGGATCCAAACTCTCTGAATCTAAAGAATATATATATATATATAATCAGATTGCAATGAGTACTAAATATTATGACATCCATGTTTTTTTGCATGCTGTGAGTACTCAAGTCACTTTTCTTTCTTTGCTATAAAATCAAGTACCCACTTTTAACTTGTAAAGATTTTCAGATCCAGGGTATCACTTCTCCCCTCCTTCATTCCCTTCCTCCCTCCCTCCCTGCTCCCTCCCCACCCTTCCCGCTGCCTCCTTGTGTGTACATACAAACACAACTCCCCCCAACACACGTTTCAAGCAGTAATGCCTGATGGGCCACTGCAGTGGTGCAGCTGGTTAAGCCCTGGCCTGCTGTGCTGGCATCCCATACGGGTGCCAGTTCAAGTCCTGACTGCTCTACTTCCAATCCAGCTCCTTGCTAATGCCCCTGGGAAAGCAACAGAGGATGGCCCAAGCTACTGGGCCCCTACACACACATGGAAGACCCAGAAGAAGCTCCTGGCTCCTGGCTTCAGATTAGCCCAGCTCCAGCTATTGCAGCATTTGGGGAGTGAACCAGAGGACAGAAGATGTCTCTTTGTCTCTACTCTCTTTAAAAAGTTTTTTTAAAAAGTAATACATGAGGCAGGAATACAGCCCTTCCTTGGCAGACACAGCCAAAAAGAGCAATGTGTTTTATCAGGGGCAGAGAACTCCACAGTTCCCCACTCATGTCCCCAAAATTGATCTTAAGCTCTGCTCACAATCCGCCGGACTTCACTGCAAAATCTGCCTTCACTCGAAAAACTCAACATTTCTTCCTCTTCTCTCCTACTGACTTTTCATTCTTGATGTCAACTGAAAACTTTTCTTTCCCTCTATAGCATATACATCTTAAATTCAACCAATCAAGAATTGTGATTTTTCTTCAGCATCTGTGTTTTTTAATGTACTTTATGCCATAGGGGAAACAGCTGTGCAGCAAATGTCAGGCTAAGTGGAAGGTACATTATGTCAAATGGAAAATGCATTTGGGTTATCCTAAGGATGGTAGAATGTTGTTTAAGAATGTGGAATTTTGCTAGAAGACATGACTTTTTCAATATCTTATTGAAGCATAACATAAAAGAAAAATGTGTACATCATAAATATATGGCTTAATGATTTTTTACGAACTAAACACAACTTGCTAATTGTCTCTTACTCAAGAAAATTATTGACAGGATTTCCACATACCCCTCATAACTACCCCCTCAATGGGTAATCTGTTGAGAATTCTAAAAGAACAAATTTGCTATAAATCAAATCATGTATGATGGGTTCTGTTATAACTTCATTAAATATTTTGTTTGAGAGATGTATTCATACTAATGAATGTTACAGTTCACATATTCTCATCATTTGGTTTTGTTCTATGTCTAAACATACCATAATTCAATTACTGCTTTTATTGTTAAGTAGCATTTTTTTTTTAAATCCCCAGTGGTTATTCTAGTGATTGCTCAGGTGATTAACAATTGCTCAAGGCAGTGGAGGGCCACTGAGGGTTGGTTGGTATTTATTTATTTATTTGATAGGTAGAGTTACAGACAGAGAGACAGAGAGAAAGGTCTTCCTTCTGTTGGTTCATTCCCAAAATGGCTGCAACGGCCGGAGCTACGCCGACCCAAAGCCAGGAGCCAGGAGCCTCCTCCTGGTCTCCCAAGCGGGTACAGGGGCCCAAGCATTTAGGCCATCCTCCACTGCCCTCCCAGGCCACAGCAGAGAGCTGGACTGGAAGAGGAGCAACCGGGACTAGAACCCGGTGCCCATATGGGATGCTGGTGCCGCAGGCAGAGGATTAACCCAGTGTGCCACCACGCCATTCCCCTGTTAAGTAGCATTTGGCATGACTTCAGGGTGAGGTTGTTATGCGAACTTCTGTCATGAAGATTCTTGTACATGCCATGTGTTGTACATATATCCTCCTAGGTACATACTAAGGAGGAGAATTGCCAGTTCATGTGGTACCCACATATTCAGATCTAGTAAATTGCCATGTTCCAAAGTAATCAGATCATTTAAATTCCCACAATCATAGTATGAGAATTACATTTGCTTCAAGGTCCTCACCAACACTTGGTATTAGCTGTGGTGTTTAGCTTTTGTTTCGTTTTATTTTATTTTTGGCATTATGGTAGGCATGTAGTTGGATTTCATTATGCTTTTAAATTGTATTTTCCACATTGTTAATGAAGTAAAGCACCTTTTTGACATATTTATTGGCCATTTGGATATCTTCTTTAATAAAGTTCCTGGTAAAGTATTTTTTGTATATTTCAAGTTATTTTTGTTTTAGCCTTTCCCTGATTTATTCAGATTAAAATGTTTATGGCAGACTAGATTTGGACATTTGTTCCATACTTTGTTGCACTATTCTGCTACTTTTCTTGATTCTACAGTAATTAAAGCTATCTGCAGTTATCATTAATGGATATCTCTGAGCAATTTAATTTTATTCCAGAATTATGCCTTATAGCATTTTAGAAGCAATGAATAGAGATTATTTCACTGAAAAGGTCTGTGACCACAGGCAAGTGTTTTTTTATTCTCCATTCATGGTTTTCCCATCTGAAAAAGGAAAAGATTAAATCTGAACTAACCCAACTCCAAGATTCCATAAAACACTGACAGATAAGTCACTTAGAGAAGTGAGAAACAGTAAAATATTAAACTTAATGCCCCAAAATTTGGTAACCCATGCTCCTAAATTTAAAAGATGCAAGACTTATATAATCAGGTTCCATATTGACCTTTTTTCTCACGTCTTGAAAAATATGTGGCTGGCCCCAACTCCTAAGGATGTGGGAACCATAGAGGGGCAATAGTTTCATCTTTGTGAATCTCAGACCAGAAATACAGGGCTGGCATGTAATTTTTTTCTTCTGATTTCTTCCTTCTCAGGCCCCCATTCTTAACCAAAAGAGAAAACTAAATAAAGAAGCAAAAATGGCTGTTCAACTTTGTAAAGCCATGCCCCAGGTAAGTTTATGTTTTCACTCTGTTTTTAGCTATTTCATGTCATTTTAGGGGGACTACCTTTCACAACAGGTAATATCACTATGGACAACCCAGTGAGCACCCTCTCTCCTTTCCTCTCTTCTTTTGTTCAACTATACTTCTACAAAACAATACCCTTTTTACTCTCTTCTCCCAGCTATCAGCTCGGCTCATACCTTCAATCTCTATCTCTGCTTAGTTGTCACTACATGAGAAGGTCCTCCTAAATTTAAATCTAAAGAAAACACCAATATAGGTAACTCCCTTTATCTTTATTCTTATTTTCTTGATAGCATTTATCACCAACGGACACATTGCAAGCTTTGTTTGATGTTTTTCTTCTCACTCAAAATTACAAGATCCAAGACATCTAGAATTTTTCCAGTTCACTTATTTCACAAATTCTCAAAGGTAAACTGACTGCTACTAACCTGAAATCTGCATTTCCATCATTCTCTCCCTCTCTAGTGACTTGGCCTCAACTGTCCAATGAGGGACAAAATTTACTGGAAGGTTGTAGAAAACAATACTAAAAAAGTCTTTACAATGTCAGTGAAATGAAAGACTTTGCATAACAAGATATACAAAATACCCCAACCATAAGTAAATGATTAATCAATTAGATAACATTAAATGAAGAATGTGTATGCATCAGGAGACACTGTAAGAGAGAAGAGATGTGATATACGTATAACCAAAAAACAGTTTATATCCAGATTAACTTATTAAAAATCCTACAGGGGATTTAGCTGCTGCTTGGGATCACCACACCTCATTTATGAGTGACCGGTTCGTCTTGGCTACTCTTCTTCCCAGCCAACTTCCTGCTAATGCATCAAATACTTGGGTCCCTGCCACCCAAGTGAGAGTACTAAATGGAGCTTAAGACTCCTGGATTTGGCCTGGGCCAGCCCTGGCTGCTGTTTGCATTTGAAGAGTGAAACCACAGATGGTAGATTTTGATCTGGATCTCGATCACAACTTTTGCTCTCTTCCCTCCCTCCCTCTCACTCACTTGCTTCCTTTCAAATCAACATTTTTTTAAAGAGGAAAAAGTAACTCAATAAAAAACTAGGCAGTACCTCTGAAGAAACACCAAAAAGAGAATAAAACTCAAAAGCAGATGTTGCTTCATTAGTAATAAAGGAAACGCAGGTTAGCTTTTCAATGAGATTCCATTACATGCACACCAAACTATAAAGTATTTAAACATATAGAGTGCTGGAGAGGGTACAGGACAATTTTAATTTTCATGCTTTGCTACTTGGAGTATAAATTAGGACACCTACTTTTTTCCTACTCATTTATTTATTTGTGAGGCAGAGAGAGACAGAAAGAGAGAAAGATATAAAGATACAGAGTGAGTTCCTGTCCCCTGGATAACTCCCCAAATGCCCACAATGTACAGAGTTAGGCCAGGGCCAGACCTGACAGTCAGGAATTCAGTCCAGGTCTGCCATATAGGTGTCAGGAACTCAATTACTGGAGTCATTGCCACTTCCTTCCAGGGTCTGCACTGGTACGAAGATAGTCAGGGACTAAAACTGAGCATCAAACCTAGGCACTCTAATATGTGAGATGGGTGTCTTAGTCCTAACCTCTAGGCTAAGCACCTGCCCTACGACACTTAAAAAATATTGGCAATATCTAATTCAATTGAGGATATATGAGTGGGCATGGATTTCAAAATTGTTTATATGAAAATAAACTTATCTTTTATTTCAATTTTCCATGAACTTTTTGAAGTCCCCTCATAAGTAAACTGACTCAGTAACTCAGTTGCTAAGTACATAACCTACAGAACCGCATTCATATGGGCATTTATTTTCAGGTGCAACATTCTCAAAACTTAAAAATTAGAAACAACTTAAGTGTCTTACCAGTGGTGCAAGATTTAGATAAACTATTATAGTATGCTATTTAGTTTATTTATTTAAATAGTTTATTTAGATAAACTATTATAGTATGCTATTCCAATAGCATACTATAAGTAAAAAAGAATGTCAACAGTTATATAGAAAAGATTATGAACCTTTACTTAGCATAGAGTTGGTCTTCTGTATATAAAGTAAATTAAAAACAAATCTTAATGAAGAATGGGATGGGAGAGGGAATAGGAGGTGGGACAGGAGTGGGGGTGGGTATGGGGAGAACTGCTATGTCCCTAAAGCTGTACCTATGAAATTTGTGTTCATTAAATAAAACCTTTTTTAGGGAAAAAAAGATTGTAAATCTTTAAAACATGATGCCAAGAAAAGAAACTAAATGCAAAAGAATATCTGTTTGATTCCATTAACAAAGGCCAAACACAGGCAAAACTGGACTTATCATTACATTAAATACAAAGAAAAGCATATTATTTTTTCATAACAGTTACTTGTAGGGGGAGCAAAAGAAGAAAGAAGTATATACACAGTTTCTGCATTGCTGATGGTGTTCTCATTCCTGACAAGGTGATAGTTCAAGACAAATTCTTATATAATGACTTTTAGGAATTATTTTATGCCCATGTTTCATATTTCACAATATAAAAATAATGTGTATCTTACTTGGCATTTAGTAACTGCTTAATTGTAAGGATATATGATAATGATCCTCTTTTTTTGTAATTTGTACTTTAAAAATGCTTTGTCTGGGGGCCAGCATTGTGGCATAGTGGGTTAAGATGCCACCTGCAATGCCAGCACCCTATATGGGCACTGGTTCAAATCCAGGCTGCTTCACTTCCCATCCAGTTCCATGCTAATGCACCTGCGAAAGCAGCAAAGATGGATGAAGTGCTTGGGCTCCTGTATCTACATGGGAGATCTGGATAAAGTTCCTGGCTCCTGGCTTTGGCTTGGTCCAGCCCTGATTGTTACAGCCATTTGGGAAGTGAACCAGTGAACTATTAGATGGAAGTTTCTCTCTCTCCCTCTCTCCCTCTCTCCCACTCTCCCTCCCTCCCTCTCTCCCACTGTGTGTGTGTGTGTGTATGTGTGTCCACCTTTCTGTAATTGCTCTTTACAAGTAAAATAAATTTTTTAACAGTGCTTTGCTAAAAATAACCTGCTTTAATTTGTTTTAAGCATTGTTTTAATTCCCTTTTCACATATGAGAAAAATAAACCTTAATCTTCGCACAACACAAATAACCAGGAAGGAGAGATCTTGTCTCTTGGGCTCAAATCCCATGCCTATTTTCTAAGCTCCCACCTGCCATGTTGTTTAATGGAAGTACAATGAGCCAAGAGCCTGATTTACTGTGTGACTTGATTTCAAGGTCTTAAGGTGTGTGTGCACCTTGGTTTTTCCAAATGTCAAAGGGGAAATGAAGGCTTCCTACTTGCTACAGAACTTGAGAGTATAGAAATGAAAACACAATCAAATGTACAAAAGGCTGAACATATTTCCTGAGTGCTGTGTTGGTGCGCTCTTGCCCATACTTAGAGCCAAAATTGATTTTAACAGTTAGAACTAAACTAGCATTGATATTAATCTCACTCTTTCTGTCACTGTTCCCATCTACTCACCTACCAAAAAAATAAACATGTGATGAAGAGATAATCTAATTGGAAGGTTTGGACATTGGGGCCAATTGTGACCAGTCTGCAAAGAGCTAACCCAGTCAAATTTGGAAGCAACAGAAAGCATACACCTTCTCTTCACTCAAAGATATTACAAAACATTCTCCCATTGTATCACTCTGAGAGGTTAAAGGGCATCAACAAGGAAATTAAGCTTATTCTTTTCCTGCTTTCACCAAAAACAATCTCTATGACTATCTCATATGTCTTCTGACAGAGGGGCACCCATTGGGAAGATTAAGTCTGTTATCAAGAAAAGCAACCAACTTTCCATTTACATTAGGCTTTTATTATCTGATGAGAAAAAAAAGGGTACATTTATCTAGTCTTTCAAAAGGGAAAAGGAAATCCTACAAATCTGTCCATTATACCTGCCGAGAATCTAAAGTGAGGTCAAGACAAAAGCAGATTACTTTTGATAGTGTTAATAGGAGTTTATTGCAAGGCCTGGCAGCCAGGTCTCCCTCTGTGGATTTCTGAATGGATTTGGGAGCTGGGCTATTCTTGGAGTAATGAGAAAGAGCCTTATCTCACACCATAGAAAATTCAAAGATCCCCGAGGCTTCAGAAGTCTTATGATGCACTTTAGCAGAGCTAAAAGTCAGGGTGGTTATCATTACTAGCTTTCCAATGTGGGGGTTACAGAAGTAATCCTAAAAGGGACAGGCATGCAACTCCCAATATGGCAATATTAACAGCATGCCAAAGGAGGATCACATGACTGTAGCTGTTCCCATGTCTGAACCACTTACAGAGGCATTACTGAGTTGGTCATGGGTTACAATCATCAGGCACTGGCTCTAATTTCAATATTGGAGACTGCATTAGGAAAACATTGGGATGTTTAAATAATTAATGAGTATTTTGGTTTTGGGAGAGGTAGAAGCCAAGAGAATGACAGAAACAAAAAAGCCAGAACCACAGCAATAGTCTCTTGGTTGTAAAGCCCCAGTCAGGGCTTCATCATGTATGACCACCTGTGTGGTGTGTAGTTTAGTCACTGTGTTCCCAAGTCACTGACTTAAGGTATCAAGTCTTCAGAAAGATCATGTGATTGGCCAGGTCAAGATCATAGGCAACATCTCTTTCACCAAAAAAGAAAAGTACATAGGATACAGAGAGATGAACTTTAGCCCTACTCAGCTTCAAGAGAGGGCACCAGATGGCTGGAATTTCTCTCCTGCCAAGACTACACGTGAAATCTCACCAAAAGAATTCCACACAATTTCATCAAAACATTAATTTTATGGTTGATTCAAATTCACAGATAAAATCTCACTTTAAAAATTCATTCACTATTTCTAGTATGTATACACTAATTGTTCCTATGTATGTCCCTCAGTTTCAAGCCACACATTCTTCACTAATTATAAATGTGTATTTTCACGATTAGATAATGAATGACTTGGAGGCAGAGTATATTTATTCCTTCATAAAGAGCCCAGAAGACTCCTGGCTTGTAACTATTTTCTTCACATTACTGGTGAATGAAATGCTAGGTCCTGTTGGACTTTTGCCAGGCACTTATCTGACGGGGCTCACAAGACTAAGAGGATGGGTATGAATAGCTTGGGAGAGACGGTTAGGTTCAAACACTGTGTAGGCCAATATCCAGTTCCATTATCTGGAGCATGAAGGGAAGGTAAACCATTTACCCTCTTCCAGTCTCATGACAGGGTCCTTCTGTCCTCCCAGCTCCTAACTCCATCCACAACTTGTCAAGTTCAAAGGTACTACATCAATGAGAGGAATGTCTGACCCCATGTTTAAGGCATTGCTTTGGTTGCCATAACCTTTTTGCTTCTGTCCTACCACCACTATGATCACCATTATCATCATCATCTTCTTCTTCTTAATTTTACTCTAAGTGGCTTGAAGGCATGTAGCAAACTCTCATTTCACTTTCTCTATGGGCAACATTCTGTGCCAGGTACTAAGCTAAGTGTTTTACAATGAATTACCATATTGAATCATTACAATTACAACAGTGGGCAAGAACTGTTGCCATTTGTGACTCAGCTTGGCAGCTCAGCTCAGCCCAGCTTTTCCTTATTTTTTCACTAAGTACTTTTTTGGAGACTTAACAGTTGGAAGAGCAATATCAAGAGTCAAACAGCATAGGTTCAAATCTTATCCCTAATTCCTGCTATCTACATGAACGTGGACAAGTTACTCTACTTCTGTGTGCTCCAGTTTCCTCTTCTATGAATGGAGATAATAGTTCCTACTTTGTACCAGCATTTTGAGAATTAAATGCCAAAGCACCCAAAAGAATGCCTTAAACATTACAACACTTGACACAAGGTTAAAAGGGCCATATAACCTTCCTTCCATCTGCTTCAATTCTTACCTCATGACCCAGTCTCCCCAGTTCCAGAAGAATTCTTAGAGCTTGTCAGTTGTGGTCAGCAGAGACTGGAATGGGTATGCACAGTGACCCTTCTCATCAGTAAGGCCCACATTCACTTTCATGTTGACAGAACATAGAAATGCCTAGCAAAACTGTTAGGCATTTGGCCTAACAGTTAAGACATCATTTGGGCCTCCTGAATCCCTCCTCAGGGTACCTGTGATTGAGCCTCAGCTCTGCTCCCAATTCCAGCTTCCCACTGACATAGACCCTGGGAGGCAGCAGATGCCTCAAGTAGTTTGGTTACTGCTTCTTATGTGAGTGACCCAGATTAGACTTCTAGTTCTTAGCTTCAGACTGTCCCAGCCCCAGGCACCATGGGCATTTGGGGAGGTAAGCAGTGGATCGGAGCACTCTTCTCTGAGACTTTCTGTTTATCTCCCAAATTAAAAAAAATTTAATAAGAAAATTTTAAAAAGAAAACCCTTAAGATATCTCGTGTATTTTCCCCTCATGTTATATTATTTTTGTTCATTCTCCTTCATCAGGACCTGTCTAGAGTAGCGAGATTTTTTTTTATTATGTATTTGATGGCTTAAGCCAGTTTCATTTATTTTTTATTGTGAATCTGACTACTTGGAATTTTTGTTCTTAATTTTAGACATTTATATCTCATTTTCTTAATGAGAAAATCTAGGAATTATAGCTTTATTGTCATAGTAAGTAATATTAAAATGAATGGCAAAATGTGAATTGGTGAATTAAAACACCTAATAATTGGATTGGAGAAATATAAAAACTCTGGGTTCAGTGAACCAGCACCAGTCTAATTTAAATATCTAATTAAAAGTTATTTGGAAGCACAGCATACACAAACTACATTACAGTTGTCTATGACTGGAAAGAAAGCCTGGTAACCAGAAGAAAAATCGTAATTGCATGAAGAAATGGGAATGGATTGTAATCTTTAATCAGAGCACTCCATTTTAATCAAGGCGTGTCTGACTCCACATTCCATTACCACTTCATTAGAATACGCTGTCCCTAGTGCTGAAACTGCTGTTCATTATTTAACAGCAGAGCGACCATGCTTCAAGCCAGGAAAGGAGGTAGCCACACCAGGATGGAACCAAGGGTTCTTTGTTAGCTGAAATACTATTTACCCGAAGTTGTCAGAGAGTGATGGAAAAAAAAACAGAGAAAGTTTGTGATTAGACGAGTGGAGATTAGAACTGACTTGACACGAACAAGCCTGCCAGCCTGCAAGCTGATTCATTTGAAAGCTATTCATCGCAGAGGGCTATTTAGCACATTGTCAAATATGACATTCTAAAAACATAGCATGACTGTTAGTACAAATAGCTAATGAACAGCGACATTTTTAGATTGCCTGTGTAGTGGTGGTAGGTATGTACAGCTAGGCACAAAGGACTCTATCATCATAGATATATGATGATATAACAGAATAATTCCAAACTTCTAAATTTGGATTTGTTTTCTGTGGCTTACCACAGCTGGCACTACCAATCAGAAGGTCATTTTTGTCTGTTTTCTCACCTATAGGATGGACCGCGGGGTCCTATGCCTACTTTGCAGCCTCATTGTGAAAATTAAATTGATATTAGAAGATTTAAGATATGTAATACAATTAGGACTGTGGTCTGGAAAGCACCAAACTCTTAATAAACATTTTTATCAGTATTACTAATATTATCACTGAAAGATTTTTCCCAACTAGGGAAGTGTAGAGTATAATCATTAATATAAGGATCACCAAAGCAAACCTAAATGCTAAATTAAATCCCATACAGAGTGCAAGTTAAATGGTGTTTTTGTTTCTGGGGAGTACAGAAGTTAGTTTCTTCTCTAAAGATGTTTCTTATGTTTGAAAATAAAAACAGTCTCCATTCTTTCAAAAAAACCTTTCGCAATTTCTTTTCCTCCCATTTTCTTAATGATATTGTTTAGTTCATCCAACCCATTTACACTCCTCTCTGCACCAAGCTCCTTTAATGAATCAGGCAGTATGGAAAACTAAGAGAAACCAATCAAGGAGTTTGAAGATCCTCTGCCATGAATGAAAAGAGCTGTCTTAAATATAACATACTATAGTAGACTTGCCCATAAACGAATGCATTCACACATTAAACAGGTTTTCTTTTTATCCTCATGTTTCTGGCAAGGGAACTGAGGCCTGGAAGAAGGAGGATTTTGTGTGAGCACCCTGCTTAAGAACTCAATGCTAATAGTGTGATGTCCAATCTGGATTAACACCTCCCTGCTAGGCAGTCCGTGTTCAAGGAGATTGTGACCTTCTCTTCCCACCTCCCCTTTCTCAGGACTTTGTCAAGAAAATAGTTCGGGGAAAGGATGTAATTTAAGGACTAAAGCTTCCCAGGGAAGGGCACAGTCCCACCTTCTCCCCACTTCCTGCAGACATTCTGTCAATAGAGTATGAACTAAGAAAAATCTCTGCAGTCAAAATGAGGTGAGCACAGCAGATGAATTACCGCTTATCTCCGGTTTTGCTTCCCCTCCTAATGAACAAATGAGTAAATCAATAGATCTCTAGGTCATATGCACCACTTTCACTCCAATGAAGTGTTCTCGTTTTTTTGTTTTTTCCTCTCAAAGAATCTAAGCAAACTAAACAACCAGAGGCCATTTTCACAGTTTACCATCTAATAAAACACAGCAGCAGTAATTAAAACAATCTGGGGCTAGGGAACGATGGAAGGGCAATCTGTCACCACTGAGACTGTCATGGAAAAAAAAAAAAAGATCCTGGGGAATGAAGCAGAAACATTGACAATTTGTTAGATCCAACTCCAGAGTGAATCATGGTGAAAGAATGAAGCAGAGACTGTTGCTGGGGGAAATGTCAATGTCGTATGAAAAGCCCACGGACAAATGTTGAAAAGGTTCTCAGTTTTCATCTTCTTCCAAGGCCAGGACAGGACTGGATTTCCTTTGCACAAGTGAGAACTGTCTCTTGAGTCATATTCACAAATTAGCTTTGGAAAGCAAAAGCTATTCTGGTATATTCATCTAGCATCTGTAAGGGTTAAAAAAGAAAAGTCAACTCATACCCTTACTTTAAGATATTTAAATTTTGATTTAGCTTGATTTTAAGAATGCTATGTCTTTCATGTTCATAGTTAGTGTCCTTTTCCTTGTTCTAAGGTAGTTCAGCAAAACTGCCATCCCACTGGCTGAATGTTTTCAGCCCTCTGACTGGAGTAAAATTTCTTAGTAGCTTCCAGCCTGCAACCAGCACTTCATGGGGTGAAATCAGTATGACCAGCTCGGCAAGATATTTGAACCCCTTGCTGTTCTTCTTAACCCATTTTTCAAGAAAAGTTTTCCCAGTCTTGTACAAAGCATGATCTCTAGTGAAGGCTTTTTGGTGCTCCGGTAATTGGCATTGTATGTTAACAAATTAATGAAGTCTCAAATATTAGAAAAAGCAGTCATTGAATTCAGAGCAGTTTTGCTAACCTCATTTCTCTTATCTTTTTTGTTAAAGTATGTCCAATTAGATAGTAGGACAACAGTAGGAACACCAACAATAATTTTAAACCCTATAAGGAATTGCTTAGGGAAAATACTGTTATTCTAATTCTCAAAGCAAAGATGTGGGAAGGCAATGGTTGCTCCAATCCCACATGCCATGAAACACCTTTAAATGGTGGGGACATTTGATATTTAAAAACCCTAAAACTTCTTTATTACTGTCTTTCAAATTTTTGAAATTTAAGTTACCAATAACAAAATGTAAGCATAGCAGAAGGTAGGTTTCTTGCACATTAAGCAGAGGTTTTCTGGTATTTAGAATTCATTGGGTTTTATGAAGTCTACCAGATAAGAGTAAAGTGATGGATGGGTACTTTCTATATTATCTTTGTCTACTTCCATTTTAAATTATCTTTGAAAAACTACAATTTAGTGCCAAAAATACTCATTAGATGCAGAAGTTGGAAAACAAAACATATTAAGTTTAGGGATGAAAAGACGTGAATCCAAAAAATAAAATATGTAAGAAATCTTTGAAAGAGTGAAGGTTTAAAGTATATGATTTTTACTACACATTTTCTCAATTTTTCTTTTTAAAAAGGATCAAAGGAAAATATAAAGAGATCTTATCTGTTCCTAAGAATCATATCTACTTCTGAGATGAGGAATTTATACCTCTAAGGTCTAGAGTAAGTGGTTGCTCGAGATCGGATGCATTCCTTGAATCAGACTACTCTTAATGATGATTTGGAAATTGTTGTTTTCATTGGCACTGCCCCATCTCTAGCCATCGATTATAGCATCAAGAAGAGGGACAAATCCACAGAATGCCATGCAGTGCTAGACAGGACAATTCTGAAAGCACATTTCAGAGACAGGCTCTCCAGCCACATAGAGTGAGAATAATTACAGAAGTAAGAGACAAATCAGGGCAAAGAGTAAAAGCCATGTACAAAATAGGAAAATAGAAAACTAGTATGGATCTACCTGTGAATTAATTATAGTTTAGGAAAATCTCACAATTATGACAGTCTAATACCTCAGTTTGTATAGTCAGCCTTGAGTTTACTTGAACATATTTCATAGGCTCAAACTAATTGAGTACAAAAAAAATTTATCTGAGCAAAATTGATACTTTGAGAATTAATTTTTAAAATATTTACTTATTTGAGAGGCAGAGTTACAGAGGGAGAGACAGAGAGATATTGCACCTGTTGGTTTACCCCAAAAATGGCCACAGCGGCTCGAGCTTGACTGACCCGAAGCCAGGAACTTCTTCCGGGTCTCCAACATGGGTGCAGGGACCCAAGCACTTGGGCCATCTTCCACTGCTCTCCCAGGCCATCAGCAGGGAGTTGGATCAGAAGATGTACAGCTAGGACTTTAGCCCATGCCCAGATCAGATGCTGGTGCTGCAGGCAGAGGCTAAAACTACTATGCCTCAGGGCCAGCCCCTTGATCATTGTTTACAGCCTCTATCTCTACTGTTGAAAAACATTGTTTTTTTCTTCTTACTATTTGTTGAATTCTTTATTTAGTCGAGGGTTAATCATATGATTATAAGATAAGTTGAAAGTATATCACTATAACAATTAAAAGAAAGAAGAAGAAAGGAAGAAGGAGGGAGGATGGGAGTGTGAGTGTGAGAGAAGATAGAGTGGGAAGTATCACTATGCTTTTAAATCTGTATATATAAAACACATTGGGGCGCCGGATTCTGTCCCAGTTGCTCCTCTTCCAATCCAGCTTTCTGCTGTGGCCCAGGAAGGCAGTGGAGGATGGCCCAAGTGCTTGGGCCTTGCACCCGCATGGGAGACCAGGAGGAAGCACCTGGCTCCTGGCTTCGGATCGGCGCGGCACGCCAGCCGTAGCAGTCACTTGGGGGGTGAACCGGGTGAACCAACGGCAGGAAGACCTTTCTCTCTGTCTCTTCTCTTTCACTGTCTAACTCTGCCTGTCCAAAAAAAAAAAAAAAAAAAAAAACCTTAAAGTGGCTCATCTTACAGAAAAAATTATAAAAATAATTAAAAAAAGAAAGGCAAGAGAGATCATGTTGATATTCCCATTGATTGCTATTTCATTAATCCATGTTCTAAGCTGGAAGTCATTGAAACCAAACAAAAAGGACACTACACCAATAGTTATAATAGTAACAGTAATAATAATAATCACTGAATGAGAGGTTACTATATGTTATCACTATGCTCCATGCTTATCTGAAATTAATTTGTTTAATCCTCACATCTCTACTTTACCCATATTGTAGAATAAAGTGAGGTTCAGTGGTAAGTCATTTGTTACAGATCTATAATTACAAAGGGCTTGAGCTGGTTATAATCAAAATCTCTAACCATGGGGCAAAAATTTACTCCTTTAAAAAGTAAAATGGGACATTAGGCACAATGTTGAATTGACTACCATCCACTATCAGAGTACTTGGGTGTAAGATCCAGTTCCACTTTTAATTCCAGCTTCCTGCTGACATGCATCCTAGAAAGCAGTACGTGGGTTGCTGCCATCCACATGGGAAACTCAGACTGAGTTCCTGGTTCCTGGCTTATGACCATCCTGTTCCAGTTATTGTGGGCATTTGAGGAGTAAAACCAGAAGATAGAAGATTGATCTTTTTTTCCTCTCTTTCAGATAAAATAATTACATTTCTTTTAAAAGTAAAATGAGGACTTTCATTGCCAGAAGATTAGACACATTGTTTCTTATTTCTTCTACTGGGTACAACTAAAGCTCTTAAGTTTGTGTTAAACATAACATTCAGAGAACTTAGAAAAGTGAAGAGAGTACAAATAAACTAAGGAACTAAGGGCCACAAAACAATCCCTCAATGTTCTTTTGTCCATATTCAAGACTTGCAGCAGAAAATGTGGCAAGTGAGAAATGGTAATAGACAGAAACCAAAAACACTAAAGGGAAGAAAAAGATAGAATCACCAGTCTCACTATCTAAAGGATTTAGTAAGGGGGAACAGAATTTTTAAACAATAACCATACTCATATAGCCAGACAACCCAGAAAAAAACAAAGTCCACCTATGGCAATAAACACATTATTTGTAAATGGTATAAATGTATACCAATTAAAAGATATTGATTGGAAGACTGAATTTAATGCATCTCCCAAATATGGGGTGGAAAGGGCAGAAACACAGCCTAACAATTAAGACACTAGCATCCTATATTGGAGTGCCTGGCTTAAATTCCAGGCTTGGCTACTGACTCTAGTTCCTGCTGATGCAGACCATGGGAGACAGTGGGGATGGCTCAAGTAATTGGGTTCTTGTCAGCCACACAGCAGAACTGGATTAATTTCTTGGCTTACAGCTTTGGCCCCAGCCCAGTCACAGCCACTGTGGGCCTTGTGAAACAGAACCAGTGGATGGGAGCTCTTTCTGTCTCATTGCCACTCAAATAAGTAAATTAAATATTTAGTATTTTCCAATTGTATGCTATCCATATTTTTAAAAACCCTCCTCAAATATAAAAACACAGGTAGGGTAACAATAAATGGGTGAGAAAAGACATCTCATGCAAGTATTAAAATAACAAAGGGACGATTCTGTTAATTACAGATAAAATAAGCTTCAAAGCAAATTACTAAAAAATAGATAAGGCCATTATATGAAATATGTGATCCTATAAGGACATAGCAATATTATACTTTTGCCCCAAAACAATAAAAGTACAAAATATACAAAGCTAAAATTAATAAAACTACAAGAAAAAATAGATGTACCCATAATATATTAGGAAATGTGCAAACAAGTCAAAAGCCCTCCCATGGGTAAACAAACTATGCCATATCTACACAATGATTGCTACTCATTAGCAATGGGATCAGACTATTTATGCACACAACAATCTCAATGAATCTTCAGAAACATGCTGAATGGAAAAAAGTCAATCCCAAAAGGTTATATACTACATGAGTCTATTTATGTGACATTCTTGAAATGGCAAGTTATACATTTGGAAAACAGAATAACCATTATCAAGTACTAAGGAAGTGGTGGGGGCAGGATAGACCATAGATGCGACTCACAAAAGGGCAAACTGAGGAATGCTTTGGTGTTAGAATTATTCTGTATCTAGATTGTACCAATATCAATATGTTATTTGTGATATTTTACTATAGTTTTGCAAGACAGTGCCACTAAAGAAAACAGAAGAAAAGATTAGAGCCCTTTGCATTGTTTCTTAAATATTTGCATCAACACTTTTTTTTTTTTTTTTTTTGACAGGCAGAGTGGACAGTGAGAGAGAGAGACAGAGAGAAAGGTCTTCCTTTGCCTTTGGTTCACCATCCAATGGCCGCCACGGCCGGCGCGCTGCGGCCGGCGCACCGCGCTGATCTGATGGCAGGAGCCAGGAGCCAGGGGTGCTTTTCCTGGTCTCCCATGGGGTGCAGGGCCCAAGCACCTGGGCCATCCTCCACTGCACTCCCTGGCCACAGCAGAGAGCTGGCCTGGAAGAGGGGCAACCGGGACTAGAACCCGATGTGCCGGTGCCGCTAGGCGGAGGATTAGCCTAGTGAGCCACGGCGCCGGCCACATCAACACTTTTCTCAAAGTAAAAACATAATTTTTTTTTTGAGAGGTACCCTTACAGAGAGAGGCAGAGACAGAGGGAAGTCTTCCATGCACAAGTTCACTCCCCAAATGGCTGCAATGACCAGAGCTGAGCTTGTCCAAAGTCAGGAGCTTCTTCTAAGTCTCCTACAGGGGTGCAGGGGCCCAAGTACTTGAGCTATCCTTTGCTGCTTCCCCAGGCCATCAGCGGAGAGCTGGGTTGGAAGAGGAGCAGGCAGTACATGAACTGGCACCCACATGGGATGCCAGCACCATAGGTGGAGGCCTAGTCTACTGCACCACAGCACCGGCCCACAAAAGTTAATTTTTTACCAACAAGTCAACATGGTCTTGTAGGTAATTCTGCAGTTATTCTTAGGCATGCACAGTCTCATCCTATTGTAAGCTGGCAGAAGCAGCCATCCCTCTGTAAGCTTACTTGGTATAAGAAGCAGGCATTCTGCCACTTGTACAGAGATCATCTTCCACAAAGTCCACACTCTAGTTTTCCTTACAGATCCATAAAGTTCCAGATCTCTGTAGGATGCAGACTCTCCTCTGTTTGAAATATAGCCTCTGAAGAGATGCAGAGCTATCTTTGAGTTCTCTATTTTTGTTACAACTCACTTTGAATCCGTATAGCTCACATCAAAGCTTTATTATTGGGTGATCCTTTACAATATATTCTCAGTTTCTCATTGCTTCAAATTGTACCTTAGTTCAAGCCAGTATTTGCTCCTAGACCATTACAGTGGCCCCAACTGATCTTCTTTCACTTCTTCCATTTTTCCTGCTGCAAGCTATTCTCTATGCAACAGCCAGAGTGAGCCCCACATTCCCACTTAGAGCCCTCCAATTGGTTCCTACCATCTTTAGAATAAAAACTCAGCCCTTTTCAAGGTTTACCAAACCCTATTAAGCAGGTTACTTCTGCATCTCTGCTCTCACCATAGCTTCTTCCCCCTCATTACCTCAACTACAGCCCCCATGACCTTCTTGCTCTTTTTCAGACACACCTGCCAATCAGGGCCTTTATTCACTGGTTATTCACTAAAAATGCTCTCTCCCGGATCTCTTTTCATGTTCTGTATGTCAAACATGAATAAAAAAAGGCTTTCCAGGATAACCCTGTATGAAAAAAATACACCATAAGGTTCTATTCATTTGCTTCCCCTTGTTCTTTTATAGCTCCTCTTATTAACTAACATCATATCTCATATGGTTTTTACTATTTCATTTATTTTTTCATAATAATAAAAAAATTGAATACATTATTTTGTCAGATAGAGTTAGACAGTGAGAGAGAGAGGGGGAGGGAGGGAGAGATAGAAAGGTCTTCCTTCCGTTGGTTCACCCCCCAAATGGTCGCTACGGCCACAACTATGCAGATCCGAAGCCAGGAGCCAGGAGCCTCCTCCTGGTCTCCCACGCAGGTGCAGGGGCCCAAGCACTTGGGTCATCCTCCATTACCCTCCTGGGCCACAGCAGGGAGCGGGACTGGAAGAGGAGCAACTGGGACTAGAACCCGGCACCCATATGGGATGCTGGCGCAGCAGGCGGAAGATTAGCCAAATGAGCCACAGCACCAGTCCTTAATATTTCATTTATTAACTATCTTGCTACTAGGATGCAAACACTACACAGGTAGGAACTATAATTTGTTCATAAAAGCACCTGTTATATTGTAGGTGTTCAATAAATACTTCGTGAATAAATGATAAAATCTAAATAGGGACTCACTGAGATTCAGGTAATGTTTTTATAAGTAGCCTTATCACCCTACCACCACTACCCTACACACACCCTACAGATTCTAGAATCCTTCCCAAGACTCATGAGATTTTACAGAGCTTTACGTTCTCATCTCTACTTCTGACTGTTCACTTTCTCAGTTTATAAATCGACTTGCTATTCTACATATACTATCTTTTCCACCCACAAAAATCCTTCATACATATGATAACTTGAATTTTTAATAGACTTACTCAATATTTGTGGACAAAGGAAATATTTATAAAGAGACACTGTAAAGAAGAATTTCCAGTAAACATTGAACATTTCCTTAAAAAACCTTCAGTCACTACCCTGTCAGCGTTTTTTTATCACCATATCATCCTGTAGGTGCTGCTGACCTCACACCAAGCTCCAAGGCCAGCTCTACACAGTGTGGTGCAGTCTTCATGTCACTCTCAAAGTCAGAATACATTCCTCTCTTCACTTTAGAGAAAAGAATTGTCTTCACCTTTCTTGCCTTTGGTCTCATGCTTCAAGTTCCCTTTTAACATCCCAAGAAGCTCTTTAACGCATCTTCCTAAATAAAATTCGCTTTTAAAAAAACATGTCTGATGTCAGCTGTGAAAAATGACACTTCTATTTCTTCTGCTGTGTGAGAACTTCTAATATCCCCCCAGACACCAAATATTGCTATCTGAATAAATATCATTTCTCACCCTCATTTGTGATAATATTTTTCATACATATACATACATATATACACAGATGTGTATGCTATTGTGATTAATAAATTATAGAAAAGTATTACTGAAATTACAGCGTTTCCGTCATTGAGTATTTTGTCAACCAATCCATTCTAAAAGATCAACTTCAATCAGGCAGGTGTCCTTAAGACTTATGGTAAAGCCAGTTTTATCACTCAAAAGAGGTAATAATTTATTGCCAATCCAATACACATTTTTCTCAAATGGAAACTGAAACCTAAGAATGCAAAGGGATAAAGGCAGCCATCCTTGAAGATTCCTGTCATGCTTGTCAAGTATTTTCATCTTAGAAATTGCCATAGGGATGAAGAAAACACCAGGACATGTTTGTCTAATGACTCAGAAATGTTGCTAAGTGGAAAAAGTTACGTGCAGACCAATATTTAGTGTGCCATTCAAAAAGGGTAAGCTTGTACTATTATCATTTGCTTATGAGATATATGGTCTTGCTTTCCTAGATGAAGAATCCAACTGCCTTGAAGTACAGAATACCAGAAACCTGGAAGGTGATAACTATGTTGGAGGGTGAAGGTCTGAAGCCAGCCCCACCCATCCTGCACTTTGGATAGCTCAGGACAATTGTGATCTTGGGGACTCTGGTCAGTTGTATTTCGAACAGTTGATCTCTAATCTTTTATGCTGTTGCATGCTCATCACCATGCTTGGTCTTGGGAAGAGCTGGTAGCCATTTGCATGTCTTCTGAAACACTACTTCTAGAATTTCCTATATTCTAATGTATTCCACTTGGTTACATCACCCATTACTTTCCTGGAATCCAATGGAACAATCAAAAACCTAGGTTCCATGGCCAACTATTCCATGCCAGTAAAACCCTCCCATTCTTCTAGCCTTACATAGTCTCTCTAGGTACAAGAGGCTTGAAATCAATTCTACCGGTTCAAATTCCAACTGGATTGACCTCTGAACTGCAACTGTGGTTATGTTACACACACCATTTGTGTCTACCAGTCACATCTGATAAGTCAACCAGAGCACCTGATGAGTTGACTTCCCACGACTATAAAGGACACTCTCAAACTAGAAAACATGGCTCTTCTGGATGGCTACTGAGGGAGGGGCCAGAGAGCACACGAGAGCTCCCATCTGTTGATTCACTCTCCAAATGCCTGCATCAACTACAGCTGGGCCAGGCCAAATTCAGAAGCCTGAAAATCCATCCACATTTCCCACATGAGTAACATGTACTCAGGTACTCAAGATATAATCTACTGCTTCCCAGGAAGCACATTAGCAGGAATCTGGATCAGAAGTGGGGTATCTGGAGCTCAAATTAGGCACTCAGTTAAGGCATGTGGACATCTCAAGTGGAATCTTAATGCACTGTACCACAACACTCATCCCACCCACCAATCCCTTCTTACCCAATTGTGAAGGAATACGCTTCCTGGGGTACATCTGTCAGTTCAGGTTCCTCAGGAAGCAGACACCATACATTTCAAGTATGACCTTTATTGAAGGCAATATCCGAAATAAAACGGGATGAAGACTGACATCCAGGAATGGAGATGAGAAATAAAGGAAGATTGTAGGGAGCAACTCGGACTAGACTAAGTTACTGGAATTAAGACTTATTCTATGCATCTGCTCTCCCACAATATGGCGCTGAGAAGGGAGAAGCAGCTTCTACACAGCTGCCTCCAGTTCAACCAATAAACAGCAGGACCTGCTCCTGATTGGAGGAGAGCAGCGTACTCGGCGTGTGGGTAGCAGAGTTGGGATTGGCGGAAGAGGACTATCAAGGAGGAGAGAGACAACATGCACGTGGAACATCTAAAGGGAACATCTATCTGAAGGAACACCTGTGCAGCCCCCGAGAGAGCCGGCCGGCAGTGTGCCGCTCCCCCGCGGAAGTGGGGAAAGTGGCAGGGGGAACCGCCCCTCCATGGAGGTGGAAGGGACGGTAGCCAACCCGGGAAGAACCAGCAGCAAACCCGGGGAGGGCCGAGCAGACAAAAGAACAGCGCAGGGTCCTGTGTCGTTCCTCCATGAAGACAGGGAGTGACAGAAGATGATGTAGGAAGAGGTTCAGACTGTAGTACAGCTCTGAGCCAATCTTAGCCACCCCATTGGGAAGCCTCAGTATGGAGAAAGGTTGTAGATGAGTCCTATAGTGAATTAAAAAAAGGGTCCAGACTCTAGTATGTCCATAATGCTCAGCATTGACTGGGAACAGCCTGAGTAGTGTGGCCTCAGTTCAAATGTTGCAGTAAAACTTGAACGTGCTATGGCTGGGCTCTTTAAGTCATATCATTAGTTACATCAGCTTCTTTCTTGAAGAGAGATCTGAGCATCACACATCCATGATTGTCCCAGTAGGCAATAAAGCTCTCCATAACCTTGGTCATGGCCTAATACCTAGGTGTGGGATGTATGCCAATATCAAAAAATGTATAGAATCTTCCAGGCAACTAAAGACAAACAGAAGGCAGCCTAACTTCTAGAGCCATCTTAAGTAACAGAATCAATTACCTGTTGGGAAAATAGGGGGAATCTTAACCTGGACGAATTTATCACACATATATGCAGCGAAGATTCAAAACATTCAGAGGCCCACATACGGGAATAGGAAGCAGGGTTTTCTAGAACTCTGAGCAACTAGAATATATACTATAGAGTAGGGCTGGGCTTTCTTGGCCTCTGCATTAGGGGAGGTTTCCAGATATTATTCATGGCTTTTTTTATTTATATCATAATCAACCTCCAGTGTCTCTCATGGCAATATAAGAGATCAACCTCATAGTCTTTCAGAGTGGGTAATGAAACATAGCATCCACACATTGGGATAAGGAATGAGTTACTCTATGGAGGGTGGCTGCTCCCCACCCCCCCCCCAAAAAAAAATCAGTGATCTCATATAGAGCTCCACAAAATTTGCAGACTTAAGGCAATTGAGCCTGGAAAGGACTGGAGTTGAACATTTGGTGGTGAGTCAGAACAGTGAACTATTGTCAAATGGATTCAGTCACAAGCTTGTACCCCATCCCTCTGACCATGCCAGTGGATGTAAATAATGTACTGAACACCTGCAGACCAGTCATCTGCTCCCCAAATCTGACATTCTGCATTTTGCTATGGTTTAAGTGTGTTCCCCATAGTGCATGAGTTGGCAACTTAAACCCCTGTGTGGCAGTGGTCAGAGGTAGGACTTATAAAGGCCACTAAGTCATGAAGACTTTGCCCTTATGAATGGATTAATTCCACTGTCACAGGACTCACTTTTCATGGAGCAAATTCCTAATAAAAAGATGAATTAGGCCTCCTTCTTTGCTTTTTCTTGCTCACTCTCAACTTTTCTTTCCAACACAGGATGATTCAGAAAAGAGATTGTATCTAGAGGCTAACCCCCTGACATAGGACATCCCAGTCTCCAGAACCATGAACCAAACTCATCTCTTTATGAATTACCCAGTATCTGGTGTTCTGTTACAGCAGTACACCTTTCTAGAATCCTGTCTCCCTCATCAAAACATGATGGGCAATGGGAGGCCACACATCTGCTAACTGTTTTATGTCTCTATAAATTTCTCTCTCAATAACTGCTTTTCCAAAAGGCCTGCTATGTATGTTCTGGGGTCATGTAGTCTTGTTTGCAATAATCTTCTCTCTGTATATAAATACACTGTGGAAAGTTACACAAGAAATCAATAAAAGTTGAAAACCCAGAAGGAATAGGGTAGTTGGTAGATGCAGATATGAGGAAAATAGAGAGCTCTCATTTTTTATAATTGGTATTTGAATAATAAAGCTATGTAATCAGGTCAGGCATTTGGAGATGTCATTAAGATGTTACTTGAGATGCAAGCTAAATCAGTAAGTATCAGAAAATAAATGTAGAAATAAACAATTCAAGTAAGTGCCACACATTTCCCCCTTGTGCTCCAAATTTCACATCAAGGACTTGAAAATGACATCAACAACCACAAAAATGAAAGCACACCAGGTGCAACAGAGAAAACATCCCAAAAGTAAAACAGCATCATGATGACAAAGGATAGTGCACAGGTTTTCTTAAATAACACATCAGGATGCAATCTTCATTGAATTTAAAGAAGTTTTTTAAACCTAGAGAGGAAAATTAACTAAAATAAGAAAAATTTCTACTGCTTGTGTGTGATAGAAATCTAAACATCACACAGATGGATCCCCTATTGGAAATTAGGAAGATACAATTTACATTTTCCTCCTAGCTCTTTATAGCTTAAATGGGGAGACAGACAACTAAGAGGGTAATTAAAATACAGCGTGATATCGTATATAAAAAATTCCAGAAATGCTGTTGATCTAAATGTGAAAGAAAAAGCAAAGAAAAACTCTAGAAGAAAATATCCAAAATTTTCTCATCAACTTTAAGGTAGGAAAAAAGGTTTTAGAGTAAAAAATGTTCTCCACAGAAGAAACAATAGATTGGATAACATTAACAATGAAAAATTCTGTTGATCAAAAGATACAACCAAAGGAATAAGAAAATAAGCCACAGAGAGTATTTCTATTGCATGTACATGAAAAATCACTGCAACAAATCAGTAATACAAAGAAATATACTCCAACAGAAAGCTGGGCAAGAGACAAATTGTCATCCACAGGACATCTACATGAACAGTAAACATCGAGCTTCAATGAGATACTTATAGACAGCCAACAGAATGGCTAACCATTGGATAATACCCACTGTTGATGAGAATTGGAAACAATTGGAATCTAAACACACCTGGAGAGAGAAAATTGGTTGGAAAAAATTATTTTGGAAAATTTTCAGTAGTGTCTACTGAAGCCAAATATTTGCCTATTCCAAATTCCTAGATATGTACACAAGATAAATGAGTACTTATTTCCACCAAAAGATGGAAACAGAAATATTCATAGCACCATTATTTTCAAAGAAACAAAAACAAAAAAGCAGCATTAATGTCCATCAATCAAATGGATAAATGCGTATTGATCTATTCATACAATGGAATACCAATAATGAAAATAGAAGAACTACAGCTACGAACACAACACAGAAAAATCTCATAATATTAAGTAGAATAAAATTATACATACTGCATGATTCCACGTGAAGTTCTAGAATAGGCAAAACTATAATATTTTTTTTTTTTAAACTTTTATTTAATGCATATAAATTTCCAAAGTACGACTTATGGACTACAATGGCTTTCCCCCCATACCGTCCCTCCCACCCACAACCCTCCCCTTTCCCACTCCCTCTCCCCTTCCATTCACATCAAGATTCATTTTCGATTATCTTAATATACAGAAGATCAGCTTAGTATACATTAAGTATGGATTTCAACAGTTTGCTCCCACACAGAAACATAAAGTGAAAAATAATAGATGATTTTTTTAAATGATGATGAAATCAGAGCAGACCTATTGTCATGTTTAATCCCAGTGAGAGTCAAGTTGGGAATTGATAATTTCTTTTTTTTTTTTTTTACAGAGGATCAGTTTAGTATGCATTAAGTAAGGATTTCAACAGTTTGCACCCCCATAGAAACACAAAGTGAAATATATTGTTTGAGTACTCGTTATAGCATTAAATCTCAATGTACAGCACATTAAGGATAGAGATCCTACATGAGGAGTAAGTGCACAGTGACTCCTGTTGTTGACTTTACCAATTGACACTCCTGTCTATGGCATCAGTAATCTCCAAAACTATAATATTGAAAATCAAAATAAGGATTACCTTAGACCTGAAGGAACTGATAGAAGAAAGCATTAAGAGGGCTTCTAGGGTAACAGTATGTTCAATTTTTTGGCCTGACTGGTTGTTATGGGTCTATTAACTTCTGGCTAAGTAAGCTGTGCAATTTGATCTGTACATTTTTCTAAATGAATATTATTCTTAAATGTAACATTTAAAAAATAAAGCATAATGAGTACTCTAATAGAGCTGAGGGACCACATACAAAGAAGTGCCAACGTTGGTTTAGGTGATTGAAAAAATCTTTCTCCCCAGGTGGCTATGCTGAACCCTGGAAGATGACAGGAGTGATCTTGGTCAATGACAGTGAGAGAGACTGTAGTGCCTTCTGGGAAGTGTAACTATTTTCTATAGATGAAACACAGCTTTGGGGTTGTAAGGGATAAGAGAGAAGAGAGGAGATGGAAGAGCTAAGAGGATCCAGATTACAAAGGGCCTCTTAAGCCTTGTGAGGGAATTTGGACTTAGTTCTTGGAGCAAAAAAGGAGCTTGTTTCAAATAGAAATGTGAGTAGTTTTGCACCTGAAACCATCATTGTATCTGACACAGTATTGAAAATAGAAGATGGGAACTAGGCTAAAATCAGAGTCTGGCAGACCAAAGTGGAGTCCTTTAAAAAAAAAAAACTAGATATTTTCCAATAGTCCCTAGCAAATGACTGATTATGTATGAGGGGTTAAGGGGGATGGAGGGGTCTGGGAAGACCTCTGCATCATTTTCTGAGGAGAGAACAGTAAATGATGAAAATCTGGGAAGGAAACAGTGTTGTTCATGGACCAGCCATAATTGATCCTTCTGTATGTCAACACCACAGCAAGAGCCTAAACACCCCAAATGGACTCTTACTTTCAATAGCACTTTTATAAACCTCTTAGTTTCACACCAACCACCTCATTTCAGTCTCTCAGTAGGTTCTAACATAGTTGTCCAGACATTATGAGTTCCCGTAGTAAACTGTGTAACTCACAGACGTGTGTACCCAGCCATTTAGAGTCAGCAAAACACATGCCATAGGACAGGGAAGTGTGGAAGTAAAGCTCTACCCTTACCTCTTTAGGAGTCCACCGATGAGCACTGGAGAAAGCTACTCTTCAACACCATACTTCTTACTCCATGAATCTTACCGGAACCGCTGAGATGGTCAGCCAAGAAACTGCATGACAACACACTCTGAAACATAAGAGTAGTGCAAGAAGGCTCTATTTTTCTTACCTCTGAGAAGCTTCTGTAAAAGAGAAACCTTAAATGAATGATTAAGCATTTTCATGAACTAACCACAGCCCTTGTTTTCTCTTACAATCTAAGCCAACAGATTATCATCCTTGGCCTTGGCTTGTGGAGCTATGCTAATTTTCATGGCTTCTAAGGCCTACTTTATTGATTTTCTATAAGGGCCAGCTGTGTTCAGACACATAGGTGGCATCATTATTTGTCCAACAGCACTGAAACCAACTCATTGACAGCTTCATCACTTTGTCATAGATGCCCAAATGCAGGGCCTTGTCAACACTGGGGACATTTTGGCATCTCATACTTAATGTTCCCCATTAACCCACAGATACACATTAGGGTGATGAATTCTGTGTCAACTCATTTTATTTATCACCTCTAAGATGAGCTGTTAAAGGACCACAATTGTCAAATTCCTCATATATCTGCCATGAGCCAAAGAGTAAGCAAAAGTCCATAATAGCTGACATTTGAACATATTCTTTCTGGAAGCTAAACAGCTGAAAGTTGCCATTTCTCTAGGTTTAATATGAAACCAAATTTAAAACTAAATAGTATTACCTCTCAGCCTTTTTGCTAAGATCAGGTGTAAAACTAAATAGTGTCCTAATTCAAAAAAAAAGTACATTAAGAGGTAAATGTTAATATCATTGCACTACCTGAGCATAGTGTGCTCACATGAAGTAGGAGGAGAGATTTAATTATAAATCAGCTTATCTATAAACATTTAAAATTAATAAGATCCAAAGACCTGAAATAAATGAATAAAGTATCTAATCACAAATGTCAAAACTCAGTAGATTTGGTATCCATTAACAGGTCCTCTAAAACATAAAATCCAAGGCTTGTCATCAAAATCGATGTTATGTCTGTTTCTACCAATTGTTTGAATAAATTTATGTGTGTAAAATAGTACATAAGTGGACCTGAGTCAATCTTTATAATCTGTAATCCATAAACCTGTAGCAAAGGCAAACTTAGGATAGAATCGACTTCATCTTAAATCAGCAATGGGTAAGTTTCAGGCAGGAGGTTATTACAGAAGACTTGGAGCAGGACATGGAAAGAGACAGTGGCCAAGCAGCCATTGATCAGAGGGTAGTTACACCCAAGGAGAAGCATGATGTTCCAAAAAGTAACTTAATCATCAACATTCACTTGAAGATGTCAGAACAGAAACAGCATTCCCAAGAGGGTACTTCAAAAAGTTCATAGAGGGTGGGTGTTTTGTCCAGCTACTCCTTGGGACTCCTGTATCCCCAATCATATTGTCAGGTTCAACCCCAGGTTTCCTTTGTGTTCCAGGTTCCTGCTAATTCACACCTCGGGAGGCAGCAGGTGACCCCTGCCACCCACATGGAGACCTGGATGGAGTTGAGTCCCTGATTTCAGCCAGGCCCAGACCCAGCTTCTGTGGCCATTTGGGGGGTGAATTAGTGGATGGAAGCTTGCTTTCTCTCTCTCTCTCTCTCCCTCCCTCCTTCCCTCTGTGTGTGTATGTATGTGTTACTCTGCTTTTTAAGTAAATATACGTAAATAAAGCCTTTTTAAATTTCACAAAATGGAATTTAAAAATGTTTCTTTGGGGGCAAAAAAAACCTGAAGTCCACACATGTGAAGAATCTTCCTAAAAAAGGCATGGGACAGGAAATATGCCACAGCAGGTTTAGTACCTACTTGGGACACCCACCCACTTTCTATACTGGAGGGTCAGTTCAAGTCCCTGCTACTCAATTTCCAATACAGCTTCTTGCTAACACATCCTGGAATGCATCAGATGATGGCTCAAATATTATGCCCCATGTTATCCATGTGGGAGACCTGAATGGAATCTTGACCTCCTGGCTTCAGTCTGGCCCAGCCCTAGCTGCTGTGAGCATTTACAGAGTGGGCCAGCAGAAGGAAGCTTCTCTTTCTTCTTGTCTGCCTTTCAGGTAGATGAAAATACACATTATTAAAAGTTCATGACAATGCATATTATAAAAAAATCTATGTATGCATGGCTTTCAAATTGTTTACACCAAAAGAAATTTCTCCTTTAATTATATGTACTTTATTGAAGTACCCTTTTATATAACTGTCCTTAAAGAACCTTAACATTGTCCATCTTACAGAGAAACGATCTGAGCATTGAGAACTTGAGAAACTGAACCAATGTTGCAGGGCTATTTAGGGGCTATGCTATGAATAGAACTCAGGGTATCTCAAATCCTCTTTGGCACTCTTTGTACCACCTGTGCTGTATACATTGTAGTCAGGGGTTCCACAGATTCTTGTTACACATAATATGTGATTAAGATACTGTGTCAGTTGCCATAAGAATGATGTAACACTATCCGTCCTCATTCGGATTGAATAAATCAAATGATATTTACCAAAAAAAGGCATTGTCCATTGGGACTTTAACATCACAGGGGCTAAGTCATCCATGTCATTCCCCTCCAAATATGACACTTCTCTAAATATACAAGTATGTTTGGGTGGGAATCCAAGCTATGGCACACATCTGGACCACCTGGGATAGCCGATCTTGGCAAATGTTATCTCCACAAGCACTTCCTACTCTCAAAGCCACAACAGACCAACCACCATGAACACAGAGCTACTTAGCAGAAGACTTTGTGGTCAGGATGTTTTTCATTGCATTTTGCCAAATAAATTTTTCTGTCCTCACTGCTCAAGGCTGCCCACTTTATGTGCCAACATCTCAGCTTTTGGACCCTATTATTATGTTCTCTTTCAAGGCAGACAGGAAAGAGGATGGACAGAATGACTTGGACATAGGGTAAGACCTTGGTAAATAATCAGGGCTATTAGAACCTATTATGACATCATTAAATATCCAGGAAAATCTGTGCATGTATTGTTAAATGTGCCTCCATTTTCACTCAAAACTGCCCTCTCCTTTTAAATGCAAGTAACTCTATACATGTATTGGTATAACAAATTTCTGATTTAGATGATCAGATTTCATTCCACATCAATAGGAGGGAGAGGTGAACTAAGAACCTTGGACGCTTGTGGCAGGGGTGAGGTAATCTCTGTGATAACCTCCAAGCAGTCCGATTCTGTGAACGAGAACTCACTGAAGGAGCAGCAATTCTGTGCTGGCAGATTGGCTCTGTACCGCCTTCTCTGAGGTAATAACCATAATCACCCTCATAATCATTAAAGCAGCTGATATTTATTGGGGGCTTTTATGTTCCAGACACTTAACTGAGAGTGTGATACTGTTGAGGCCAAAGGCAGGTCCTTTTGCAACTCAATCTTCCGTTATGACCCCTGCTGGGCTTCAAGGGTTCAAAGCAGATCTTGGTATATACATCTTGTTTGCCCCTGTAGAAAGGTGGACTGATTCTCTCCTTTGTAGAGGTGTCAAGATAAAATACATTAATTCTAAACATGATATGCAAGCTGGTACACATTTATGCCTGCAAATTCAGGTTTACATACAAGAAACATCACTTGTTTTGATGATTTCAACTTTTCAAGCATGGATTGTACCACCTAGGTCTCAATCTTGTCTGGCCTCAATTTCCTCATTTATAAAATGGGGTGCAAAATGCCATTGGGATTTCATAACAGATGAATTATCAAAGTCCGCAAAATCACTGTCATATAGCACCTGTAACCTGAAGGCTGGTCAGATGTTTACATTATTGTTTCCAAAAATATTGATGAAATAGGTCTCTGTGGAGTCCTGGCATGGTGAGATGCAAGGAGGGGTGGTAAACTTCAAAGTATTATTACCAGGTATTGCAGAGAAGGTCTCTCTGTTTGCTATGGCTTGAATATGGTTCGTCTCCAAGAGGCATGCTAAAATGTAGTCTTCAATGTAATGGTGTTAAGAAATGGCAGAGCCTTTAACAGGTGATTAAGTCAGAGGTGGATGAAGTTCTCATGGGACTGCATTAGTTATCACAGAAGTCAGAAGTTACAAAGTGAGGCTGCCCTTCCTGTTTTTGTCTTATAAACATGCTGGCTAGCCCTTCCACTGTGCCACCACACTACAACAAAGCAAAAGGCCCTCACCAGATCCAGCTGCCTGATCCTGGATTTCCAGCCTTGACAACCATGCACTAAACAAGCCCATTTCTTTTACAAACTATCCAGTCTCTGGTATTCTATCACAGCACCAGAAAATAAACAAAGACACCCTGGGGCAATGAGGTTCTCCAAGCCAAACAGCCTCACTGTCTAGGAGCCACACAGGAACCAAAAACCTTCCTGTAAGGCTGTATACAGGCCTATCTCCTCCATGTACAACATGGCCACTTTCTGGGCCCTCACAGAAGCATTCCCAGAGAGGCAACTGCAGGACGCAGGGGCAGTTGCACACCTGGCCCGCTTATCTTACAAAGCATCAGCAGATCAGAGACAGTGTGCCCCAACTACACAATGCCTGCCACCTCACTCCCTTACTCCATGTATCACACAGGGGTCGCTCTTGGGCACATCTTTACTGGAGCTGAATAGGAGAGGAAAATCTATAAGGTCTAGTTCAGTCTGGCCAAGCTGACACATTGCTGAGTCACCACAGACTCCATCAGGCCTTATTCCCCAAGGCAAAGCCAAGGTCCATTTGGAAAGAAAGCACTTAAGTAGGAGTGTATTTGGGTGTGTGTGCTTGTGTGTGTGAATCAATAGAGCTGTAAAAGTATAGGGTACTTTGAAATAGCCAGCTCCGCTGTGACATAGTGGGTAAAGCCACTGCCTGCAGTGTCGGCATCCCATATGGGCGCCAGTTCCAGTCCCCGCTGCTCCACTTCTGATCCAGCACTCTGCTATGGCCTGGGAAAGCAGAAGATGGCCCAGGTCCTTGGACCCCTGCATCTTTGTGGGAGACCCAGAAGAAGCTCCTGGCTCTGCATAGGCACAGCTCCGGCCATCGCAGCCCATTAGGGAGTGAACCAGAGGATGAAAGAGCTCTCTTTCTCTTCTCTGTGTAACTCTCAGATAAATAAATCCTTTAAAAAAAGTAAGATATAGCCAGCCTCGACTCTGTAGTACTTTACAGTCTTCATCTCTGCTTTTTACAAGAATCCTATGTGAATGAAGTAGGATCACACACACTCCTCTGATTAAAAAAAAAAAAAAAACTGACTCAGAAGGTAAGTACCTACTAACATAACTATGATTTGAACCGAGATCTCATCTTATATTCAAGAACCTAACTATTCTGCCACCTGTCACGTGATCTTCTCATTGCCTAAATCCCAAAATAATTCACCAATGGCTGATTTATAATGTGTTTACTATATGTACACACACACACACACACACACCATACAATGTAGATATGAAATGAATCCAGTTGTGAGGGTTTCAGATTTTCAGTTCGGGATTCTACAGGAAGTCAGACCCTCCCCTAGTTTTATAAGCTTTCAGTGTGTCCTGGATTTTGCTGCCACCTGGAAGACACAAAAAAGCCAGTTTCCTAAGGAGGATGATTGCTGCATCCCTCAGGGCCCTGCCAGTACACAGGTGGATACTCACGTGCTCCAAGTAGGGAGCATGCTTAATAAAAGGATGAGCTGCAGCAGTGGGCCAGGTTTAAGGGAACCAGCAAGGGTCAGCTGAGGACTCAAAGATGAACAGGAGGCAGAAGCGGATACTATGGGAGGAGGCAGGGGGAAGGGTCAGTACCAGATTACTAGCAAGAGCTACAGTGGAGGGGGAAGCCACTCTGCCATGGCTGAAGCTGTGGCCCCAGCTTTTTCAGGCCAATGATCTCCCACCAGTGCTTCCTTCTAGTAGACCCAACAGGGAACAGAGAGCAAGAGAATCCAGGGGAAGTCATCTTTCAAGAACCACTTCCTGGAGCACAGGCAGGACACAGAATGGGTCTAGAGAGATAAAGGGAACTCACAGATCATCTTAGTAATCACCAGACTCAGGCCAGGTACAGTGTAGTCCAATCAACAGCTGCAGAAATACAGGCAGAATGCAGGGACAGAGCATTGTCTGATATAAAACCCTGCTCCATCAGTAATGCAACATCCAGATCCCATACAATGTTGACAGCAGGGGCTGGGGCCATGCCTGCTTTAAATAGTGATCCATGATAGATGGTCCTTGCACGCTGATATAAACTTTATTTCTCCTATTTTTCTACAACACTAAAGAAGCCATTGAAGAAACTCCAGAATCAGAAAAGTTTTAGGCTCTTGAATCCCCTGTCAATCCCTTGGCAGATCCCTATACATCGCAGAGTTGCCACAAAAAAATAAAGCAGTAACTTTATTTTTAAGCATGCATGGAGAGGCATAAAAATATCCAACATAAAAATAGGACTGCAGTTTATTAGCAATGTGGCTCCATGTGAACTGTTCATCTGCACTGGCTCAACATTCCCAGAGAACATGCAGGGAAAACAAGTAGGCGGAGAAGCCCAAGATCTTAGAGCTTATACAGTGGCTTGGACTTGCCTAGGGGATCAGTCATTTCTCCCAGGTAAATCAAGTGCTGAGAAACAGGAAGAAAATAATCCTTCCAGATACAAGAATGCAAATGACAGAGACTGGAGAGAACACAAAACACCAGGTGCTAATCAAAGAAACAAACATATACATGTGGATACAGCAAATCCATTTGTGGAAAAATGGAACGAAAAAGTAAGTTTACTTTGTTGTAAAACTTTTGAAATTCATATAGTTTTTTCATAGGAGGACTGTCCACAATCTTTTGAAGTACCTGTGTGTGTATGTGTTTTACATGGATTAAATATAAAATTCTAAACTAAGAGTTCTTAGGTGTCAAACTTACAGCATGAGAAAAGCCACTGTCTACAAACACTTTGAGACAACTGATAGAAACAAACAGTGCTGTTTACCTAACAAGGTCACCATGGGAGACGGGGAAGGTGCCAACCCCTGCAGTAAGATCCGGGCCCACCAGGCCAGAGCTCTGCCTGAGGTAATGGCAGGCCTTCATTGCCCAAGAGAGGGTCAAAGTGTTTGTCACACTGATGGCATCCTAAGGCACTGACCATTCTAAACTGCAGGCGCTCAGTCTTCTCAGGCCTGAGTGTAACTTGCTGTTTTTACTTCTTGTTCTGCCTGCTGTGCAGCCCATGCTATCTCTGTGGAAATCAAACCTGTCCTGAGACAGGTTTTTACTCCTAAGCTAGCTTTTCCTTAAAAGTTTTCTTTTTAAATTTTTCCTATGATATGGCTTTTGCAATCCACAAGATAGATTTAAAAGACTAAAAATCTACATGTTGCCTTCCACCACTATTCCTACCATTATGACCAAGTGCTGGATCCAAGCAAGACCTGCAGCCAGCTGGGGAGATTCTTTGATTCCTGCCTCTGACTCAATCCTGTTTCTGCTACAAAGTAGGACAGTGAGACACAGCAGGGGCAGGACTGGCCTCCTTTGCTGCATGTATTCCTGTACTGCAGAACGGAGTTCCTTGAACTCCAGAAGTTCCCAGCATGCGGGACCAGCTCTGCGCAGCCTCCCTGCTGATGAGCTCTCTTAACCACCTGTCAGCCGACAGGTGTGAGGAATGACTATAAAGCCTAAACTTCATTTTGACCTATGCCTCAGCACCTGTGTAGTAATCCTGTTATCCAGCATATTGAGTACAAGGAAGAAAATAATATCACATGGCTAATAATACTATGGAGATTCACTCTTTCGTCAGATCCAGCTGTTTCACCTCTGGTAAGACTTCACTCATAAGACTTCAAATACTTCCATAATTCCTACCTGAACATCTCTCAGTGCTATCATTTGAATATAATTGCCCCCCCCCATACACTCACAGGATTTTAAATCCCAAAGTCCTAAGTTAATGGCACGAAGAGGATGGAACCTCAATCTAATGATTCTGTTTAGAGGTGGGGCCTAGCCAGAGGTCCTTGCATCACTGCCCTCATGAAAGGGTACTTATAAAGGTGTAAGTCAGTCTCAGTACATTTTCTCCCTCCCTCCCTCCCCCTCTACTCCACCTGCTCCTCCCCCTCTACTCCCCCTCCCCCCTTCCTTGCTCACCATGTGATTCTACCTCTGCACATGCTCACCGATTTCCAAAGACCAAACCAAAGAAGTCACCCTATCTTGATATTGAACCTCTAAAGCCGAATAAGCCTTTCTATTTATAGATGTGGTTGCTGTTCTAAAGCTGTTGTGTCATGAATAGCTGACTAATGCAGTCAATGACTGCATCCTTCTATGTCTCTCACTTCTCCAAGTGCATCTCCAAGCAGGACTTCTCTGCTTATTTGGCCACATTCCTTTTCCAAATGCAGTTACAAACCAACTGCTGTATTGAGAACAATCAGAAGAGAAAGAAGCAGGATGAATGATTTGGAATTGGCCTCAGGAAGTCAAAAGACAAAGCTGAGAAAAACTGAAGTGGAGAAAAGTAAGGTAAACATTCTCTATAACTGGCAAGGATATTTTAGGAAAACAGGCCCTAATTTAGACAGCATGAAGGCAGGCTTTGCCTTCCACACACAAAAAAAATTAATAAATAACTAAATCAAGGCCACCTCCTGATCAAATCAATTGATGTTGGGCCCTCTTGAAATAAAGACCTTGTGCAGGCTCATTTTATACAAATATTTAATTAATAGATTTCTTCATCAAACATAAGAATTAAGCATCACTCACCAGACACTCTGAAATTAGATTATTTGCATCTTAATTTGCTTTTGACACCACTAATTTATCCCCCCCCCCCCGAAAGAAACCGTTTGCTAATTTATTTTTAATAGGTCAGTAATTTAGCTTTATCTATTTCTTATTCTGCTTGGCAGACTGCAATGCCTGCAGCTCACCAGCCAGCGCCTATAACCTTTAGGCATTGTTGTCTGCACAGTATATTAAATTTTAATTTATCCAGACCAGTGTGAGAAGGAACATCAATTAATTTCCATAAGGGTACCAAGCTAATGCTTCTTCCTCTCTGCCCTCTGCCCCTAGTAAGAGTGAAATTTAAATTAAAGAAAAGGACAGTTGTGAAGAATCTAGATAAAAGCAAGAAATTCTCTCTCATATTACAGTCGGCTGCCTCAAGGCACCTTCCATCTCAACCAGTGGCCTTGATATCATTACTGTAATGAAAATAAGTAAACATTCTTCTATGGGAACCTGTTAGCCTTAAGTAGTTATTCGTTAAGTAGTAGTGAATGGAGGGTACCTTTAACTATTGTGTTCACTGTTATATCCTAAGTACCTACAGCAGTACCTGGATGTGATAGGCACTGTTATATGTGCCTGAGATATGTTGTTATCATGCAATAAACACTTGCTGGATGAACTTATTAGAATACTTTATTATGTATAAGCCAAACATTTCTGATGCTCCCTCCAAATTTAGACAACCTTGATTCAAAACATGTAAAAGATGATTCAGAAAGCAGAAGAGACAAAAAGGCAGAAAAAAAAAGAACCATCTAATTGCTCATGACAAATGAATGAAAAGCAGAGAATCTTATCTCCTCGCCTGGGATAGTTTAAAACAATCAAGGCTCTATCAAGAATAATCTGACTGATTATAGGCAGTTCTAAGATGGTGGAATAGGAGGGAGCGTACTGCTCTAGCCCAGGAGAGGATCGTTTTAATAAAATGGAGAGAGTATAGTCTCAGGGAAGAGTTAGGGAGAAAATGGCAGAGGAAACTACCAAAATTAGAGGGACACATGAACCTACCCACGGCTCAGGACTCCAGCAGCTGAGAGCCTACACACCAGTGTTGGAAAGTGAGGTGAGACCAGACCACAGCAGCCCAAGCCACTGGAGAAAAAGCTGCAGGAAAAGCCTAGAGGGAACCCAGCTTAGAGCCCTGTGGGGGAAAGTGTACCAGCCACATTACAGGAGGAAAAAAAAAAAAAAAAAGGGACAGAAAAGGACAGATACGTTTCTCTCTCCCCCATCACTTTGCAACAGCATCCTGTAACAAGCCAATAGAGCAGGCACCACTTAGGACATATGGAACAGCTGCACCAGCTCCTGTTTGTGCCCAGCAACTAACAGATGGGAGGCTCCTGACTCTGGTGGGAAGAACTAACAGGGGACTAAGAGCTTGTGAGTATGTGAGGCTTCCGTACCGAGACTGTGGAAAAAAAAAACTGAGGGTGTGGCTTGGAATCTGAGCAGTCTCAGTGGGATACTCCACATGCTCAGGGCTTCCTGGTTACCTGGTGAGGGACATTACTGGGGAAACTTTTCTTACACTGAGGACTGCACAGATCCTTTGTGTGGTCCTTGGGACAGAGCGGACAAATATTACACTCAATGGGGCTAGTGCTCAGGCACTAGTCTCCATTGACGAGGGGAGTTCAACTGAAGAATTTCCCTCCTGATTGAAGAGAGAGAGGGAGAGAGAGAGAGAAAGATTTACCATGCCAAACCTAAGTGTGTCACCTTAGGCATACACTTAACCCTGGATGTCACTCCCCCTCTTCGTGGAGGAACGACACAGGACCCTGCGCTGTTCTTTTGCCTGCTCGGCCCTTCCCGGGTTTGCTGCTGGTTCTTCCCGGGTTGGCTACCGACCCTTCCACCTCCATGGAAGGGCGGTTCCCCCTGCCACTTTCCCCACTTCCGCGGGGGAGCGGCACACCGCCGGCCGGCTCTCTCGGGGGCTGCTCAGGTGTTCCTTCAGATAGATGTTCCTGGTGCATGTTGTCTCTCTCCTCCTTTATAGTCCTCCTCCGCCAATCCCAACTCTGCTACCCACACACCGAGTACGCTGCTCTCCTCCAATCAGGAGCAGGATCAGCTCCTGCAGGTCATCACTCAAGTTGGCGAGAGGCAGCTGCGTAGAAGTTGTTACTCCCTTCTCAGCGCCATATTGTGGGAGAGCAGATGCATAGAATAAGTCTTAATTCCAGTAACAGTCTAGTCCAAGTTGCTCCCCACACCTGGAGAACTGAACAGAGACCTCTCTGGCCACACCTACTACAAACCTGTAGATGTTCACTAAAAGCAGACATTCCACTTATCTTGTAGAATCACAGTACAAAGATAAAGGCCGATACAAGAAAAAAAAAAGTATCTCCACAAATGCCAAAAAACAGGAAACAAGAAAAAGGAAGACAACATGACGTCCCCAAAGAACACTTCAATACTAGATTGTGAAGATAAGAAATATAAGAAATGGCATTCAAAAAACTGATCATAAGATTATATAGAAGTAATCAGAAGCAAATGCATGAACTACTAAAATCCATACAGGACATAAAAGAAAATTTCTCCCATGAAACTGAGATCTTAGAGAAACCAAAATGAAAAGAAAAAGTAAAATAAATAAATCTTAAAAATAAAGACCTTTTGGTGATATTGATTCTTCTAGTCCATAAACATGGAAGATTTTTCCTTTTTTTGTACCTTCTATTTCTTTGTTTTGTAATTCTCATAAGAGTATCAATTGTTAAATAAGCAACAGGAGTCACTGTGCACTTACTCTGCATGTAGGACTTCTGTCATTAATGAGTTGTACTATGAGAATTAATGGTAAAACTTGTCCTCAAACAGCACTTTATACTTTTTGACTGTGTGGATGCAAACTATTGAGATCTTAACATAGAGTTGGTCTTACATATATAATTAAAAATTAATCTTAATGAAGAATGAGATGGGAGTGTAGGAAGTAGGATGGGAGTGGGGGTGGGAGGGTGGGTATGGGAGGAAGAACCACTATATTCCTAAAGCTGTACGTATGAAATATGTATTCATTAAATAAAAGCTTTCTTAAAAAATAATGCCTCCATATAGATATATCCATATCATCTATTGGGTAAGGAGAGTATAGAAATGATATGACTTGGGGTTGGCATTGTGGTGCAACAGATTAAGCCACCACCTGCAATGCAGGAATCCCATATGGGCACTGGTTCAGGTCCAGCTGTTCCACTTCCAAGCCAGCTGCCTGCCCCTACCACCCACATGGGAGACCTGAAAGAAATTCCTGGCTTCAGTCTGTCTCCTCTCTCTCTCTCTCCCTTACTCTCTCTCTGACCCAGCCCTGGCTGTTCTGGCCATCTGGGGAGTGAACCAGTAGATTGGTAGAAGATCTGTCTGTCTCTCCCTCCTCCTCTTTCTCTCCCTCTCTATCTTCAACCCTGACTTTCAAATAAATGAATCTTTAACCAAAAAGAAATATTTAGCAGCTGGCATTGTGGTGTAGTGGGTTCAGCCTATGCCTGTGACATTGGCATTCCCTTTGGATACCAGTTCAAGAGCCAGCTGCTCCACTTCAGATCCAGCTCCCTGCTAATGCACCTGGGAAAGCAGTGGAGGACAGCCCAAATGTTTGGTCCTCTGCACCCACGTGGTAGATCCTGGCTTCAGCCTAACCCAGGCCTGGCCATTGTGACCATTTGGGAAGTGAACAAACTGATGGAAGATCCCCCTCTTTCTATGTCTCTCTTCTTATAACTCTTTCAAACAAAAAAATAGTATTTAAAGCAAAGAGTAGGAAATTTGACATGCAGTTATGATGCCTGCATCCCATATAGGAGTGCCAGAGTTCAACTCCCACATCAGACTCATTATTCCAGCTTCCTACTAATATAAACCCTGGAAGACATCAGTGATGGCTCAAGTAATTGGGTTCCTGCCACTGTCATAGGAGACTTTGATTGTGTTCCTGGCTCCTACTCTAGCCAAAGCCCAGCCCTGGCTCCTGTGAGGATTTGGGGAGTGAACCAGTAGAATGGATGTTAAAACTATTTGAGGAACAGAGAAATCTCCCCCAAGTATTTTTGAATGAATACACACACACACACACACACACACGCACGCGCGCACGCACACACAATGAAGGTGGCCCAGGATCTGCCATTCTTAAACTCTCAATACTTCTCACCTGCTTTATTAGCCTCTTTATTGGCTTCCCCACCTTCTGACCTTCCCATCCAAGTCCAACCCAATCCATCTCTGCAAATAGTGCCAACCTGGGATCTCTGAAACAAAACATCCACTGCATCACAGCAAGATCAAGACTTCATCAGTGGCTTCCAACTTCTTGACTTGAACCAGATTCAGATTCCTCAGTCAGGCATTGGAGGATGTCCACAGTAAAGCATCAGCTTACCTGTCCAGGGGTCTCCAGTGCCCACTATTCTCTCAGCCAAAACAACTCACTCTTTCGCAAACATTACAAGTGCAAGTATTAGCCTCTATGTGACACACTCCTTGAGCATTTCAGATCTTTAAAAGTTTTGTCACTTTTCAATCCATTTCCATTTTGGTGAGATGAACACCTTAAAAGGAAGCTGTCATTATTTCAGAAAACCCGTCACTGAGTAGGAAGCAAGATCAAGAACTCAAAATCTCAAAGAGAAATGATTATGTGTCTTCAAGGGAAAAAATAGATTTGTTTTTGTTTTACAGTGAGGGGTAAATATGAAACATGGTTGAAGGGATTTATGTAGTGTGAATTAGAACTGTGAGATATGCTAGGGTCAAGGCTGCCATGTGGAAGTGGGATTGGAGTAGGAGTAGGGAGCCAATTGCATTAATCCAGATGAAAAGCATCATGGTCATATCCAAGGACTCACTAGTGGACTTGGTGAGGAACAGTTAGATTCCTGACATGTATTAGATCCACTAGGATCACTGTTGAGCATCTGACAGGAGGTGATCAATCATGGATGAACATATCCACGACTAGCTTGAGCAACTGAGAAGATCAGCAACAGTGTGCAAGGGAAACTGGAAATCAAACATTCCATTTTGGATGATGCTTCAGATGTCTGAAAGATTTCCAAATGGAAATATCAAGTAGAAAATAGGCAAGTAAAAATTACAGCTCAAGGGCCCGTGTCATGACACAGCTATTTTAGCCACTACTTGCAATCCCAGCATCCCAGTTATTCTAATCCCCAGTTGCCCAGCTTGTGATCCAGCTCCCTGCTGATCCACCTGGGAAAGCAGCAGCAGATGATCCAATGCTTAGACTCATGCCACCCATGTGGGAGACCTGGATGGAGTTCTGGGCTCCTGGCTTTGGCCTGGACCAGTTCTGGCTGTTGCAGCCATTCTGGGGAGTGAACCAGAAGATGGAAGTGGAGAAGCCAGAACCCAAATTGTCACTCATATGGGTTGCTGGCATCCCAGGCAGCAGCTAAACCTGCTGTGCCGCAATGCTGGCCTCAGCTAATTTCTTTAAATCCTCTGGAAAACACGAGATTGCATGTTGAAATGTTAGAGTAGGAATTAGCCTTGATAGGAGTATTAACTCTTCCACAGTAATAAGAACCAGAAGAAGGTAGATGTGCTTATGGATCCCCCATTCTAAACAGAGCTTGATGAACCCATAGCTGCAGCTCTTGCAGAGAGTAAGCAACTAAAAATGACAACCTCCACATGCCTCAAATGCCTACAGTCCCCTTAACTCTGACCTCCAGCAACACTACCAGCGTGCTTTTCAAATAAGCAATGTGTGAGTTTGTCTCTAAGAAAGTAAATTCCTTGAGGGGATAAACAACGTTTTACTCAACTCTGCATTCTGTACAGTACTCAGCATAGCATCCAGCTGGGACTAAATCCTCAATTTGTGCTTTTCATTTGAGATCAGAGGATTTTTTTGAAACATTAAACTTTCTACATCACTGGTAGATTATAGAATGTAGAAGAATCTGAGCTGGAAATTAGTAAAATCATAAATGAATTAATCTACCAATAAATTGCATTCCTAATTTAAGGGAACAGTCTCATACAAGCTAAAGAAAGTTAAAGATTAGTTACACAAGGAACAGGCTGTTTGATAATGTATTTGTGACTGAGTCAAACAGCTCAAAGTTAACTTTTTTCTGAAGACTGCACATGGAACATGCTGTAGTGCAAAGCAATAGTATTTGCAGAAAAATCTGTCAAAATAACTTACTCTGGGGTTTGGCATGGTGGTGCTGGCTCCCAGCACAAGAGTCTGGAGCTCCAGGAGTGTGTTATGTCAGATGATGCTATCATGTCTCACACAGACTAACTCATCATGGCCTTTAGTTTAGAGCACATCACCCAGTTTCCACTCCTCAAAATGAAGGAGTAATCTTGGGATTTATAAGAGAGGTTTACACAAAGTAAACAAGGCCAGAGCTAAGAGGAAGATTTAGGGAGAAGGCTAGAGATGATTAAAAAAGAGAAATCAGTCAAGCAAGGCTAAGCTACTTTAACAAAATCTTGAAGTAGAAGGATGTGGCACCTTGTCCAAGGAGGACACGGGGCCAGGGACCTGGGAGGTGAGTAAGAGGTTATGGTAGTCATTGACTGCAAATCTCATATAGTGCGTTTTCTCTTTAGAGTAATTCACATTCCCTGGACTCACTTTTCCAGAGGTGGTAATCTGAACCCTCACTTGCCCCATTAAACAGCACACTTCTCTGCTATGGTTCCCCCATATCTGGATGGCAGTGGTTCTCAACTGCACTTTCAGTTCTCTCATGTGTTTGGATCATTTGGAGCCTGTTCTGCCATATGGGTTTCTAGGCTTGGTGGTACACCAAGAGCCACAGTCTACAGAACAGATCAGACTCTACAGAAAATTCTTAGAATATTAGAATCCAGAACCTCCCTGTAGAATCCCAAAAGTCCGAGTCGAATCCATTGTCTTAGAAAAGGAGAAAAATGAAGCATAGCGCTACTATGTGAGTTGAAGTAGGTCACAGAATTAGGTGCTAAATCAAAAAAAGCAACTACTAACCCAAGAACGTACCTTTGCTATTAGTGTGGATCTCAATTTTTTCACTGATCAGTAGGGATAACAATGATCATTTTGCTGGATGGTGGGGAACAAAATTACTGATGTATGCAAAATATTTAGCATAGTGATCAACTTGATTGAAACATAGACGATGTTTCATAAGTATTCTTTCCCCCTTTTGCCCTTTCTTGTACCCCCAACATGATGTGTCACCTAAGACTATCAGAAAAACAGGTCAATGAAAATCCCAACCTTTTCTAGTTTCAAGGATACTTATATAATTTTCAGACTCCATATTTCCCAAGACACATGTCTCACTATGTTCTAATCACAGTTAGGATATTATGTGGCTTGGAAGCTATTTATGTTGCTTCTGAAATATTGTTTTAAAGTTTGGCAAACACTCAATCGGACTTTCCCCTAACCGTAGTTAGAAATGTGCTAGGGGATTCCAATTCAATCCCATCAAGGTGGCATGTACCAATGCCATCTCACTAATCAAAGTGATCAGTTGCAGTTCACAGTTGATCATAATGATAGGATTAAGAGTCAAAGGGATCACAAACAAGACTAGTGTCTGCTAATACTAACTGATAGAATAAAAAAGGAGAGAATGATCCAACATGAAAAGCAGGATACACAGCAGACTCATAGAATGGCAGATGTCCTAAACAGCACTCTGGCCTCAGAATCAGCCCTTAAGGCATTCAGATCTGGCTGAAAAGCCCATGAGAGTATTTCAGGCATGGAAAGCCAAGACACTCTGGCAAAAAAAAAAAAAAAAAAAAAAAAAAAAAAAAAAAAAAACACAACAACAACAACAACAACAACCACCCAACCAACCCTAAATGAAAGGTCTCTGCAAGTGAGATCCCAGTGGAAAGAACGGGCCAAAGAAGGAGGTACCTTTCTCTGAAGGGAGGAGAGAACTTCCACTTTGACCATGGCCTTGTCTAAACAAGATAAGAGTCGGCAAACTCAAAAGGCTTCCATAGCCTTGGCAACTCATGACAAGAGCCTAGGGGGGATTACTGACGCCATAAACAAGAGTGTCAATTGTTAAGTCAACAACAGGAGTCACTGTGCACTTACTCCCCATGTAGGATCTCTGTCCTTAATGTATTGTACTATGTGAATCAATGGTATATCTAGTAATCAAACAGTACTTTATACTTTGTTTCTGTGTGGGAGCAAACTGTTGAAATCGTTACTTAATATATACTAAATAGATCTTCTGTATATAAAAATTTAAAATGAATCTTTATGTGAATCGAATGGGAGAAGGAGTGGGAGATGGGATGGTTGCAGGTGGGAGGTGTCACTCCCCGTCTTCGTGGAGGAACGACACAGGACCCTGCGCTGTTCTTTTGTCTGCTCGGCCCTCCCCGGGTTTGCTGCTGGTTCTTCCCGGGTTGGCTACTGTCCTTTCCACCTCCGTGGAAGGGCGGTTCCCCCTGCCACTTTCCCCACTTCCACAGGGGAGCGGCACACCGCCGGCCGGCTCTCTCGGGAGCTGCACAGGTGTTCCCTCAGATGTTCCTGGTGCATGTTGTCTCTCTCCTCCTTTATAGTCCTTTTCCACCAATCCCAACTCTGCTACCCACACGCCGAGTACGCTGCTCTCCTCCAATCAGGAGCAGGTCCTACAGTTTATTGGTTGAACTGGAGGCAGCTGCGTAGAAGCTGTTTCTCTCTTCTCAGCACCATATTGTGGGAGAGCAGATGCATAGAATAAGTCTTAATTCCAGTAACTTAGTCTAGTCCGGGTTGCTCCCCACAGGAGGGAGGTTATAGGGAAAAAAACAGCCACTGTAATCCATAAGCTGTACTTTGGAAATTTATATTTACTAAATAAAAGTTTAAAAAACACCAAAAAAATACTGTTTTAAAAAGAGCATTCTCTGCATCTTCCCTCACAGCTGTTCTATCATAGGAGGCCCTCGTGTCCTGGATAAGAGCTCATGGCTCTCAGCAGCAAGAGGAGAGATTGCTCCTCTCCAGATGAAAACTCAATTTGCTGCTCTTTGCAGCTCCCTCGGACCAAGAAGAATTAATGTTCAGTCACATTGGGTAGCCAGAAAGATACACTAGGATCTTGACTATTTCTAGCTAGCCAGCTGGGGCACCAACAATGTAAAAAACATTTTTTATCTATAAATGTTGGAAAAAATGGGCAAGGACACCATAAAATTGGGATCTTAAAATCTGTTTAAGACACAGTCAAGTTCTGTCCCTCTCCGTCTGATGACTCCTCACATACCCTGAGTACACAGCTCCCCAAACTGTAGTCACCACCTTGATGTCCCATCAAGTCCAAGTCATCTCTTACTATATTCTTTAATCCTGAAAATATAAAAAGTGCTTAATATGCCAAGAAATAAAATATTAATAATGCTTATGTAGCTTAACCCAACTTGATCTTGCTTTCTTTAAAGAATCCCAAAAGTTACACTATGGGAACCCAAGCACAGGAAACCTCGAGAGACAGGAGTTAAAATGATTCATTATCAGCCTAGTTGTAAATTTTTAAAAAGCAGCAGCTGAAGGATTTACCAAGGTTATTTAAGTTTCATGGAAAGCACAGTGGCTTCAGTTGTGTCTGGTTTTTGTCTAACTTGAAAAAGGCATAGATTTCAAAAATGAAACTATGCAAATGATTAGTCAGTCATTTTGTGTAAATGCTTTAGGCTTTAGATGTTACTGTGAAAAATAAAGTAAAATAAAACCGATTTAGTACAGCCCCAGTAAGCTTAGTCTGTGGACAGCACATTAAACCCTGAATTACATACTCCAGCAAACCCATCCTAATGAGCCGTCCAAGTCTCTGATGTATATAATATAACTTCTTAAAAATGCATGAATACATATTCCACCCAGAGGTTTGGATGGCTCCTTTGGGTTATTTAAGTTTCAAAGGAGTCCATCAGTCTCCCAGGTACAACATCCTGTGAATGCCTTAAAAATGAAAATTCAGAAATTAGAAACTCAAAATACCTTGAAGGAAAGCTATATATCAGCCAAGGAAGCCACACCATCCAAAGGCAAGGTTGATGAGACATCTGCCCCTCCAAATTTACTGCCTTTCGTCAGTTCAGGGCACAACCTTTAGAACAGCTGTGCCTCTGTTCTCGCCCATCTAATTACATAACTCTAGCTTGCTTTGTTTATAATTAGAATCCAAGAAGCTCCTCTGACTCCTGCCTGTTACATGGGTGTTCATGGATGCTGGCTTGCAGTTATAGAGAGACAGGATGTTCCAAGCACCAAGATGGGGTCCCTGTGGGCGATTTTGCAAGGAGTGTAAAAGGTAGGGGCATCCAAGCCTAAAGAAGTTGCTAAATCCAGAAAGGAAACACTTAGGAGTGAGAAGAAAGAACACATCACAAGAGGCAGTTACAGGCAAGAAGCAGATGATCAGCTTTCTTCCGGGAAGCACAGGAAACATACAGTGCATAACTTAGAGGAGGACTCAAGAGGAGGGGTGGTGAGGGAACACAGGCAAAGGAAGGAGCAAGTCAAGGGAGAGCAGTGCTGATGGGAAATCCTCATTGTACCTATCAATTCATGTAGCTCCTGTTGCAGCTCTGCCAGGTAGAATGAGATGATCCTCATTCTTCAGAGAAGGACACTGTAGTCCATAGTTTCAGAAATCTACCCAAAATTGCACAGCTAAGTAGCATCAGAACTAACACCCAGACTAAGTGACCGCCAAGGCTGCAGGCTGCAGTTGAATCCCTGGCTAGTAATGAATGTGATGGAACCAAGTTCAGGGACTTTGAAGATCAGAGGAAGTTGTCTGGATGAATCCAGAAGCACTATCCCCAGTTCTGCCCTACACACTCTGCCCACTTGCAGAGTTTTCTCACCTGTAAAAAAAAAAAAAAAAAAAAAAAAAAAAAAAAAACACACACACACACACAAAGCCCATTTCCTAGGGTTGTTGTAAGGATTAAGAGAGTTAATATGTAAAGCCTAAGGCACGTGTGCCTGGCACTTTGAAAGCATATGGAATCTACTTGTTAGGTTGCATGCCTAGTGATTCATTTCACTGTACTTGCTTTTCAGAGTTTTATGTTACATGCTAACCACTCTGTGTACATGAGAGCAATATTTTAATTGTGTTTCAAGTTTCTCTAAGCCCTACTTTGGGTTTTGGGCAGCTTTTCCCCCCTCTAACAGTAGACAAGTAAGTTAGAATGGGCTGCTTTTGACTTGAGCAATTAAAGCTAGTGTGCAAATTGCTGATCATGACCCAAATTTGATAAAGAACCTGGGAAGAAACCTAGTTAATTTCAAAGGTGGAGGTCTAACATTGAAATGCATTTGTCATCCCTAAGTTAGATCTGCGAAGAATTGATGTAAAGTAAATCTCAGTTTTGATAGAGGAAAAGGGGGAGAATGAGCTCACCGAATCCAGTGATATCCCTATTTGGCATGAGGAGACAGGATGGCTCAGTAGAGGCATCTGACCTGTACAGGTTGTCATCATCAACTCTGGAATCCCCAGCTCTGGGATGTGGATACAATGTCCACCCCAATATGCCACTGTGCCAGTGGTGACGTTGGCCATGCTACAAAACATTTGGGTATCATTCACTCTCCTTGTAGTCAACAATAAGAATGCAGGTTTTTCATGTTATCAGTTGGATTGTAAGCTCAGTTGAAACACCTGTCTCTAGCCTCCAGGGTCATCTGAGATTACTCAGAGCTCAGATGGAGCTAAACAGTTCTATCACAGCTTCACAGAACTCATGCTTCCACATACAATGAAAGCTGAGGTCCAGCAGCTATCATTCTGCAAACTAAGATGTGAATTCCTGCCAGAGCAGAGTCATCATGAGGGAAGTAATGAGACTGGCTCTTAGTCCACTGTGTTACTATCAGGGAATACCAGAAACTGGTTATTTTTAAACAGAAGTGTATTTGGTTCACAGCTCTGGGAGCTGGAAGACCAACAGCTTTGTGCTGCCTTTGGATAAGGCTCTTCCTGCTATGTTATCCCATTGTAGAAATCCAGGAACAAGCAGAAGAGTAAGAGGGGGCAAGCTCACTTGAATAACAAACCCACTCTCACGTTAACTAACCCACTCTAGTGAAAATGATATTAATCCTTTCATGAGGGCAGAGTACTTAATACCTAATCCACTCTTATTAGACCCCCACCTCCCAACACAGTCACATTAGTAATGAAGTTTTTGACTCAAATTTTGGGCAGAGCCCCCTGCAAACCCATGCAGAAAAAACCTCTAAACTGTACCCCTGCCCCTTTATTCTCCCCCCCTCAGTATTTCTTGACCTTTTAAGATTTCTTTGCTCCTCTGTAAAGATTTTACATTAGAGTATTCAAAGGTGGGAAGGAAATTAAAGATGGCCCACTTTTCTGTTCATTTGCTTCTTCAAATCCTAAGTCCTGGACAGAGGGTGTGTGCCATTTCTTTGAGTTGCCCACACCACCTCAAAAACTGCCTTATACAAATGAGAAGCCAGGTGCCTTTCCATGTACCCAGAGCTGTGCACTCCTCAAGTGACCATGTGCCTTTTTCCTGACATACTGTCATCACATGGGGGATGACACAAAATCAGAGAAGCCCAAGTCATAGTCATAGCTAGATTGGGAGACAGGAAAAGCAGCCATACAGCTGTTCCTTATAAGGGTGATTTGATTTAGCTATATAATTCCTACACAGGGGCAGGCATTTGGCCTAGTGATTAAACCACCACCTGGGATTCCTACATCCCGTATGAAAGTTAGTGGGTTCAAGTCCCAGCTCTGCTCCTGATTCCAGCTTCTCACAGGTGATGCTTCAAGTATTCATGCCTGTGATACCCCTGTGGAAGACACTGACTGTGCTCATAACTCCTAGTTTTGACTTGGCTCAACCTTGGCTGGGGTGGGAATTTGGGAAGTGAACTGGTGGATGGGAGAGGCTCTCTCATTTTCTAGAAAGTCTGACACAGAATCCCAGGCCACATGTATTACACTATAAAGAGGGGAGGGACATTTTCCTTAGAACAATGCTCTAACATCAGGGATTTCAAGGATTATCATCCAAGAAAGGGATGCCTAGTGCAGCTGCAGCTAGGTCAGGTTGAAGCCAAAAGCCAGATCAAGCTGGGTCTCCAACACAAGTGGGAGAATCCAAGTACTTGAGCCAATTACCTCCCAGGGTGTGCATTATTGGGAGATTGGATCCCTCCCTGACTGGCTCTTGCTCTCACTCTCCATCTCAAATTTTTAAAATTCTTTAGAATTTAGAAGTCAAGGAAATGACCCAAGATGACAAAATGTGCACATGCTCGAGGCAGTCCAGAGATTACCTGAAATTCATAGCCGTTGCAGAGGAATTCTGTGTCTCTGGAGGTTGTGCTCTCACGTGGGCTCCTGTCACTGCTGGCCTGGCCTTGTCCTACCGGACTTGAAGATCCTTTATAGTGTTCTTGGTAACAGTCCACCCAGGCTGGCTTCTTGGGTTCTGAGAAGTCCACTGAGCCCAGGATGAAAACCTGCCCCAGTTGCTCCTGAGGCTTGAGGTCCTATCCTCAAGGATAGAGCAATTTCATAGCCAATGCCAGAAGCGCCAGTCCCATAACTTTAATCCATACGATAGAAAAGACAGAAGGAAACAACATCTGCCAAACACAGAGCTTCAAGTGGAATCAGAGAAGGTTGGGAGACAGGAAGCTGTGCAAGAGGAAAGCCTTGAGCCATCAGAGAAGCTAATGGCTCAGGGAGACCTCAGCCTTCTCAGATCACTGACAAGTTCTCCCACCTTCATTGCCTGTGCAGGTTCTGTCTGCAGCAGGACTGCTGAACCGGGCCTCAGACTGGATCATCTTAGAAGCATCCCAGGCACCAACAGCCACTTTCGGGGGCTGTTTCTTCTCAGCTCCATTTGGACAGAGTTTTCTTTCTCCTTCCTTTCTGGGTGCAAGGCTGTCTGCCCAATAGGAAGTGTTTTAAAGCACAGCCCAACCTGTTCTAAATTATAAAATATTGAGTTAATTAACCTTTCACCAGCTGATTACTTTCATCCTTTTTGTTGGCACATTGGGGAAATGTATTAGTGGTTGATAATTAAAGGTATTGAATACACTTTTACACTTCTTCAAATTCTTAGACTCCTGAACTAAGTTGATTAAGAAGAAAAGTGGGAAGTTTCTGTAAGATTTATTCTTGAACACAATTGGGAGACTGCAAATGAACCAGAAAATGGGAAGTTGCACTCACAGTATAATCCATATTTGGCACCATTTTGGAAGAATAATGATAGCTAAGATTTATTGAGTGCTTATTGTGTGCAAGAATAATAAAAGCCTTACATGTACTATCTTATTTAACTCTTTCAATTATCTAAGATATGATCTCCAGTTCCATATTATGGACAATGAAAATTGAAGTTTAGGGTTTGGCATTTGGTCCAGCAGGTAATATGCTATCTTACATGGGAGTGCCTGGGCCTGATTTCCAACTCCACCTCTGCTATGCTAATACACACCCTACGAGGTACTTGGCTCAAGTACTTGGATTTCTCCCACCTGTGTTGGGGACCCAGCTTGATCTCCTGGCTTTTGGCTTCAGCCCGACCTAGCCCCAGCTTCTCTAGCCATTTAGAGAGTAAACCAACAGATGAGGAATCTGGCGTGCTCTCTTGCACTCTCATTCTCACTCTCTTCCTCTCTCTGCCCTTCAAATAAAAATAAGTAAGTTGTTAAATAACTGTTTAGGGACAGGCATTCAGCCACATATTCAGAGTGTCTGGGTTTGACTTGTGGCTCCAGTTCCTCACTGCAGCTTCCTGCTAACACAGACTCTGTGAAGAAGTCTTGCTCAAGTGATTGGGTTCCTGCCACCCACATGGGAGACCTGGCTTGAATTTCTAGCTCCAGGCTTTGGTCTTGTCCCTACTCTAGCCATTGTGGACCTTTGGGTAGTAGACCAGCAGATGGAAGCTCACTCTCTCTGTCTCTCTCTCCCTCTCAGATTTTTAAAACTCTTTACAAATTGAGAAAAAAATTAAAGTTTAGAAATCAAGAAAATTGCCCAAGATGACAAAGTTGGTACATGCCAGAAGGAAGACTTTTGTGAATAGTCTGTCTCCAAAGGCAATGCATTTAATCTTAACCATGTTGGCCTAAATGATGATGCAATCACAATTTTTACAGTTGAAAAGACCTGAGAAATCCATTTACAACTCCAAAATGTATCTTGCTTTCTTGCAATCACTTCCCTGCACTGGTTATTTATTGATGCATAACAAATTATACCAAACATTTATTACACTATCTATGAAGCTCAGGAATCCATGAGCAGCTTAGCTAGAGGGTCTGGCTCAGCGTTCCACATGAGGTTAATGTCAAGCCAGTGGTCAGAGCTGCAGATATCTCAACACTCAACTGGGGCTGGAGGTTCCACTTCCAGGTTCACTCACATGGTTACTGCCAGGCCTCAGCCCCTCACTGACAGTTAGCCAGAGTCTTTGAACCCATCAGATGGGCTTCACCATGGCATGGAGCTGCATTGCCCCAGAGCATGTGATCCAAGGTGGGCAGAGCCCATCGTGAAAGTGGAAGTCCTCAATGGTTCCATCTTAGAAGAGACAAAGTATAAATTTGGCCATTCTATTAGGCACACAGATGAATACTGGTATACTGTGGGATGAGAAGAGGATTAAACAACTGCATACCAAGACGTAGGACTCATTGTGGGTCATCCTGGAGGTTAGCTGCCACCCTTCCTTCTCAACTCTGTCGGTCATCATGGAATGTGTTTATCCATCTCGTCAGGTTGCCTTACCCCACTCATCCTAAAAGACTCACTCAAAAGTAATTTTATGTAAATAATAATCCTAAGATGTCTTTTCCCTGATGAATATATCACAATGATGACACTGTCCTGTGATTATTTGTTTATAAGTCGTCTTATCTTGAGATGTTTCAGAAAGGAAACACAATACTTCAGCAATTTATTTTGGAGAGTGATCCCAGGAACAGAGTGGAAGACTGAAAACAAGGAAACATGAGAGGAAGCAAAAGCAATCCAGGGAGTAGCTATCGAGCTGGCCAACAATGTAGGCCACTGGGCTCCCTCTACTGAGGATGGATCTTCTGAGAGACTGAATAAACTTGGCCTAGAATTATGCATCTGAAAATAAGAAGGGTATTTAGCCTTTAGGTATTGTTCACCAATGATCAAGGATGGGTTCAGGGAATAATGACAATGATGGAGAAAGTGAGAGATACAATGTGTAGCAAGTGTGCTTGGGATACACTTAATGCAGCATTGGTCTACAGCAAATGCCCAGAGCAAAAAGCTAGCATGAGAGACATGAATGTCCAACATGCATTAAGGATTCCATTTTAGGCTGTGGATAATACCTCATTTAGTTTTGTGCCCAGTGCAGAGAACAGATTATAGTATCTGGAAAGGCAGTACCAACCATGCAACCAGTCAGTTAGGAGTTCCCTAACTTATTCAAAAAATATGTACTGAATTCATATTATAAGTCTGATACCATGTGATGTACTGATAATCCCTGGTGAGGAGATTTAAAAATATTTAAAATCCAGCATTGCACAAATACTGACCAATCAAAATGAAAATCAGTCCTTCATGGGCAATAAGCTTGCCCTGGATTGTTCTTTCTTAATTCAAGTCTAGAAACAGTTGAATAATGAGACCTACACCCCATTTTTAATGTGTGGCTAAAGGATGAATCTATTTGGATTCTGAGATGCAGCACGGAGAAGGAAATGTTTTAGGGAGCCTTCAAGAGAGAAGGGGGAATGACCACTGAATAAAGAATGATCTGGGAGGGAGGAAAGGTGGGAGAGATATAAGGAAGTTGCATAATAAATAATGGGAAGTGACACTGTCAATCTCACCCTAACTAAAAAAGCAAAAAAAAAAAATCCCTAAAAATCATTTTTAAATCCTATGGGTATAGGCATTGTGGTTCAATGGTTAAGGCCACATCCCATATCAGAGTGCCTGGATTTGAGTCTCTACTTCCAATCCAACTTCTTGCTAATGCACACCCTGAGAGGCAGAAAATGATGACCCAAGAACTTGGGTCCTTCCCACTGACATGGATTGATTTCCAGGCTCCTGGCTTCAGGCTGTCCCATCTCTGGCTGTTACAGGCATTTAGGAAGTGAGCCAGATGAAAGTTATCTCTCTTTCTCTCTCTTTCTCTCCTCTCTCCTCTCCCTTCCCACCTCAAATAAAATCAAACTTTACAAATAAACCATCGGGAAAAGCCAAGACACTCTGGCAAAAAAAAAAAAAAAGACCTAAATGAAAGATCTCTGTGAGTGAGATCCCAGTGGAAAGAACAGGTCTTCAAAGAAGGAGGTACCTTTCTCTAAAGGAAGGAGAGAACCTCCACTTTGACTATGACCTTGTCTAAACAAGATAAGAGTCAGAGAACTCAAAAGGCTTCCATAGCCTTGGAAACTCATGACTGGAGCATAGGGAAATTACTGATGCCATAGACAGGAGTGTCAATTTGTAAAGTCAACAACAGGAGTCACTGTGCACTTACTCCTCATGTAGGATCTCTGTCCTTAATGTGCTGTACATTGAGATTTAATGCTATAACGAGTACTCAAACAGTATATTTCACTTTGTGTTTCTATGGGGGTGCAAACTGTTGAAATCTTTACTTAATGTATACTAAACTGATCTTCTGTTAAAAAAAATGAAATTATCAATTCCCAACTTGACTCTCACTGGGATTAAACATGACAATAGGTCTGATCTGATTTCATCATCATTTAAAAAATCATCTATTATTTTTCACTTTATGCTTCTGTGTGGGAGCAAACTGTTGAAATCTTTACTTAATGTATGCTAAACTGATCTTCTGTATATAAAGAGAATCGAAAATGAATCTTGATGTGAATGGAAGGGGAGAGGGAGTAGGAAAGGGGAGGGTTGCGGGTGGGAGGGACATTATGGGGGGGAAGCCATTGTAATCCATAAGCCGTACTTTGGAAATTTATATTCATTAAATAAAAGTTAAAAAAAAAAAAACATCAGAAACTTGAGGATGTAGGAAACCTAACTGAAGTAAAGTGCAGAAGGTAACAAGGTTTTTCTAGAACAGAGATGGAAGGCTGCTTCATCCACTAGAGCAATGGGAAAAGGAAGACTCCTCTACAGACCTGAGCCACAAGAGATGCTGACAGACATTTTGCAGGCTGGGGGAAAACACCCAAAATATCATTAGATCCATAATGGCGATTGAAGAATACCAGCAAGGGTAAACATAAAATACATTAGTAAATTAACTAAATCATAAGATGTTAATTTTGCTTTTGTATCTATCAACCAGGGCTGGTGTTGTGCTGTAGTGGGTAAAGCTGTGGCCTGTGATACCGGGACCCCACGTGGATGTCAGTTCATGTCCCAGTTTTTCTGCTTCCAATCCAGCTCCCTGCTAATGTGCCTGGAAGGCAGTGGATGATGGACCATGTACTTGGGTTCTTGCCACCCATTTGAGAGACCTGGATAAAGCTCCTGGCTTCTGGCTTCAGCCTGGGCCAGACCCAGCTCTCATGGCCATTTGGGTAGTGAACCAGAAGATGGAAGATCCCTCCCTCCCTCCCTCCCTCCCTCCCTCCTTGTAATGCTGATATTCAAATAAATTTAAGAATCTAAAAAAAGATAAAATTCATTGACTAAAACAAAAATAATGAAAGTATATTATAGGTTTATAGCATCCAAAAGTAAAATATATGACAGCAAAAACATAAAGGGCAAGAAGGGAGTACATTTAGTTCTATTTCTTATAAATTCTGTAGTGTGTATGAAGAAATACATCAAATGAAAATACATTGTGATCATTTAAATATTTTTATAAACCAGATCAAGAAAATAAAGAGAAGAAACTAAATGTAATACAGGGAAAAATACTTGATTTATTCAAAGAAAGGAAGACAGGAGAAGCAAAAGAAAAAAGAACAGATGGGAAAAATAGAAAATGAACATTAAGAAGACAAACTCAGTAACAACAGTAATTACATTAAATTTGATAGAAAAAATATAATTGAAATGCAGAGAGTATCTGACAGGACAAAAAATGTAAGAAATAGTTTTTTAGACAGCTATTTGCTATGCTGTCTAAAGAGAATCCTCTGAATATCACACAAATATATTGAAGTTAAAAATAAGGGAAAATTATCTAACTTGCAAACAGAAAGCAAAGAAAGTTGGCATACTTTTATTAATATCAGCAAAAGTAAATTTCAAGGCAAAAAGTATTGCAAGAAATAAAAAAGGAATTTTATAATGATAGAATAAGAAATTCTTATAGAAGACATGAGAAATCCTAACAGATATATCAAATAACAGACATAAAAACATAAAGCAAAAACTGATATAACAAAGATTTTAACACTCGGTTTCTAGTTATTGATAGAATAATTTACAAGAAATGATTTATAATGCATATATATGATAAAGGACTTATATCTAGAACACGTTAAGAACTTCCACAGGGCTTGGCACTATGGCATATAGGTTAAGACTGCCTGCAGCACCGGCATCCCATATAGGCGCCAGTTAGTCTGGTCTGCTCCACTTCTGATCCAGCTCTCTGCTAATGGCCTGAGAAAGCAGTGGAAGATGGCCTAACTGCTTGGGCCCCTGCACCCACATAGGAGACCCAGAAGAAGTACTTGGCTCCTGGCTTCAGATCGGCTCAGCTCCAGCTGTTGTGGCCGTTTGGGGAGTGAACCAGTAGATGAAAGACCTCTCTCTCTCTGTCTTTCCTTCTGTCTTTCCTTCTCTCTGTCTATAACTCTGCTTCTCAAATAAATATATAAATAAAAAAACCTTACAATTCAAGAAGACCAAAAACCCAATTTAAAGCATGGGCAAAGATCAGAAATAGAAAAATCATTTAAATAAAGATCTAGCAATGGCAGATAAGCACATGAAAAGATTCTTACCACTACTGTTCATCAGAGAAAACCTAAAACCACAGTGAGATGCTACCCAAAGAGTTAAAATTAAAAAGACAATGGTAGAAGGAACTGAACTCTAATACGTTGTTGATTGGGGTAATATGGTATATCCAGTTTGAAAAACATTTTGCCCTATAACCCAGTAATACCATTTCCAGATATACACTAAGGAGAAACACTTATATTGAAAATAAATCACCTTTATTCACAATAGCCAAAATATGGAATTAGCACAAATGGTTAGCATTAGGTAGATCTAACACAAACTGTGGTGTATTTATAGGGTGGAAAGCAGGTCAGCAATCAGAAGAATACACTGCTGATACAAACATGGATGATCTAAAAAGCCATGATATTGATCAATAAAATCAGACACAAAGAGAGGATGCTGTATGATTCCATTTGGGTGAAACTCAGGAATGGGCAAACTAAATGACAGCGTTAGAAAACAGGATGTGGTTGCTCTCAGAAAGAGAAAGCTGGAGAAGGGCTTGAGAAAGCTTTCGAGGGTGATAGAAAAGAGTCAATTGCTTGTTGGTGATTGCATGAATGTACAACATTGTCAGATTCATCAGACACAGTAAAATCATACCTCACACCAAAAGAGAAATTCAAGAATAATTAATTAAGGAACTTGAAACTCTTTATGCTAATCAGATATTGCTGCAATAATGTCAAGTACCAAACAATCTCAAAACACGGTATCTTGCAATGACAAACATTCACTTGTTCACAAGAGTGCAGGTGGACCAGAAGTTCTGTGGCGGTCTGCAGTAGCCACTCAAGGCATATTTTTCTCATGGAGTTCGCAAAAGCAGAACAACAATGATCAGTGGCAGCAACAGAGCCTCTGTTTTGGTAGCATCCTGTCATGTCCATCTTCCTTGGCCACAGCAAGTCAACTGACTACGCCCAAAGCCAATGGGATAGGAAAGAGACTCCATCCCAGTGAGCCATGATACAGAATACAATCTCAGTTATCTCAAATTAGTGTAAGATATGGGACAAGCATTAGAATCCCCCCGCCATGAACTTGCTCTGTGCCTCTGCATCAGGCCATGGAATCACCATGGAGTCTGGAAGACAGGTTCAGCCCCAGCTGTGTTCCACAAGAAGGTTCCAACACATCGTCATACTGCCTGGCAGACAGGTGTACTAAACGTACAACAGTGGTCACCACGCAGATCTGAGTGAGGAAGCCTCAGTCTGGTTTTCCTGGTGTTTGTTCTCCCCACAGTTGAGGGACGGATTCTGGGGAGCAGCTGAGCTCACAGCTTGCATTGGGAGAAGATATCCATTGATGGAAAGAAATGCAATACAGCCACCTAATGGATCCTGGGTGTCATAGGTCGGCTTTCTGCTGTCTCAGGAACATCAGAAGTCGATCACATCTTGCAGGGACATTGTATCCCCACTTCAGCACTTTGTTTGAGCACAGGAGTCAGCAGCTTAGAAGGGCACCTGCAAGGGTGGCGAAGCAGCACGTTCATGCACTCTGTCCCTCCATGGGTCTAATGGTCTGCAGCAGGTGCTCTTCAGCTTTTAGGGGAACGATATCCTCTAGCTTGAACTCACCTGCTCCAGAAAAAGAAAAGAAACCTCTGCCATTGTTCACCAACCCACATGTGGTGAAGACACAGCCTAAAAGCAGGTGCTGCCCATTTCACGCACTTATATAAACCAAGCAGAAATGCCAGCTTCTATGTCCTTTGCTAGCACACTACACTGTTTCTTCCCTAACCAAGGTCACAGAGTTAAGCACAGCAGGGGCATCTAGGTTCAAAACACATCTGACAAAGTTATGGTCTGACCCAGGCCAGCGATCCAAGCTTCTCCAAATCACCCTGAATTTAGGCATTTGTCTACGGGACCAGTCAACTGAAGGAGGAATTTATTTGATGCCATGCATTTTTCCTACAAACAATGACTGCTCATCTAATGTGTGTCAGGAACTCTGCTAAGCCCTGAGGATAATGCTGTGAGTGAGAGAAACAGGATCCCTTCCTTCCAGGAGTTTTGCACATGTAGACAAGATAAATGAGGACCATACAATTTCAGTGTGATGGGAGTTAAGAAGCCGAATTTCACTGGGGGTCTTCAGAGCCTCTGAGCCACACAGTAAGTACTCACACTTCATCCCAAGTGCAGAAGGGGAGCCATTAGAGGGACAGCACAGTGTAGCCACCTGCTTGGGCTGCAATGCTTATCCTGAGAGCTGCCATGTCACAGGACAACACTCAGGCTTCCGGATCCTTCAGGGAGCTTTATCCCACTCTGCAGGGTTCCAAGCTGAGAACATTCAAATGTACTTAAATTTTCACAGAAGTGGTAAATGGCAAAGTTGAGATGAATGCATCATCTCTGGCTACACCACACACAAATTGGAACCTCAGGGACCTTTCAGGGACCATAAGGACTTGTGACAAAGGTGAGTAGTTGTCCATCTCCACTGAAGCCTCACATAAGCCCCTCTTACACTCTCACATCTCTGCCTGTACTTTGAGAAGAAAAAACATGCTTTGGTTTGATGCAGCACCTTCTCTGCCAGGCCAGGGGTCTTGGTTTCAAAAAACATTTTTGCAAACCATGAGATGGAATAGGAATTCTTGGTCATCACTCGGGTCCGCACCCAGCCTGCAGTGTGGCATGAGCAAGATGACCCAGGTCTTCATCTCCTTTTTAGTTTTCCTTGAATCAAACGATTGGAGCAAATCTGAACGTCTGAGCCTTGCTGGCATTCGTGAGGTATCATGGGAATCCTAGCAGTAAGAAAAATAAAATTGCAGTTTTCACCAAAAAAAGTAACTGGAAAAGTGTGTACTAGTTTTAATTTTTTATTTCTAAGAAAGCTTTTCCATGTACTAGCTCAGAGCCGGGATCACAAAAATAATCAGCAACAGAGGTGAATAATTGTTTTGGTGGGAGATGTGGGGGGCATGAGAGGTTGATGGGGACTTTGAGTTTTGCCTCCTACCCACAATGTTATATTTAAAAGAAACTATCATTAGCCAAAATTTGATATTTGGACAGCACAGCTTTCTGTTTATAAGTAAGAACACACACACATACACACACACACAACTGAGGCATATTTCTCTTAGCTCCTTAAGAAGGAACGGGATCACAGTGGTCAAGTTTGGAGGATGATTGATGGTGATGAATGCAGAGAATGAGGGGGGGAGTACTGTGTGCAAGCCACAGAGGGGCTTAGAAGCTTGGCACCAGAACCAAAGGCATCAAGGGAGGCACATTGCCTTTATTCTGACTGTGCAGGAATTCTGTCAAGACAGGTCATTTGAGGAAATGACTTTTATGATTTGTTCACAGAGCAAACATAATAGCAGCTTTGCCTTGCAGCCTAAACCCAACCATTCAGGACACACCAGCCCATGGGGAGAGCTTAACCCACAACAGCATAGACTCAGCATTTTGCTCCAAATCAGCTCTGCCCCTGTCCTGGGCTGCACCTGTCCTGGGCTGCAGCAAAGTACAGGATGAGTCAGGGGCTGGGACACCCTGGCTCTCCCTTCCCACCTTCGGTGACCTATACATCAGCATCACAAGAGAAACATGATTAATTCATTATGTGTGCTCAGAGTTGGCCCAAAGTCATCACACTGTGTCCCTCACTTCTGCATAAAGACTCTGGCTTACGCACAGGGGAGCTGAATGCAAACACAAACATACCAGGCCTCATCATTATCTGCGTTCTTTTCCTCCCTCTCTTCTTGCACTAAATATTTAGAGAACTATGATTGTGCACTGAACATTTGATCTGGACGCCAAGTGTTTGGTTTTGGAGGTGGTGATTGAAGTGGGGGCAAACAAATTATCAGTGGGAAGTGCCCCAGACAAGCTGAAAATGGTGAGAGGGATGTAAACTCAGTGTGGAAATCCTGTGAGATCTTTAATAGACTCCCAAAGGCTTCCTGGACTGGGTCTCAAACCCTTCCCAAGGCTCTGATCAAAGACACATAGTCTTTTGGCTTTCCTCACCTGACTTTGCTTTTATAATTATTATTTTCTAGTTTATGTCTTTGAAAGGCAGAGAGAGACAAAAACAGAAACAGAGAGCTCCCACCTACCATTCATTCATTCCCTCCAAATCCTTGCCATAGTTGGGGGTGGGCCAGGCTGAAGCCAGAAGCCAGGAACTCAATCCAGGTCTCCCACATGGGTAGCAGGGGCCCAACTACTTAACCATCACCTGCTGCCTCCCTAACAGGAAGCTAGAATTGGGAGGAGACTGGGAACTCAAGCTCAGGCACCCTGATATGGAATGTAGGCATCCCAAGCAGCATCTGAAGTGCAGTGCAAATGCCTGCCCTGGCTTTGTTTTTAAACCAAGTATGAAAATGTTTCTTGGTAGATGAAATGTGTTACTTATTTGTTGGTCAGTATCTATTGCACCTTCCCAATAGCACCCTCCTGCCCAAGATAAAGGTGAGCCAGCCTCAGGCCCTGTGTAACAGAGTGAATAACAGTCTTTCAAAGATGTCTACAACCTTTGCATATGTTGCCTTATAAGATAGGCAGGGACTTGGTAGATATGATTAAGGGTCTTGAGATGGCAAGATTCCTCTGGGTGATCTGGGTGGGCCCAATGTCATCATAAAAGGCAGGCAGAAGAGTCAGAGCCAAAAGAGGAGAAGGACATGGAAGTGGACAGAGAAGATGCTACGCTGCTGGACAGAGGTGAGGAACAGCTGGCCTGCAGGCCATATAAAGTGGGTGAAATCATTTTGTCCGGCCCTGCCCAGCAGCCACAAGCAGGACTCAAAAATCAATAAATCTACAGCAGACTAATTTTTAAGTTGATCATTTTTATGGCCCGTGAATGATGTTATAAATACCCAAATGGACCTTGGCAGAAAAAAAGGTTCCCCACCCCTGTCTCTAGAAGTTGAAAAAAATAAAGGAAATGGTTTATTCCCCTAAGATCTCCAGAAAGAATAGATCCATTTATCACCTGGATTTCAAACTTCTGAACTCCAGATTATAAATAAATTTGAGTCTCAGAAAAATAATAGAAATTACTAGGAAGCCAAGATACCATGTTACTATAAGATTGCTTGGTTTCAGCCACTGGCCTCTGCTTCTCTTTCTGAGAAGACTGTTATTGGGGCTTGCTGGAAGTGCCTAAGGGCTGACTGCCACCACCTTCCCTCAACAGCTATCAAGCAGTACTGCTGAGAGCTGGTGTGTAGAAGTCCCAGCTCCCTTGCCTTTGGGTGCAATAATTCTGCAGTGTGAGTTTCACACAGGCTCCCTGAGTTCCCCTGGGGATTAAGCTCCAGGAGCCCAGTGTGGAAGCTAGCTGGGGTAGGCACCTGCTAATAAAGCCTGGCTATCTCAGTCTCATTTTACCAATGCCCTCCAGGTGCCTCTTGGAATCACCTCCCAAATACAATTCTTGTACTTGAATCCTTGTCTCATGGTCTGTTCTTCAGGGAACCCAGACTGAGATGGGGTATAATCTGAGTCCAGTGTTTCTGAGCGAGAATCACTCCCTTAGTTGAGTGACTCAGAACCTTTCAGTCACTCAGCCTTGGACAGGGACCTCAATGCCTGGAGGAGCTCATGGGAATGATTTCTCTGTTGCTCTTGGTATACCTGTGATGGACTGAGCTCAAGAAAGGTAGTTTGATCACAAAGGTAGTCGGGAAGAGAAGATGGGCTTTATCCTCAAGAAGATCATAGGAAATTGTTCAATGGTTTGTGGCTAACTAGGAAGTATTCTGAAATACAGAGAATGCCTCTTAGGTTCTAGAAAACCACTTTGTAGGTTCACAGCTAACCAACATTACCCAAGAAAGCTCCCCTTCCTAGGTCTCCATTTCTTTCACTTGCAAAACAGTGGAGCCTTGTGATCGCTCCATGGCTCTGTGGCTACACAAGAACATCATTTTTGGATGCTCTGGTGTCAGCCAACCAGCCGTGGCCACCGTCATGGCAATGAAACTGAGTAAACTTGTTCCCCCAGCCCTGCATGGCTGCCTCCTCATCACACCTGACCTCCAGCAACCTAGGGGTTCGAAACCAGAAATCCAAATTTTGTTCTCTTAACATGGACTGGAAGCTCCAGAATAGGAATTCAGCCCTCAGCTTAATTTCACTTCCAGACAACTGGTCCAGTATTGAAAATGGAAGCATTGGTTTGGGGAAAGAAAAAAGAGCCAAAAAGAATATCTTATTTCTCACTAGGCACAAAATAAAAATTACTCTCTTCCTTCCAGAAGGCAAGGGCATTCGGTTTCTTAAAACTGCTTTAAAAGAAATATGTTCATTTGGGGGATACTTAAACTTACTGCTTTCCATAAAACTACTACTTCTTAAGACTATAGCTAAACCCCTAATCTGCTGAACCAATGCATTTAGCAAACGTTTTGAGCACTTATTATACACAGACTCACCTAAGCAATGGGAATATAAAGCCATAAAACGTATAATCCCTTTTATTTAAAAGCTCACAATCATTCATTTGGTCCACAGCTACATTCTGGGCACCTGCTTTGTGCTAGAAACTGATTTACAGAGAAACCCAAGCAAACAAGACCCAGTCTGGGGCCCGTGCTGTGGCATAGCAGGTAAAGCCGCCGCCTGCAGTGCCGGCATCCCATATGGGCGCTGGTTCTAGTCCTGGCTGCTCTACTTCCAATCCAGCTCTCTGTTGTGGCCTAGAAAAACTGTACAAGATGGCCCAGGTCCTTGGGACCCTGCACCCACATGGGAGACTGGGAGGAAGCTCCTGGGAGTGTCTGGGTAAGGCAATCGTCAGTATTCCCTTCTGGATGTGTCTATATACCTAGTAGCCAAAACAAGATGCTAGGAGAACAAATTCTTGTTTTGTTCACTGATGAATACCACAATGTGCCTACAACAGTTTATAGCAGAGTGAACCCCCAGCAAATATTCACTAAGTGAATAAATGAATCTCTGAAGACACAATGTCAATCAGTTATCCTTACAAAGGGCTACCCTCTTCCCCACTCTGTCCATGAGGAAAGAGGGCCCATCTTCACAGCTTGAAGTCAGAAACATTTAAAGACTGCCTGGAAAGCCTTGTCTTTTCCAAGGCTCAAATGGCAGGTGTGTCCCTCCTAGCAGAGCAATCAAGTTAGGGGAGCCCCTGTGGCTGCAAAGGGACTCCCTTCACCCCAGGGCAGCCAAGGAAGCAGAAAAGCAACAGGATAATTGAATGCCTGGCCCAGCCTTAATTGCAATGTGTTTGGTTTCTCCTAGAAGCATGGAGAAAACTCTGAAGGCCAATTTGCAGGCTGCTGCATGAGGTCGAGTGTAGAGCTTTTCTGCCAGGAGCAATGCTCAGAAATAATCTGGGGCCCGACTTGCTTCTGATCCAGCCCTGCCTCTCTGCCTACCAAGATGTGATCCCTGTGCAGAGGGGTCTGAAAAGATGAGCTGCTAATGAGCCCAACTCCACATGGGGGACTTTGCGCCTTCCGCTAAGCTGTCACCCACTAGCTCACTATGGCTCCATGTAAAGGAGCCAGGGAAAAAGCTTCCTTGGTTGCTGTGTGCGTTTATAGGGGGAGTGAGTGGCAGGATCCCCATGTGTCCAAATGGGGAGAGAAATGAAATAAGTCCTGCACTCAGTGGCAAGCACAGCTAGGTTGGATACTGTCAGGCTATGTGCTGACTATACACATCATCATGTCAAGCAAACATTAGCAGCACTTGGGTGAGAACAAACCCATGGGAAGACACAGGAGAGAGGGAAAAATACTCACACAGAGAGAGAAACACTTCATTCACTCAAAGCTGCAGATCTTTGTGTCACCTCTGAACAAGTGAGCTGAGGATATCTGGAAAGAGGGTAGCGACGCATTTCAGGAGTCTCCAAGGACCCTCCTCCACCTTCTCAGGACAGCAGACATCTGTCTTTGCTAAACAGAACACAAAAGTAAGGCAGAGAAAAAACTGGTAAACCAGAGGAATCTTTATCCAGAGGAAAACTATGTTTTTATAGATTGAATTAGAAGTTTCCAGAGAAGCATGAAATATGAGAAGAGCTAGAAAACCCTACTGACATCCTCAGGAATGAAGAGTGCACCATAAATGCCCTGTATGGTGTAGGTCCCTTCCTAATTTATTTCAAAACTCCCACTCACATATCACTTATGTTTGTCTTAATGGACATGATTACTCATTGGAACCCAAAATTGCAGATTCTATCCAGCAATAAATGCAGTAGGACCCCTGTATCCAAGGGTTCCAAATCCATGGTTCAAACATGCAGGCATAGAAAGTATCTCAAAGAGAATTTTGTTCACACCAAACAGGTACAGATTGTATTTGTATGTCACTCTTCCCTAAACAATATCTTAACAATTATTTACACAGCATTCATATCACATGAGCTATTATAAGAAATCTAAAGAGGATTTAAAGAACAAGGGAGGATATACCTAGTTTATATGCAAATACAGAATCATTTTACACAAAGGACTTGACCATGTGTAGGTATGGTATCTCCAGCAGTACCAGAACGCAACATCCATGTATACCAATGTGTGACTCTTTGATGTGGGCACATTTTTCAATTAAGGAATAAATACATGTATGTAGGATTTTATGAATTTATCATTTAAAGAAAAAATAATTAACTGAAGCCCAAGTATGGAAGACCATAGGTGTGGCCTAACCTACCCTTCAACTTCTCTGTGTGTGGGAAGAAATCACCTTCTCTCAACCCTTCAGTATATGAGTGGTTTCTAAACTTTGGGAGCAGAATTCTTTTCTCAAATGAAAGTTTACCTAGAGCCTGAAATACAAAGCAAGTTCCAGCTGAGTGGCTCTGGTTAAGCAGGTGAGGGCCTGTGCACCTGTGCGTATCTCTGATCTTCCCTGCCATCATCCCTGGGGCTCTTCACAGGTATCCTGGATACTCGGTGGAACAAAGTTTGAGAATCTATGCCAAAGTGAGCTTAGTGGAAGAAAATACTTAAAAGTTTATGCTTCTTTTCTCAAACCATTTTTTTTATGATAACAGTAATCTTTCTCAAAATAAAAATCATTACTGGCCATCAGGTAATAAAAGAGTACCTGAATTTTACAAATGTGTGTTACAAGGAGTGATATTTGTCGCTCCCCCATTCGCGGAGGAACGACACTGGACCCTGCGCTGTTCTTTTGTCTGCTCGGCCCTTCCCAGGTTTGCTGCTGGTCCTTCCCGGGTTGGCTGCCAGCCCCTCCACCTCCGTGGAGGGGCGCCCCCCCCCCCCCCCCGCCGCTATCCCCGCTTCCGCGGGGGAGCGGCACACCACCCGCTGGCTCTCTCGCTCTCTCGGGGGCTGCTCAGGTGTTCCTTCAGATGTTCCTGGTGCATGTTGTTTCCTCCTTTATAGTCCTCTTCCAACAATCCCAACTCTGCTGCCCACACGCCAAGCACGCTGCTCTCCTCCAATCAGGAGCAGGATCAGCTCCTGCAGCTTATCAGTCAAATTGGCGAGAGGCAGCTGCGTAGAAGTTTACTCCTCCCCAGCGCCATATTGTGGGAGAGCAGATGCATAGAATAAGTCTTAATTCCAGTAACTTAGTCTAGTCTCAGTTGCTCCCCACAGATATTAACTAATATTCTCAAAAACCAGCATTTCTGGTGAAAGTATAAGTCACAGCAATAGGTATAGTTGAACAACCATAATGACCTTGCAAAACAGATAGTGGTAATTATTCTTTCTATTGCAGACACAAACTACTGTGAAGTCTTCATCCATGAGGTAAGTAGATGGTGGATGAACTTAAAAGGTCATTAAGGTTGTAAAGAGAAAAACAGACCTAAAGCAGCAACTTCACTATTTTGTATTAGCAGATGTGATAGAGAATTTTATATGTCAACTTGAATGGACCATGGAATGCCTAATAACCAATTCAAATTCTGATGCATCTGTAGAGCTATTCAAAACAGTAGATAGTACTTAAATTTGTAGACTAAGTCAGATGGTTTGCCCTTCCCAATGTAGGTGGACACCATCCAATATTTCAAGGGCCTGAACAGAAAAAAGGAGGCAGGAGAATGTTATAGTCCCTCCCTGCCTGTCTTCTTGAGCTATTATATCAACTACCCCACCTTAATACTCCTGGTTCTTAAGACATTAGACTGAGATAGGAATACACTCTACTGGCTCACTGTCTGTCCTTTGAAATGACACCATGAGCTTCCCTGAGTTTCCAGTTTGCAATAAGCAGATTATGGGATTTCTCAGCTGCATAAACAGGTGAGCTAATACATGGTAATATAATTGTTCTATACATGGTAATATAATTGCTCTGTTTCCCTGGAGAATAGTAGACAACAATATGAAGGTCAGGGAGACAAAGAAATGAATCAAAAGGACAAGCACTGGGGCCAGTGTTGAGGTCCAGCTAGTTAAGCCTCTGCTTGGCACGCCAGCATCCCCAAATGGGAGTGCTGGTTCAGATCCCAGCCTTTCTACTTCTGATCCAGCTCCCTGCTAATGCAGCTGGGAAGGCAGCAGAAGATGGCCCAAATGTTTGGGCCTCTGCCACTCAAGTGGGAGATGCAGATGAAGCTCTTGGCTCCTGGTCTCAGCCTGGCTCAGCCCTGGCTCTTGTGGCCTTTCAGGGAGTGAACCAGCAGATAGAAGATGCCTCTCCAAGCCCTTCTCTGTAACTCTGCCTCTCAAATAAATAAATAAATAAATTTTTTAAAAACAGACAAGCGTAAGTTACAGTTGCTAAGAGAGACTGAAAGTCAGAGCATCAGAGCTTTTACTAGTGGAAATATCTTTCCAATAGGAGCCCTCAGTGGACCAGACTGAGTATTACTCATTTTGAAGTCTCTAGTCTGCATTTTCGCAGTTCAACAGTCCTAGCTCGTGTAATGCAGAAGATAGTAAGACATTTCTGATAGACTGCAGCAGGTTCTCATTTTCTTTTTCCGCTGAAAGGAATGCCACCTTGTGGCAATCATTTTGGTTGTATGTTTAAATTTTTTGCAAGTTACCTGAATCCAAAATATTCCATTTTCTTAGCAGAGGAAAAAGATGTCTATCTAGTTATGTATGTATAAGTAATTAGTCACCCTGGAGGACAATTCTTATTAACCAACCATTATATGTGAACTTGGAAGAAACAATTAACCTGATGGGGAAGAAAGAGTACTAGGGTTAGAGTCTCCAAGGGCCTGGAATCAAATTTCAGCTCCCTCATTCACTGGCTATCCTACCACAGATCCAAGCAAGACACCTTAATAATCTCTAAAACTCGTGGCTCACTAGGCTAATCCTCCGCCTGCGGCGCCAGCACCCCAGGTTCTAGTCCTGGTTGGGACACCAGCTCTGTCCCCGTTGCCCTTCTTCCAGTCCAGCTCCCTGCTGTGGCCCAGGAAGGCAGTGGAGGATGGCCTGAATGCTTGGACCCTGCATCCGCATGGGAGACCAGGAGGAAGCGTGTGGCTCCTGGCTTCGGATCGGCGCAGCTCCGGCTGTAGTGGCCATTTTGGGGGGTGAACCAACAGAAGGAAGACCTTTCTCTCTGTCTCTCTCTCTCTCACTGTCTAACTCTGCCTGTCAAAAAATAATAATAATAATCTCTAAAACTTAAGGTTAAGAGAATAATAGGTATCCTATAAGTTTATAAACATTTTATCAGAAATGCATTTTAAATATATGTAAAGTTATTTTTCATAGGTACTAGAACACATTAGAGCAACATATTGCAACAGGTAGTATCAGGACTGATAAGAAAAACATACAGCTTCTACCCTGCAATCAACAGTGAGAAAAAAAAATGACAACAAAGACTGAAAATAGACAAGATCAAGAAAAAACAATTTAAATGGGGAGGCAGGCTAAGAATCTTTAGAACACGGTCCTCCTTGTACAAAATATGCCTCTACATGCTCTCTCTCACTCCATGGCTGCAGTGAACATATGAGGGGTCTTCAGCAGGTTATGCAAAAACTATTCATGGGATTCTACTTTTTGTACCAAAATAAACTCACACTAACTTGTTATAACATATCTGAACAGGAACTAGTTCGATTCACAAAGAAAGAAAAGATATTAGTGTGAAAATATCCACTATCAAAGCATCATTAATTCTACTAAAACTGAAGCAAGAACACACATCAACTTGATGGTGGAACTTGAGTGTAAGAATGGTGAAATCATTGATGTTTGTGACTATCTTATGGGGGTAATACCCCAAAGAAATGAGAAGCTTACAAATGAACAGCTTGTTTTCAGAAAGAATGACACTATCCACATTAGTTTCTGAAAAAAAAAAAAAAAACAGACCTGCTATTAACTGAGAAACACCAATTATTTACAGCAGAAATAATATTCAACTCCATATCAATGACTGAAAAATTAAACTAGAGCAAACTTTATGCTCAAAGGATTCCAAAACTTATACTCAGATCAGCTTCAGACAAGTGTACTGGATTCAGTGGGAATTTTCAGCAAGTAGAATCCAGATCTTGAAGCATTTCTTCCCAATTGGAAGAGAACATGAAACATGGCTTCACAAGTGTCCATAGACAAACCACAGTCGGAGCAATGACAGCCAAAACGTGGACGTGTCCAAGTCAAAGCAAACACAGTCAGGAGCAAAAGTCATATCACAGTTTTTTGGGTTACTCAAATCATTTTGCCTGCTGACTTCCTGGAAATCCAACGAACATGTACTTACGAGGAGAGGTGTTTGAGAAAGTCACCCAAAGCTTTTAGCAGAAAATCACCAAGGAAATCTTGACCAGAGTCCTCCACCACGACAATGCTCTTGCTCATTCTTCTCATAAACCAAGAGAAATTTTGCGAAAGTTTCAATAAGAAATCATCAGATATCCACCTTATAGTTCTGATTTAGTTATTACTACTTTTTCTTTCTTTCTTTTTTTTTTTTTTTTTTTTTTGTCAGGCAGAGTTAGACAGTGAGAAAGAGAGACAGAGAGAAAGGTCTTCCTTCCATTGGTTCACTCCCCTAATGGCCACCATAGCCAGCGCTGCACTGATGCGAACCCAGGAGCTGGGTGCTTCCTCCTGGTCTCCCATGTGGGTGCAGGGCCCAAGCAATTGGGCCATCCTCCACTGCCTTCCTGGGCCACAGCAGAGAGCTGGCCTGGAAGAGGAGCAACCGGGACAGAATCCGGTGCCCCAACCGGGACTAGAACCCAGGGTGCCGGCGCTGCAGGCAGAGGATTAGCCAAGTGAGCCCATGGCACCAGCCCTTTCTTAATCTTAAAAATTACCTGAAGGGTAATTATGATTAATAATGTAAAACAGACTGCACTGGCATGTTAAGTTCCCAGGACCCTTTTTAGGAGTGGATTAAATGGCAATATCATCACTTCCAAAAGAATCTTAAACTTGATGAAGGTTTGTGTTAAGAAATGAACTTTATATTACTTTAATTCTTGTCTTTTAATTCCATTTTACCATAAACTTCTGGATGTTCCCTCATATTTGGCTATACAGCATGTTTGGAGTGCTCTGTCTGTGTTTGGAGAATTTCTCCCTCAAGTAGAAACCAGAATTCACTTATTGGCTTTCCAAGATTTCCTTGTAACTTAGATAAGGACTTTAAACTTTAACACACACACACACACACACACACACATCTATCTCTATCTTTATCTCTATCTCTATCTCTGTTTCTATCTCTGTCTCTATCTCTGTCTCTATCTCTATCCCTCTTTCTCCTCTCCACCTCTAACTCCCAAATTAAAAAAAAAAAAAAACTGCATTTCATACACCTACCCTGCTGAACATTATAGCTTAGCCTAGCCTGCCTTAAACATGCCCAGAATACCTTCAGTATCCCACAGTTGGGCATCAGGGGAGTACTGTTCTGCATTTTGCTAGCTCAGGAAAAGATTAAAATGCAAAGAACAAATTCTGCTGAAAGCATACTGCTTTCACACCATCATAAAGTCAAAAAAAATCGTAAATCAAACCATCATAAACTGTAGACCATCTGTACTTGATTTAGTCTTATCTATAATAACAAATACAATAAATAACTATAAGTATTATCATAAACTCTGTGTTTAAATGATAAAAAAGACAATGAGGGTGTGCCAGGGATAGCAGCTATGAATAAACCAATTGGAGATAATAAAGAGTCCCCAACACAGTGTCTGCCGGGATTCCTAAAGCAAATCTCCATCTCAGAAACCTGACCTGCTGTGGTGTGACACCATCCTGGCTGCTGGCAGGAGCCATTCAGTCATTCGTAAAGCTTCTTCACAGTGTGGCTCCACGTTACCTTATCTGGACTGGACTATGACTTGGAACAAGTAAGCCAACAGTAAGGTTTATTTTGGTTTTGGTTTTATGTTTTTATTTATATAAAGAAAATGAATTTCATGAATTTCATATGCACAGTTTTAAAAGCATAATGATATTTTCCACCCTACCCTCCCTCCCTCCTCTTTTTCTTATTTTTCTTGTAATTTTTACATGATACAATTTTTTTAAAATATTTATTTCATTTACAGAGAGAGGTAAAGCCAGAGAGAGAGAGAGGTCTTCCATCCACTGGTTCACTCAAATGACTGTAATGGCTGGAGTTGAGCTGAGCCAATCCAAAGCCAGGAGCTTCCTCCAGGTCTCCCATGCGGGTACAGTGGCCCAAGAACTTGGGCTATCTTCTACTGCTTTCCCAGGCTATAGCAGAGAGCTGGATGGGAAGTGGAGCCACCAGGACAACAACCAGCACCCACATGGAATGCCAACCCACTGTACCACAGCTCTGGCCCCATACAATGATAGACTTTGAATTCTCCTTATAATCACAAACTTAACTCTCCACTGTTTTAAAATCAATCTCACACTAAGTGGAAAGTTACATTAATTTCAGAATGATTTCTCCATTCTTCTTACGAAAACTGTAAAATTTTATATTTTTAATAATTATCAAAAACCTAAGCTTCAAAACATACCAGGTGCCAACAACGTGGGGTCTCAGAAGGACCTGATGAGAATAGAGGACATCAGCTTAAGGGCTCAGAAAGAGCTCCCAGAGTGCACTCATGCCCGAACTTTCTAGGTCATCTTGACCACATCTCTCATTTGGACAATACTCAGTGTTTATCAAATAGTTGATTTGCAAATCTTGAGTCAGTGTCTAGCAATGCTGGCACCTAACAGACCATCAATAAGTATGTGTTGAATAAATGAGTGGGTGCTGATATGTGCTCCAAACAGTAGACTGCCCTCTGGAAACCGAAATATGAGAGAAGATGCTGACATGGAAATGATAAAAGGCACCCAGACAGCAGTGAAAAAACAGGTCAGACCTAAATGGACAAGACCTGCCCTATGGCCACTTACAAACAAAATATTTTTTTAAGCTTAGGACAGTAAAAGCAATTAGCTCACCTTTATTGCCAAACCTAATCATATGCTGGTTTTTCCTAACTTCATGGGCATTCACTAGTAAATATTCAATGCATGAATTTTCACAATATGTTTGGTTTCTGCCCAATGTTAGCAGAAGCTTCATGCATCTAGCTTTGTATGAAGACCTCTAATATTCAATTTATAAGGCCTTTCTAAGCCAACAAATAGCTATTATTCATAGCATATACATAGATAAATACCTAATTTGTTAACATGCTATTTGTTCTTTTCTGTTGTTGTGATTCTTTACTTGGATGGTATCATTTAAAATATAGCATAATATATAAAAATAATGCAGTAAACATCCAAGTTAAGAAATAAAACCATCCAACTACAGTCCCCATCTCTGAGTCCAGAACCTTCCATCCTCATCAAAAGTATCAACAATCCTGAATGTGGGGATCATTGTTTTCAATTATTTTTACTCATCACAAACATTTGTATTCATTTCTTCAAAAGTAGATACAGTATTTGTAAGTTTTATCCTAAGTATAATGACATTAAATTTATTTTTTTGAAAATTGTGTTTTAATCAATGATATATTTTCTAGCTCATTCCTAATGATATGTGTACCTCCTATATGTATCTCATTGTATGCATAGACCATATTTTATAGTCTTTTTGATGAGAGGTTATTTCTATATTATACTATTATAAACAATGGTGTTACGAGCATTCTTATACAGATCTACTTGGGGATATGTGGAATTTTCCATAGCACATAGCTAATAAGAAAAATAAAGACACTATTATCATGACTGCAACTAGTATTACTTCTAATAAGAGTTACTTTTATTCACATATTGCTCTTGTAGTTATTAACTCATTAATCCTAAGACTTCCATGAAGGAGATATAATCACTAACTCCATTTTACCCATAAGAACACATTGGAGAGGAAAGATTTAGTTATAGAAAGAAAATGTTCTACCTTATAAAATATGACCAACCAAACTGTTCTCCAGGGAACTTAAGCAAATTTGTATTCCCTTCATGAGTATATAAATTGAGTATATAAAAATTGAGTGAATAAAAATGAGTATATAAAAATTACTCTACATGCCCACCAAAGCTTAATATTGTCAGACTTAACATTATGCTCCAAATGTATATATAGATAATATAAACAAATAAAATATAGAGTAAGAGAGATTGACACAGAGAGAAAGAGAGAGAGATTAAGACTGTGGGGAGCAGCCCGGACTGGACTGAGTTACTGGAATTAAGACTTATTCTATGCATCTGCTCTCCCACAATATGGCGCTGGGAGAGAAGTAAGCAGCTTCCGCACAGCTGCCTCCAGTTCAACCAATAAACTGTAGGACTTGCTCCTGATTGGAGGAGAGCAGCGTACTCGGCGTGTGGGCAGCCGAGTTAGGATTGGCAGAGGAGGACTATAAAGGAGGAGAGAGACGGCATGCACCGGGAACATCTAGGGGGAACATCTGAAGGAACACCTGTGCAGCCCCCCAGAGAGCCGGCCGGCGGTGTGCTGCTCCCCTGCGGAAGTGGGGAATGTGGCCAGGGGGAACTGCCCTTCCACGGAGGTGGAAGGGATAGTAGCCAACCCGGGAAGAACCAGCAGCAAACCCGGGGAGGGCCGAGCAGACGAAAGAACAGCGCAGGGTTTAGTGTTGCTCCTCCACGAAGAGGGGGAGCGACAAAGACTAAAACAGGGGGTCAGGTTGAAGCCCCAGACTGCAGCGCAAGCATCCCATATGGGCACCACTTCAATTCCCAGCTGTTCCACTTCCAATCCAGCTCTCTGCTATGGCTTGGGAACACAGTGGAAGATGGCACAAGTCCTTGGGCCCTGCACCTGTGTGGGAGACCTGGAAGAAGCTCCTGGCTCCTGACTTCAGATTGGTGCAACTCTGGCCCTTGCAGCCATTTATGGAGTGAACCAGTGGGTGGAAGATCTATCTCACTCTCTGCCTCTTCCTCTCTGTAACTGCCTTGCAAATAAATAAATGGATCTTTAAAAAAAAGACAAAAACAGAGAAATAATTTTGAACAGCTTGAGAAGAATTGGAATTAGTTCTTTAAATGTCTGAGAGAATTCAGCAGTGAAGCCATCCAGTGTTTTTACTGACTCAATCTCTGTCTTGGTTATTGATCTATTTAGGTTTTCTAAATCTTCATGACTCAGTTTTGGCAGACTATATGTCCAGGATCTAGCCATTTCTTCTAGATTTTCTGATTTTATGGCATATAGCTCTTGTAATAATTACTGATAATTAATTTTATTTTTGTGGTATCTGTTGTTACACTTTCTTTTTCATCAAAGAGAACTATAGACCAATATCTCTGATGAACATAGATGTAAAAATCCTCAACAAAATATAAGTAGTCAAATGCAACAACACAGTGCCAGTGCTGTGGCGCAGCAGGTTAACACCTGGCCTGAAGCACGGGCATCCCATATGGGTGCCGGGTTCTAGTCCCGGCTGCTCCACTTCCCATTCAGCACTCTGCCATGGCCTGGGAAAGCAGTGGAGGATGGCCCAAGTCCTTGGGTCCCTGCACCCCCGTGGGATACCCAGAAGAAGCTCCTGGTTCCTGGCTTCGGATCAACACAGTTCCAGCCGTTGCAGCCATCTGGGGAGTGAATCAGCAGATGGAAGACCTCTCTCTCGCTCGCTCTCTCTCGCTCTCTGCTTCTCCTCTTTCTGTGTTACTCTGGCTTGCAAATAAATAAATAAATCTTTTAAAAAATAAGCAATGAAGCATCAGAAAGATCATTCATTGGGACCAAGTAGAATTTATTCCTGGTATGCAGGGATGGTTCAACATCTGCAAATCAATAAATGTGATAGATCACATTAACAAACTGAAGAACAAAAACCATATGATTTTTTTCAGTTAATACAGAGAAAGCATTTGATAAAATACAAAAGCCTTTCATTATGAAAACCTTAAGCAAACTGGGTATAGAAGGAACATTCCTCAACACAATTGGCAATTCATGACAAATCCACAGCCAGCATCTTACTGAGTGGGGAAAAGTTGGAAGCATTCCCACTAATATCTGGAACTAAGCAAGAATGCCCACTCTCACCATTGCTATTCAATATAGTTCTGGAAGTTTTAGCCAGAGGTAGCAAAAAACAATACAAATTGGAAAAGAGGAAGTCAAATTATCCCTATTTGCAGATGATATGATTCTATATATATAGGGGAATAAAAAGACTCCACTAAGAGACTACTGGAACTCATATAAGAGTTCTGTAAAGTGGCAGGATATAATATTAACACAAAAAAAATCAATAGTTTTGTATACACTGACAATGCCATGGCTGAGAATGAACTTCTAAGATCAATCTCATTCACTCATAGCTTGAAAAAGAAAATCAATCCCATTCACTCATAGCTACAAAAAAATAAATACTTTGGAATAAATTTAATTAAGGAAGTCAAAGAACTCTTTAATTAAAATTACAAAACATTAGAGAAAAAAATAAAAGAAGACACAAAAAATGGAAAAACTGTCCATGTTCATGGATTGGAAGAATTAATATCATCAAAATGTCCATACTATCAAAAGCAATTTACAGATTCAATGTGATCCCAATTTAAATATCTTCTTGATCTAGAAAAAAATGCTAAAATTTATATGAAATCACAAGAAACCTGAATAGCTACAGCAATCTTATACAACAAAAACAAAGCCACAGGCATCATAATACCAGATTTTAAGACATAACTAAAGGGCAGTTATAATCAAAACAGAATAGTCCAGTATAAAAACAGAGGTATAGACCAATGGAACAAAATAGAAACTCCAGAAATCAATCAATCCATGCATCTACAACCAACTTATCTTTGACAAAGGAGCTGAAATCAATCCCTGGAGCAAAGATAGCCTCAACAAATGGTTCTGGGAAAACTGTATCTTCGTGTGCAGAAGTATGAAGCAAGACTCCTCAGATTTTACACCATACACAAATTAATCAAGGACCAAAATCTAGGACCTGATACCATCAAATTACTAGAGAACATTGGAGAAATTCTGCAAGACACTGGCATAAGCAAAGACTTCTTGGAAAGGACCCCAGAAGCACAGGGAATCAAAGCCAAACTTGACAAATGAGATTACATCAAGCTGAAAAGCTTTTGCACTCAAAAGAAACACTCAGCAAAATGAAGAGGCAAACTGACAGAACGGGAGAAAATATTTGCAAACTATGAAACTGAAAAAGGATTAATATCCAGAATCTATAAAGAGCTCAAGAAATTCAATAAAAATAAAACAAACAATCCAGTTTAGAAATAGGCAAAGGACTTGAACAAGCATTTTTCAAAAGAGGAAGGTCAAAATGGCCAACAGACACATGAAAAAATGCTCAGAATCACTAGCCATCAGAGAAATGCAAACCAAAACCACAATGAAGTTTCACCTCATCCCAGTTAGAATGGCTTTCATACAGAGATCCACATAAATGCTGGTGAGAATGTGGGGGAAAAGACATTCTAATCTACTGTTGGGGGAATGTAAACTGGTCCAGCCACTGTGGAAGACAGTATGGTGATACCTCAGAAATCTGAAATCTACCATATGACCCAGCCATCCTACTCCTGGGAATTTATCCAAAGGAAATGAAATTAGCAAATGAAAGAGTTATCTGTAGCCCCATGTTCACTGCAGCTCAATGCACAATAGTAAGATTTGAAATCATCCCAGATGTCCATCAACTGAAGAATGGACAAAGAAATTATGATTTTATATGCACTATGGAATATTACTCAGCAGTAAAACAAAATAAAATCTTATCTTTAGCAACAAAATGGACGCAACTGGAAACCATTATACTTAGTGAAATAAGCCAACCCCCAAAAAGATGAATATATTTTCCCTCATCTGTGGTAACTAACTGAATACTTAAAATGTAATGTATTGGAGTGAAATAGACATTTGAGATTCGATGATTGCTTATAGCCCTTGTCTCTACTGTTGAGAAATGATATTTTTCTCTTCATACTATTTGTTGAACTCTTTACTTAGTGTAGGGTTACTCTTATGAGTATAAAGTAAATTGAAAATAGATCTTTGTAAAAATTAAGAGTGGGAATAAGAGAGGGAAGAAGAAGGGTGGGAACATGGGCAGAGGGAGGGTAGGGTGAGAAGTATCAGTATGATCCTAAATCTGTATATATGAAATACATGAAATTTGTATACCTTAAATAAAATTAAAAAAAAAAAGAAATAGAGAAATCAAACTAAAGTCAAGTCTATTTTAGGAATAAGAAAATGTGGTCAGAGATGTTGGGAATTAAAAACTCAGTAAAAATACCCTAAATGAGGCCCTGGGCCTAATTGATAGTCTTGTACACATCCATCTATGCAATAGAGCTGTACATATGCTAATTCTGCTTCTTCCCAGGGCTCATTTGTCTGTCAAAGACTATAGGGGGATATCTGAATGAGAGATCAGAGAATGGAAAAAGTCTTTATCTCTAACTCTAAACCCTTCCCTACTTTTAGCATTATGACTTTTTAATAACCGTTGTGTCCCTAAGCATCTCTGCTTTCTTTTTGTTATGAATAATTCAAATAGCACAGAGCAAATCAATAACTTTAATTTAACCTAAAGTTATCACTTTTCACCAGCATTTATTTCTTTGTCTCCTCTAGGAGGAAGAAATGTTTTCTATACTTGATCGATAGGGAAACACACCCAAACTATGAATGGAAGGAGATTAAAGCCCTTTAGTATAAATTACATACCCCTCCTCCAATTAAAAAAAGTTTATAACCTACTAGGCTAAGGGAGACAACAATTCTCACTAGTTCATTAGTGTTAACCCTTGAAATTCATGGCAACTTTAAAGTAGCACCAATCAGAAAACCCAACAGTGTCAGATGTAGAACTTCTCAGTACTACGACAGCAAATTCCTTTCTCATAAAAGATCCTTCTCTATACAGAAGATTGCAGAAATATGGACACCTTTTGTAAGGAAGCTATGTCTGTCTAGACAAAAGAGTAAGACTTGTTTTACTTAAAAAAAAAAAATCAGACCATAAAAAGCTGGTAGACTCTAAGAACAAAATAGACTATATTTTAGTTACACATCCTAAATTTTTTATGGCAAACTCCTTTCCCCACTGCAAATCATCTAGGTATTATGACTGCTATTAAACAGATATCTTATGATATGATTTTTGTTTTTAGCCCTTGTTTATACTCCTGTGAAACTGTGATCTTCCTACATTTTATTTGTTGAATATTAGGGTTAGTGGTGAGTTAAGCCTGTGCTTATAGAGTAAATTAAAATTAAAATTATGTCTGTGCAAAAAAAATTAAAAAAGAAAATTAGGAAAAACACTATACCCTAATTCTCAATAGGAGAATTTCAGAGCCCAGCGCCTGATTGTTGAAGCCATTTGCGGAGTGAACCAGCAGACGGAAAACTTCTCTGTCTCTCCTTTCTTTCTGTGGCTCTGCTTTTAAATAAATAAATAAACCTTTAAAAAATAATGTGCCCCAACCAAAGGTATGAGGTACCAATAACAATTCCAATGGTGGTACAGATAAACATGATTGGTTGGTTTCCAAATATTCCACTTCCAATAGCAGTATACATAAATAGAAGGAATAAAAAATAGTACTGGCCTTTGTTCACTCAAATATGTGTATCATAAGTGCATGGATTATTTTAAAATTTGTGAACAGAGACAAGAAATATCTCATTAATCTGTTGAATTTCAAAAGAGACATCTGCCTTAAAAAATTACGAGAAACCATCAGGATGAAAGAATAGTACTCCTGTATCTACTCATGTCCAATATATCGGATTTAACATGGGAAACCATATTATTAAAATTAACAAAAATGATAGCAATGTCGAAAAAAACTAAGCTGGCAACACCAATATATATGATCAAAAATGTAATGTAACACTTTGTTTGAAGTATCTTGCTCCTATTCCACCAAAGCAATCATTGAACATGTCATGAAAGTCACTTCTTTGTATACTATGTAATATATGAAAGTATATCATATTTGCCCTATTTATAGTTATCTTATATGTATATATAAATACTATATTGTCCCAGGGTTCTATGTTTAGGACAATCTGTGTTTTCATTCTTTATGATAATAAAGGATATGCAAATTCCAGGTGATGCTGTCTAGCCTTTTTCAACACACTTGTGTTTATTTCACAGATGGCATTGAAAACTTTGAAATTAGTAAGTTAAGAATTTGTACTATGAACCAACTACCTCCTCTTTGTAACCCCTGGAAACCACAAAAACAGTAACCAAAACACATCCTTACTCTTTCATTTCTCAGTCCTATATGATATCACCTGAGTTCTTAAAATACCGGCTTAGATCATCCAAGAGGGAAACAGAGAAATCAACATCTCTTCCTGGCATTTCAGTTTCAGACAAAAGACCTGGTTTGATGTAACTGTTTCTGAGCAAACCATTTAGGCTTAGAGATGAAAGAACATCTTCCCTTTTCCTCTTTCTTGAAGAAACATTTTTCATTGTACACCCTTGGTTATTGAAAGGGTATGCAGGCTACTCGTTATTATAAATCAACACTCATTCTTACAAAAGCCACTTTTAGGTGGGTGGAATCTTTTTGCCATAACTTTCCAAAAAAAAAAAAAAAGAGTATTTGTACATTTTAAAAGGTATTTCTCTCCAACTGATTCTTGATCAAACCTGATCTTGATCTAATCTCCATTAGAACATTTATATCTGAAGCCTCTTAGGTTACTCAAGATTTACAGCTATCCCATGATTTCAACAGTATCCAATGACTTACAATAATACAACTAGCAGTACTCAGGCCCCTCCCTCAGAAGGCCTATATTTCATGTCAAGAGTTGAATATTTTTTTTTTTTACCTTTCGATATCTTCTGTATTAATGCTAACTCTACTCTTTGCTTTTCCTGCTCCCATTACACCATTTTCCTGCTTTGAAACAGACCCCCCCCCCCAAAAAAAAACAACCCTCAGAAAAAGAAGGGAGAAGTTATATGAGGAAGCTCCCAAAGTTTGTGGGAAAATGGATATAAAAGGTAAAAATTTAAATGTAAATTTTATTTCTTAACTTAAGCACTATCATCTTGAAGACAGTTTTATAAATGATGAAAACAGCCATTTAGTCCATCCCCAAGAAATCAGGTCCTTGAATTTAAACCATGTCAACTAAGTATTTCCTATAATATTAACTGATTAAAAATGGGCTCCCTTTAACTATTTTTTAAATTGGAAACCAGAGGCCGGCGCCATAACTCACTTGGTTAATCCTCCACCTTGCGGCATCGGCATCTCATATGGGCGCTGGGTTCTAGTCCCAGCTGCTCCTCTTCCAGTCCGGCTCTCTGCTGTGGCCTGGGAAGGCAGCGGAGGATGGCCCAAGGGCTTGGGCTCCTGCACCTTCGTGGGAGACCAGGAGGAGGCACCTGGCTCCTGGCTTCAGATAGGCGCATTGCACCGGCTGTGGTGGCCATTTTGGGGGTGAACCAACAGAAGGAAGACCTCTCTCTCTCTCTGTCTCTCTGTCTCTCTCTCTAACTCTACCTGTCAAAAAAAAAAAAATGGAAACCAAAAAGAAGTCAGAACAAGCTAAATCAAAGCTGTAAGGTGAGTACCTAATTATTTACCATTCAAACTCTAATCCAAACGCCCTTTTCGAATAAGAAGAATGGCCTGTAGAATTGTTAGAGTGGAGAAGGACTCACTGTTACAGATTTCCCAGGCATTTTTCTACTAAAAGCTCAGCCACATTTCTCCAAACACTTTCCTAATAAGCAGATGTTATCAAATTTTGACCCTCCAGGAAGCCAACCAGAAAAATTCCTTGAGCTTTCCCAAAGAACTGTTGCTGGGAACTTTGCTCTCAATCAGCCTGCTTCTGCTTTGACAGGACCACTCCTACCTCTTAGTAGCATTTCGCTAACTGCGCTTTATCTTCAGGATGGTCCTACTAAAGCCAGCTTTTATTTCCTATTCCCAATTCTTGGAATAAATGTTTTAGAATCTTGAAACCATTTGTTGAAATTTTCCATTAAAATCTCTGTTCTTACGACGTTCATCTGTGCACAACACGTTGAATGGTCACTGAGTAGAAAGTTTGCTCCACTCTCTCAGTCACAATTGGGTAAGCTGAGCCAACCGAGACGTCTATGCTGCTGAGTGTTATTTCTGCAGTGAATTATTGTTCTTCTTCAACTAGGACACGAGCAAGATTTAGTCCCCACAAACTGATGTGATAGTCTGTCACCCTGGGCTTCATCTCTACATTGCCTCATCATTCTGATCCAGCTCTTTGTTATGGCCTGGGAAAACAGTAGAAGATGGCCCAGGTCCTTGGGCCTCTGCACTCACTTGGGAGACCTGGAAGAAGTTCCTGGCTCCTGGCTTCAGAATGGCACAGCTTGAGCTGTTGCAGCCAACTGGGGAATGAACCAGTGGATGGAAGACCTCTCTGTCTGTCTGTCTGTCTGTCTCTCTCTCTCTCTCTCTCTCTCCTTCTCTCTGCAGTCAAATGCTCTACCCCTGAGCTATACCCCCTCTTCCTTCTCTCTCTGTGTAACTCTTTCAAATGAATAAATATTTCTTTTAAAAAAAAGAAATTTTTTTATAAAAATTAAAGAAAAAAGAAAAGATAGGAAGGAGAGGTACTGAAGGAGGGAGAGCAAAAGAGAGGGAAGTATCAACATTATTTTAGAACTGTACATGTGAAATACATGAAATCAGTTTTCTTCTATATTAAATCGGGGGCCTCCATGGCTTCTACTCCAAGAGCCCACGTTTTCAATGTCCTCTAGAGTGGAAGAGCCACAACCTCCAACTGTGATGATCCTCCAACTCTGATTTCCAGGAAACAAAACACCAATTCATTTCAAAATAACATGGGAGCACTCTGCTGTGCAGTTGGTAGCCTTTTATTAGGAGGCTTTGGATATGACATTTTCCCATCAAGACCCAGGAGGCTTGGTCTCTAGCATCATCCTGTTGAGAGATGGTAGAAGAATCCTTAAGAGGTATTTTGGGCCATGGAGATACCACCCTCATAAGGGGTTGTTATCCATCTCCCATGAGTGGGTTAGGTCTTGAGGGACTGGATTCGTTACAAGAGTGGGTTGTTATACAGCAAGGCCACCCTACACACTCGTACTATTTTGCATACACTCACCTTCCCTGCTGCCTCTCTGCAATATTGTGGCATAACCAGGGAGCCCTTGCAAGACACCAGCACCATGCTGTGTGAATCATGAGCCAAGTGCACTTTTTTGGTATGTTACCAGCATCCTATATTCTGTTGCAGCAACACAAAATGGACTAAGATAAAGATCAATTTGTTACATTCCAGGAAAGGGGTATCCTGGTGTTTTAAATTCCCCCCCTTTTTTTTTTGACAGGCAGAGTTAGTGAGAGAGAGAAAGGTCTTCCTTTTCCCATTGGTTCACCCACTAAGTGGCTGCGATGGCCGGCATGCTGCGCCAATCTGAAGCAGGAGCCAGGTGCTTCCTTCTGGTCTCCCATGCAGGTGCAGGGCCCAAGTACCTGGGCCATCTTCCACTGCACTCCTGGGCCACAGCAGAGAGCTGGACTGGAAGAGGAGCAACCGGGACAGAATCTGGCACCCTAACCAGGACTAGAACCCAGTGAGCCGCGCTGCGGCCAAATTTCCACTTTCTACACTGTAATTCTCTTATATTATCTCCGAGTGTCAGTGAGGTTTGTTGAGTTCAAAACTTAGAAATTTTCTTTATGGAATCATCTTTTTCACAGTCTCTGGCAAAAGGGGTCAGAGAGAAAATGGGGTCACAGACCTGCAGGAGGAGCAGTTTGAAGCATGAAGTACTGTGGTCATGGGCGGATCCTTGGGACATCCTGACACTACCCTGGGCTCTCAAAAATCTTTCGCACCCACGAGAGCTCAGACTTGGGACCACTGGAAAGGAAGGAAGCAGGGCCCCCAGAATACAGGTGCCTGGGTTACAATTGCAGTTAGCAAGAGCGACTGGAGTGTCTGGGTCTGTGACTCTATCCACTTTTCTTACCCACCTGTTGGAGGCAGGGGAGAATTCTGAAAATAAGAATTTCAGCATCAATACTCCACTTTACTTCAAACAGTGAGATGAACACTATGGAGGTAGACAAAGTAAGAGGTCAGAGTCTAGCCAAACCCACTGAGATGGCCACCTATGCCCCTCACAGTTGAGCAACCTTGGAGAGGTGACCCAGCCCCTGACAGTCACTTCTCTCACCTATAAGATGCAAGTATCAGTGCAACCTCATAGATGGTTGTGTGGGAGTCAGGTGACATAATTTAAAAACAGTACTTAGTATTATGGTTGCCTGGTCCTTAATAAGTATTCCAAATTATCGGGCACTGCTCTTCAAATTTGTTTTAGGGAAATGAAAACTTCAAGTTCCTTGGAGTTAAAATGTCCTGGTCCCTTTATTTTGAAATTGTGATACTATTTTGCAAAATGGTCCTGCACCTTAGCGTCTGCTTCCAGTTTTTCTCAGGGGCATTTACATTGCCCTACTGGTAACTCCATCCAGGATGCCAAACACGTGACTACTTGCCTTTAGTTGGACCTTCAGTTGCATCAGATATGTAATCTGATGTCTGGAAACCCTAGGTTGCCAAGGACAGGCTGTCTTTGTTAGGGTATTTCAAGGAAATCTTTGTTTACCTGCCCCCAGTGTACTAGCCCCATATGTTTCTTTTTTTTTTTTTTTTTTTTTTTTTTTTTTTTTTTTTTGACAGGCAGAGTGGACAGTGAGAGAGAGACACACAGAGAAAGGTCTTCCATTGCCGCTGGTTCACCCTCCAATGGCCACCGCGGCCGGCGCACCACACTGATCCGATGGCAGGAGCCAGGTGCTTATCCTGGTCTCCCATGGGGTGCAGGGCCCAAGCACTTGGGCCATCCTCCACTGTACTCCCTGGCCACAGCAGAGAGCTGGCCTGGAAGAGGGGCAACCGGGACAGAATCTGGCGCCCCGACCGGGACTAGAACCCGGTGTGCCAGCGCCGCAAGGCAGAGGATTAGCCTAGTGAGCCGCAGCGCTGGCCTCCCATATGTTTCTCAGTCTGACAAGCTCCTTTTAAGTCCCAAAGCCTTTCTGTGTTCCTGAGTTCCTTATCTTTATTGTAATACAAATGCCCCTGGGGAATAACAATGACTCATCACTAATATTTCAAAGAGAACCACAGGGACAAATGCTAACATTTTGTGACAGCCCATTTGTGGGATAGGTGTATGGGGAGGAAGCAGTGGAGAGAACAGAACACTAGGATGGACTCTACAAGTGGAGGTGGATGAGAAGGAAGAGCTTCCGAAGCAGAGAGAGCAAGGTCAGATCCACAAGGAGCCAAGTGTGAAGACCAGGCTGGTTTTCCTGCACTTTGGAAAAAAGTGAAGACTGTTAGCTCCACCTCTGGGCTCTGCCCACATTCACGGTCTCGCTGTGCCCTCGAGCATTGCTTGGCTTCCACCTATGTAAAACGGGGACATTTGTGGACCCTGCTCATTAAGAAGGTAATGTACACAAGGACTTTAACAGCTTCTTGGAAGACAGAATTAAAAGGTAAGTTTATTTTTGTGCAAAAACATTTTCAAACCCATGCGTATGAGGAATCTTCAGAGGGTTCATGAAAAATGCATACTTTGAAAAAACTATGCAGGGGGTGGCCCTGTGCTGTAGAAGGTGGGGCCCCTGCTTGTGTGCCAGCATCCCATATGGTGCACATTTGTGTCCTGGCTGCTCCCCTTTTCGATCCAACGCCCTGCTAAGGGCCTAGAAAAAGCAACAGAAGATGGCCAAAGTGCTTGGGCCCTTGCTACTACCCACGTGGGAGACCTGGAAGAAGCTCTCGGCTCCTGGCTTTAGCCTGGCCCAGCCCTGGACGTTGCAGCCATCTGGGAAGTCAACCAGAGGATAGATCACTCTCTATATATCACTCTGTCTCAGTAACTCTGACTTTCAAATAAATAAAGGAAAAAAAATTATGCATGGATTTCAAACTTTTTTGCACCAAAATAAACTTTTTAATTCCATTTTTTTCACGAATCTTTAGAAATACACTTATGAAACCTACCTTAGTTTCTAGTTAGAAATTACATAAATTACCCAAGTCAACTGCATTACATTGTTCATTTCTTTTTTATTTATTTATTTTTTGGCAGAGTGGACAGTGAGAGAGAGAGAGAGAGAGAGAAAGGTCTTCCTTTTGCCATTGGTTCACCCTCCAATGGCCGCCACAGCCGGCGCACTGCACTGATCTGAAGCCAGGAGCCAGGTACTTCTCCTGGAAGCAGGAGACCCTGCAGGTCTCCCATGGGGTGCAGGGTCCAAGGACTTGGGCCATCCTCCACTGCACTCCCGGGCCATACCGGAGAGCTGGCCTGGAAGAGGGACAACCAGGACAGAATCCGGCACCCCAACAGGGACTAGAACCTGGTGTGCCGATGCCACAGGGGGAGGATTAGCCTATTGAGCCGCGGCGCCGGCCCGTTGTTCATTTCAAGAAAGGGAGACTGGCATTGTGGTACAGCAGATGAAGCTGCTGCTTGCATTGCCAACAGCCCAAATCACAATGTGTTCAAGTCTCAACTGCTCCAAGTCCAATCCAGCTTCCTGCTAATGGACCTGGGAAACATACTCATGTGGGAGACGAGGATGGAGCTCCTGGCTCCTGGCTTCAGCCTGGCCCAGCCCTGGCTGTTGAGGGCATTTGTGAAGTAAATCAGCACTTTGAAGATCTCTCTCTCTCTCTCTTTCTCTCTGCTTTTTGAATAAAATAAATCATTTTTAAAAACTAAGGGGGGGCTGGTACCGCAGCTCAATAGGCTAATCCTCCACCTAGCGGCGCCGGCACACCGGGTTCTAGACCCGGTCGGGGCGCTGGATTCTTTCCCGGTTGCCCCTCTTCCAGGCCAGCTCTCTGCTGTGGCCAGGGAGTGCAGTGGAGGATGGCTCAAGTGCTTGGGCCCTGCACCCCATGGGAGACCTGGAGAAGCACCTGGCTCCTGCCTTCGGATCAGCGCACGGTGCGCCGGCCGCAGCGCGCCAGCCATGGCGGCCATTGGAGGGTGAACCAACGGCAAAAGGAAGACCTTTCTCTCTGTCTCTCTCTCTCTCACTGTCCACTCTGCCTGTCAAAAAAAAAAAAAAAAAAAAACTAAGTGGTCATCAGATGATATGACGTACATGGCTTATTAATCTGAAGAATTAGTCATAATACTAATTTATTATTCACTGAAAATAAATTTAAGCCTGTGTTCATATAGGTAAAATAATATCTCTCTTATGACCATATTGAGAAGACTACTGAAGAAACCTGACATTTAATTTTAAAAGGGAGCAGAGAAAAAGTGAGGATGAAATTGGAAAGGCTCAATGGGGCCGGCGTTTGGCCTAGGAGTTAGGATACTGGTTTAAGATGCACACATCCCCAACCAGAGTGCCCAGGTTTTACATCTACCTTCAGCTTCTAACTCCAGACTCCTGCCAGTGCACACCCTGGGAGTTAGTGATGAGGGCCCAAGGAATTGAGTCCCCTGCCGCTCATGTCTGAGACCAGGATTAAGCTTCCGTCTCCCAGCCTTGGCTCAGCTCAGTCCTGGTCTTTGTGGGCATTTGTGGAATGAATAGAAGCTCTGCTTGTCTCTTTCTCTCTCTGTACTGTGCCATCCCCCACTTCTGTTACTTCCCCCCGACTCTCAAATAAATGAATTTTTAAACATTTATGTATCTGTTTTGAAAGGCAGAGCAATAGAGTGGGAGAAGGAGAGACAGAGAGAGAGATTTCACCCATTGGTTCACTCCCCAAGTGGTCTCAATGGTCAGCACTGGTCTAGGTGGACGTCAGGAGCCAGGAACTTCATCTTGGCCTCCCATGTGGTTGCAGGGGCCCAAGTACTTGGGGTCATGTTCTGCTGCCTAGCAGGGAGCTGGACCAGAAGCTGAACAGCCAGGACTAGAAACCGTGCTCTGAAATGGGATGCCAGCATGGCAAATGACAGCTTAACTCACTGCACCACAATGCCAGCTCCTAAAAATTTTTGAAGAAAAGAACAAATGCTCAAATTCCCTGTTCTTTTTGTTTTTAAAATTTATGTATCTGAAAGTCAGATTTACAGAGAAAAAAAGAGACAGAGATGTTCCATCTGCTGATCCACTCCCCAAATTGCCTCAATAGCCAGGACTGGGCCAGGCAGAAGCCAAGAGCCGAGACATTCTTTCAGGTCTCCCACATGGGTGCAGGGCCCAAGCACTTGGTCCACCTGCTGCTGCTTTCCCAGGTGCATTAGCAGGGAACAGGAGCGGTTGGGACTGGAATCAGCGCCCACATGGGATGCAGGCGCTGCAGGCCTTATCTTTAACCCACTGAGCCACAGCACCAGCCCTCAAGTTCCACAGTGCCAACCCCCAAGTTCCTTGTTCTTAGATGCATCTCCCTCCCCAAGATAAATTTATGGCTCTGTTCATTTCTTAGTGAGGTGCAATTCTCACAGTGTACCACCAGATGGCAGCATAAGCTTAGCCATTTCTGCATGTTTCCTGTCTAACCAATTCTTTTCCTTTATGTTTTTTCACCTTTTTTCTTTTCCTTCCTTCCTTCCTTCCTTTCTTCCTTCCCTCTCTGCCTCCCTCCTTCATTCCCTTCCTGTCTTTTTATTCCATTTGAAATACAGAGAAATAGAGATATCTTTTCATGGATGAAAAACATCTCTGCAGGATGGTAGAATTTTAGCAAAGCTCTGGGCTTCTGGCAAATCAGTGCATGCAGACCCACACCTTTCCCTCTGGAACCCTGGTCCCTGGTTGGGTCAGAATCTCTGAGGGAAGCTGAATGTTTGAGTACCTCCTGCAGGTCTTGATGTCTTGCACTAATGAACACTCAAGGCCAGACCTTGGAATTCCTTGTAGGTTGTATCATGGTTTTTAATTTTTAAAATTTTATTTCTTCTTATAAATGATTTAGCATTATATTTTTCTAATTTTTACTTCTTTTATTTGAAAGGCAGAAAGATAGTGAGACAGAGACACAGACAGACAATAATCTGCCATCCACTGGTTCACTCCCCATATGCCTGTAACAGCTAGGGCTAAGCCAGGTCAAAGCCAGGAGCTAGCAACTCAATCTAAGTCTCCCTGGTGGGTGGCAGGGACCCAACTACTTAAGCCATCACCTGCTGTCTCCCATTAGTGCATTAGTAGGAAGATGGAATCTGGGAGAGACAGGACTCAGACCTAGGCACTCTAATATTAGATACGCATGTCCCAAGCAGCATCTTAACCACAGTTCCAAACCCCAACCCCTCATTTTCTTTTATGCTCTAAGCAGAGTTATCTTTCGGATTGTGAGCACTAAACAAGAATGGATTGACCTGGGCTGCAGTGACTCACAATGGGCCTCTGAGGATGGCAGTTTCTTCAGTTTCAGGAAGAGCCGTCTTCCCTTTGATGGTTCCAAAGCCTGGGAGGGCCGGTTCCTCTCTCCGGCCAGGACTGTATCTACTGGTGCTTCCCGTGCAAGGACAGAAAACCCAGGATCCACAACCCTCACAGAGACACTGCTGTTTACCTGCAGCCCATGAGCACGGATGGAGGTGGTTCTGGGGCACTTATCAGGAATCCTGGGAACTTTCAAGAGTGAAAAACAACTTTCCTGTTGCAACCTGCCCCCAGTGCATCAGTAGAACCTTCCTTCCAGGGTATAAGACACCTGCTGTAGCTTCAAAGAATCCTGCTATAGCTACACAGTAAGGGCCAGAAGTGGGTAGCTTTTATTTCTCTCTGGATTTTTGTAAAAGTAGAAAAAAAAAATCTTTTCCAGAAACCACCCCAGAGGACATGCACTTAGATCTCACTGACCAGGGGACAAGCATTGTGGCACAGCAAGTTAAGCCACCACTATGACACCGGCATCCCATTATGCGAATGCCAGTTGGAGTCTTTGCTGCTTCACTTCCAAGCTGGCTTCCTGCCAATGCCCTGGAAAGGCAGAAGAGAATGGCTCAAGTACTTGGGCTCATGCCCTACATGCGAAATCTAGATGGAGTTCTGGGACTCTGGCTTCCACCTGGGCCAGCCCTGGCTATTGCTGCCTTTTGGGAGAGTGAACCAGCAGATAGACAACATCTTCCTCTCTCATTGTGTCACTTTGCCTTTCAAATAAATAAATCTTAAAAATTTAAAAAAAAAAAAAAAAAAAAAAGAACTCACTGGCCAGCAGTGTCTTGCCTGTTGCTGTACCTGTCACCAGCAGAGATGCTATGGTTGCTATAGGTTGGTGGGATCTGTTCCCTGGGCCTGGGGTGGTTCCACCATCCCTGACCACCTTGCTATCTCCAGAGACCAATAATCCTGAGGCTTAATTCCAGGGTCAGCACTCAGGGTACAGCCCTGCCTCCGAGGGGCTGCGTGAACAGAGACCCAGTGGTGGCTCATAGTCCATGCAAGCTAGAGCTTCTGCCAGCAGAGGTCAGAGAACCTCAAGGAAACTGCTCCTCACTGGAGGGAGCAAAGCCAACCAATGCTGCGGGGACCTGCAGCGGTCAGAGCAGGGGCTGTGGGATCTGCGACCTGCTCTGCTCAGATGAACTTGAGGAAGTTCCTCCACTCTTTGGGGCCTTCCGGGAAATGCATGCTGTCCCAGTGCACGGAATCTGTCAGAGCCAAGGCCCCTCCACAGGAGGAGACAGGCCCAGGCCCACACTTGTCTTTCACAGTGCTGTGGGAGTCAACGATTTCCAATCAAAGGGCCTTCTGCGTCCATGTTCTACATACACCTTTCCTGAAGCTGACTACAGCGGGGAGAAGTCAGCCACACAGAGTTCTGTGCCAAGGACATCCTGAGCGAGTGGGCCTGGGAGGACGTGGACTGTGCGTCAGTGCATGTGTGTCCAGTGAAAGACAAAGGATGCATCACCCGCTGGCCAGGCTTGTGTTTTAGGCAGGACCATGACATCCACCAATGCCGGGGAATGGAAAAGGAATGTGGGTGTCTGTGGGTTGTTACGTGTGATGATTTTTCCTCCTAAAAATGACTTTTTTTTTTTTTTTTTTTTTCAGAAAGAAACGTGATGTCTGGTAGGGTACTATTGCCCCAAGAACCATCACAAAGTTCTTTCACATCATTTGTAGTTAGTCTCCCCTCCCAGCTCCAGCCAAGACAAACGCTGACCTGCTTGTCTCTAGAAATTGGCCTTTTCTAAATTTTGTAGAGATAGATGTCACTGTACCATATGTAGCCTTTTTTGGGCTAGCTTCTTTTATGTAGCATAGTGTTTGCACAGTTCATTCATAGTTTACCATGCATCTGTGTGTTCCTTATTTTTTTTTTTTAAAGATTTTATTTAAAAGAGAGAGAAAGGTCTTCCATCTGCTGGTTCACTCCTCCAAATGGCTTCAATGGATGGAGCTGGGCCAATCCAAAGACAAGAGCCAGGAGCCTCGAGCCTCATCCAGGTCCCCCATGCAGATGCAGGGGCCCAAGCACTTAAGCCATCTGTTACTGCTTTCCCAGGCCACAGCAGTGAGCTGGATTGGAAGAGGAGCAGCCAGGACTAGAACCTGTGCCCCTATGGGATGCCAGGGCCACTGTCAGAGGCTTAGCCCATTACACCAGGGCACTGCCCCTACCACCACCATGTGTTCCTTTTAATTATTGAATAGGATTCCATTGTAGGGATATACTATACTGACTTAACCATTCACCATCTGATGGGCACTGGGACTGCTTCTAGTCTTGAGCTGTTATGGACAAAACCATGAAAAACATTCATACACATCATATATGGATGTGTTTTCATTTCTCGAGTAGATTCTAGGGAGTTGAACTCCTGAGTTGTATGGCAAGTATAATTTTTTAAGAAACTGCCAAACTCTTTTCCAAAGTGACTGCATTGTTTTATACTTTCATCAACAAAGCATGAGGATTTCAGTTTGTTTATCCTCACCAACGCTTGCTCTTTCCTGTTTTACCATAATCAGAGGCCAGCACTGTGGTGTAGTGGGTAAAGCTGCCACCTGCTGTGCCGGCATTCCCATATGGGCACCAGTTCAAGTCCCAGCTGTTCCACTTCCGATCCAGCTCTCCACTATGGCCTGGGAAAGCAGAAGATGGCCCAAGATCTTGCATGGGCACTTGCACCCTCGTGGGAAGACCCAGAAGAAGCTCCTGGCTCCTGGCTTCAGATTGGCACAGCTCTGGCCAATTGGAGGGTGAACCAGCGGATGGAAGACACCCCCCCCCCCCCCGCCTCTCCTCCTCTCTGTAACTCTGACTTTCAAATAAATAAATAAATCTTTTAAAAATTGGATTTTTTTAAAAAAAATAATCATTTCAGTGGATATATAGAAGTATATTGCTGTGGTTTGAATATGATTTCCCCTAATATCTGATCATCTTGAACACAATATAATGTGTTCATCATTCATGTGCTCATTATCCAGTCTTTTGTTTCTTTGGTGAAATATCTGTTCAAGCTTTTTGAACACTTTTTATTTTTCTCTTTATTATAAAGCTTGAAGAGTTCTTTAAACATTGATTTAAATCTATTTTCAAATATGCAATTTGGGAATGTTTTTCTCCACTTTATGGCTTCTATTTTTATTTTCTTGATGTATTTTGGAGTACAAAACTTTCTAGTTTTTATGAAATCCATTTAATATTTTGCTTTTGCTGTATCTATAAGTACTTTTCCCAATCCAAGTTTCCCGTTTCTTTTTTTTTTTTTCAAAGATTTTAATTATTTATTTGAGAGGTAGAGTTATAGACAATGAGAGGGAGAGACAGAGAGAAAGGTCTTCCTTCCATTGGTTCACTCCCCAGATGGCTGCAATGGCTGGAGCTGAGCTGATCCAATTTCCCAGGCCATAGCAGAGAGCTGGATAGGAAGGGGAGCAGCCAGGACTCGAACTGGTGCTCATGTGGGATGCCACCAGTGCAGGTGGAGGATTAACCTACTGTGCTATGACACCGCTCTCTCCCCTGTTTCTTACTGTAATGTTGAAGACTTTTTTCCTCTTATATTTAGGTCCATGATTTGCTTCTAGTTCATTTTTGTGTACAGCTTGAGGTAAGACTCTCCCTTTTTTTCTTGGCTTATAAATATTCAACTATCTCAGCACTATTTGTTAAAAAGATAGCACATTTTTCAAATACAATCTTACCACAAATTTAAGGATTTTAGACACACAATTTCCAATGATCAATATGCCTGACCTTGTGGCGATACCTTATCTTGATTCCTAGAACATTACTTTAAGTTTTGAAAGCAGTTTTGAAAGTTCTCCAACTTTTTTTTTTTTTTTTTTTTTTTTTTTTTGACAGGCAGAGTGGACAGTGAGAGAGAGAGAGAGACAGAGAGAAAGGTCTTCCTTTTGCCGTTGATTCACCCTCCAATGGCCGCCGCGGCTGGCGCGCTGCGGCCAGCGCACCGCGCTAATCCGATGGCAGGAGCCAGGAGCCAGGTGCTTTTCCTGGTCTCCCATGGGGTGCAGGGCCCAAGCACCTGGGCCATCCTCCACTGCACTCCCTGGCCACAGCAGAGAGCTGGCCTGGAAGAGGGGCAACCGGGAAAGAATCCGGCGCCCCGACCGGGACTAGAACCCGGTGTGCCGGCGCCGCTAGGCGGAGGATTAGCCTAGTGAGCCGCGGCGCCGGCTGAAAGTTCTCCAACTTTATATTCTTCTTTTTGAAAGTTGTTTGGTCTATTTTAACCCTTTGCATTTCCATAAACTCTAGAATCAATTTGCCCAACAAAAATGTTTACTAGGTTACTTATGGGGATTATTTTGAAGTTGCAAATTAATTTGGGGAGAATCTTGACCTTAATACTGAGTCTTTTAATCAATGAATATGAAATGTCTTTGCACTTATTCATAACTTTCAAATTTCTCATGGCAACACTTTATAATATTCAGCTGACAGGTTTCATAAATGTCCACATTCTTCATGCTACTTACTATGAATGAGATTATTTATGTATTATTTATTGCTCTATATCAAAACAATTGATTTTTGTGGTTGGATCCATATTCTACCAACTTGACTGGTTCATCTATAACTTGTAAAATTGTCTACATACAAAATTATGACATCTATGAATAAAAGACAGCCTACTTCCTTGAAAAATTTCTGGTTTTATTTCATTTTGCTTTACTTCACTAGTTTAAAAACTCTACTATAATGTTTGGCAGAAGTAACAAAAGTAGTGACCTTTAATTGTTCAGAAACTTATGCTAGAAGCATTTAGTATGTTCAATATATAAGCATCTTATCTGTGAATTTTCATAGATACCATTTATTAGCATAAAGAAGCTTCTGAGTATGTGTAGTCTTATTATGTACAAATGTTGTGGTTTTTTAATGCTTTTTCTTCATCTATGGAGTTAATTATGTACTTTCATTAATATGGCATATTGTTTTAAATGATTTTTGAATGATAAATCTATCCTGTCACCCTGAGATAAACTCTAATTGGCGATGGTACATAATTCTTTTTCTCTGTTGCAGGATCCAGTTTTCTATTATTCTCTTAAAATACTTGTGTTTTTGACTGTGAGAAATATTAACCTTTATTTCTTTTTTCATGTAATAACTCTTTGTGTCAGGGTTATCACTAGCTGGAATGAGCTAGAAAGTACTCCCTTCTCTCTAGTTTTCTGAGGGAACATGAAAGGGATCTGTAGTACTTTTTAAATTATTTGATAGAATTCACCAGTGAAATAACTTGTGAATAAGGTTTTCTTTGTAGGAAAATAATTGTTACTTCAGTTCCTTTACTTTTTATAGGTTTATTCATATTTTCTCATTCTTCCACATTGAGCTTCCATAAGTTGTTTACTTTGAGGAACTTGTCAATTTTTTCAAAGTTGCCTAATTTATTGGCATAAGTTGTTCACAATATTTCTTTGTATTCCATTCTGATTCTCTTTTAGTATTAGTAGTGATATTCCCTCTCTCTTTCCTGATTTTACAAATTTGTGTTTCATTTTGCTTGGTCAGTTTAATAAAATTTTGTCAACTTTGTAGATATTTTCAAAGAACCCATTCTGGTTTCACTAATATTTCTCCTGCTTTTTGTTTCTCATTCATTTCTGCTCTAGTTTTTACTATTTCCTTTCTTGTGCTTGCTTTTTAGATTACATTGCTCTTTTTACCTAGAATCTTAAAGAGGAGCTTAAGTTACCAGTTTAACTTTGATTCTTTTTCTTGTTGAAAACTAATTCATGCAATAGCTACATCTCATAAATTTGATTTTTTTTTAGTTTGATATATTTTCTGATTTCCTAATGATTTCTTCTTTGACCCATGATTACTTAGAAATGCTTTGCTAATTTCTAAGTATTTGGAGATTTCCTGGATTTCTTTCAGTTTTGGGTTTCTATCTTACTCTGTAGTTGGAAGACATTGTATGATTTAGGTCATTTTAAATAGAGTGGGACTATTTCATGGTTTAGCATGTAGTATATCCTTGAAATATGTCACATATGCACTTGTAAAGAATTTATACTCTGCAGTCCTTGAGTGGACATCTCCATATATCAGTAAAACTGATTTTCAGTGGTACTCAAGTCTTCTATATAATTGCTAATTTTCTATCTATGTGATCTGTCAATTATCAAGTGGGCCATTGAGTTCTCCAAAAACATTGGATTTTATACTGCTCTTTTCAAGTCTATAAGTACTTAATTCAAATTATAAGACTGTCACTAGGTATGTAAACCTTTATAATTTTTAATACCTTCCTGAGATGCTGAATTTTTATCACTGGGATCTCTAATAACACTTCTGGTCTCAAAATGCAGTGGAGGATGGCCCAAGTGCTTGGGCCCTGCACCCCATGGGAGACCAGGATAAGCACCTGGCTCCTGCCTTCAGATCAGTGCGGTGCGCCGGCTGCGGCAGCCATTGGAGGGTGAACCAACGGCAAAGAAACACCTTTCTCTCTGTCTCTCTCTCTCACTGTCCACTCTGCCTGTCAAAAAAAAAAAAAAAATCTATTATATCTGCTATTAACAACTCACCCATATCTCTTGTAGTTACTATTTTCAGGATACCTTTTTTATTTTATTTTCAATCGATGCCTTTGAATTCCAGGTGTATCTCTTCTTCCCTTTGGCAATCTTTCTTTCCCATCTGGCAGTCTGTGACTTAGGAGTGTAGTAGTTAGAGCATTTATGTTAATGTGACATGGCTGTGTTTGTCCATTATTTTACCTTTTTCTCTACATGCTCCCTGTCATTATTCTTCATTCTTCATAACTGTTTTCTTTGGTGTTAAATATTTTTCATCTACCATTTCAATTGTGATAATTTGGTTTTTTATAAACTATATTGGTGTTCTTTCAGTGGGTGCTCTGGGGATTAAAATATGTCTTTTCTCACAATCTACTTCAGGTTCTTTTTTTTTTTTTTTTTTTTTTTTGACAGGCAGTGTGGACAGTGAGAGAGAGAGACAGAGAGAAAGGTCTTCCTTTTTGCCATTGGTTCACCCTCTAATGGCCGCCAGGGCTGGCGCGCTGCAGCCAGCGCACCGCGCTGATCCGAAGGCAGGAGCCAGGTACTTATCCTGGTCTCCCATGGGGTGCAGGGCCCAAGAACTTGGACCATCCTCCACTGTACTCCCTGGCCACAGCAGAGAGCTGGCCTGGAAGAGGGGCAACCGGGACAGAATCCGGCGCCCCGACCGGGACTAGAACCCGGTGTGCCAGCGCCGCAAGGCGGAGGATTAGCCTATTGAGCCGCGGCGCCGGCCTCATGTTATCTTAATTCTAGTAAAAGGTAAAAATTCTCTGCAAAGGAGCTCCAGTTCCTCCCTCCTTTGTGCTATTGTTGTTATTGATATTACACTGATGTCAATTATAATAAAGTGTAGTATCTTTAAAGACATTAAAATGAAGAAGCCATCACCTGCAGGATGCTTAAGTTCTAATTCCATGAGGCGCTGCGGGCCCCTCAGCATAGCTGGTACAGGGACTTCAGACAGATCCGGGATATTATGTAGGCTCTGCATGTCAGGCCCTTGGGGAAGGAGCTGCCAGCCACGCAGTGTCTGTCAGGCATTGAAGAAGGGGAGCATTTAGATTGCTCCTTTGATATGGAAGCTGAGTCACACCACTGGAATCAGCTATCTGTGTACTGGAGATGATTAAAATGGAATTTACATTGACAGAAGCAGTGATGGAATCCAGTAGAAAACTGGTCAAGGAGGCTGCTGTCATTATTTGTATCAAATACAAAGAATTTGAAAAGGCTTCAAAAATCATGAAAAAACATATGTCTAAGGACCCCACAGCTCAGAAGGTGAGCAATGACCTCCCGAACATTACTTGAGAAAAGAATGTGGCCCACCCTGTTATCCAGAACCTTTCCTTCTGTCTTTCAGCAGAAGATGCTGCACTTCCTGGAGAGCCACTGGATGACACAGAGCCCTACCTCTTCACGGTGGCCCAAAAGGCTTTGAAAGCTGAGTCTGCTGCTCAAGTACAGTGAAGGAAGACAAGCAGCCAGCACCAGAGCCGTCGGAAAGCTTCCCAGAGAACCAGCAAGGCAGCTACAGAGTACTCCAACCACCCCGGAATCACAGCTCTGGAGTCAGCGTTCAAGGCTCTGGCCAGTACATGGGATCCTGATGCAGCCTTCTCAAAACTGGACCAGAAACATTTGGTACTTCCTAATCAAGTGACCCCACCATCACCAGCCCTCAAAAACAAGAGACCAAGAAAAGATGAGAATGAAAGTTCAGTCCCTGCTGAGGATGAGGGTGGCTCACAACTGCAGCCCAAGTGCAAGCGCTTGGCGATAAGCAGATTGGTTTGGGAAGAGGCCAGCCAGAGAACTGGCCCAGCACAGGCCTCACCTCCTCCCAAGAGGCTGTTCCCATATCACCACCCAAGCCCAGGGCTCTCAACCAACCCCACCCCAGGGAGAAGAATTCCAAGTATGAAGAACTTATTTGCAGCAGTTTTCAGGCTTGTTGGTGATGCTGGTTGGGCCTAATATTACTTCTGTGAATGAATTAACAGCTAAGTTACCACCCAGCTTGCTCAGACTGCTAGAGAGGAGTCTAGCAGGAGTCCCTTTGTTAGGCAGGAAGTCAGATATGAGCTTATGTGTGACTAAGGCCTAAGGAGACAACTAGGTCCAGCATATGCATCTCAAAGTCATCCTAATAACCTTCCAGGTGCAGCCCAGTGTCTGTACTTCAAAAGCCCTACCCCTTCTGCCTGATAACCATCCTTCCTCTAAGGCGGGGCAACACAAGCCAGGCTTCCCCCTGCCTGATAACTTCAGGGGGAAAACTCAGAAAGGAATTTTTTGTATTTACATCCAAAAAGGAGAAGAAGCAGGAAGGCAAGACCCATTGCCTTAAAAACCCTGGCCTCACCTTAACCTGGACTGGACTGCGCTCAGCCCTCTGCCTCTCTACTGAGCTGCCCACCTGGCCTGGCCTGGTGTATTCTCTCCACTCAACCATGTAACCTCGCTCTCCCCCAGACTAAGAGACTGGGCACGCTCTCTCAGGTTCTGTCTGGAGAGGTGCCCATCTGTTCTTACGGATGTCCCTGCCCTAATAAATCTTGCTATTTGCTTTCCACTTACTCTCTGTCTCACGCCTGAATTCTTTCTTGCACAAAGACAAAGACCCTGCCATTCTCCAGTAATAGATCCAAAGCCAGGAGCCAGGAGCTTCTTCCAGGTCTCCCTCATGGGTGCAGGGCCCAAGGATTTGGGCCACCGTATACTGCTTTTCCAGGCCATAGCAGAGAGCTGGATCAGAAGTGGAGCAGCTGGGACTTGAACCGGCACCCATATGGGATGCCAGCACTGCAGGTAGTGACTTTACCCACTATACCACAGCACAGGCCCCAAGACATTTCTTCTTATAGACAAACAATATACAAAACATTAGACAAGCACAGAAACCATGGAAACAGGTATTAGAATGACAAAAACCAATTTTCGTAAGGAACAATACAATCTGCTCATTAAACAAAAGCATTATAGGACCTAATAATTAGAGAGCCAAAATAAACCAACACAGATAACCTTTGATAAAATTAAAGACTGATTGTACATTAACTTAGTACCTTGCCAAGGGCATGCTGACACTCAACAGGTAGACACACAGGAAGTTTCAGGTGTACACATTTCACATTGAATCGAGATTTCCAATATGGGACAATGAAACCTTCAACTGGTTACAGCTGAATCTGGGGGAGCCTCACTCACGTCAAGGCATTATGATCAAAGACCCCATGGAAAACAACTATAGTTTAACAGGTATGATTTTTTGGTTCATTAAAATTAGGGAGACCAGGGGGCTGGCGCTGTGGCATAGCGGGTAAAGCCACTGCCTGCAGTGCCAGCATGCCATATGAGCGCTGGTTTGGGGCTCAGCTGCTCCACTTCCAATCTAGCTCTCTGCTACGGCCTGGGAAAGCAGAAGATGGCCTAAGTTCTTAGGCCCCTGCACCCATATGGGAGACCTCGAGGAAGCTCCTGGTTTCAGATCAGCACAGCTCCAGCCAATACGGCCATCTGGGGAATGAATCAGTGGTTGGAATACTTCTCTCTTGCTCTCTCTGCCTCTGCCTCTCTGTAATTCTGCCTTTCAAATAAACAAATCTTTAAAAATAAATAAATAAAATTAGGGAGATTACACATCAGCCAGAACTATGAGGCATCAGAGTCAGCAGAAACAAGGAAAAACTTACAGGTTGGGCTTGTAAGAGGCAATTTGAGGGGATTCCAGGAAGCAGGAATTTGTCCTGTACTGAATAGTTGGGGGGGGGGGGGATTCATTAGATATCTTGATCTTATCCAAAAGCCGATAGGAGCATACAGTCAAAGCCCTGCTTGGAGAGCACATAGGCACTATTCATATTTCGACCAAGAAAGGAAAATATTTGAGTTTTGTGGTCTGAACAATTTTCATGATTTTGTCTCCATTAAGATTAACAGTGATCCAGCTTTTATTTTCCCTAACCTTTCATGGTCACAGAGTGGCACTGTCTGGCCCCCATGCGCTGCTTCTGCTCAACAGGACACCACCATCGCCTAGCTGTGCCTGTGCACTCATGGCGACATCCCGGTAACATCAGCCAGCTTAGTCTTGCTTTAAAACGGCTGGGAGGAGTTTCTTGGAGGTAACGGGGGAAGGGGTTATTTCAGTTTACAGTGTGGAGGTTCACACTTCAGGATCATGCAGTCCCTTTAGTCTGGTGTCCAGTGGAGGCTGGCCACGGTGGAGCAGGTATGGAGGAAGTCCCATAGTGAGCCAGGCTGCAGAGAGGAGAGACGTAAGAACTCCAATAAACAAACCTCTCACAAAAGCTGTCTTCCCGGGGCAATCCCACATGACCTAAGACCTCCCAGTGGCCTCATGGCCTAGCCTTCATAATTACCATAATCCACTAACCATTATCACCAATCTGTAAACATTAACATAAGACATTGGGGAGTTTAAACATGTGCACGAGTTTGGGGACCCATGTTCTGTTCAGTGCATAACACAGCAACTGCTTAACTAGCAGCCATGTTCCTGTCACCTTTCATCACATTAAAACCCAAGAGTGGCTCCTAAGACTCCCTGGTGTGTTGAAGGAGTTCCCACAGCTGAGGAGAGGGTCTAAATGGGCTGCAAGCATGTGGGCTTTCTCCGGTGGGGAAGATACCACTGAAGGGAAAACCTGATGTCAGGCGCACCAATGTGGAAAACATCTCTCGCTAGGAGACGCAGATTGCCCGGGGCCACTGATACGGCCACAGTGTGCCCAGCACTAAGCCCACTGATTCAGTGAGCACGTTTGCTGGGGTAGGCCCTTTAAGGCATAAGCCCAAAGCTTCCATTTCCAGAAGAGGAAGCCTCACAAGTTGAAAGAGCCTAGATTGAGTAACCTTTTTCAGTTTCAATGTGGGGGCCAAAGAGCCCCCTGGACTTGGATGTCTTCTTTGTGAAAGCATTTGGTGGCTATTTCCGCAGCCCATTAAAGCTGCACGACCTCACAGCTGAAGCGCTAAGGCCCCCTCTCAGGCAGCCACTTCAATTCTCTCTGCACGAAGAGATTGTCTGCAGCACAGGTTACAGTGAAAATCACCTGGGTGCCCTTGTTAAGAGCACTAATGTAGAATCTGAATCCTATTTATTTTTCAACTTTTCTTTATTTTGTTTTCCTTTTTTTTTATTCTTGTATGTTTAATTTTTGAAGCACAAGGCAAGAATCTTAAAAAAAATTATAACCCCATGGTCTCTTAAAATTATTTCACTAAGATGTTATTTATCCTCTCAATCTGTTTTGAGAAACTTTATAGCTTTTCTTTATACACAGTAAGTATGTCAAGATTAATTAAGGCAATAGTTAATGTGTGTCCAGAACTCTTGCTCCCCTGTAAGACATAGCTTGGGCATGTTCAAGCACTTGCTGTTTCCTCCTGAGTTATGCCCCCTATCTCCCCTGGTGGGCATCAGGTTTTTTTTGACAGGCAGAGTGGACAGTGAGAGAGAGAGAGAGAGACAGAAAGGTCTTCCTTTGCCGTTGGTTCACCCTCCAATGGCCACGCTGATCCGAAGCCAGGAGCCAGGTACTTCTCCTGGTCTCCCATGGGGTGCAGGGCCCAAGCACTTGGGCCACCCTCCACTGCACTCCCGGGCCACAGCAGAGAGCTGGCCTGGAAGAGGCGCAACCGGGACAGAATCCGGCGCCCCGACCGGGACTAGAACCCGGTGTGCCGGCGCCGCAAGGCGGAGGATTAGCCTAGTGAGCCGCGGCGCCAGCCTGGCATCAGTTTCTGACCTGCAGGTTTCAGGACATGGACCTCTGTCAGTTAAGGAGTGGCCAGAAAGACAGCTTCCCTGAAGGCTGTTTATACACCATTCCGGGAGCGCGGGCCACGGTAAAGTATGCAATAACGCAGCTCTCCACGCCTTTCTCCCAGGAGCCCCCGCAGACTCTCTGCAAGCATTTGCCAACAGCAGTGTCTCTGTGGTCCCTCACATGCTGGTCCGGGGACACCCATGTCTCCCCCAGCGTCACCTTCTAAATAATCCTATTGTGAAGCTTTATCATGAGCTCCGATACCGTACAGAGAAAAAGTCAAGTGGCCTTGCCTATCACAGTCATCCCGACTCCCAGGTGGGCAGGACACACAGAATTGGCAGGGAAGCCAACGACTCTGGATGGAGAGGCTGGCGCCAGGAGAAATTCCTGGAAATCAGGGTGGAGGAACACTCAGCCGAGACTGGAGAAGCTGGAGGAAGTGGGGCATGGGTTGGGGTAGACTCTAGACCATGTCTGCGTCTGAGTCTCAGGAGAAGATGCAGGCAGACGGCGTCCTGTAGGGAGGATCGTGCGGAGCGGGAGCCCAGAGCCAGCCCTTCCTACTCAGGGGCGCTCTGCCAGGCAGAGGCCCTAGCAAGGCCTTCCATCAGCCACCTTTGCCTGCCTGGCCAATCGCCGAGTTCACTAAGGGTCACGGTCCCCACCCCCACCCCCACCCCCACCCCCACCCCATCCGCGCCGAGATTCCATCGCGAGAACTCCCCGCAGGCTGACGCTGCACCAGGGAGACCCACCGCAGCAACTGTCCTAGTCTCCCCCCAGCTCCTGCTTCCCTCTTACCCGTCCCACCTGCCGTCCCAGGTGTTGAGGAGGCAATAACGGGCTCCTTTCCCGTACGCAGAAGGAGCTGGGTTCCAGGTGCCGAGAAGAGCCCCCCAAAAGCACTGAGTGGAGAGAAGTCGAGACTTGACTCCTCACCTAGCGTTTGACCTCCTCCCTTGTAAAGAACCTGCTAAGTCCCACGCACCCCGTGTTTCCATGGTACCAGCAAACAAGACTCAGCTGCCTGATGATTCTGCCCCAGCTTATCTTGTTGGCTTCCCTAGAGTTGAAAACCTAGGAGGAACAGGGCAAGGAGACAGGAGCCCCAAGTTAGCATCCAAGCCTTGGGGAGGAAAAGATGGGGACTTGGATAGGGGAGAGAAGAGTCTAGGAGGTCTAGGTTAAGAATCTGGGGCCAGGGCAACAGCAAGAACAAGGATCTCTAGGAACTAAGGGTCTAATGAATTTAGATGGGAGAACAGGGACAAAAGTCAGAAGGGAACCAGCTGGAAAGGAAAGCCCAGATAGTCCTGATTCATCCAGGGGTAGGGGTAGGGGCAGCAGGAAGGCCAGACAAGGAAAGACATGGGAAGAACAGGGTAGCTATGTCCATAGAACAAGCTCTTTTGGGTGGGTTGTGCTAGAATGGAGCAGACCAGAGGCCAGCATTATGGCACAAGCCATTGCCTGCATCCCATATCTGCCCCTACATCAGTTTGAGTCCCAGCTGCTCTGCTTTTAAATCAGCGCCCTGCTAATGTGCCTGAAAAATAGAGGATGGCCCAAGTACTTGTGCCCCTGCCACCACATGGGAGACCCAGATGGAGTTCCAGGCACCTGGTTTCAGCCTGGCCCAGTCCTGGCTATTGTGGCCATTTGGGGAGTAAACCAGTAGATACAAGATCTGCTTCTCTCGCTCGCTCGCTCACTCTCTCTTCTCCTCCTCTCTCTGTAACTCTATCTTTCAAATTAGTAAAATAATTCTTTAAAGAAGAAGAAGAAGAATGGAGCACACCATGGAAAGCAGGGGGCTCCCAGCCCTATGTGACCAGAAGCCAAAGTCCACCTCCAACCCCTTCAGTCTGCCACACCCACCCCATCAGGACACCACCTGTGTGGTTCAAACATCCATGATCAGGAAAGAGGTTATAAGATTTTCCCTTTTATAAATGTGCCATACTGATATTGATTGAACAGGTAAATTTCTTTTAGACATTCTTTCAGCAGACAATTCCTTCTCCTGTCCTTTCAAAGATATGGGGGGGGGGGGACAAACTCAAACTCAGTTCCTCCTGTTGCACACCCACAAACAGATCACTTCTGTGATCCCCCGATGTGTGGGCATTCTCTCCACTGGCAAGCCAGCAATGATTCTGATGCTGACACCAGTGGAGTGCCCTCTGGTTCTTTGTATTTTTTTTTTTTTTTGGTTTGTTAATATTTATTGATTGGAAAGGCAGAAAGAGAGAGTGTTTCTGCTGGTTCACTCCCTAAGTGATTATAACAGCCAGGGCTGGGCCAAGCCAAAGCCGGAAGCCAGATCTCATCTGCTGCCTCCCGAACACATTAGCAGGAGACTAGACTGGAAGCAGAGTTACCAGGATTTGAACCAGGTATCCCAAACTATTGTTTAACCTGCTACACAGCAACACCCACCCAGTCCTCTAATTTAAATCAATTCTGAAACCATGTACCTGGAGGTAACATCAGAGGCTACAGGTTGGGTTTTCAGTCCCCAATCTGCCCCCACATCAGACACCAAGTCTTGGTATCAGGAATTTCTTAACTCACTGCTTCCTGGGACCCCTTCTTTAAGCTAAAGATACTAGAGCAGCTCACAAAACACAAGGAAACACATTCACCAGCTATTATAAGGGATATTTTAAACACTTTAAGTAAGCAGCCACAGGAAGAGATTCATAGGATGATCTCTGGAAGAATTCTGAACACAAGAGCTTCTGCCCCATGTTAGGAGCCTGGGAGAACAGCAGGTGGATGAGTCTTGGTCACCTTCCCACATCCCTCTATGTGTGCAGCTGTCCGGAAGTTCTCTGGACCCTGTGCTTTGCTTTTCTGGAGATTTCGTTGTGTGGTTGAAGCAAGGACAACCCTGTAGCAGCGTGAATGCACAGAGAGGGTAAGATGGAAGGCTAACAGACTGAGAGGAGAAACCCAGCAAGCCCTTTCTGCTTAGTTTCGTGGTCTCTCCGTGCAGCATATCTTCCTGTAGGGTCGGGGCAGGAACCCTTCTGAAATGAGGATCTGTGCTCCACCATCATGCATGGTAAGTCAGAGTATTTCTTTATGGCCAGCTCCGAGTTAGAAAGGCAGGAGCACATTGTTACTTTCTCTGCCCTGCAAGTCTGCTTCATTGGCCTGCCTCCGGGAGAGAAAGCAGCAGGTGAAGAGGGCAAGCGGGGGCCAGAGCTGCCACACAGCGGGTTAATGCCCTGGCCTGAAGCGCCAGCATCCCATATAGGTGCAGGTTCTGGTCCCAGCTGCTCCTCTTCCAATCTAGCTCTCTGCTGTGGCCTGGGAAAGCAGTGGAGGATGGCCCAAGTCCTTGGGCCCCTATACCCGCATGGGAGACCAGGAAGAAGCTCCTGGCTTTGGATAGGCGCAGCTCCAACCGTTGCGGCCAATTGGGGAGTGAACCAGCAGATGGAAGACCTCTCTCTCTGCCTCTCCTCTCTCTGTGTAACTCTTTCAAATAAATAAATAAATCTTAAAAAAAAAAAAAAAAAGAGGGCAAGCGAGGGTCACAGAGGGAGATGTTGCTTCCCGAAGCTGCCTCTGAGGCCCAGCATGCCCCACACGACAACAGACTGTCTCTTACCACCTTTGGAGAGAAGCTGTTCCTGAAGCTGCTTCAGGAACCGAGGACAAAAGGATAACTACTCTAACCTTATTGTTCTAGTGATTTAGGAAATAGCCAGGGCTATGGGAATTGTAAGCCAGGAATCCTGGACAGAACCCAAGATGTCTATATGATCAGATCACACCCTCTTGTGGCTTGTTCCTCCCAAAACCATTTCCTCCTGGGTATTGCCCTACACTGATCTACCCCCCAGCTCAGCACCACCAACACTACCAACTTCCATTTCAAGTTGGTGTCTCCCTGTCTGTGAGTGGTTCTCTGCAGGCAGCCGCATGTGTATGCATTGCATTGGTATGGGTTACAGTTGTCGTTATTTGCTCTCTGATAATGTATTCCTGGCAAGTGTTCTCAGTTAACTTTCCCCCCTTTTCTTATTTACATTTTTCTTGTATCTTGGTGCAACTTTGAAGCTATTTGGTTGATAGTTCATCTTTGAATGAGGTGAATATTTCCTGAATCATTATTTTAGTAGAAAATCCTTATAGAAGTTCATCAATTTAAGTCAAGATTCTTGTGTCTGGTTACTTTTCCCATTTTAACAAAATATCAGATTCATTAGAGAAAATACATAAAATGTATACACACAGCAGAAAGAAAAGTAAATAACAATGCCAGGGTGACTATCACTCATCTTAGAAAACAGAGTACTAGTTACCTAAGCAGCCTTCTGTTTTGCTTTGTTTAAAGTTTTGCTTCAAATGAAATACTTGCACCATGCCATGTAAGAATATGTTTTGTGGAGCACAGTGCAATACTTCAACACGTATGTACAGCATAAACTCATCGAATCAAGCAATCCATTTTCTAATGTTTGGAGTTCACACCACCCCCTTCTCTTCTGCAGCTCTTCACACATTCTGTTTGGCCCCAGCAACTGCCTCCTCCTCTGTAGCAGTCACTCTGAATTTTATGTTTATTCATTAGTCACCTTTCCTTGTAGTTTGACTTAAATTCTTCCTATTCTAAACTGAATAGTTTTGCATGCTCATAGATTCTAAAGTTTTACATTGTCTTTTTCTTCTGGATCATGCTTTTGTGGTCCCTAAATTGGTCCTGCTGAGTTGCCTCCTGAAAAGCTCCCATGTTCACCTGTGTCTCGCTTTCTATCAGTGACAATTGTTAAGTCATGGAACTTCTCTTTAGAGACCCAGCTTTTCCAGGCTTCCAACATTAGCCTTTGCCCTTTGATATTATCTGCCCTGGCAAGACCTATTGCATTTTTTCTTTGCAAAACAGTATTAAAATCACTGAAGTACCTTAAGTATAAGACAAATTAGCAACACTGATTGCCCATATTCTTCTCTAAAGTCAATATCCAACTGATTGCTTACCTTGCAGAAACATTCATTTCATAGTTCAAACATTCTCCTTCAACTATCACATACCTTCACATATATGAGCAGTTGTTTTTGATCAGCTTCCACAATTTTGTCCACAAAAAAAGAAAATAATCGAATTCAACTGATTACCCTTTATGGAACACATATATTTTACTATTTCCTTAAAGCACAATATTTAAGCTCAATAGGAATTCCTTTTTTTATAAAAGAAAACAATACATTGATTTACAATCCGTCACAAACTTCTGAATTTGGGAAATTATTACAGAACACGACCTACTATGCTCAACAATTACAGAGCTTCTTCTAATTACAACTCACCAGGTGATTTGTTCTTCTTTCTTTTCAGTTTTTTTTTTTAATTGACACACAGTCATACATATAATGTGATGTTTTGTTTGAGGTGATGCGTATGCAAATTACCCTTGTCTGATCATTACATAATGTATACATGGATCCCCATGTGAATTTGATAACACCTGATTGGTCTACATCCCATTCAGTAAGGCAAGTGGCACAGCCAAATTGCAATGAAAGTTTCTAGATACTTGCTTTCAACTGCTATGTTAATCCTATCCCAGACCAGACATAAAATATTCACTGGCCAGCAGTGGTCCACAGATCACATCTTGAATTTCATTGATTCAGCCATTATTTTTTTCCCTACAGAGAGGGAACTCCTAGAATTGATATTAAGTTTATTTTCACAGCTTTAAAAATCATAGCTCACAACAGTACTTAGATTGCATTCAATAAACACTGGAATTAGAAATAATTAATATAATTGAATGTTGAGATCACGTCATTATGCTCATGTTAACTCATGATGTTTGACATCCACAAAGTCTTTATGCAGCTGGTTATCCTCCTTTGGATTCAAATTAAGATTCAATTCTGTAACTTTTCACATTATTTTGTGTATGTCTTTTCTTAATGGGGGGACTTAGCAGCAGAGGGTTGAGCAAAGGCTGCAATCAAAACATAGTCCATTCATTGATCATTCAAGGTCTACTCTTTATTTATCAATTTCCCACTCCCTTTCTTACTAACCTCCCCAAAAGGAAATCAATATGTGTTTAATATAGGTATTTTACTTTCTGTGAGTTCTTGGAAAATATGTAGTGTTATAACATGTACGTGTTTTAATGTTGTGAAAACTATTGTGTTAAATTTTGTTTTGCTTCTTGATCTTCTAATCTTAACTTTTCCTGTAGACTACTTTAAGAGCATGAGCTTTGCCCTGGCATATTAGCATTCTTTTTTACTAAAAAGAAAAGAAAACAGATCGAACTGGATTAATGTTCAGCAACTACTACAAGTAGGCCATATCTATCTCTGTGCTTTTTATGAAAATAGACCAATTGCAACAGAGCCATTCCCAACCATTCCTTCATTGCCTATCAATGCCTCTATGCTACAAATACTGTCTAGTAGTTGCCAAACAAACCATATTGTCTGAAAAGTAGAATATATTTGCAACCCTTTAGAGAAAGTTTACAGACTCCTGAACTGAATGATCCATTACAATTCCTATATTCTAGTTTTTCAGACTGTTATTTTTCTACTGCCATTCTTATGATGGGGAATTTGAGCAGATGCAGAACGACAAACAAGCAAATGCTCACCATGACTACAGAGGTTTTCCTAAGGCAACTTTCCATTTCAGAAACCCACTGTGGTCATGTGACAAGGCCACAGCACTGGCAGACCCAGTCACTTACTGAAAATATTCCTTTAACAAGAGCCACATTAACTCCTCTGGATTTTATGGGCTCAAGCAATTAAGTCATGGTGTCTAAGATCATAGGACTGCTTTTTAAATCAGCCCATAACTAACACTGAGTGGAAAAAGAAGTTGAGCTCAGTGAAAACTGGTTCTCTTCGTTATTAACAATATGCCCTTTTGTTTTGTTAATATTAAGTAAGAATGAAAGTTGTTTCTACATTGCAGGTTATTGTAAAAAGCTTCAGGGAAAAGCATTTTAAAATATAGAAGGCTGAAACACTTTGATATTAAAGTAGACCTGTTGAGGACAGAACCCTAAGCTCTCAGTACAAGAAGATTTAAAGGGACTAAGCCTGTGTCTTATAGTGTGGTGGACATACTGGAGGCACGTCTTAAGTAAATGTCATTTGGATGAATGATTGGACTAAGATGGGAACTTTTAATTGAATCCCACCCCAACTTTATAAGAACCAAAAATACTAACCTGAGCATCGGCAGGTTGATAGACAGGCAGACCACATCATGAAAAGAGTCCGTACATAAATGGACAATGAGTCACCACACCTAAAGACCTACACAAGGACCACAGTTTGGGGGGACCTCTGGGGGAACACAACACAAAGTAATAACTAGCTTAACTGAAATCTTATTAATTATTATGTAATTATCTTGACTTCATTAATCCTATGAGCAACCAGCACTAAATATTTGCTACATGAATTTTCTCATTGCTTTTAGATTTCACTTCTCTTCAGTTCTCTAACAAGGATTTAAACTGAATCAAAACATGATTACATTAAATGTCTTCTGTTGACATCAAAGGGCCTTTCCAAGTTAACAAATAACTAGTTTTCTCAGTCAATGTGTAAGTGGAAAGCTAATTCATGAATATGCTTTTTAGTCTCTACTCTTGATATTCATTGCTTTTTCTGCTTTATTGTGCCATGTTTAACATTTACTGAAAAGACAAAGAATGAAACAATTAACACCTACTTAGACCCTATTCACCTTGGGAAATGAAATGTTATCAATCCATTTGAAGCCCCAGGTCATCTCATCCCTGACCATAGAACTCTTTTTCCCAACTAGAGCTAACAACTCTCTTGAAATTATTATCCAAATGCATCTTTTCATATTTTTCTCCATATATATTCATTCCAAAAATATACAGTTTTGCTTACAAATTTATGGCCTACATATAACTGGTATCACAATTTGAGCATTTACAAATTGTTTAATTATGTTAGATGTTTATCTATGTTGATGAATGTAGCTGTTATAAATTACTCCATTGTATGATTATAGCATAATATTTTTATCCACTCCATTTTTCAGTAATACTTAGGTTCTTTGAAATTTTTGTTGCTGTTATAGTCACTTTACATGTCCCCTGTAGATATTGCAATAATTTTTATAAGGTGGGAAACTAACAGTGATAACATTGGTACTACCACAAATCTGCAAATCATTGAGATCTTAAAATGCAACTTGTAGGGGCCAGCGCTGTGGCATAGTAGGTTAAGCCTCTGCCAGCAGTGCTAGCATCCCATATTTTTGCCAGCTTGTGTCCTGGCTGCTCCACTTTTTTTTTTTATTTGACAGATAGAGTTAGACAGTGAGAGAGAGAGAGACAGAGAGAAAGGTCTTCCTTCTGTTGGTTCACCCCTGAAATGGCTGCTACGGCTGGAGCTACACTGATCCAAAGCCAGAAGCCAGGTGCTTCCTTATGGGCTGCCGAGGCTGCAGGTGGAGGAATAACAAAGCGAGCCATGGCGCTGGCCCCTGGCTGCTCCACTTCTGATCCAGCTCCCTGCTAATGGCCTGGGAAAGCAGTGGAAGATGGCCCAAGTGCTTGGGCCCCTGCACCCATTTGGCGACCCAGAAGAAGCTCCTGGTTCCTGGCTTCAGATGGGCCCAGCTCCAGCTATTGTGACCATTCGTGGAGTGAACCAGTGGATTGAAGATCTCTCTCTCTCTCTCACTTTCTGTCTGTAAGTCTGCCTCTCAAATAAATAAATAAATCTTTTTTAAAAAATGTAACTTGTAGGTTAATTTTCATATATATATGTGTGTGTATTTATAAATTTAAAATCATCTTCTCATATTAACTATGAAAGAAAATTATTATCATTTTACATACTTGGGAAACATGAGGGCAATTTGTTGGATAACACGCAGATTTTCAACTTTACCAAACATAGCTGATTATTCTTCAAAGTGTTATAACAATTTCCAGTATTCCCATCAATACTAAATGTTCTTATTCATCCACCTTCTTGATGAGCACTTGATAATGTCAAATATCAAAACTGCCTTTTGAGAGTCTTTCTAAAGACAAATCATATAAATTCACATCTTAGGGTAAAGACTCAGATGAGAGAGAGGAAGGGCGATCAAAGCAAATTCTGTCCTAGAAGTGGAGGAAGAAGGTCTCAGAGGTGCAGGTTAAGTGCAGTACCATGCCCCAAAGGAAGTCGATGTTACAGGTCTTCAGCACATACCTGTCCAGGGGTGCAGTCACACAACATCTGGCTTTGTTTCCCCAATGCCTAAATTCAGAGTACAGATCAGCCCATTGTTTCCAGGGTCCAATTCTTTCTCAGCTTAGAACATTTTAACTTCTCAGTGAATACCGTGCCCTAAACACTTCCACCACTCCATTCAGCTGTGAATCATAAAGGAGACGTTTTCACCCCATTAGTTGTGAAATAATACAGAAAAACACTTAGTACACCTTTTAAATCCCAAAATGTTCATGTTTCCTCAGCCTTGATTAATTTTCTTATGTCTCCCATAGGAGGAAAATATGTTCATTATGTGCATTTGATTGCTGGAGAAATAAATTATCAATGCAAGGAGATTAAATATCTTTACAACTGTGGTCAAATCAAATAAAAACCAAACTTTCCAACTCATGGAGGTTGTGGGAAATGTCATTTTCCACTAACACACTAATCCTATGGGGACTTCAAGAAGTTCATGGAAAATGGAATTGAAGGATAAGGTTATTTTGGTGCAAAAAAATTTGAAATGTGTGCATAGATTTTTTTCACAATACACATGTTCCATGAATTTTTTGAAGAGCCTTCAGATTAACACTTGAAGCACACGGGGATTTTAACAACCGAATGAATGGAAATTTCCCACAATGTGGGACGTGGGCTTTTCACCACAGGACGGCTGATTCTCTCCTCATCAAAGGGCTCCTCTATGTTCAGCAGAATTTAGAAACTCTGGCATTTTTGTAAGGGAGCTATGCAAACATGCTTGACTAAGTAAAAGGGTAAGACTTGTTTTGCAAAGAAATAAAACTTCAAACCATAAAATGTTAAGAAATGCTCGCAGCAACAAAACTGTATTTCAGTCACACATCCTGGTTTTCTGGCAAATGCCTTTCCCCACAGAAAATGTAGGCGTACTATCACCTCCATAAAACACCAGCCCCTAGTCCTCCGAGGGAGAATTTAAGAACTCTGAAAGATCTGATCCCCTATTGAATTTTATTGAGGAAGTTTTATGAGACCATGAACCATGCCTTCTGATTCTGTGATTTCAGAGAAAACATCAACAGTATCAACAGAAACTCCCTTCTTTTGTTTCTTAGCTCCATCCATTCTGAAAAGATCCCTGAGTTTTTCAAATATCATCCTATATTGCTCAGCGTTTCAGGCCAGTGTCACTGTTACTGGTCAAATCCCCTCAGGGGTTCTCTTCTTTCCTAAAATAAAGACCATATTTCATGCTGGCTGCTTGGTTATGGAGGGGTCAGTTTCCAAGTGATTTTGATGGTTTTATGTCACTCTTTACTCTCCCATGACACCAGTCAAAGGTGGGTGGAATCTGCCTTGATCCTGGAATGAAAAGGAAAAGTCATTTAGTTTGAGAAGAGACTGGTCTTCACCTGTGTCTTAAGTAAGCCAAAGTGTGTTTATTCTCCTTTGGGAGATCTGTATCTGAGTGCTCCTACATAATTTGAGATTTCAGACTATAACACATTAAAACAGAAGAGCCTAGCCCAGGAAAGAGCATTCAAACCAGGAGAACTTCAGTTCAGGAAGCACCCAGAAGTCAATGTCTTCAATGTAATTTACTCCCAAGAAGAAAAGTGCTGAGAGGGGCGCTATTATCCAAGGGCGTTCTCTCCCTGTGACGGGTTTCTGCTATTTGTCTTCTTTTAAAGCGGGGTGAGAGCTTGGCATCCAGAGCAAGACAAAAGAACAGGGAAAGGAATGTAGATAGGTAAAAGGAAGAGAGAGAAAGAAAGGGGGAAAGGATCAATGAGAGGTTCAAGAAATTACACAGGGAGAATGAATCCCACCCATCAAAATATCTCATCCAGCCCTGACAAATTAAAATGTGCACAAATCTCCCAGTTTTCCTAAAGGAAGCACACACATCTTTCTTACTTTTAATACTTTCTAACATTATTTCTTTTAGGTTACGCCAAACTCCAAAGCATCAATATTTTGGAGAGCAGCAACCCAAATGATACTAGATAATAACAATTTATTGTGAGAAATGTATTAGTGAGTATATACATGTGCCTACTGAAATAGTGATGGCCCATTTCCAGTTTGATTTTACAGCTTTGGATCAATTACCTGGGTTTTGAAAAGTGTGAAAAACATGGTTTATGAGCCCAAAGAAAGCTGACAAGTGAGGCAACAAATCCAGCTTCAAAAATCCAAAATTGGACTCAATATTCTTAGGTTTTGTCTTAATTTCAGATTCCCCAGAGTAGATTCTGAGACCGGACCTAGTCTGATTTTTAGCCATCTTCTGCTTTTCCAGGTGCATTAGCAGGGAGCTGGATGGGAAGTGGAGCAGCCAGGACTCTAACTGGAAATCCACCATGAGATGTTCAAAGTAGGTGCAGAAAGTGTTGGAGAATTAACACCCCTAGAAGCAGTACTCAGTCAGTATCCCACCTCTGTTGCCACTATAAAGGGATGACCCTGAAGTAAGTGTCCTATGTGTACTCCTAGGGTGTGCCAATGGAATGAGCTCCAGGTACTGTAATGGTTAACTGGCTAGGTTTTGGACTCACTTTTGGTGACACACCTTCTCCACCTCAATTCCCCCACAGTGCTACCAGTGTTTCCTTCACTCCTCCATACACATTAATCAGCTCGGAGGAGGCTATGGATCCTCCTACCACCCAGCGTATGCTCATGATCCTAGCCTAGATGGTCCCTAGAAGGAGCTTCTTTCTGCACTTCCATGACTGTTTTTGCACAATCCTTGATACTCCTCTTCCGGAGCATGTGGCAACATCTGAGACCCACCAGGATGCTGTACAGGAGACAAGGGCAGCCTGGGGGATACTCAGTGTCTCCCTGTGCCTTCGTCATTGTGCAGTTGCCTTCTCTTAGGGACCCCCAGACAAGTGAGGTGGGCATTTAGCTCAGCAATTATGACACCAGTTAAGACGCCCATGCCCCCACATCAGAGTATGTAGGCTGGATGCCCACCTCTGGTTCCTGACTTCAGTGTCCTGCTTACTTGTACCCTGGGAGGCAGCAATTATGGCTCAAGCACTTGAATTCCTGCCACCCACCTGGGAGGCCTAGAATGACTTCCTGGCTCCCAGATCCTGACTTTGGTCCAGTAAAACCTCAGCGTTTGTGGGCATTGAGGGAGCAAACTAGTGGACAGGATTTCTCTCCTCGCCCCCCTTCTTCCCTCTCTGCCTCTTCCCTCTCTCAAATAAGTAAACATTAAAAAAACAACAACAATTTTAGGAGAATTTCATGAGTCATGTTGTTCTCCTTGGATTCCTGCTATAGCAATCTTTATTCCTCTCCTTATCCCCAGCCTCTACCCTGGTCCTCACTTCACCCATTTGCCCAAGGCAGTGGGTATTTTAAGTTGAAGGAGAAGGCCATTACTTAGAAAAACAAAATAGAAGTTAATATATTTCAAAGCCTTAACCCACATACACAAGTAAATTGCTGTAAATTTCATGAGCAATTTTAGCATTTCCCCTAATATTCCTACATTTTACACAGGGCCATACAAGGTAATTAAAGAACCCTGAATCACCAGCTCCAAATGCATTAAGAACACTTGGGGGAGGGGGCCAGTGTGGTAGTGCAGTAGGTTAATCCGCTGCCTGTGGTGCCGGCATCCCACATGGGCAGCAGTTCTAGTCCTGGCTGCTCCAATCCAGCTCTCTGCTATGGCCTGGGAAAACAGTAGAAGACTGAAGAAGCTTCTGGCTCCTGGCTCCTGGCTTCGGATTGGCGCAGCTTTGGCTGTTGCAGCCAATTAGGGAGTGAACCAATGGACAGAAGACCTTTCTCTCTGTCTCTCCCTCTCATTGTCTCATTGTCTACCTCTCAGAAAAATAAATTAAAAAATCTTAAAAAAAAAAAAAAGGAAGGAAGAACACTTAGGGAAGAAAAGTCAAGAGATATAATTTAAAGATTCTTTCACAGAAATCATCTCACTCATTCCTTCCTAGATAAAGGCTGTATTGCCGACTTCATTTTGAGTCCTAGGGAGGCTAACCTATGTTTTTGCCACCATCATACAGTGATATGGTAAAACCAAAAAAGAACTTGGTTATTTTTTTAACTTTTCATTTTATTTGATAGGTGGAGCAGAGATCTTCCATCTGCTGATTTACTCCCCCAATATCTGCTTGGCTGGGCCAGGCTGAAGTAGGGAGACCAGAATTCAATCCAGGCTTCCCACATGGGTGACAGGGACTCCACTATTCTCATGGTAAATTTAGAGGCTCTGAAGGAAGGAGGGGTAAGTTGGTTTTTATTTCTTATTTTTCTGTTCTCACGCCACTGCTCTTCCAGTCCGCTAAATTTCTTAACGACATGCCCACTTCAAGCTGAGCCACAAGATGTCAGCCTAAGCTCAATTATTTCAGATTTCCCCTAGAGCAACTACACTCCTCCCTCTTCTGACCAAGGGAGGATCTTCAAGCCTGTTGGCAGTCATCCACAGTGCAGTCAGCACACACCCATGGGTGGCTCTCAGCGACTCCACCATGGAGAACTGCATTCCCACCGTGACCATGCAAACCTCTCCACCATCGCTCCTCTCTCTCTCCCGCCCTCTTGTCTTTATACCATTCCCTACCCCTTCAGTTAGGTTCTGGGGCAGATGAGAAAGCCTGCCTGCCAGGGCACACAACTGTCTAGAAGTCGAGACCTCACATTCCCTTTTCTCCAGCGCCCCAGTCTTTATCATGAGTGATTTTTTCTCACAGACCCTAGAGCTTTGGTTCAGAGACTGGAATACATCATTATCACAAACACTTGCTTCACCAAACTGACACCCACATTTCCTATGAACATCCACACTTTTCTCAGTCCTCTTTTATATTCTGGGAAGGGACACTGGGTGACCTTCAGGAATTGTGGAGACAGTGCAACTCTTCTTGGCCTGCATAAATTTTTTTGCAGCTCTTTCTAGAATGTGGGAAGAGTCATCCCTTGATATACATGTAGTATTGGTCCCAGGATACAGTGCAGATGCCAAAATCCATTACACTAAAGTTCCTTATATGAAATGGCATGGAATTTGACCTACATATATCCTCTCATACACTTTAAACCATCTCTAGATTACTTATAATACCTAATACAATGAAAATGCCATGCAAATAGTTAAACTGTATTGTTTAGGGGAGAGTGACAAGGAAATAAAACCCGGGCATGCTCAGTATGAACACGATTTATTCTTAGAGTATTTTTTATTCATGACTGGTTGAGTCTGCAGGTGCAGAGTTCACAGATACAGAGGCTGACTGGGTTTGCTCACTCTGTCCTTTGACTTGGTTCACTGTTGCCAATAAGGAGCCATGGTGAATGTCCTCTTCCACATCTTTGAAATTTACATGAATAGCAAGTATTAAAAGGGATATAAAGTTTGACTTGTGAATCAGTGGGCAGGACAAATGAAAAGAAGAAAAATTAATATACCTAGAGTACTTACTTTTCATTTAATTGTGGTAGCATCCTCACTTGATAAATGAGGAAACCTTGACCTCTTAGAGGGGTTAGCAGCTTGCGCAGGGACTTAGAGCTGGTAAGGGGGACAGAAACACACAGGTCTATCTGATTCCAGAGCCATGTACATTTTTTTGTCCCTTTACTTCTGTCACTTTCTATACAATATTCTATCTGGTAACTGGGCCTGATCACCTTTCTGAATAACAATTTTTTAAGTCATGTCTGTGAACAAAACTATAATCTCTGTGAACAAAACCCCTTGGGAAAATTTAAATCCCCTCTCCCAGGGGGTTACTACAGGGCATAATACTACCCCCTCTTAATTCGTTAGCGCTGCCGTGTGCCTATGGCCCAGTGGCTAACACGGCAGAGTCAGTTTTGGAAATAGTAGCAGCTATACTGCTGACACAGACAATGAGCACACAGGACAAAACTGAGCTGCACTGCTAGGCCTGGATAGAGTCACTAACAAAAAGGAGTGACCAACTCTACTATCCAACCTCTGGTGATGATAATGCATTGTTTAAATAAAACGTTAGTAAATCCGTATGTTACCTATTGTAGTCCTTATTAGTGTTCTCTCTGCGCTCTACCTGCCCTCTTCAAACTTATATGAAGATTCCAGGATTTCTAATGATTCACCACTCCTTTTTTTATAGTAAACAGTTATAATGCTCCCTACAACTTTGACATTAAATTTATAGATCTTACTATCTAAAGGCAAAATCTTTGAAACCATCCATTTGATTTTTTAAAATATTTATTTATTAATCTGAAAGGCAAAGACAGAGAGAGAGTTGGAGATGCATCGTCCATCAGCTGTCTCACTCACCAAAAGGCCACAACAACCAGCAGCCTAGAACTCCGTCTGAGTCTCCCACACGGTGGCAGGGGCCCACACACTTGGGCCATCTTCTGCTGTTTTCCCAGGCACAAAGGGCACTGGTTTGGAAGGGGAGCAGCCAGACTTGAACCAGCACCATCCTGGGATGCTGGCATTGTAGACAGCAGCTTCACTTACTGCAATACAACACCAGTCCCAAAAAAATCCACTTTAATTTATAACCCCGATAAATATAAGATAAATTTCTAATTAAAATAAATGAATATAAATATGCAACAGCTTGATGATGATTAAATTAGAAGATGTAAGGAAATGCTCTGAGTTGCATCTATGCATATAATGCCTTAGCTACAAATGCAGGTGGATTCAGCTATGTATTGTGGAGACTAAATTACTACGAATATTTTTGTCTTGATAATGTTATTTTCTTTTTTTTTTTTATCTTTTATTTAATGAATATAAATTTCCAAAGTACGACTCATGTGTTACAATGGCTTCCCCCCCCATACCGTCCCTCCCACCCACAACCCTCCCCTTTCCCACTCCCTCTCCCTTTCCATTCACATCAAGATTCATTTTCGATTATCTTAATATACAGAAGATCAGCTTAGTATACCTTAAGTAAGTATTTCAACAGTTTGCTCCCACACAGAAACATAAAGTGAAAAATAATAGATGATTTTTTTTAAATGATGATGAAATCAGATCTGACCTATTGTCATGTTTAATCCCAGTGAGAGTCAAGTTGGGAATTGATAATTTCTTTCTTTCTTTTTTTTTTTTTTTTTTACAGAAGATCAGTTTAGTGTACATTAAGTAAAGATTTCAGTCGTTTGCACCCCCATAGAAACACAAAGTGAAATATACTGTTTGAGTACTCGTTATAGCATTAAGCCTCAGTGTACAGCACGTTAAGGACAGAGATCCTACATGAGGAGTAAGTGCACAGTGACTCCTGTTGTTGACTTTACCAATTGACACTCCTGTTTATGGCATCAGTAATCTCCCTATTCACCAGTTATGAGTTTCCAAGGCTATGGAAGCCCCTTGAGTTCTCCGACTCTTATCTTGTTTAGACACGGTTATAGTCAAAGTGGAGGTTCTCTCCTCCCTTCAGAGAAAGGCACCTCCCTCTTTGAAGACCTGTTCTTTCCACTGGGATCTCACTCACAGAGATCTTTTTGCCAGAGTGTCTTGGCTTTCCATGCCTGAAATACTCTCATGGGCTTTTCAGCCAGATCCGAGTGCCTTTAGGGCTGATTCTGAGGCCAGAGTGCTATTTAGGACATCCGCCATTCTATGAGTCTGCTGAGTATCTCACTTCCCATGTTGGATCACTCTCCCCTTTATTCTATCGGTTGGTGTTAGCAGATACTAGACTTGTTTATGTGCTCCCTTTGACTCTTAGTCCTTTCATTATGATCAATTGTGAACTGAAATTGATCACTTGGAGTAGTGAGATGGCATTGGCACATGCCACCTTGATGGGATTGAATTGGAATCCCCTGGTATGTTTCCAACTCTACCAATTGGGGCAAGTCAGCCCGAGCATGCCCCAAATTATACATCTCTTCCCTCTCTTATTCCCACTCTTATGTTTAACAGGGATCACATTTCAGTTAATTTTCAACACTTAAGAATAACTGTGTGATAATTACAGAATTAAACCAGTCATATTAAGTAGAACAGACAAAAAAAAATACTATGAGGGATAATGTATTAAGTTGTCCATTAGCAGTCAGGGCTATGCTGATCAAGTCACCATTTCTCATAGTGTCCATTTCACTTCAGGAGGTTTCCTTTTTGGTGTTGAGTCAGTTGTCACCGATCAGGGAGAACATATGGTATTTGTCCCTTTGGGACTGGCTTATTTCACTCAGCATGATGTGTTCCAGATTCCTCCATTTTGTTGCAAATGACTGGATTTCGTTGTTTCTTACTGCGGTATAGTACTCTAAAGAATACATATCCCATAATTTCTTTATCCAGTCTACCGTTGATGGGCATTTAGGTTGGTTCCAGGTCTTGGCTATTGTGAATTGTGCTGCAATAAACATTAGGGTGCAGACCGCTTTTTTGTTTATCAATTTAAACTCCTTTGGGTAAATTCCAAGGAGTGGGATGGCTGGGTCGAATGGTAGGGTTATATTCAGGTTTCTGAGGAATCTCCAGACTGATTTCCATAGTGGCTTGACCAGTTTGCATTCCCACCAACAGTGGGTTAGTGTCTCTTTTTCCCCACATCCTCACCAGCATCTGTTGTTGGTAGATTTCTGCATGTGAGCCATTCTAACCGGGGTGAGGTGAAACCTCATTGTGGTTTTGATTTGCATTTCCCTGATTGCTAGTGACCTTGAACATTTTTTCATGTGCCTGTTGGCCATTTGGATTTCCTCTTTTGAAAAATGTCTATTGAAGTCCTTGGCCCATCTCTTAAGTGGGTTGTTGGTTTTGTTTTTGTGGAGTTTCTTGATCTCTTTGTAGATTCTGGTTATTAACCCTTTATCTGTTGCATAGTTTGCAAATATTTTTTCCCATTCTGTCGGTTGTCTCTTCACTCTCCTGACTGTTTCTTTTGCAGTACAGAAACTTCTCAATTTGATGCAATCCCAATAGTTGATTTTGGCTTTGACTGCCTGTGCCTCCCGGGTCTTTTCCAGAAATTCTTGGCCTGTGCCAATATCTTGAAGGGTTTCTCCAATGTTCTCTAATAACTTAATGGTGTCAGGACGTAGATTTAGGTCTTTAATCCACGTTGAGTGGATTTTTGTGTAAGGTGTAAGGTAGGGGTCTTGCTTCATGATTCTGCACGTGGAAATCCAGTTTTCCCAGCACCATTTATTGAATAGACTGTCCTTGCTCCAGGAATTAGTTTTAGATCCTTGATCAAATATAAGTTGGCTGTAGATGTTTGGGTTGATTTCTGGTGTTTCAATTCTGTTCCATTGGTCTATCCATCTATTTCTGTACCAGTACCATGCTGTTTTGATTACAACTGCCCTGTAGTATGTCCTGAAGTCTGGTATTGTGATGCCTCCGGCTTTGTTTTTGTTGTACAAGATTGCTTTAGCTATTCGAGGTCTCTTGTGCCTCCATATGAATTTCAGCATCATTTTTTCTAGATCTGCGAAGAATGTCTTCGGTATCTTGATTGGGATTGCATTGAATCTATAAATTGCTTTTGGGAGAATGGACATTTTGATGATGTTGATTCTTCCAATCCATGAGCATGGAAGATTTTTCCATTTTTTGGTATCCTCTTCTATTTCTTTCTTTAAGGTTTTGTAATTTTCATCGTAGAGATCTTTAACGTCCTTGGTTAAGTTTATTCCAAGGTATTTGATTGTTTTTGTAGCTATTGTGAATGGGATTGATCTTAGCAGCTCTTTCTCAGTCATGGCATTGCTTGTGTATACAAAGGCTGTTGATTTTTGTGCATTGATTTTATATCCTGCCACTTTGCCAAACTCCTCTATGAGTTCCAATAGTCTCTTAGTAGAGTTCTTTGGATCCTCTAAGTACAGAATCATATCGTCTGCAAAGAGGGATAGTTTGACTTCTTCCTTCTTGATTTGTATTCCTTTGATTTCTTTTTCTTGTCTGATGGCTCTGGCTAAAACTTCCAGAACTATGTTAAATAGCAGTGGTGAGAGTGGGCATCCCTGCCTGGTGCCAGATCTCAGTGGAAATGCTTCCAACTTTTCCCCATTCAATAGGATGCTGGCTGTGGGTTTTTTATAAATTGCTTTGATTATATTGAGGAATGTTCCTTCTATACCCAATTTGCTTAGAGTTTTCATCATGAAAGGGTGTTGAATTTTATCAAATGCTTTCTCTGCATCAATTGAGATAATCATATGGTTTTTCTTCTGCAGTCTGTTAATGTGGTGAATCACATTGATTGATTTGCGAATGTTGAACCATCCCTGCATACCAGGGATGAATCCCACTTGGTCTGGGTGGATGATTTTCCTGATGTGTTGTTGTATTCTATTGGCGAGAATTTTATTGAGGATTTTTGCGTCTATGTTCATCAGGGATATTGGTCTGTAATTTTCTTTCAGTGCTGCATCTTTCTCTGGCTTAGGGATTAAGGTGATGCTGGCTTCATAGAAAGAATTTGGGAGGATTCCCTCTTTTTCGATTGTTCTGAATAGTTTGAGAAGAAATGGGATTAGTTCTTCTTTAAATGTCTGGTAGAATTCAGCAGTGAATCCATCTGGTCCTGGGCTTTTCTTTGTTGGGAGGGCCTTTATTACGGTTTCAATTTCTGTTTCAGTTATGGGTCTATTTAGGTTTTCGATGTCTTCATGGTTCAATTTTGGTAGATTGCATGTGTCCAGGAATCTATCCATTTCTGATAGGTTTTCCTGTTTGCTGGCATACAGGTCCTTGTAGTAATTTCTGATGATTCTTTTTATTTCTGTGGTGTCTGTTGTTACGTTTCCTTTTTCATCTCTGATTTTATTGATTTGGGTCTTTTCTCTTCTTTTTTTAGTTAGTTGGGCCAATGGGGTGTCAATTTTGTTTATTTTTTCAAAAAACCAGCTTCTCGCTTGGCTGATTTTTTGTAATTTTTTTTGGATTCAATCCTGTTAATTTCTTCTCTGGTTTTAATTATTTCTCTTCTCCTACTAGATTTGGGTTTGGTTTGCTGCAGTTTTTCTAGGTCCTTGAGGTGCGCTGAAAGCTCATTTATTTGGTACCTTTCCAATTTCTTGGTATAGGCACCTATTGCTATAAATTTGCCTCTCAATACTGCTTTTGCTGTATCCCATAAGTTTTGATATGTTGTGTTGTTGTCTTCATTTACTTCCAGAAAGTTTTTGATTTCTCTTTTGATTTCTTGAATGACCCAGTGTTCATTCAGGAGCATGTTGTTCAGTCTCCATGTGTTTGCATACTTTCTGGGGTTTCCTGAGTTGCTAATTTCCAGCTTCATCCCGCTGTGGTCTGAGAAGCTGCATGGTATGATTCTAATTCTTTTAAATTTGCTGAGACTTGCTTTATGGCCTAGTATGTGGTCAATCCTAGAGAAGGTTCCATGCGCTGCTGAGAAGAATGTGAAGTCTGTAGATGTAGGGTTGAAAGTTCTGTAGATATCTGTTAGATCCATTTGGGCAATAGTGTCAATTAAATCTGCTGTTTCCTTGTTGATCTTCTGTCCGGATGATCTGTCTATTTCTGAGAGTGGAGTATTGAAGTCCCCCAGTACTATTGTGTTGGAATCTAAATCTCCCTTTAAGTCCCTTAACATATCTTTTAAATAGACCGGTGTCCTGTAATTAGGTGCATATACATTTATAATAGTTACATCTTCCTGTTGAATTGAACCCTTAATCATTATATAGTGTCCCTCTTTGTCTCTCTTAACAGTTTTTGTATTAAAGTTTATTTTGTCTGATATTAATATGGCTACACCTGCTTTTTTTTGGTTTCTGTTGGCATGGAATATCTTTTTCCAACCTTTCACTTTCAGTCTGCATGCCTCTTTGTTAGAGAGATGTGTTTCTTGTAGGCAACAAATAGTTGGGTTGTGTTCTGTGAGCCAGTCAGCTAAACGGTGTCTTTTAACTGAAGAATTCAGACCATTAATGTTCAATGTGACTATTGATACGTAGTGACTTTGCCCTGCCATTTTCCCGGAAATATTTTCTAGTATATGCTTTGAGCTTCCCATGCTCTTTTACTGGTAGGTGTTCTTCCTTTCCCTTCTTTCATATTGATGGCCGTGTTTCTGTGTTTCTGAGTGTAGCACATCTTTAAGTATCTTTTGCAGGGCCGGACGAGTGGCCACAAAGTCTTTCAATTTCTGTTTGCTATGAAAGGTCTTTATTTCACCTTCATTCACAAATGAGAGCTTGGCAGGATATAATATTCTGGGCTGGCAATTTTTCTCTCTTAGAACCTGTGCTATGTCTCGCCATTCCCTCCTAGCTTGTAGGGTTTCTGATGAGAAGTCAGCTGTGAGTCTGATTGGAGATCCTCTGAGAGTAATCTGACGTTTCTCTCTTGCACATTTTAGGATCTTTTCTTTATGTTTCACTGTGGTAAGTTTAATTACCACGTGTCGTGGTGAGGATCTCTTTTGGTCATGTTTATTGGGGGTTCTATGAGCTTCCTGTACTAGGATATCTCTGTCCTTCTCCAAACCTGGAAAGTTCTCTGCTAGTATCTCACTAAAAAGGCCTTCCAATCCTTTCTCTCTCTCCATGCCTTCAGGAACTCCTAGAACTCGAATGTTGGTTTTTTTAATAGTATCCTGTAGATTCCCAACAATATTTTTTAGGTTTCTAATTTCCTCTTCTTTTCTTTGGTTTGACTGTATGTTTTCCTGTGCTCTATCTTCTAAGTCCGATATTCTCTCTTCTGCTTCACCCATTCTGTTTTTAAGGCTTTCTAATGTGTTTGTCATTTGATCTATTGAGCTCTTCATTTCATTTTGATTTCTCTTCACTATAACACTTTCCTGTTCTACTAGTTTCTGAGTTTCATTTTGACTCTTCCTTAAAATTTCGTTTTCACGAGAGAGATTTTCAATCTTGTCCATTAAGGATTTCTGTAGTTCAAGGATTTGCTTTTGAAAACTTCTAAATGTTCTTATCATAAATTTTTTGAAATCCGTATCTTGCATTTCTTCTATCTCATCATCTTCATACTCTTGGCTTGGGGTGTTTTGCTTATTTGGAGGCATCATAGTGTCATCGTTGATCTTGCTCCCTCTATTTCTGTGTTGGTTACTCGGCATAGTTAATTCTTCTTGCGTCACTGTGCGTTTTTTTTTTTTTTCTTTTTTTTTTTTTTTTTTTTTATACTGTGTCCGTGTTAAGTGGACTGCCTGCTGTTGGAGGAGCCTTGGAGGCTTGAGATGGGTGCGGCCTGAGAGCTCTGCCTGGTTCTTCCAGGTTAAGGGTGTGCAAAGGTGACACCCTCAGGTTATGCGTGGTAAATCTCTCTCTTTTTATTTATTTATTTATTTTATTTATTCAGGGGGTAAGTAACACCGCAGGGCATGGCTGTGCAGAATTGATGGTATTTAGCTTCCAGTCTTTGGCTCCTCTGGACTCCCACTGGGTTGCCTAGGCTACTGAATTGTAGTGACTCAGTTCCTTAGCTCTCCCCCATTGATATGTAAATCCAGAGAGCAGGCCTGCTCTTTGTCTCTTGGGAATTCTAGCCTTGCAGCCTTGTAACCTTTGCAAGGTTAGGGGGAAGAGAAACCCCGAAGCTTTTTTTTTTTTCCTTCTTTCCGGTAGTGAGTTTGCTGCACTTTCCGGCCCCCCTCTAGATTCTGACCCCCATTTCCCCACCAATGTCTCGGGTTATTGAGCTCACCTCCCCTTCCAGCGCCGATGTGTGGACTCGGAGCCCTGAGCGTCCCAAGTCTCCCCGCTGTCGTCTGTGTGGCATGCACTCCCCTTGGAGCACTGGGGCTTCTGCGGCTCGGTCCCGCGACTTGGCTTCCGCGCGGTGGGCGACCTTGTTCTCCCAGTAGGTCCTCCGATACACGATTCCCGTGCAATTTTTTCCTGGTTCTTTTTTCTGCGGCTACCGTAACTCCCCTTTTATTAAACTAAATTTTCCCGGACTATCGGTGCGCGCCCTCACTATTCCGCCATCTTGGCTCCGCCATAATGTTATTTTCTTTTTAAAATTTTTATTCATTTGCCTTTTACTTGAAAGGCAGAGAGATGCAGAAAAATGTAGAGAGACATATAGAGAAAAACCTACCATCCACTGGTTCACTCCTCAAATGCCTGTAACAGGCCAGGCTGAAGCTAGGAACTCAGTCTGGGTCTCCTAGGTAGGTGGCAGGTACCCAATACTTGAGGCATCATCTGCTACCTCTCACGGTGCACATAAGCAGGAAGCTAGATCTAAAGTCAAGTAGCCATGGCTTGAACCAGGCACTCTTATAAGGAATGTGAATGTTTCCAGTGATGACTTAACCTCTATGCCACATATCTGCCCTGATGTTCTTTTCTAAAATGATAAAATAAGTTGCATAAAATTCCAGACAGATGGAAGTAGAATCCTCTCTTGATGTATACTAGTTTATTTTGGGGAGATGTAGAGTATACTAAAATTTAATACAAACATGCTCTGTGCTTATATCTCATATACAGAATTGGAATCTAAACTAGGAAGATTAGCTTAAGTTTTTCATTCTCATGGATGCCTGGAACCATTGGAAATCTGTGGGACACTGACCTGTGCATTGCAGATGTTTAGCATCTCATCTGCAGTGCAGAGACTGAGCTAGATGCCTCATTCGGTGTCAATAGCACCACCCCTATTGTGACAACCAGAATTGCCTTCACAAAGTTTCAAAACCCTCTGGGAGGTAGTACCGTACATACTGAGATTCTGAGTCTTACAGCGCACTTAGGAAGGCCCTGGTAGGCAATCCTGGTCACCAGTGGAATGTGATTGGACCCAACCAGCCTGCTTCGTGGAACTTGACACCTCTGAAATTTCAGACTTGGCTTGGGCTCTAGGAAACTTTACCAACGCTGACAACAAAGCCCAGGGTGCAGCCATTCTCAGTGCACTTCATAACCACACCCCACAGAGCACTGGCTTGCCTCCCGGAACACAGCCACCCAGAGGATGAAGGTCTCTTCTCCCTTCAGAGGAAGCTAGCCCTTCTCTCCTCCTCAAAAGCAACTTCCCTTCCGCCATTATACCCATCCCTGTCAAGGGCATCTACACAATCTCTTCAAAATAAACCAGCAGGTCTCAGAGTGTCATCCATGGACCTCTGGGGTCCTCCCAAAGAGTCTGTGAGGTCAAAACTATTGATATTGTAATACAAAGACATTATTTTCCTTTTTCATTCCTTCAGGGGTGTATAGCAGGATTTCCCAGAGACCACATACCGTGTAATATTAGGATAGGATAAATACAGTGCAGACCCAAGAATCCAGCTGTTCCTCTCTTAAGCCATTAAAGAGATTTATAAAACTCATACAAAGCCAACAACAGATTAAAAACTCATGTGAATAAAAGCTCTTTGGAGTCCTTAACCATTTTAATATTGCCAAGGGATCCTGAAAACAAGAAGTCTGAGAACCACTGGTTTATATGCTCCAAAGACAGAAAGAAACGTTTCCTTTCAACAGCTGCCATTTCCACAAACACAAAAGTCCCTGAAGCAGGAAAGACCCAGAACTGACACTTCTCTTACAAGGATGTAAGAAGAGGGGCTGGCAGAGAGAGAAAAATGAAGAAAAAAATTAGAGGATAGGACTCAAATTTACACCTCAGCAAATCTTCTTGGGAGACATAATTATTTTTTTAAAGATTTTATTTATTTAGTTGAGAGGCAGAGTTAGAGACAGTGAGAGGGAGAGACGAGAAAAAGGTCTTCCTTCCGCTGGTTCACTCCCTACATGGCAAACCGATCCGAAGTCAGAAGCCAGGAGCTTCTTCCAGGTCTCCTACGTGGGTGCAGAGGCCCAAGCACTTGGGCCATCTTCTACTGCTTTCCCAGGCCATAGCAGAGAGCAGGATTGGAGGTGGAGCAGCTGGGACTAGAACCAATGCCCATATGGAATGCCGGAGCCGCAGGTGGAGGCTTTACCCACTACACCACAGCGCCAGCCCCGAGAAACAATTATTAGATTATGAATATGACAAGCCACAGAGTAGGGTAAGGTAGGGTGTGTATTTCATTTCCCACATTTAGAAATACACTTACAGAAGTGGCCACCATTCATTATAAACTGCACCTGCCATTCCCCACTCACAACTCAGTCAGCTTATTCATTCCTTCAGTTAACCTACTGAAGCTCACAATACGTGAACAGGGAAGAAACGAGGTGCTGTTCTCACCTACAAACTGTCTTCTAGCTAGGAAGAAACCTGAAGGTTTATGGAAAATAAACTACAGTAGAAAGTGATGGTTCCACTCATGTATACATTCTGTAATGATCAAATCAGAGTAATTAGCAAATTCAGCATCCTACACTTTTAACATCTCCTTCAGTGAGTGCATTCAAAATCCACTGCTGTATTTTGAGATATATAAAAATGCACACTGTTGATCAAAATAATAATTTTTAATTTTTTAAAAAAGTTGAAAATGGGGGCCAGTGCTGTGGTGTGCTGAATTAAGTCGCTGCCTCCAGTGCCAGCACCCCATATGGGCAACGGTTTGAGTCGCACCTGCTCCACTTCCAATCCAGCTTGCTGGTATGTGCCTGGGAAAGCAGCAGAGGATGGCTCAAGTACTTTGGTGCCTGCCACCCACATGGGAGACACAGAAGAAGCTCCTGGTTCCTGGCTTTCACCTGGCTCTGCCCTGGCTGTTGGGGCCATTTGGGGAGTGAACCAGCAAGTGGAAGTTCTCTGTCTCTCCCTCTGTGTCTGTGTGTAACTCTGCCTTTCAAATAAATAAATAATTTTTTTAAAAAAAAATTGAAAATTAAACATTCTAAAATGGGCAAAAGTCCAATCCTAAAGGTATCGTGAACCTTGATTTCATGTTTGGGAGAGTGGGTATCATAGAAAGTTAAAATGTAAGCTGAGTCAGGGTTGGAGGCGGGCTATAGATAATAGAGATGGTGAGGGAATGATTTGGAGTGAAGACTAGCATGCAGAAAAGCAAAGGAACAAATCCTTCAGCAGGTTTGGGGAGCAGCAGGTGTAGCAACACCAATCACTAGTCTCGCTGGAATGTAGGGTGTGTAGAAATTCCATATGAGGGATTGGGAAATAAAATTAAACATTTAACTGAAGGTGAGATCACAGAGAACCTTCACTGTCAGGCTAAGCTTATGACTGCGACACCAATGGGAAAAGTTAAGCTAAGTATAATCTCACAAAAGATTTGCCTTAGACCTGTGAGCCTTAGGGTACAGTGTAGGATCAGGGAGAGTGACAGAAACTGAAAAATTACAAAATAAAAGATGGGTTGAGAGGTGGGCAATTGGCACAGCAGCTAAGACTCCACTTAGAATGCCTGCACCCATATAAGAGTACTTAGGTTTGAGTCTGAGTGTCACTACCATTTTCAGCTCCTGGATAATTAATATTCTCCCTGGGAGGCAGCAGGTGATACAGGTGATGCTTCAAATAGTTGGCTCGTGCCTTCTACATGGGAGACCCAGTTTGAGTTCTGGGCTCTTGGCTTTGGCCTAGCCGATCCTGGATGTTGTTGGCATTTGGAGAGAAAACCAGCAGATAGAAGTATCTCTGTCTCTGTCTTTCAAATAAAGAGAAAAAAATTTTGAAAAATGATGAATAGAACAACCAGGAAAGTAAGACAATGATCAAGAACTAGAAACATTGGCAAAGACAGAAACAACTGGAACTTCAATTCACTGCTGGTTGGTGTGAAGTGGAACATCTCAGAGTTCTGTGGCCATTTCTTACAGTGTTTAACCTTACCTTATGACCTAGCAATTTCACTTCTATATGTTTACTCAAGAGAAATCAAAACATAGGTCCACAGAGACTTGTACAAGAATATTTTCATCAATCATTTTCAAAGTATCCAAAAACTGTAAACAACCCAAATGTCCACTGAGGAAAAGTTGAATAAACAAACTGTAGAATATTCATATCAAGATATAAAATTTAACTTGAACTTCTGATAAAAAAAAGAACTACTGATACACATGATGACATGATGTCAAAAATGTAATGTTAAGAAAAAGTCAGATGTAAAAGAATACATGCTAAGTGATTCCATTTATTTGAAGTCCAAATACAGAGAAATAAGGTATGCAATAAAAATCAAATAGGGGCTCGGTTGGCGCTGCGGCTCACTTGGTTAATCCTCCGCCTGCGGTGCTGGCAACGCAGGTTTTAGTCCCGGATGGGGCACCGGATTCTGTCCCAGTTGCTCCTCTTCCAGTCCAGCTCTCTGCTGTGGCCCAGGAAGGCAGTGGAGGATGGCCCAAGTGCTTGGGCCCTGCACCTGCATAGGAGACCAGGAGGAAGCACCTGGCTCCTGGCTTCGGATCGGCGCAGTGTGCCGGCCATAGCGACTATTTGGGGGGTGAACCAACAGAAAAAGGAAGACCTTTCTCTCTGTCTCTGTCTCTCACTGTCTAACTCTGCCTGTCAAAAAAAGAAGAAAAAGAGAAATCAAATAGGGGCTCTAAAGGGAAGGAATAGAGGGAAGGGGAGCGAAGGGACAGGAAATAAACTTGAGGGAACTCCCTGAAAAGTGAAAACATTCCGCATTTTATTTCAGGTGGTAGTTAAATGTGCACAAGTGTAAAAAACTCTTTGGTCTGAACACAGGATAGCTGAATATTTTATTTTGTTAATTAAAGCTCAATAAAGATGTATGTACGAGTGTGTGTCATTAAAAATGCAACATTCACTCACCATTCCTGAAAACAAAACAGATACTCTATTAACTGAGAAATTAATTAAAATTAATAAAATATGAAAAATAGAGAGTGAAAAAGTCTAATGGTGAGCAATAAAACCTGAAGTCAAAATAAAATAGTATGCTTTTATTTAAAACTAATTATTTTTAAGAGATGACAAATATCATAAAATTAATATTTTAATAATCATCTTGATTGCAAATGCTACATTATGTCCAAAAAATTCTGAAAAGTCAGGGGGAAAATATAACAGTGGTTTGTTAAAAACAAATTGTGATTGTTTTGGTTGCTAAAACAATCCAATAAATTCTCAAATATCATATTTTTATTTTTAAAAATATTAATTATTGGGCAAGCATATGATACAGTGATTAATTATTTGGATCCCTGCCACCCGTGTGGGAGACCCAATCTGAGTTCCAAGGTCCTTATTTTAGGTTGGGCCACATCTGACTATGGCAGGCATATGAGGAGTGAATCAGAGGATGGAAGATCTCTGTCTCTCTGCCTTTCAAATAAAATAAAGATAAATGAAATTCAACACATATATTAATGGTAGACTCTAAGTAATTTTTTCAGTTAAGTTCATGCTTCATAAAACTGGCTTTGGGATAAAACTGATCTGGCTGCATTTATTTCTCATACTAGAAGTAATAGAACACACACTCAACTGTGTCATTCTGTCTGATGGGTAGATAAGACTAAGGGAAAAAGATAAAGAGTGGAAGTTCAGCATGATCGTTAAGATCTGCTTGGTGTACATGTATCCCATATCAGGGTGCCTGAGTTCAAGTTCTTGTTCTAGCTTCCTGCAAATAATAAACTGTGGGATGCAGCAAATGATGGCTTGGATACTTGGGTCCCTGACACTCACACCGGCGATCCAGAGTGATCTCCAGGCTCTGACTCCAGCCTGACCCGGCCTTGGCTATTGAGAGCATCTGGGGAGTGAACTAGAGGATGGAAGATGGATCTCTCTTTCTCTTGCTCTGCCTTTTTTTTTTTTTTTTTTAATTTGTTTGACAGACGAGTTAGTGAGAGAGACAGAGAGAAAAGTCTTCCTTCTGTTGGTTCATCCCCCAAATGGTCGCCACAGCCAGAGCTACACCAATCCAAAGCCAGGAGCCAGGTACTTCCTCCTGGTCTCCCATGCGGGTGCAGGGCCCCAGGCACTTGGACCATCCTCCACTGCCCTCCTGGGCCACTGCCGAGAGCTGTACTGGAAGAGGAGCAACCAGGACCAGAACCTGGCAACCATATGGGAAGCCGGTGCTGCAGGTGGAGGATTAACCAAGTGAGCCACGGTGCCGGCCCCCCTTGCTCTGCCTTTCAAATAACAAAATAATGAATGAATAAATGAATGGATTTTTATAAGGCAGATTATAGCATTATACAATTAGTTTAGGAAGCAAAGTTTAATTACCATCCATCATCTCTCATCCATGTAAGCTCTAAGAAGTATATACTTAAGACCACCTTCTTGGGGAAACAGAAATTATATCTCATGTTCAAAAACAAGATAAACTCTATGGAATCTATCATTCTGGTGACTTGCTTGGATAATAAAAAGGAGTTTAGGGTAGTAGAAATTCCATTTGAGACAGAAAATATAGCCTTATACATATAACTCATGTCCCCTTCATAGAGAAAACATACTTTGTGGTATTTTCCAATGGTAAAGTGATAATCTTTCTTGGTAAAAATTAGGCACTATAATAGTCACAGAGTGAAGACTCTTGAAATATGTCCTGATAATTTGGGTCTTCCAGGTCTCTACTCTGATCACTTGTTAATTCTCTAAACATCTGCTACTCAAAGAGACTAGAACTTAGTACTGAAAATAACTGGACAGACTCAATGGGCAAGTGGATGAATAAATTGTGGTAAATCTCCACAAAGCACTACTAAGTAGCTAATAAGTAAGTTAATTAGATCCATATTGACATTGTGTACCATTTGTAAAATATTGAGAAAAAGCAAGTCTTACAATGTTGTGCATTGTAAGAATTCATTTTGGTGAAAATAGACCATAAGAACAAAAATAAAAAAAACAGTTCATCAGATGTCATAATAGAAGAGTGACTTGTTCAGATTTAAGAGGAAAAACTTGGCAGATTTATTTACAATGAATATGGCAGTGTTATAAGGGAGCAGATTGGAAAAGGACACCAACTAGAAAAGAAAATTCAGGAAAGATGAGTTGTGATGGATCAATGGATAGATGGATAGATGAGTAGGTTGATGGATGGAAGGTGAGTGTATGGTTGGACTGACAGATGGAGAGTAGAAGACAAGAAAAGGAAGGAGAAAGAAGTGGAGGAAATGAAATTTTTTTCATAAATATAAAAGCACATCTTAATTATTTTTCTAGCAACTGAATCTGATGAGAATTCTACTGACAAAATGGCTCTTAATCCTTAGTGTGTTCCTGTTTTATAATCAGGATCTAGATGTGAGTTGTTTATATTCAGAGTTCTGTTCCCTTCATCTCTGAAAAAGACATCCTTATGTTGCATCTTACATCATTCAGGTCTCTCAATTTTCTTTGTTCTTTCTGTCGCCTTGACTTGCTGGTTGTTGGACCTCCCAGATACATCCTCTGTTTCTCACTATTTCTTGAAACTTCCTGTCTATTCTTGGCACTCTACATTTTCGGAAGTTATTCACTTTTTCTTATTAAAAATATGCTTTCATGTATTTTGGGCTTTCTAATAGCATCATTTTCTTGCTTCATGGGTACAATGTCTTCTCTGCTTTTTTTAATTTTATATATATATATATGTATATATATATATATAAAAAAATTTGACAGACAGAGTTAGCAGTGAGAGAGAGACAGAAAGGTCTTCCTTCCGTTGGTTCATCCCCCAAATGGCCACTATGGCTGGAGCTACGCCGATCCGAAGCCAGGAGCCAGGTGCTTCCTCCTGGTCTCCCATGGGGTGCAGGGCCCAAGCACTTGGGTCATCCTCCACTGCCCTCCTGGGCCACAGCAGAGAGCTGGACCAGAAGAGGAGCAACTGAGACCAAAACCTGGCGCCCATATGGGATGTCGGCGCCCCAGGCAGAGGATTAACCAAGTGAGCCACAGCACCGGCCCGTCTTCTCTATTTTTTAAGATTTATTTATTTATTTATTTGAAAGTCAAAGTTACAGAGAAAGAGAGAGAGAGGGAATCACCTACCCACTGGTTTACTCCCCAGATGGCTGCAATGCCCAGCAGTGGGCCAGGTCAAAGTCCGGAGCTTCAGCCAGGTCTCACAAGTACTTGACCTATCTTCTGCTGCTTTTTTTCAATCCATTAGCAGGGAGCTGGTTCAGGAGTGTAGCAGCTGGGACATGAACCAGTTTCCATATGGGATGCTAGCATTACAGGTGGCAGATTTACCCACTACACCAGACACCAGCCCCCTAGTACCTTCCTAAGTTGTTATTTTTTTAAGTTCTCTTCAATACACTGAATTATCTGTGCGCACGCGCGTGTGTGTGTGTGTGTGTGTGTGTGACTATATTAATCTAGAACAAGAGAACTGAGATTGGAATCATAATTAGATGACAAGAAATGTCCACAGATTTCTGGAAGGTAGGTAATATGTCCAAAATGCTGATGAGCAAGAAAGAGGTACGGAGGGAAAGTTGCTCCCTAAGATGCACGCTGAGAATTGTTTGTGGAAGAGGCCAGTGGTCCTGATGGAGATGCTTTTCAGGTCCAGACTTTCCACTCTTTACTGGGAGACCAGGTATTTCACTTCCTTCTGAACTCTCACCATTGTTGGATGAATTAATTAGGTATGACCTGCTTTAAGACATTAAAAATCACCAGTATTTTAGGAGCTTCTTGTGTGCTTTCTCCAGTTCCCATTCCCCTTTCAAACTGGATCTTGATTTGCATACATTATAATGCTTTCATCGCTGTTTTTTTTTATGTTTTGTCATGTATAGTCTCATCCTCAAAACATATATAGTATATATGTATCATTTTACATAACTATATATGTTATGTATACATGACTTAGTTTTGCTTAGTATTGAGTTTTTATAAATAGATTTATGAGGCAAGTGCTATGACGTAGCATTTAAAGTTGCTGCCTGCAGTGCCGCCAGATCAAGTCCTGACTGCTTCACTTCTGATCCAGCTCCCTGCTAATGCACTTGGGAAAGCAGTGGAAGATGGTCCACTTCACCCCAGACTCCCAGAAGCAGCTCCTGAATCCTGGCTTCAGATCCGTTCAGCTCCAGCCACTGCAGCCATTTGGAGGGTGAACAGCAGATGGACAACCTCTCTCTTTCTCTCTCTCTCCCTGTGTCTCTCTGTAACTCTGCCTTTCAAATAAATAAATTAATAATAATAATAATAAATAAATAAATAAATAAAGTCAAAGCATGTATGAGTTGGTAGTGACCCTCTCACTCTTGTTAGCCATGCCACCATGACCAAAATAGCCACAAGATTCTTGAAAGTACAATTCTAAGATTACAAAGCCTCTGTTTGCATGGATAGCTGAGTGATTTCGAGGAGCTGGATACCAGCCCCACCCTGTCAAGTCACTTTGGATTTGTAATATCAGTGAGAAATGCAAGGGGTAACTTTCTGCTACAGTATGGACTTGTCTAATCTGAATTTTATTTGCTCTTTAGTAAATCAAATTTCCATGTCTGCAATAATTTGTTTGAGCTCTATTTTCACATGAACAGCATGCAATCTCAATTAATATAAAGGGGCTGGTGCTGTGGCATAGTGGTAAAGCCTCTGCCTGCAGTGCAAGCATGCCATACGAGTGCCGGTTCAAGTTCTGGCTGTTCCACTTCCGATCCAGCTCTCTGCTATGGCCTGGGAAAGCAGTACAAGATGGCCCAAGTCCTTGGGCCTCTGCACCCACATCAGAGACCTGGAAGAAGCTCCTGGCTCCTGGCTTTGAACTGGTACAGCTCCAGCTGTTGTGGTCATCTAGGGAATGAACCAGTGGATAGAGGACCTCTCTCTCTTTCTCTCTGCCTCTGCCTCTCTGTACCTCTGCCTTTCAAATAAATAAATAAATCATAAAAAAATTAATAGAAAGTAATAAAAAGTTCTTTACTTTCAGTAGGGAAAAATTCCTTTTTATTCTTTTATATAATGTTAAAATTATCCGCTTATATTCTGTGTGTGAAAATTCCTATTAGAATTTTGCTTATAATTGCATTTTACTTTAAATTTTAAAAATTTATTATTTATCATCATTTTTTGAAAGGCAGAACGACAGAGACAAAGATCTTCCATCCACTGGTTCCCTTCCCAAATGTTCAAAACAGCTGGGGCTGGGTCAGGCCAAAGCCAGCAGCCAGGGATTCAATCTGGTTTGGATAGTGAGCGACAGGAACTTGAGCACTTGAGTGATCTTCTGTTGCCTCCCAGGGTGAGCATTAGCAATATGCTGGAATCAAAAGCAGTTCAGAGGGGCCAGCACTGTGGCGCAGAGGGTTGAGGCCCTGTCCTCAAGCACCAGCGTCCCATGTGGGTGCTGGTTCTAGTCCTGGCTGCTTCTCAACCCAGCTCTCTGCTATGGCCTGGGAAAGCAGTAGAAGATGCCAAGTACTTGGGCCCCTGCACTCACTCACATGGGAGACCCAGAGGAATCTCCTGGCTTTGGATCAGCGTAGCTCCATGTGGCCATCTGAAGAGTGAACCAGCGCATGGAAGACCTCTCTCTCTGCCTCTACCTCTCTCTGTAACTCTTTCAAATAAATAAAATAAATCTTAAAAAAAAAAAAGTAGATCAGACATGGGGCACTCTGATAGGGGATGCAGGCATCCCAAGTGGCATCTATTCCAAATGCTGATTCCTTTTAATTACATTTAACATACAGATCAATTTGATGAGAATTTACATCTTTGCTCTACTGAATCTTTCATTTAATAATATTGTATGTCTCTGCATTTTATGTAGGTTTTCTAAAAAAATTTAAATATTTCAATCTCATTTCTATTGAATTTCAATTCCATTGAAGACTTGTTTATCTTTTATTAGATTAATCCCTGAGTATTTATAGTTTTATGTTTCTTTATTCTGAACAGTATAATTTAAAAACTGTTTCATCTAATTAATCACTATGGTTTATAGAGATACAAGTAATTTTATATTTTGATTTGTATCTTCCTACCTTATTAATCTTATGACTTCTCAGGTTTAAAATTTCTTTTAGATGTTTAGTTGGATTTTTTATCACTAAAATGAAATATACTTGAAAAAACTAAATTTTTAAAGAGAAAAGTTTACTGAGATTACAGCTTTCTTCAGAGGTTCAAGTCCAAGATTTGGGGACTCCATTAGTTTAGCCCCTAATGGGGGCAGCAGTGGGGAGCATGGAGTGTGTGTAGAAGAAGAAAACAGTGCAGGCAGGCCCAACTCAGGATTTTCTATTCAACTCTTCTGGAGAATTATCTTCCAAGTGCATGGCCCCTCTGGCCTAAGAACTTCCTACTAGTCCCACCTTCTATACACCATAATTGGACTGTGTTTCTGTCTTCTTAGTACCATTAACTTGTAGTACTAAACTTAGGGTATAAATTCCTGCATAAGCTCAGAAGCCAAATCTTGTTCAAACCATAGTAGGTGTTTTATACAGAAAATCATCTCAACTATGAGTAATGACAACTTAGTTTTATCCTTCCAGGCATTTACCTTCTTCTGTCCTTCCAAGATCACCATTACAATCTTGAAAAGAAATCGAAGCAGCACATATCCATTCATGCTCTTAGTCTTACAGGAAGTGCTTTCAACCTATCATCATATCATCAAGCAAGTATTATGCTTGCTGTACATTTTTGTAAAAGTTCCTTATCAGATTAAGAGTGTCTCCTTCCATCTGAGTTTGCTGAGCAGTTGTTTGTTCTGAGCTTTGTTTTCATGTATATTTAGTATGTTTTGTCAGATCATTTGCATATTCCTGTGTTAGATACTTTTCTCCATTATTATGCTAATAAGATAAAACACATCGATGAGATCACTAATGTTAAACTGAGATGGAAAAACTAAAAATCCTAGAAATGAAAATAATTTTTTTATAATTCACTGGACTTGGCTTGTTAATATTTAGTTGAGAGTTCTGCATTTGTGCTAGAAAGTAAGATGACCTTGTAACTTTCCTTGCTTATAATGTTCTTATCAGGACTTAGCATCAAGGTTACTGAGTCTCATCAATGAATATGATGGCGTTCATTCTTTCTGTACTCTGGGATAGATTGTGGAATAGATTGAGGAATTATTTATCCTAGAAATGTCCACTACAATCCAAAATACTGGTGCTGTCATGAAGCACAAATGTTAGAACTACGTGTAAATGAGGAGATACAGTTCTTGGCTACATGATTCAGAATTCTATACCTGAATTAAAAATAGTATAAAAGGAAGTTTAAAGGACAGTCTCCCTTCCGCATATGCTAAGCCTCTGGCCTCATTTTCATTTGTGTAAAAGAAGAATTTCTGGATGTGTGGCATCCATCTAGATGTCACAACAAAGGATTCAGTATAGATTGTGGGGTTGCATAAACCCAAAACAGAAACAGAGCATGAGAAATGGCATGAGGCACTCCTCAAACGCTTCATTAGTGTAAATTTTATCTCACCCACAGCGCCTAGCCTCCCAACTCTAATGAGCCAACTCTGACTCAGACTGGCTTCTTGAATTAATGCCAAAACCCATAGGCACTCACAGCTGGGCCCTCACCATGCAGCCTTTGGTTATTATTTGTGTACTTGAATCTTTTCCTTGGAACTCCTAGAGATCAGCCATTCAGCACTAGGCCATCCATACCTCTCCCAAAGCTGTTGCTACTAAATACATAAAATGTGTATTTCCTTTTAGGATCATGAATATTTAAACCACACCTCTTTGCAGAGTTAGATGCTACACAGGATAGGCATGGTTGTATGAAAACAGCACTGGGTTTAGGGTTGTTATCCTAGCTCTGATATGGGGGAGCTGGGCAGGAAGTTACGGAAAAATGAACCGATTCCTTCACAATTTCTCTCTCACAATCCCACACTTTAACTCCACCCCCTTGCAAGTGAATCCAGTATGCCCACTTTCCCATGACGTACCTGTGTCTCCTACACCAGGAAGGAGGAAGATGCCATAATGAACGCATGTAAGCTGAAGTCCACATGGAGATACCATGAACACCCCAGAAAACCTTATGCACACTAAACCCTGCCCGAACTCCACTCCATTTGTGTATTCAATTCGAGCACCACTCCATACCTCATACAGGTGGCCAACTGACACGGGACAGCCCTTGTCTGGGCCACCTCCTTGCCAGCTCCTAAGCTTTCTCTCTGAGAGCCCTTTCATGGCAAGCATCTCTCCTCATGGGTTATCCGCCATTACACCTAAAGGAATACTCACTCTCCCATTTTCAGTAAATCCTGATCCTGCTCTCATTTATGTTCAACTGCTTTGAATTCTTATCTCACACTGGGGCAAAGACTTGGATTAAAAACTGGGAAATGCTTCCCTGACAACAGCTCTGCCATACATAAGTTAGTAGCATACGCAAGTCACACAACTATCTGTCAGTTTCTTCAACTGCAAAGGGAGAGTGTTCAACTCTTTTGAAATCAAGATTCCTTACTGCAACCCAAATGGGAAGGTTGAGTTATCCAAAACCGACAGATGTAAACAGCAGGTGGGACAGATTGAGGTTTCTGTTTCTATGCTGCTAGGTCCTCATAATGGGCTAATTCCAGTGGGATGAAAACCAACCATGAACTGGTAACACTGTGATGAAAGTGACACTAACTGGGGACTTAAGGACACAGTCTTAGTCCATTTACTCAATTTATCACAGTGCATCAGGAGACTTTCCTCATGGACATGGACAGAAAGGCACTGATGTGGCAAATCTTATGAGATCCAGTAATTCGGGTAATTTTCGTTGTTGCAACTTTTCAACCTAGCCTTGGAGGATGGTCATTTTAGCCCTCAGTGTCGCTATAGCCATCCTCCATCCCTACCAACCACTATTCCACCTATTTCTCTTTCTCCATGGAGGTCTCTCTCCATCTTCAGAGACCTGTTTCATAATTTGTAGAGACATATAACATCACAGGAGAATATCTCTGGGCTATATCCTGGGTTTTTCATCCCTCTCTTTCAAGACAATACTTCTTCCCATTAACACAAATTTTACCTCCCTTCCACCTTACAGAGCATCCAAAAGCTGGAAAACATGAGGTAAACTTATTTTAAAATAGCATGTAAAAAATAGTACATCGTTTATATGTTTAAATAAAAGACACTTAATTTGGGGCCGGCACTGTGGCACAGCAGGTTAAAGACCTGGCCTGAAGCGCTGGCTCCCCATAAGGGTGCCAGTTCTAGTCCCAGCTGCTCCTCTTCCGATCCAGCTCTCTGCTGTGGCCTGGGAGAGCAGTGGAGGATGGCCCAAGTCCTTGGGCCCCTGCACCCATGTGGGACACCCAGAGGAAGTTCCTGGCTCCTGGCTTCAGATTGGCACAGCTCCAGCTGTTGCAGCCATATGGGGAATGAACCAGTGGATGGAAGACCTCTGTCTCTGTCTTTACCTCTCTCTGTAACTCTTTCAAATAAATAAAATAATTTTTTTTAAAAAAGGACACTTAATTTAAAATGTTGGGTTTAATTGTTAGTTGGAAAATGGTATAACAAATATACTACTAAATGTACCCAAGTCTGGAAACATGGGAAAAAATCAGAGCTTATTGCATGTTGCACTGATGGAGAAACTGAATCTCAGAATGGCCAAGAATGCAGCGTTGGTAAGGAGTAAATCAGATCCAGAAGTCAAGCCATTATTTGATTCCCTCCAAAGCTACGCAGCTAATTTCACATTAAGTAAAAGCATCTCAAACAAGAACCAGTTCTAGGGGCCAGCACTGTGGTGTAGTGGGTAAAGACACCAACTGCAGTGCAGGCATTCCATATGGGCACTGGTTTGAGTCCCAGCTGTTCTACTTCCGACCCAGTTCTCTGCTATGGCCTGGAAAAGCAGTAAAGGATGGCCCAAGGCCTTGAGCCCCTGCACCTACGCGGGAGACCTGGGGGAAGATCCTGGCTTCTGGCTTCAGATAGGTCCAGCTCCGGCTGTTGTGGCCATTGGGGGTGTGAAGCAGCAGATGGAAGACTTGGAAGACTTTCTTTCTCTTTTTCTCTCTCTCTCTCTTTCTGTAACTCTGCATTTCAAATAAAAACATAAATCTTAAAAAATAATAAAACTAATAAATTAGACTAGATCTTGTTAAAATTAAAAACTTTAAAAATAAAAAACAACCAGTCCCCCGACACACTGATATAATTTATCTCCCATTGGAAGCTTAGAAATAACAACCTAAAACATGAAACATCCCTTCTTTAGAGCGATTATATGAAGTATTCTAGACTTTTTTTAATGGATGGTGTTAGGAAACTGGCGCAGTTTTAGCCAGGTGGCCGCATGGCCCAGCTACCTGAGCCAAGCTCCACCCCCATCCTAATGGGATTCGCTGCTCCTGCTTCCCTGCCCGCCCTCAGGCAAAGTTTTAAAAGGGCCTGTTCCTGCACACGTGCTCTCTTGGCCCCTCTCTTGGCCCCTTCTCTCCTGCTCTCTCTTGGTTCCTCTCTCTAACCTCCTCCTGGTCTCTTGGCTCTCCCTCTCGGCTCCTCTCATCTCTCTTCTCTCCTTGCTAGCTCCTCTCCTCTCTGTTTCTCTCTTATACTCTCTTTCTTTTTCCTTTGCCACCCCTTCACTCTGGTCGGTTGGTGTTCCCCAATAAACCCTTTCCGTTACTCTGGTGTTTGGTGTGTTTTGCGACAGCTAACATTAATATATAACAGATGGCAAGAGAAGTGACCTAAACTTTGGCCATTTTAAGATATAAAATAAACAAATACATAAAAATCATTATCTTCTCATTATTTTTCCCAAAGAATTTTCTGAATATATTTGCATGTTTTTCAAAAGGAAAACTTTTTATCCTAAAGCTAACCTGTGCCTAACAAATGTGCCTTTATTCTATGACATTAAATGAAGCACATGCAAATGTCCTCTACTTAAGGCAAAAATTGAATTACAGGGTTCTATCAGGTTGGACTTGTTTATACCTTGTTTGCCACAGTACATGAGCAGTTATGATGGTATAGACTTAAATAGTCATCAAATATTTGGGCTGAATGAGACCTGGTAACAGACTATTCCAACTTCCCCACTTCATAGATCAGTAAATTGCATAAATAGTGTATACCTAACATGGGCCTTCAGAAGATGAGAAAAAGATGAACCAGCTGAGAGTAGTCAGATAATAGCGCAAGAGCTCTTGTGAATCCACACAAGTTCTAGCATAATGATAATTGGGACAATGGTGATGAAAATGGATTTAGGGGCAACAGGGGCAACACATCTGACATGATTTATGAAGCTGTAGGTAGCAAGAGACCCATGAACACAAACTCTGAGTACCCAGAGAAGGAAGTCTGGGGACTGCTTTCAAATACCAAGTTCCGAGGACTTCAAAGAATTATTTCAAACTTCATGTGCAGTCATTTCATAATTCATAGAAAATGCACATTAGGAAGAATCTATACAAGGGTTTCAAAACTCTTACACTGAAGCAAACATATCTTCTCCACAAACTTATATGTCAATGCCACTTAGGTTGAAAGGATATGGCTTGATGAAATAGTTGAGCATTTAATGTAGTATTTGCCAGAAAAAAAGGCAGTCTGTTGGTAATATGATGTCCAGACTGTACTAGGTAGAGCACAGGGGCCTCTCCATCCTTGAGGCAATTAGAAATCATTTCTGCCCTGGGTGGAACCAGTTTCTTCCAGACTCCTATCTTTCTCTTCTCCATTCTACTCTGCAGGTAAAATGTTAAGAGCATGCCTACCTATACAGATACTCAAACCACACATGAAATCAGTCCATCATCCTTGGTGAATCTGGGAGATGAAGGGGGGAAATTATCATAGAAAACTCTTTTATATCACATCCCTGTCAGAGAAGGAAACCCACAGATAATAGGGAACACAGAAGATTGTAATGAAAACCACCGATACTTCTAAAATTGACTGGGGGTAGCACCCACAGGCCCTTGAGGCTCCCAGGATATGTCGCTGTTTCTTGCAAGGACCTTTGGCCCCTGGGCACACTCAAAGTACCCTCCAAGAATAATGCCATCTTAAAGAGCCTAATTTGCTGTTGTTTTTAGCTCCAAATCTACAAACCATTACTGTTGGAGGAGGGAGGGCTGGAGGGGACTGTACCTGGGCAACTCTTCCTTTGGATCATTAATGGTCTCAAGAAGGCTGCCTTTCCAACAGGAATGTTTCCAAGGACAGTGAAGACAGGTTCAGCTTGTGTATAAACTATACTTGTTTAGGTATTTGCTCTAGGGAGATGAGAGTGTCTGGGTAGGCTTGGAGAGCTTGTGAAGTGGGACTACAAAGAAAGATTCAATGGAGATCAGGGAAAGTCCAAGCCACGGCTTTGGTTCAAGGGTAACCAAGCAGTGTCATAAACTAGTGTCACAAAACTAGATGATGTTTCGTATGCTTATGCTTGCGGCATAAGGGTGGATGCAGACTCTCAGGAAAGAGCAAGTGAACAAGTAATATCAAGTCACTATACTCTCTGAAAATCTTAGAAAGAACAACAGCATCAGGGCCAGTAGGACTAGGAATTGGCACCTTTGGTAAAACATTAGCCTCCTCCACAAGCGTGTAGGCAGGGGCTAGCACTGAGACAGTCATGACCATGCCCTAGGATTGGTGGGGATTAATTAGCACCAGGAAGCAAAGCATTGGGGGTAAAATGAAGAGTCTATGTCCAACACAGCCTCTTCCCAAGACAAGAAGATTTATGTATGTGACATGAACACGAGAAACGTGGAAACATGCAGGGGCATCACAAGAAGATGCAGGAGGAGTTTGAGAGAAGGAGTCAATTCTAGCAAAGTGGTTGGGTGGAACCAGGAAAATACTGTCAGATGACTCTTATCATGAGTTTGATTCATTCATTTGTGCACTGGTGCAATCTCAAAAATACAGGTTAGGTAAGAAGAACCAGTGCTTTTTTTTTTTTTCTTAAATAAAATGTATTTGTGGAATGTAACAACTCGATCAATTGCAAAATATGGTTTTTGTCCTTTGAGTCTTTTGGGGGCTTCTCCTACACATTCTCTGTGTAATGCCTTGTGAATTTTCTCATAAAAGACTTCAGTCAAGATGAGAACAATAATTTCTTTTAGAGGAGCAAGGTCAGTGGGTTCTAAAATTAAGGAAGAGCAATTTCTGCTGCACTGAACCATGGCTCTAGAAGACAAATAATTTATTCCATCTGTTACTCTCAAAACATTCTTCTTGCCTGTAAGTAATCTACTTAAAAACACCTCTGTAAATATTGTATCCATGATTGGGATTGGCCTTGATGGGACTTGTTTGTGTGATATATGCCTCATATGTATTCTTGTTTGTTGTTTTTCATGGCAGGTATGTTTATTCAGGCAGTTTCCAACACGAACTACAAACAACCAATACATGTGAAAAATAAACCAGAGTTTAGGTGTGGAATGCCACACCTCTCGATCCAGTTCAGAACACAGAGTTACCAAACCTGGGAGAGGCTGGGTCTTACATCAATAGAAAGAACTAACAAGAGATCAGTGTTCAGAAGTATCACCACTGCTCGATATGCTATAAAGTAAGGGAGACTGATTCTTGTACTCCCAGGCAAAACTTCACTTACAAAGTGAGATTCTGGGCAAATGGCTTAATGTCTCTGGCCTCAATTTTCTGATTCATGAAATAAGAATAAAAATACCTACCCTTTTTCTCAGTCATAGGTTGCTATAAAATAGCATTACACAAAGTATAAAATAGCAATACAAACATATTTCTCTTTCACTATAATTGCTTTCATTAAAAAGTTAAAAAATTAAGTCTTTTAAAAAGACTACCTCTCACAACTAAAAACACTGTAATACTGAATTCCAAAGATTTTTATAAGTACTATTTGGGAACAAAGCCTTCTCAATCACAAGGACAATCTGTGTGGGACATTTTGTGTGGTTGGGAGGAGGGGCTTAGGGCAAATGTTTCTGAGAGCCAAGGCAGTAACTCTTTTTTGTCTGTAATCAGGACACTTCATACATAATTCCATATAGCACACACTGTACATCTTTGCCTATGCTTAAAGGATAAAGAGGTGAAAATCACATATCAGAGCTTTTTCATCTGAATGATAAACACCAAAAAAGAAATGTATGTTTCAAAAAAGTTAACTGACTCAGTCTTCAAAACACTGGGGGTGGGATGGGCATTTGGTGCAGCAGTTAACATGCCACCTGAGCTATCCTCGTCCCATATTAGAGCGCCTAAGTTTGCGTACCAACTCCACTCCTAATTCCATTTCCCTGCTGATGCATACCTTGGGAGGCAGCAGATGTTGGAAAAAGTATTCAGTTCCCTATCACTCATGTGGGAGGCCTGGACTGAGTCCCTACCTGCTGGCTTTGGCTTGGCCCAACCCCAACTGTTGAAGGGGAGTGAACCAATGGATGGATGATTCTCTCTCTTCCTCTCCCTCTCTCCCTCTCTCACTTTTAAAATAAATATTGAAAGTAGATTGCATGTTATGGGGATCTTAACACAAGAAAAATAACTCAGAGTTTGTGTAACACAAATTTTTCTGGCAAAATCACTGATACTCCATCTGCTGCCTTGGTTGACGGCTGGAGATTTTGTCAGATAATCTTTTGACAAGAGCAACACATGAAATCTAGGACTTTTGCTGAAGACAGAGCCTGGAGTTGAGATACCTAATTTCTAGACATGTGCAAAGTATTTTCCCTATTCTCCTTAGGGCTTCCAAGCTGTAAATCCTGGAGAACCAAGAACACTTACTTTACGTTTCACCATGAAGCAGACAGCTGATGTAGACAAAGCTGATGCCAGCCCCACCCCTCCAACAGAGCAAGTTGAACTGGTGTGAATGGGATTAACACTTGGGAGCTGCCAGCAGCTGTTTCTGGGTGCTAAATTTCTGCCCCACCCCATCTGAAGCAATGGGGTTGCAGCATTTTATTCACTGAAAGTGAGGCTAAGGTATTTGTAGATGTCAGGAATTAAGAATATCCTCACCTTATGCTTTATCCTACAAAGTTGCTCTTAGACAACATTTAGGAAAATGCTGTCTGTAGCAAAAATGTAAAGAATACTATCACAATTCTACCTTTATAAAAATTAAAAAAAAATTGGCTGGCACTGTGGCTTAGCAGGTAAAGCCTCCTCCTGCAGTACCTGCATCCCATATGGGCACTGGTTTGAGTCCCAGCTGCCCCACTTCTGATCCAGCTCTCTGCTATGGCCTGGGAAGGCAGTAGAAGATGGCCCAAGCCCTTGGGTCTCTGCACCCATGTGGGTGACTGTGAGGAAGCTCCTGGTTCCTGGCTTCAGACTGGTGCAGTTTCGACCATTGCAGCCAGTTGGAGAGTGAACCAGCAGATGGAAGAACTCACTCTCTGTCTCTCTCTCTCTCTCTCTCTGCCTCTCCTTCTTCTCTGTATAACTCTGAGTTTCAAGTAAAATAAATAAATCTTTAAAAAATTTTAAAAAGTAAACATTAAAAAAATTAAATTAAAAAAATGACACAGGTAGACTCATTTGTAAACTCTTATAAGCCATTTGATATTAGATGGAATAATCTCAATAGTAATAATCTTATACTTAGCAGTCTATTACTTCAGAAAATTTTATGTAAAGTATTCAAGTTCAAGGGCTTTGGGGAAGTCATTGACCTTTGAAAGATGAGTTTGCATGGCTGCTGCAAGTGTTGTGAAAGATTTCACGACATCGGAGATTTTATTGCCTTTCCAAGGGAGAAAAGGAGCCAGACACCATAGGCAGTATGGGCTCCAGTGATGATGGGCCAGGGCTTAAAGGGGCAAGTATGGACAGGTGTTTGTGTGTGTGTGTGTGTGTTTCCTCACTGCAAAGCAGGATGCCTGTCTTTGGGATTTTTTGAGTTAGCAACCAGGTTGCAGACCAAATCAGAGATATAGGCGGGGTTAATCAAGTGTTCAGCGATTTTTCTGCTAATTGACTGTGTGGCTCTGGGTTGTTATTTGACTGACCCAGGAGAGTTCAGCAAAGAAAGGTCTTCCCTTTCAGGAGTTTCATTAGAAAATGGAGTGGGTTGGGGCTGGCATTGTAATGACAGGTAAAGCTGTTGCCTGTAGTGCTAGCATCCCCTATGGGTGCTGGTTGGAGTCCTAGGCACTGCATTTCCAATTCAGTTCCCTGCGAATGCACCTGGGAAATCAGCAGAAGATTGCCCAAGTGCTTGAGCCCCAGTCCCCGCATGGGAGACCCTGAAGAAGCTCCTGGCTCCTGGCTGCAGCCTGGCCCAACTCTGGCCATTGTGGCGATTTAGGGAGTGAATCAGCAGATAGGAGATCTGTGTGTGTGTGTGTGTGTGTGTGTGTGTGTGTGTGTGTATGTGGGTGTCTCCTTCTTTCTCTGTAAAAACTCTGCCTTTCAAATAAAATAAAATAAAACTTTAAAAACATAAAGAAAATTGAGTGGGTCTTGGGTTGTCATTTTCCTTTCTCAGGGTCAGACTGTGAGTATTAATTCTTTGGGAGGTTATTGGGAATGACTCCTGTTATCAGGTGGTTGAGGGTTGAAAGTTAGTTATCTATAACTGCTTCTTGCTAAGAAAGGATGGAGAGTCGACACTGTCTCTATCGAAGGGGTAACTGTGGCAATGGCAAGGGTTGGAATTGGATTGTTTGGAAAGATCATTTGCTTGGCAGGGGAATGAAGGATTTTTGTTTTGGGATGGGGAAACTTTTTTTTTTTCTGCCAAGGGCCATTTTGATATTTATAACATCATTCACATGCCATACAAGATTGTCAATTGCAAAATTAGCCTGCTGTAGATTTATTGAATATTGATTCCTACCTGCAGTTTCCAGACCAAATGATTGCATGGTCTTTACACAGTCCGTGGACCAGATATCCCCCTTTCCTGGTTTAGAGATACAATTTTAGAAGAGGGAAATTAGGATGAGGAGGGTGTAGAGTTTAAAAATGAGAAGTTAGGGGACGGCATTGTGGTGTAATGGGTTAAGCCACCACCTGCCATACCAGCAAACCATATAAGAGTCTATTCGAGTTCCAGTTGCTACACTTCCATTCCAGCTTCATACTAACACATCAGAGTAAGCAGCAAAATCTGGTTCAAGTGCTTGAACCCCTGCATCCATGTCAGAGACCTGGTTGGAATTTCAGGCTCCTGGCTTTGTCTTATCCAGTTTCAGCTATTGCAGCCATTTGGGGCATGAACCACTGGATGAAAGCCCACCTCCCCCTGCATTCTGTAACCTTCAAATCGAACAATAAATGGTTTTAAAAAATGTAAGGCTGGCGCCATGATGCAGTAGGTTATTCCCATATAGATTTCGGTTCTAGTCCTGGTTGCTCCTCTTCCAACCCAGCTCTCTGCTGTGGCTTGGGAAAGCAGTAGAATATGGCCAAAATATTTGAGCCCCTGCACCCACATGGGAGTCCGGGAAGAAGTAGCTGGCTCCTGGCTTTGGATCTGCGCAGCTCCAGCCATTGCGGCCATTTGGGGCGTGAACCAGCGAAAGGAAGACCTTTCTCTCTGTCTCTCCCTCTCACTGTCTATAACTCTACCACTCAAATAAATAAATAAAATCTTTTTTAAAAAATGCAAAAATGAGGAGACAGAGGATGGCTTGCCATGAAAAGAGGAAAAAGTTGATAATTGATCATGAAAGATTGATAATGAAAAACTGAAAATGGAAGACAATTTTTCTGTCCAGATGAAACCATGATCTCTCCCATATATCCCTTCAGACAGGAATAATGAGGGGAGGATAGGGTGGAGAGGTAAGGTATGGCTGGGGCTTCAATTATGTGGTAGAGAAATCTAGTTGTTTTTTTGGCTTTTATTTGTTTGCTTGCATTTATTGTTTTTAGAGTCTCTAAGCACTGAGTTTTTAGGTGTCCCCAGCTATGAATGATGGCCACTTGAGAAGCAAGTTTGCTGCTTAAATAAGTTGCAAAATGAGGGCATTATGTTTAATAGGGAATCCCTAGGAGTTGAGGAGTCCTTGCTCCTTCCAGATGATGGCAGGTGAGACTAGGGCATGATAAGCACATTTAGAGTCAGTGTAAGCAATTATTTTTAATCATCCTAGTTCTAGGGCCCCATTGAGAGCTATCAGTTTAGCCTTTTGTGCAGAAGTGCTGGAAAGTAAGCAGGAGCTCTCCATAACTTGGCAGGTTTTGGGGGTTGCAACAACTGCATACCCTATGTGTCAATGTCCATCATTTGTGAAGCTGCTGCTATCTAGATACCAAGGATAGTAAGAGTCAGAGAAATATAACCAGGCTTAGGACCATGCAAGTGGGAAGGGTGAGAGAGGGTACATTCATTAAACAGTTTGGTACTGTGTGATGTGGTTGTTGGAGAGAAGCAGGTGTCTCTTGTTCTTAAGAATGTCCTCGACCTGGTGTGAAGTGAGGAGATGTATGGTTTGTCCATATATGAGCTTCCTTGCTTTTGACGTGAAGAGGGATATGGTTGCTAGTGTCTAGAGGCATGGAGCCCATCCCTTGGCAGTGCTGTCTCATGTCTTGGAAAGAAAAGCCTCTGCTTTGCAATCTGGTCCTGTCTTCTGTCATACTACCACGAGAGCAATGCCCCTTCTGTTGTGTTTGTACAGAATGAAAGGCTTGCTTAAATCTGGGAGGGAAAATATGAAAGCTGACTTGAATGCCCACTATAAGTGGGTGAAAGCTTTTTGTGTAGTGGGGTACCAGTCTAGGGAAGTGGAATCGGGTCATAAGAGCATTATATAATGGTTTAGCAATTAAACCAGATTGTGATATCTGAAAGAGAAAGTGATTTGTGAGTCCTAAGAAAGCTTTGAGTTTGTTTTGTTTTGTTTTTTATTTGTTTGTTTTTAAAGTTAGGGTCTTAGGTATGTTTTTAAATTTTTTCTACATAGGTGGTATTGGTCCTTTGTCCAGAGGACAAGAGAAAGCCTATTTTTTTGATAGTACAGAGATTTATTTGGGCCTTGTTAGGGGAAACCTTATATCCCTCGTGTTCTAGATGAGTAAAAATAGTGATGCTGCTAGAAAAAAAAATTTTGGGGCAACAGAGGAGAAGTTTATCCACACACTGAATGAGACAGCTTTGGGATAGAGTGAGAAAGGAAAAGGCTAAATCCTATTTGAAGTGATAAGAACTGTCCCCGAAGCCTTCCGGAAGAGCAGTCTGACCTAGTTGTTGAGAGTGGTTGATGTCAGAGTTTGTCCAAGTGAAATAAAAAAATGCACATGCATTTTTTTTTAAGATTCATTTATTTAGGGCCAGCACCGTGGCTCACTTGGTTAATCCTCTGCCTGCGGTGCTGGTATCCCATATGGGCACTGGGTTCTAGTCTCGGTTGCTCCTCTTCCAGTCCACCTCTCTGCTGTGGCCTGGGAAGGCAGTGGAGGATGGTTCAGGTGCTTGGGCCCCTGCACCTGCATAGGAGACCAGAAGGAAGCACCTGGATCCTGGCTTTGGATCAGTGTAGCTCCAGCCATAGCAGCCATTTGGGGGGTGAACCAACGGAAGGAAGACCTTTCTCTCTGTCTCTCCCTCTCACTAACTCTATCTGTCAAATAAATTAAAAAAATTATTTATTTATTTGAAAGACAGAATTACAGGGGCCGGCACTGTGGCTCACTTGGTTAATTCTCTGCCTGCAGCACAGGCATCCCATATGGGCACCAGGTTCTAGTCCTGGCTGCTCCTCTTCCAGTCCAGCTCTTTTCTGTGGCCCAGGAGGGCAGTGGTGGATGGCCCAAGGTTCCTGGGCCCTTGTACCTACGTGGGAGACCAGGAGGAAGTGCCTGGCTTCAGATCAGTGCAGTGCCAGCTGTAGCAGCCATTTGGGGAGTGAACCAATGGAAGGAAGACCTTTCTCTCTGTCTCTCTCTTTCTCACTGTCTGTAACTCTACCTGTCAAAAAAAAAAAAAAAAAAAAAAAAAAAAAAAGAAAGAATTACAGAGAGGTAGAGGCAGAGAGAGCAACAAAGATAGAGAGGTCTTCCATCAACTGGCTTACTCCCAAAAGTATGCAACATCAGGAGCTGGGCCAATTGGAAGCCAAGAGCCAGGAGTTAGGATCTTTCTCTGGGTCTCCCACTCAGGTGCAGGGGCCCAAGCACATGGGCCATCTTCTACTGCTTTACCAGGCCATAGCAGAGAGCTGGATCAGAAGCAGAGCAACCAGGACTTGATTTAGTGTCCATATGGGATGCCAGCACTGTAGGGTCCAGCTTCAGCCACTACATCACAGTGCCAGCCCCAGCCCTATGCATTTCTAATGTTCTTGTTATTGTTTGTTTTCCAAATAGTTTACCAATTTATGCACCTACTATAAATGTATGAAAAGGCATTTTACTTGAGTCATTGCCAACACTGAAGGTTGATGTACTTTAACATTTTTGTCATTTTAGTATTTGTCTTTCTGGGTCTAGCCTATTTCACTCAACATGATATCCTCCAATTGCATCCATTTTGCTACAAATGTTAGCATTTCATTCTTTTTTATAGCTGAATAATATACCATAGTGCATATATACACCACATTTTCCTTATCCACTCATCTGATGATGGACACCTTAGTTGATTCCAAATTTTCACCATTGTGAATAGTGCTGCTATGAACATGGTGGTTCAGGAATCTCTTTGACACATTGTGTTCAAGGCTCTTGGGTATATACCCATTAGTGGGATTGCTGGATCATATGGCAAATCTATTTCTAGTTTTTAAAGAAATCCCCACACTTTTCCACAGAGGCTGCACTGATTTACATTCCCACCAACAGTGTATAAGTGTTCCCCTTTCTCAACATCCTTGCCAGCATTTGTTACTCTTTGTGTTTGGATTTTAGCCATTCTGACAGTGGTGAGGTGATAATCTCACCGTGGGTTTTTATTTTTCATTTCCCTAATGGCTATTAATGTTGAGTATTTTTTTTCATATATTTGTTGGCCATTTGAATTTCTTCTTTTGAGAACTGCCTATTGAAGTCCTTTGCCCATTTCTCAACTGGATTGTTTTTTGTTGTGGATTTTTTAAATCTGCTGATATATTCCATATATTAATTCTATGTCAGATAGGTGATTTTAAATATTTTTCCCTTTCCATTGATGTCTCTTCTGTCTACTGATCATTTTCTTTGCTGTGTAAAAGCTTCTGAGTTTGATATAGTCCCATTTGTCTAGTTTTACTTGTGTTGCCTGCCTGTGCTTTGGGGGTCTTATCCAAGAAGTCATCCCCTGAGATGTGGCCTAGGGAGTAGTTGCACTCCTAACACCCATGTGGGAGACCTGAATTATATTTCTGGGTACCAGTCTTGGCATTGGTCCAGCCCTAGCTCTTGTCTGTTTTTAGGGAATGAACTAGTGGATAGAATCTCACTCTCTTTCTCTCTCTCCCTCTCTCTCTCTCTCCCTCCCTCCCTCTGCCTCTCAAAATAAAATAATACACAACAATACTTTTTACTAAACATTCCAAGATAAGTGCTTTCTCTTTCAGTGGCTGCTTAATGCTTCATGGTTTGTGTATAAACTATTTAATCATTCACCTACTGATGAATGTCTAGGTTACTTTCTGGCTTAATAATTACAGATATCTGTGAAGTGAAAAGATTTATGAATAACAAAATAATCCTTTTTTGAGTAATTTTCTTTTTGATAAATTTCTGAAGACAGAATACTACAGACATGTTAATGGACATTGAGATATATTGCCAAATCATTTTCTAAACATATTATACTTCATTATCCATGCACAAAGAATTATACTTATAGATGACATTTTTAAAGACTTATTTTATTTACTTGAAAGGCAGAATGAGTGAGTGAGAGAGAGAGAGAGAGAGAGATCTTCAGGTGGCAGTTTAACCCACTGTGTACCACAACATGGCCCCATGAGTGGCATTTAAAGATCTCTAAATAAAGACTCAGAATGTAATGACTTTTTGACACTTTAAAACTACCCCATTATACTAGAAGTCAGTGGTTATTCTAGAAAAGAGAGCAATTAGGGTTCTGGAGTCCTGGTCTTGTTCTGTTTCTTGACTTAGGAACTGATTCCTAGAGGGTGTTCAGTTAGTGAAAACAGGGAAGTTGAGCATTTTTTCTATATATGTTACATGCCAGTAAATGTTCAAGAAATGCATTGCAGAGACTTCTTGGGGATGTCAAGCACATTTCAGGAAGACACACGAACAATCTGAAATGTTCAGCCAAGCACTACCTTGGATAACATCTTTATATGCTCATACATTTTGCTACATAAGCCATCAAGGTCTGTGGAAGTTAAAAAGATTGTCCCAGAGCTGGCATTGTGACACAGTGGATTAAGCTGCTGCCTGCAATGCCAGCATCCATATACAGGAGCCAGTTTGAATCCCAGGAGTATCAACTGCTCCACTTCTGATCCAACTCCCTGCTAATGCACCTGGGAAGGCAGCAAATGATAGCCGAAGTCCTTGTGCCCCTACACACACGCGGGAAATGTGAATGGAGTTCCAGATTCCTGACTTCAGCCTGGCCTGCCATCTGGGGAGTGAACCAGAAAATGAAAGACTCTCTCTCTCTTTCTCTCTCTCTCTCTAATTTTGCCCTTCAAATAAATAAATAAATCTTAAAATATTGCCCCAAAGACAAAGTGGCCAGGCACAAGTTGCTTTCTAAACTTAAGCAGCAATCTCACATAAGCTCCATCAGGGAAACCGGATCTACCAACTTGGAGCTTGTTGTTTCCCACAATAAACTTACCTGCTGACATCGCCCAAGAAAGTTAAATGACTGATCTAAGACACAAGCCTAACTAGTGGTGAAGCCAGAGCTAAACGTGGGCTTTTTTTCTGGGCTGCCACACTGGGGCTTTCCCCAGTGTGCAGATTGTCTTCTCTTCAGTCTGAGACATGCATCAGAGACAGTAGATGTCATGAAACCCTTCAGCATCCTCCACCTGGCCTATCTAAGTTCTCTGATTCTGATTCTTAATAAGAATGTGCTTTTCTGTTAAGATTTTACGTATTTATTTATTTATTTGAGAGGTAGAGTTACACACAGAGAGAAGGACAGACAGAGAGAAAGGTCTTCCATCCACTGGTTCACTCCCCACAATGGCCACTACAGCCAGAGCTGGGCTGATCCAAAGCCAGGAGCCAGGAGCTTCTGGGACTCCCATGAAGGTGCAGGGCCCATGCACTTGAGCCATCTTCTATTGCTTTCCTAGGCCATAGAAGAGGGCTGGATTGGAGGAGGAGCAGCCAGGACATGAATTGGCACCCAAATGGGATGTCTGTGCCACAGGCGGAGGCACAGCACTGGTCCCACTCGGGGTATTCTTAATCCTGTGTTTATTTTATTTCTCAACATATTACCCAGCGATGAGACTACACACCTCCTTTATGCTTTGCACCTGTTGACTCCTTTGCCTAAAAGGTCCCTCTGTGTCCAAAACAATCAACAGAAGTCTTGTAAAGCAGATTTTACAAGTGAGTACTCATCCAAGAACACCCCGACACTGAATTTTCATCCAGTTCTCTTTCAAAAACCATGTCCTAATCAACTCCTCCCTGCTGCCTCTGGCCTTGCCTTCCTAGCAGGGTGAGTCTGGACAGTTATATGTGCACTTGCCTCAGCTGCGGCTGCCTTACTTGTCTTCTTTATATCCTCTGAGCTAAACATTGTTGTTGGCCCCATCTGCAGGTGAATAAACAGGAGTTCGGGAAGTGAATTGAGATTCCCACGTCCACAGCTTGCTAAGAGATCAGACTGCACGATGATTCTGTATTATCTTTCAGTTACGTACATAAATATGTATTGAAGATTTACCTGAAGAGCATTACAGTGGATACTCTGGGAATCAGAAAGAATTTATGTCTGAATGAATTGCTCCCTGGTGTGTCTTTTCGACTCATAAGAGCCTAAACAGAACAGTGCTTGTCCTGTGCTGCTTGTCAGCTTCCCATAATGCTTAGTTAAGCCAAGAGCCCAGATCTAATAAGAACACATTAATTACCTTGGTATCTTTCTGTTTTTGTGGTCAAGATAAGCAGATGTCAATTAGATAAAAATATTCTTATTAGGGAAAATATTCTTATTAGAAAATACTTTTTATTCATAGTAGCCTTAGGCAACAAGAAAGGATTTCAACCCACCAAAAACACTGAAAGTCATGGAATAGTTTATCCTCAGAAACTCTTCCCAAAATATTAACAAGTGTTGTGGCCGGTGCTGTGGTGCAGTGGGTTAACTCCCTGGACTGAAGCACTGGCATCCCATATGGGTGCTTGTTCTAGACTCAGCTGTTCCTCTTCTGATCCAGCTCTCTGCTATGGCCTGGGAAAGCAGTAGAGGATGGCCCAAGTCCTTGGGCCCCTGCACCAACATCAGAGACCCAGGAGAAGCTCCTGGCTCCTGGTTCATGGATTCAGATCAGCACAGCTCCGGCCGTTGTGGCCATCTGGGGAGTGAACCAGCAGATGGAAGATCTCTCTCTCTCTCTCTCTCTCTCTCTCTCTCTCCCCCTCTCTTTTTCTGCCTCTCCTCTCTCTGTGTAACTCTGACTTTCAAATAAATAAATATTTGGAAAAAATATTAACAAGTGTTGAAGATGGGGAGAAATTAGAATCCTCCTGCACTGCTGGTAGAACATTAAACAGCGCAGCCACATTGGCGAACACTCTGACAGTTCCTAAAAATGTTAAAGCTAAAGCTTCCACATGGCCCACCAATTTCATTCTTCTCCTGGGAGGCCAGAGTCTGCCTATGTGTTGTTTCTTGAGAGCCCAGAGTTTGCCAGGCACAAAGAGACAGACAGAGAGAGAAAGAGAGAGAGAGAGTAGTGGGGACAAACAGAGAGAGGGGCAGAGAGAGAATAATAGAGAGAGTGGAGGATGGACAGAGAAAGGAGGACAGAGAGGGGGAACAGAGAGAGAAGGGACAACCTAATAAAGCTACAAAGTCAATTAAAAGAAGACAACTGTGTTTTAGACTCAGCAGGGGGAGACAAGCATGCCCGGGTGATACAGATAAAAAGAAGAGCAATTTTGTCTTTTCCATTAGCCATGAGACTGGCGTCAGATAAAATAATAAAACAAAAAGCATCTGTAATGCTTAACCCACAAACTTTTGTGGAGTGGAGCTTTGAAGTTTTCCCAGGTATATACTTCTGATGATATCAAGAAAACACAAATCTGCTCAAAGTAGGTTTCTCTTACTATATACTACTATATAGGTCAAGTCTGTGACCCCAAACGCTGTGGAGAGCCCTCCCACCCCCGACCACCATCAGTAAGCAAGCAATCAGCTCTTCAGCAGACAATCTGCTCTGTGTCTTCTAACTCAAGTCAGTTCTGAATCCCGCTATTTAGAGGTAGCCCCAGAGTCCACAGGTGAGGGCTCAGTCACCAGTACCGCCTCCCTGCCTCTACTTTAGATGCCAATTGCAAGCCCCAGGTTGCAACCTGCATTTCTGTGGCTCTCACAATCCCCTCCTAGGGTTTAACCAATTTGCTGGAGCAGCTCAAAGAACTCAGGGACACAATTATGGTTGTGGTTCACTGTCAAGGATATTGCAAAGGATATACAGAAGATAGGTACGGGGGAGGGGTGCAGGGCTCCCTTGATCTCTCCAGGCACCTCTCTCCAGGAACCTCCACGTGTTCAGCTGTTCGGGAGTTCTTGAAACCCTATCCTTTTGGATTTTTACATACTTCACTACATAAATATAATAGAACCATGTATAACCTTGGAGCAATGTGAGTGAACAAAAATGCTAATGGACTGAGCAGAGAAACCAGCGAGGCCTGTCCGTTCAGATTCTTCTGGGCCTCTCTGCACAGCATTCCTTCCCCATGAATAGGAGGCAAGTCCCCTTCTCAAAGGAGGGTCTTATGGTCGACCAGATCAGGCAGGTCAGAGGATTTTTTTATGTCCAGAAGGAAGCGAGAGTATTAAAGCACGTTTTTAGTTTCTAGGACCTGCCTTGGGAAAGGGAAATTCTAGGTTCTCTGGACTACCTTGGGGAGAAAAAAAGCAGTAGGTGAAAGGAAGGCAGGAGAAGGTGAGAGAAGGAGACACTGCTTTCCAGGGCCTCACGTTCCCCAGTGTCACTGTCTGTCACGTGCATGGCTCTGAACGTGTTCTGAAGCTGCTTCAGGAATCAAGGACAAAATCCTAAATACTTTAATGCAAGATATAGATAGGCTATATGTCCAGTCAATTAGTAAATATCAAGAGAGTTGAGGGTTATGAGTTAGGAACCACGGATGAAAACCAAAATATAAGTATGTAACACGTTTGGGGCTGGCATTGTGGTGCAGCTGGTAAAGCCGTCTCCTGGGACACTGACATTCTATATGGGAGCCAATTCAAGTCCTAGCTGCTCCACTTCTGATCCAGCTCCCTGCTAATGCATGTGGGAAAGCAGCACAAGGTGGCTCAAAAACTTGGGCCCCTGTACCCATATAGCATACCTGGATGAAGTTCCTGGCTCCTGGTTTCAGCCAAGCCCGGCTTCAGCCATTATGGACATTTGGGGAATGAACCAGCAGATGAGAGATGGAAGATCTCTCTCTCTTTTCTCTTTCTCTCCTCTTTCTGTAACTTTGCCTTTCAAATAAATAAATATAATCTTTAATATAAATATATATACCACAATATCCAAGAAAATAAAAACATATTTTTAAATAAAAATTTGTCATGATTTGCACTAACCAAAAGGTGGAAAAAATCCAGATATCCATCAAATTATAACTGGATAAGTAAAATATGGTGTATCTCAGGCCAGTGCTGTGGCACAGCGGGTAAACTCCATGGCCTGAAGCACTGGCAAGCACTGGCACCCCATATGGGTGCTGGTTCTAGTCCCGGCTGTTCCACTTCCGATCCAGCTCCCTCCTATGGCCTTGGAAAGCAGTACAAGATGGCCCAAGTCCTTGGGCCCCTGCACCCACATGGGAGACCTGGAAGAAGCTCCTGGCTCGTGGTTTCCTGGCAGCTCCAGCTGTTGCAGCCAATTGGGAGTGAACCAGCAGATAGAAGACTTCTCTCTCTCTCTCTCTCTCTCTCTGCCTCTCCTCTCTCTGTAACTCTTTCAAATAAATAAATAAATCTTTAAAAAATATGGTGGATCTATTCTGTGAGCAACCACAGACAGTCGCCCTTTTAAGAGACAGGAAAAACCTTATCTCCCTGTTACACTTCTTACAAGAGACTGATGTAGATAATTAATCACGCTTAAAACCTGCATTTATCCCTTAGGTGTTTTACTGTATCCTTGTAATCAATGATTGATAACATTTTATGATCTGTCAAGTAGAAGAACCTTTTTAACCCCAAAAAGTCTTTTACATATGTAAATCTTTTGTGTGCCTTCTTGTATACAACTGTTCATATTTAAATACTGTTGGATTTGTTAAATAAAGGAGCCTTGATCAGGATTTGTCTTGGCTCCATTCTTTGCATCCTTGTCCCCATTCCCACTCTGTGTTTCAGGAAACCCAGTTCTTTGTGCTGCAGGCCGGCACACTATTCAAGTGGGATATTATTAATCCACGAAAAGAATGAAGCATTAATATAAACTATAATGTGGATGAACTTCAAAAATATTATGCAAAATGAAAGAAGTCATTCACAGAACTATCACATATGGTATGAGTTCATTGATTTGAAATGTCCAGAATATTTAAAATTATAGAGACAAAGTAGATTTGTGGGTATTTAGATAAGGGCTGGGGTTAAGAAAATAGGAAGTGATTGCTAATACTTATAGCATTTCCTTTTAGAGACACAAAAATGTTCTAAGCAGCTGGTGCTGTGGCTTAGCAGGTAAAGCCACCGCCTGCAATGTCAGCATCTCATATGAGTGGTAGTTTGTGTCCTGGCTGCTCCAGTTCCAATACAGCTCCCTGCTAATGCACCTGGGAAAATAGCAGAAGATAGCCTAAGTATTTGGGCCCCTGCTAACTATGTGGCAGACCAAGATGGAGTACTAAGCTACTGGCTTCCACATGGCCCACTGCAGACTGTTGCAACTATTTGGAGAGTGAATCAGCAAATGGAAGATCTCTCTCTCTCTCTCTCTCTCTCTCCCCCTTTCAAATAAAATAGATAAATCTCTTTTTTTTGCAATTTTAAAATTTTTTTATTGAGATATATTTTACATGTAATAAAATTCAATACTTCAGCTACAATTTAGTGATTTTTAGTAACTTTATTGAGTGGTGCAACCATCAACATAAATCAGGTTTATACTACTTCAATTTCCCCAGTAAGACCCTCATTTCCATTTCCTGTAAATGTTCATTCCCACACCCAGCCACTCTTCTATAAAGAAGAGTCTGTCTCTATAAAATTGCGATTTCTGTACACAGATTCCTTATGTGTGGATCCTTTCACTTAAAAATTAGTTCTAATTTTCACCCATGTTGATAGTAGTCACTAGGCTACTGGTTTCCACCTAGCCCACTGCAGACCGTTGCAACTATTTGGAGAGTGAATCAGCAGATGGAAAATCTCTCTCTCTCTCTCTCTCTCTCTCTCTCTCTCTCCCTTTCAAATAAAATAGATAAATCTTTTTATGAAATGTTCTGGGGCTCGGTTAGAATGGCTTACATACAGAAATCAACTAAAAACAGATGCTGGCGAAGATGTGGGGGAAAAGGCACACTAATCCCACTATTGGTGGGAATGCAAGCTGATAAAGCCACTACAGAAGACAGTTTGGAGATTCCTCACAAATCTGAATATAGCCCTACTACATGACCCAGCCATCCTACTCCTCGGAATTTACTCAAGAGAAATTAAATTGGCAAATAAAAGAGCTATCTGCACCTCAATGTTTATTGCAGCTCAATTCATAATAGCTAAAACTTGGAATCAACTCAAATGCCCATCAACAGAAGACTGGATAAAGAAATTATGGGATATGTACTCTATGGAATACTTCACAGCGGTTAAAAAATGAAATATGGTCATTTGCAACAAAATGGAGGAAACCAGAAAACATCATGAAAGTGAGTGAGTGAAATAAGCCAGTCCCGAAGGGACAAATATCATATGTTCTCCCTGATCTGTGACAAGTAACTGAGCACCTAAAAGGAAACCTGTAGAAGTGAAATGGACACTATGAAAAGCAATGACTTGATCAGCCCTTGTCCTGACTGTCGAGGAACAGCTTACTATTTTATTCTTTTTAGTATTTTCTTTTTCTACTTAATACCATTGGGTGAACTCTTTAATTAACACAGAATTATTATTAGGTGTTTAAATCTAACTGAAAATTGATCCCTGTTAAATGTAAGAGTGGGAATAAGAGAGGGAGGAGATGTACAGTTCAGCACACACTTCCTCGGACTTATCCCTATGGGTAAGCTAAAAACTTGCCATGATTCTCCAAATCCCATTAAGTTGGCAGGTACCAATGCCATCTTACTAGTTAAAGTGATCAGTTTAAGTTCATAACTGATCATGAAGATAGCATTAAGTGTCAAAGGGATCACACAAATAAGACCAGTGTCTGCTAATAATAATTGATAGAATTAAAAAGAAGAGAATGTTCCAACATGGGGAGTGAGATACACAGCAGACTCATAGAATGGCAGATGCCCTAAACAGCACTCTGGCCTCAGAATCAGTTCTTAAGGCATTTAGATTTGGCTAAAAAGCCCATGAGAGTATCTCAGGCATGCAAAGCCAAGATACTGTGGCAAAAATTGACCTAAATGAAAGATCTCTGAGAATGAGATCTCAGTGGAAAGAATAGGCCATCAAAGAAGGAGGTAACTTTCTCTGAAGGGAGGAGAGAACTTCCACTTTGATTATGGCCTTATCTAAATAAGATCAGAGTTTGTGAACTCAAGAATCTTCCATAGCCTTGGCAGCTTATGACAAGAGCCTTGGGTGATTACTGACGTCATAAATAGGAGTATCAATTGTTAAATCAACAAGAGTCACTGTGCACTTGCTCCCCACATAGAACCTCTGTTTTTAATGTGTTGTACTATGCGAATTAACGGTAAAACCAGTCCTCAAACAGTACTTTATACTTTGTGTGTCTGTGTGGGTGCAATTTGTTGAAATCTTTACTTAGTATATACCAAGTTGATCTTCTATATATAAAGATAAATAAAAATGAGTCTTAATGAAGAATGGGATGGGAGAGGGCTAGGAGATGGGATGGTTTGCAGGTGAGAGCATTGGTTCTGGGGGAAGAACCACTTTAAAACAGAAGTTGTCATTTTGAAATTTATATTTCTTAAATAAAATTTATATTTATTAAATAAAATTTTTCTATAAAAAAAGAAATATTTTGGGGCTGTCATGGCATAGTGGGTAAAGCTGCCACCTGCAACATCAGCATTCCCTATGGGTGCTGATTCATGTCCCAACTGCTCCACTTCGATTCAGTTCCTTGCTAATGGCCTAAAAAAAGCAGCAGAAAATGGCACACGTGTTTGGGCACCTGTTACCAATGTCAGAGACCCAGATGCAACTTGACTTCAGCCTGGTCCAGTGCTGGCCATTGAGGCCACTTGGGCAATGAACCAACAGATGGAAAATTTATTTCTGTCTCTCTCTCATTATCTCTCCTCTGTCTATAACTCTTTCAAATAAATTTCAAAGAGTCTTTAGAGATAAATTTTAAAAAGTTCTAAAATTGATAGCAGTGATGGTTGCACAATTCTGTAAAATTCTAGTAACAATACTAAAAAACATTGAATACTACACTATAAATGGGTGAATTGTGTGGAGTATAAATTATATATCAATAAGGCTATTATAAAAAAGAATAAAATAGTCTTAGAAGCTTCAAAAGCATTATAAGCAAATGTTTAATGACATATTGTTGCATTCAAAACAAGGTAAGGGGTCACTGATGCACGTCTTACTTGCGGTTCATTTCTGTTAGTTTTTCCAAGTATCAGGTACATGTGACTACTTTATGATCATCTTCACACTAACACAACAAGGACTAGGAGCCAATGACTTGGAAATGGAACAAGGGAAAGTTGTCAGTTTCTCAGAACTGGAAAAACAGGTTGAATGTAGATTTGGCATGACACCAGATAAAGTTGTGGTAAGTATTTCACTCACGAGAAGGAAGAAACATAACTATTTGGAAGAAAAGATGATGTGATTAAATGTGTCAGCAATATCTTCTGGAAATTTAACACATCGTGGTTACTGGGTGATCTACACCCTATTCAAAGGTCAAAATGCAGTTAATGTACAACCTTCCCTTCCCCTCTTCTATTCAGAGGAGACTGAATTCATCACGGTGCACATGCGTGTCTGTGTATGTGCATACACAATTTGTGGAAAGGAAAACTTATTATGATACTAGTAGTAATAATTTTAAGATTTTTAAAATGGGGGTCGGCGCTGTGGCGTAGCGGGTAAAGCCACTGCCTGCAGTTCCGGCATCCCATATGGGTGCCGGTTTGAGTCCTGGCTGTTTCGCTTCCAACCAGCTCTCTGTTGTGGCCTAGGAAAGCAGTAGAAGATGACCCCAGTCCTTGGGCCCCTGCACCCACGTGGGAGACCCGGAGGAGGCTCCTGGCTCCTAGCTCCTGGCTTCAGATCAGTGCAGCTCTGGCTGTTGCGGCCCGTTGGGGAGTGAACCAGTATATAGAAGACCTTTCTCTCTCTCTTTCTCTCTTTCTCTCTCTCTCTTTCTCCTTTCTCTGTGTAACTCTGACTTTCAAGTAAAAAAAAATAATCTTTAAAAAAAAAGATTTTATAAAATGAGTGTTTTCGAGCAATAAGATTACACAAATTACAATTACATACACTACTATCTCACAATCACAGTATTGAGCAAGAGATGCCAGGCACCAAAGAGTGCATCCTGTGTGATTCCATGAATACAAAGTCAAAAAGAGGCCAAGAAAACCTGTGCTGTTAGAAGTCAGGGTGGTGGCTACTCCTCAGGAAGTTAGAGCTGGAGTTTGCAGGTGGTAAAATCTGGAGTGCCAGTAATATTCTACTTGTTGTTTGAACATGAGGCCCATCTATTAATATTCTATTTTTTTTTTCTTTTAAATATTTATTTATTTATTTGAAAGTCAGAGTTACACAGAGAGAGGAGAGGAAGAGAGAGAGAGAGAGAGAGAGAGAGAGAGAGAGAGAGAGAGAGAGAGATCTTCCATCCACTGGTTCACAGTTGGCTGCAACTGCCGGAGCTGCGCCCATCTGAAGCCAGGAGCCAGGAGCCTCCTCTGGGTCTCCCATGTGGATGCAGGGACCCAAGGACTTGGGCCATCTTCCACTGCTTTCCCAGGTCACAGCAGAGAGCTGGATCGGAAGTGGAGCAGCCAGGACTAGAACCGGCACCTATATGGGATGCCAACACTCAGGCCAGGGCGTTAACCCACTGCACCACAGCACCGGCCCCAATATTCTATTTCTTGTTTGAACATGAGGCCCACATTTTCATTTTATACTGGGCCTGCAAATTTCATAGTTAGTCCTTCCCTTCCCTTTGCTCATTTAATATGTGTAATGTGTCTAAAATTTCAAGAAGTGGTTGTAGCAGCTATAACAAGTGTCAAAAATCATACATTTGGGACTGGCGCTGTGGTGTAGCGGGTAAAGCTGCTGCCTGAAGTGCTGGCATCCCATGTGGGCAGTGGTTCAAGTTCTGGCTGCTCCACTTCCGATCCAGCTCTCTGGAAGAAGCTCCTGGTTCCTGGCTCCTGGCTTTGGATCAGCACAGCTCCGGCCATCGTAGCCGTCTAGTGAGTGACCTAGCAGGTGGAAGACCTCTCTCTTTCCCTCTGCCTCTGCATCTGCCTCACTGTAACTCTGCCTTTCAAATAAAATAAATAAATCTTTTTTTAAAAAATCACTTGTTCAGGACAGGTAAAAACCAATGGAGTCAAAACTGTCTAAACAAATTAAGAATTTTTATTTGTATTGTAGGGGATACTCCAGTGCTGACACCATTCACTGTCTAATCACAGCTTCCTTGTGGTTTGGAAAGGAGAGAAAGAATAATCAAGATGATCTCACCAACTTCAAACCTGAATACCAACTTGATATGAAAGAGTATTTCCTATATGTTCCTGTTTCTATCAAGGAGGGGAATAATACATTTGACTACCAATTACTAATTGTGTTGTTTGATCTGCTAGTTGTTAAGAAATTCTGCTGAGATAATTTAATGCTATAAACATTTTTTCTAGCTTACATGTCCATGCTTTGCCTGTCTCACAAGATTCAAATATCATACATTCCCTTCACAGGACTGAGGGCTAATACAATGCAGACCACCCTCTGTGTAGCAGAGATGCAAACTGCTGCTTTAAATGTAAACCTCCAGTGCTAACATTTAGCTTTCTCTTGAAAATGAAGAGCTAAGATCTTCTAATATTTTTACTGTTACACGAATTTTAGTTTTCCAATATTTTTACTTTTGCAAGAATGGACAGACCTTGGCCAGTCTGACTTCAAGGCAGCCCAGAGTGACACAGTGGAGGTACAAGCGTAATAAAGCAAGCTCCATTTTTATTGAAAATCCTGATCTATTCCTTATATCTTTCCTGACTACCTGGGACCTACAATTAAACTATCTTTTGAGTCTTGGCTTTTAATGTGTAAAATGAAAATGTTATTGTGTATTATCATGAAGAATCTTCTGATGATTAGATGGAATGCTGAAAACCCCTAAGAAACAATCTGAAACATGCGCTAAGGAGAAATACCTTCTACTTCAAATGTCTCACAACGTAGTTTTCAAGAAATGATAAAACTCGGCCTTCATTCAAATATAAAATGAACACATCAAAGATTTTATTCAATCTGTTAACTAACCAATAGTAATATATAAAGACTGAGTCGAAGGAGAATCTGAGGAACATAGAATAATCAATAGATGTGGTCTTCCTTTGCCGTTGTTTCACCCTCCAATGGCTGCCGCTACTGGCATGCTGAGGCTGGCGCATCGAGCTAATCCGAAGCCAGGAGCCAGGTGCTTCTCCTGGTCTCCCATGGGGTGCAGGGCCCAAGTACTTGGGCCACCCTCCACTGCACTCCCAGGCCACAGCAGAGAGCTGGCCTGGAAGAGGGGCAACCGGGACAGAATCCGGCGCCCCGACCTGGACTAGAACCTGGTGTGCCGGCGCCTCAAGGCGGAGGATTAGCCTATTGAGCCACGGTGCGGCCAACATACATTTTCTAATAGAGGAAAAGCTCCCTCTCCAGGGAAGCACAATTTTTTATTGTATTTGATTGATTTTTAACTCATAAAATGGATTGAATGCTTTTTAACCCATTACATGGACAGAAATCAGTTGTATTGCTTACCAGTAAAAATTCAAGTGTGGGGCGAGTTGTGGCACAGCAGGCTAAGCTGCAGCTCTGGAGGCTCACATCCCGGATCAGAATGGCAGTTAGAGTACCGGCTGCTCTGCTGCAGTTCCAGCTCCCCGCAAATGCACCTGGAGAGGGAGCACAGGATGGTGTGAGGACCTGGGTCCCAGTCACTCACGTGGGAGACCAGGATGGTGTGTGTGTGTTGTGAGGATGGATAGGCAGGACAGTGAATTATTGATGTAGACTATTATACCCTACAGATAGGCAATATCAATCTGCCCTTTACTCCTCAGCCTGATAAGCTGCCCTAGTCTCATATAAAGAGGAAAAGTTACAGTGCAGAGGTGTAAAAACAATAATAATAATCACATCAGAATAACATAATAATCTCTTCTGGACTTTTATGCTCCAAATGTGAAATCCTTGGGAAGAACATAGAGACAGGCATGAATGACAGCACCAGGTTTCGGGAGAAAGGAATGTTCCTGGGGGACTACAGAAGAGATGCTTCCAGGCTGTGAGGAGGGAGATTCCACGAGAAATACTGACCAGAGGCACAATATTGAGTGGCTGTAGAAAGGCTTGCCCTGCTTGGCAGGCAGTGCCCCTAAGAGGAAGGAAGTCCCTGGAATGAGAAAGCCTCAGAGAGTCTAGGCAAATGGGACCTTAGGCCCCCATCTTTCACAAGGTCAAATGATTTTTCCCCCATGCTCTTTATTACATGCAAATTGCAACTGGTACGTTTCCTGTAGCTAAGCTAAGCATGAAGCACAGGGCCTGTGTGTGCCAGAGGCATGGTCGAGAATGCGTGTTCACCATCACATAAATACCTAGAGGTGCACGGCTCCTACTGCAATATGACAGGGAGCAGGAGAAGAAGGAAGACTTGGCTCTCTGCAGGCTCTCAGGGTCCTTCTCGTCAGGCTCAAGAGTTTGGAGCTGGACAACCAGGCTGTTTGAATGCCAGGCTACTGGGTAATGCTGGGACGTAAAAGCTACTGCTCTGCCCTGTTCTGTTGTGGTCAAGTACACATCAGATCAGTAGGTACATGAGCACCCAGGCAGATAATATGCTAACTCTCTCAATCCAACAGTCCACAGACACCAGCAGCAAGCAGCCCACGCCTGTGAATGCCTAGCACTGGAAGGAGGAGTTTAGGGGCACCGAATAAATACGGTTTTCCTTTTCAGGCACAGGGAATTTAATTCCTCAGAGCCTTTCCAAGAGAAAAAAAAAATCACAATTAAACAACATGAAAACCTAAAGCTCAAACAAGTTCAGGTTTGTCAAAATTCACTAACTGTACCTTAGGCTGTATGTGTTTCCCCTTATGTAAACTTTACCTTTAAGAAACCCCCAAGAGGGCCTGGCTCTGTGGCCTAGGAGGCTAAGCCTCTACATAAGGCACCAGCATTTCATATGGGCACCAAATTGTGTCCTGGTTGCTCCACTTCTGATCCACCTCTCTGCTATGGCCTGGGAAAGCAGTGGAAGATGGCCCCAGTGCTTGGGCCCCTGCACCCATGCGGGAGACCCAGAAGAAGCTCCTGGCTCCTAGCTTCAGATCCGTTCAGCTCTGGCCATTGCAGCCATCTGGGAAGTGATCCAGCGAATGGAAGAAGACTTTTCTCTCTGTCTCTCCTCTCTCTATTAATTCTACATATCAAATAAATAAATAAAATCTTAAAAAAATAAACCCAACAGCAATAAGATACCTCTACGAATTCACTAAGACCATTAATATGTTTAGAAGACTGACCATATGTAGTGTTAGTGAAGATATGGAGCAGCTTTGATGTCCATTACTAGTTGATGTATAAGCTGATGCAATCACATGGAATTATTTATTAAAATCTTCCACAGTTGAATAAATACATATCTAATATCCCAGAAATTCTACTTGGAGGTACATACCCATCAGAAATGCAGATATACAATATGGTTACCAAAATATAAACTAGAAAATTCATAGTAGTGATCATTTTAATGACTAAAGACTGAAAATCAAATGTCCACAATAGATTGAATGAACAAGTTATAGAATGCTATAAAATGGGATACTGTTACAACAGTGAGACAACTTGCAGCCACACATACTGCAAAATGGAAAGCTCTCTCAAACATAATAATTAGGTGAAAGAAGCTATAAATAAAAAATATAGGCAGCATGAGCAGCATACTGTGTACTGTTTCTATAAAATCATGACGCAGAAGTCTTCCTGGGTGGTAGAAATCTCTCATGACAGTGGCTTTGAGGAAGTAATGAGTGGGGCAGTGCACAAAGAGGCTTGCAGATGCTCCAACTTTCCCAATTCTGGGCCTGGGTGATAGTTACCCAGGTATGTTAACCTTCTGCAAATTCACTGCACTTTACACTGATGCCATGTATCTTTGTTGGTGTAAATTAGAATATAATTTAAACACGGCTGGAAAGAGGCTTTGGATGCTGAACCTGAAAATGAAGCTGTGAAAGCCTCTATCAGGGGTGAGGAAAGTCCGGCCCTCAGGGCATATAAAGCCTAAGAAATCATTTAGATTGGTCCCACCAAGGTAACCACAGGTGAGACTCGAAACCTAATAAATCTATGACAGATTCATTTTCAAGCTGATAATTTTGTATGCCCTGTAGCAGAAAAAAAAGTTCCCCACCCCAGAGACGTACACATGCCCAGGCCTGGCAGTGCAGCCTGGCAGTGGAGATGCCAGTTAAGAGGGCTGAACCCCACGCTAAGGTGCCTGGGTTTGATTTCCGGCTCCAACTCCTGACTCCAAGTTCATGTTAATGCAGGTCCCTGCCACGCATGCGGAGACCCGGATGGCATTCCCAGATCTGTCTGGTGTGAACCAGTGGATGGAAGTGTTCTCTTTCACTCTTGCTCTCTCTCTTCATCTCTGCAATAAGCAAAATCAACAAAAAATTAAAATGCACATTTTCTACCTTCATTAAAAGAAAACAACAAGAGCAATAAACTAAAGAGACATTCTGTGGTTCTTTACAAATTTTAGATTAGTGCTAATGGCACTAATTCGGAGTCATGGTCTGCCAAATTGTCCACACTCTAATCTGTGGACTCAGCGAATGTGTTCTTTCACAAGACGAAAAGGACTTTGCAATCTATTTGCAATCTGTTACATGCAAAATTTATGTTAAAAGGAATAAGTTCAAGAGATCCACTTAAAACATGGTGACTGTGGTTAATAGCAATGTATTTTATTCTTGAAAATTGTTAAAGATTAGATTTTAAGTGTTCTCATCACACACACACACAATGATAACTGTGGCAAGGTAATACCTATGATAATTAGCATGATTTAGCCATTCTGCAATGTATACTTATAGCAAAACCCAACCTATTGTATACTATAAATATATAGTCTTTTTTTTTTTTTTTTTTGACAGGCAGAGTGGACAGTGAGAGAGAGAGACAGAGAGAAAGGTCTTCCTTTGCCGCTGGTTCACCCTCCAGTGGCCACTGCAGCCGGTGCGCTGCGCCTATCCGAAGGCAGGAGCCAGGTGCTTCTCCTGGTCTCCCATGAGGTGCAGGGCCCAAGCACTTGGGCCATCCTCCACTGTACTCCCTGGCCACAGCAGAGAGCTGGCCTGGAAGAGGGGCAACCGGGACAGAATCCGGCACCCCGACCGGGACTAGAACCCGGTGTGCCGGCGCTGCAAGGCGGAGGATTAGCCTACTGAGCCACAGCACCGGCCATAAAGTCTTATACATTAATTTAAATAATTTTTAAATGACTTTGCAGAGGTAATCGAGGTTATGCTAAGATTAGCCTTTATTAACGGATGATTATTATATAATCACATGATTTCTGGCTGTGGGCATTCACAGCTAGACAATGAAAGCAAGGCCACAGGGATGCAGCATGTCTGGCTCTGATGACGAGGAAGGGGTCATTAACCAAGGAATTAAGGTGTCCTCTGAAATTCGGAAGAGCCAGGGAAACAGATTTTCTTGGCAGGGCTGGGGGAGCCTGAATGATGCCTTGATGTGAGCCCAGTGAGACCCATGTCAGACTCCTGACCTGCAGAATTCTAAGATGACTCATTTGTGTTGCTTTAGCCACTAAGTTTGTGATGATTTGTTACGGTAGCAACAGAAAACTGGGGAAAGTGGTGAGCATTTCAATTCCATTTACCACCCCTTGCTGACCAGAAACATAAAATGATTCTATCAAAACATTTTTTAAAGGTAGTAAATGTATCTTTTATACAGATAAAATATATTCTAAAATATTTCTCAGGGATAGGTGTGTGGCACAGCAAGGTAAGCTGCCCCTTGTGATGCTGGCATTCCATATCTGAGTGCTGGTTTGAGTCTTGCCTGATCCACTACCTAACCAGCTCCCCGGGAAGGCTAACACACCTGGGAAGGCAGAGGGTGATGGCCCAAGTCCTTAGGCCTTTGCCACCCATGTGGGAAACCCAGATGAAGTTCCTGGCTCCGGCTTTGACTGGCACAGACTTTGCTGTTGCAGTCATCTGCAATTTGGGGACTGAACCAGTGAATTGAAAATCTCTCTCTCTCTTCTCTGTCTCTCCCCTCCTATCTCCCTCTCTCTTTCTGTCATTCTTCCTTTCAAATAAATAACTGAATATTTTTTAAAATGCCATGAAGTACGCCGGCGCCGCAGCTCACTAGGCTAATCCTCCGCCTTGCGGCGCCAGCACACCGGGTTCTAGTCCCGGTCAGGGCGCCGGATTCTGTCCCAGTTGCCCCCTCTTCCAGGCCAGCTCTCTGCTGTGGCCAGGGAGTGCAGTGGAGGATGGCCCAGGTGCTTGGGCCCTGCACCCCATGGGACACCAGGAGAAGCACCTGGCTCCTGCCATCGGATCAGCGTGGTGCGCCGGCCGCGGCGGCCATTGGAGGGTGAACCAACGGCAAAGGAAGACCTTTCTCTCTGTCTCTCTCTCTCACTGTCCACTCTGCCTGTCAAAAAAAAAAAAAAAAAAAAAAAGCCATGAAGTAGTTATATACTTCAATCAAAACAATGTTGAATCTTTTTAAGTAACCTGAGGCAGTCGGACCAAGAGTAATTAATGCTCCCTTCTCTCTCTCTCTCTCTCTCTCCCTCTCCCTCTCCCTCTCCCTCTCCCTTTCTCTCTCTCTCTCTGTTGCATAAGTCTTAGGAAAAAATAAACCAACATAGCAGGAACTTTCAACTCCTAGGATAATAGCCATGGAAGAAAGACCAGTAGAATTCTCATTCTGCTCTAAAGACAAAGATTGGGAGGGATGTAATAAAAATGCTAAGCTGGAGATACTAACTGGGCAGGGCAGGACACACTTGGTACTAACTCTATCTCATCACTTGGCCCAGGATCTTGTCTTAATTCTCCAATGTTTTTTGGAATGCAAAAAAATGGGGAATCTTACCTATAAATCATGGTTAAGAGAAACATTATCATCACCTCCTTTCAAAGTCACATATTCTGGAGTAGAAACAAACCCAGCCCAAGAAAGCTGTGGGCCAAGAAATGCAGCTCTGGCAATAGGGAACATTTCTGTTGTGCTTGTTGCCTGTGGGCTTTTGCTTTTGTTTGTTTGTTTGTTTTTGTCTGTTGAGCCAGTAAATGAGTTGCTTTTCTAAGCTCCTATTGTCAACGAAGGCTAGACTCAGTACAGGGATGAAAAAGCAGGCCATCCACTTCCTGCTCATCAGAAAGTGTCGTGAACAACATCCTTCTGCCAAAAATGTTAACGAGAGGAAAGCATAAGGAATTAATTTGGTCATAGAGTTTTGTGGCAGGGGGAGTCTTCACTGAGAACCCGAAGACCCAGGATGAACTAGTCCTTTTTATGCTTAGGTTTGAAGAAGTATGGATAGCCATGTAGAAATATGATTAGACCAAAAGAGTGTGACCTAATGTTAATAGACTGAGTAGGAAAACACAGCAAGGTCTCTCTGTTCCGATGTTTTTGCCTCTCTCTGTAGCATTTCTTCCTCCTGGGTATGGGGCAGGACCCCTTCCAAAATGGGTCTCTTGCAATCTACTCTCAGACAAAACAGGTCAGAGAATTTCTTTATGGTCAGCTCCAAGACAGAATGACAGGGTTAGACTGCTGTGGGGCAACTCGACAGGAAGATTAGTTAGGAATGAGTGAACAGAATCACAATTTCTGCCAGCCCTGCATTGTAACTATTTCCTCACCTGCCAATCCAGCGGGCCCACTTTCCCATGATGCACCTGTGTCTCACCTGGGACAAGGAGGAAGCAGATATGATGATGGCCATGTGGGTTAAAGTCTACATGGTGGTGCCATGAAACCTTCAGAAAGCTTGGTGGGTGCTAAATTTCACACCATTTGTATATCCAAATAGGGCTCCACTACCTATCTCATAAGAGAAACTGATAGCCTGGGAGGTTTTCCCTTCTCTTACACTTGGCCTCTGGATCCTGCTCTGGTCTCCCCCCCCCCCCAACTCTTCGGCAATTTTAACCCACTTATAATGGGTATTTCTGCATATAGGGTGGCCCACCCTCACATGTGAATGTGTATTTACTCTCTCTCTTTTAAATAAATCCAGTGCTCAGTTATGTACTATATTTATGCCTCTGCTTTGAATTTTTATCTCTGTGGGGGCAAGAACCTAGAACTAAAGATTACAATACACAAGGCCGGCGCCGTGGCTCAATAGGCTAATCCTCCACCTTGCGGCGCCGGCACACCGGGTTCTAGTCCCGGTTGGGGCGCCGGATTCTGTCCCGGTTGCCCCTCTTCCAGGCCAGCTCTCTGCTATGGCCAGGGAGTGCAGTGGAGGATGGCCCAGGTGCTTGGGCCCTGCACCCCATGGGAGACCAGGAAAAGCACCTGGCTCCTGGCTCCTGCCATCGGATCAGCGCGGTGCGCCGGCTGCAGCGGCGGCCATTGGAGGGTGAACCAACGGCAAAGGAAGACCTTTCTCTCTCTGTCTCTCTCTCACTGTCCACTCTGCCTGTCAAAAAAAATAAAAAAAAAAAAATGTTTCTAAAAAAGATTACAATACACAGTCCCATAACAAGACTAGAATATATGTTTAGACTTCATGACTTGCTTTGGGGGGAAAGAGGGTTTAGTTTTCACCTTGGGCAAGAAAAATTCTAGTTTCTGTCACTTGCCTTATAGGAAAAAAAATGAGGGGGGGTAGGGGAAGCAAGACACAGGAAGTCAGGAGATGATCAGAGAGAAATGTTCCTTCTCCAGCTGCTTCTGGGCTCTTTACCTTGAGGTATCATATTTTTTGATCCCCAATACAAGACAGTCATGAAAGTGGGCTTTGGAAGACTCAGTAAGCTGTAAATGATTGACACTGTCCAACAAACCATATCACCACAGTGCTAGTTGATGAGGATAGCAAGAAACAGACCTCTGATGACTGGTGCATTGAGAGTATGAGTTAATGAGTAAACCACAGGTGTGTGGGCTTGGGACCCTGCTCTCACTGCCTACCTGACAACACCTGTGTCAGTCCCAAACCCAAGCCACACTGCTGTTTTGTTTTGTTTTAAAGGTGGAAATCCTGAGACACAAAGAGAGTGTATGGTTCTCCCACGATCACATTGCAGAGATACTGAAGTCATCCTGAGAAACCATATATTCTGTCTTCCTGTAAGCCTTATTGACTTAGCAGTCCCTCATCATACCCCTGGCTTTAATTGGTTTGAATATTGAGTATTTGACAGTTGTTAATTTTTACACCACCTAAAAAGTATATAGTAAAGCAAATATCGCGTACGATCCGCCTTGCGAATCATTTTTCAGTGTACAGTTCAGCAACATTTAGTACATTCACACAGTGCAACAAGCCACCTCCATAACCTTCCTGATCTGCCCCAACTGAAACTCTGCTCTCGTTAAACAGTAACTTTCTGTGCCCTCCTCCCTCTAGCCTCCGGTCACCACCTCTGAATGCAGTTTAAGAGCCAAAAAGGCATCCTGATGTTTGAGCTCTGTTGACAGTCAAAAAAGTAATTACAAGGGGGGAAGGAGAGGTGACAGAAAAAGGTAGTGCTGGAGCTGACGCTGCAGTGCGCAGGAGGCAGTGAGAGTGTGCCTGTGCGTGTGTCTTTAAAAGTCTCTCCACCTCCCAGCCCGCCTCCTAGAGGCTCGCCACTGGGTTTCGCCCTCCCCAGGTTTCCTCCGTCCCCAGGAGGAGCCAACATGGGCCACTTCCTCTGTAGTTTTGTAGGCAGGTTTGTCTCAGAGGAGTCCACATTCTGACTGGAGTTGTGGAGTGTAAAGGTAACCACTGGTTTTTCGTTTCAAAGATCTGGCGAAAAGATAGGCTGGAAAAGCCTGACTGGTCGGATTCCTGTCCAGGCTCAGCCTTCAAGAGCTTCCCCTCTATCCCCTGGCGCCTGGAACACTGAAGCTCCCCAGGAGACCTCTCCATCACTTCCCCCCCAAATGGCTAATCCTGGAGGTGGTGCTGTTGGCAATGGTACCCTGCACAACTGCAAGACAGAGAGCAACTGTGTGCAGGGCGGACACTGCACCAAGAATGGAATAGTGAGAGAAGCCCAGGTAAGAAGCGCTCAAACCCATCCTTATCCTGAATGATCTGAGCCCCTCTGTGTCTCTTTGCAAAGCTCTTTGAGGTGGAAATAACTTAAACTGCCTTCAGTGTTGTGTTTTGTGTGTTCAGGGCAGCTAATGTCAAATGCTCCAATGCTCCGCTCCCAAAAAGTTTAGCTATGGATTAAGGAGAGAATTTCTTTTCTAAACAAGAGAGAACACACTGAGACCCACACAGCTCTAGACTCCCCAGAATATACCCTTTCCTGCTAGACTTTTCTTTGTCTCTTTGGAGGGCAAAATTCGGAATGCTCCCACTGTTCAGCTAAATTGTCAGGTCATCAGGAGAGCTGCTACATTCACAATGCTTTGGAACAAAAAGAGGAAGTGAAAGTAAATTGTGCCGAGACTGTAGTGCACATGGCATGGTCCTCACATACATGAGAGACGTCTCTGCTTGGAAAAAGGTCTGTTTTGTTTTGCTTGCTGGTGTTTAATGAAGCATTGTCGCAGCTTGCAGCTTGATTTGAGGCCAGAGTCCTTTGAAATCTGACATCACTGGCATGCCAAGGCACTTCAGAACCCATGGCCTCTGGTGACATGCCGCACCTTTACAACAGACTTTTGAGTTTTCCCATGTGACACTTTCTGCTCTGGCTGTGAAGGAAGGTTTGAGGGGAGGTACTGGGGGTGGGGCGGGAGGGCAGGGACTCAAGAAATATTGTCAACTTCTTCAAAGGAGCCGGTGTCTGTGAGGTTCTTATATAAAGGCGGTTCTGCACTTCCCACATGATGCCCTGATGCTCTGCTCTGAGCAGACCGGGTGAGCTCACCTGCGTCAGGAGCAAACCTGAGCAGCCAAACAGGTAGCCTCCCTGTTGGGAAAGGAGAAGCTGCCCAGGGAACGCCACGCAATCTCCCATCATTCAGTCATCCCAGAGAGCCAGCATCCACCCAGGGAAAAGATCAGATTGTTCTAAGGTTTCAGGACAGGTAGGGCTGGATGGGGTCAATGCTCCACTCAGTGAATTCATTTTCTGGGTCCAGTTAGAAGAGACAGGAGGTCCTCTGGAGCCTGGGTTGTGTGTGAAAAGGCACAGTTCCCAAAATGTTAAAAAAAAAAAAAAAAAAAAAAAAAAAAAAAAAAAGACATCAACTTAGCCTGGGGAGTGTCTACCGATTATCTCAGTACCGAGCTCTGTCAACTGAGTATCTGAAACCTGGAGCAATGTGAAGAGGAAGTACTCAACACTCATTATTTCCAGGAGCGAAATTACAATGATATCCACTATTTACTCTCTACTGAATAGCTGTTCATTCCACTGCCCAAGATGCTTCTTACACTGGAATGCCTGGAACTCCCTGGCCACTCACCTACTCACTACCCACTGGATCATTGTGACCCCGGAGGCTCTCATTCGGTCAGACAGGCCTGCACAGCATGTGTCTTTCTTCTTATCTTATTTTTATAAACACATTCTATGAGGTTAGGAACTTAAAGAGATGGTTACAGCAATTCCAGGTAACACAGAACCCAGGCTCCAGTAGTAGGATCTGACGACAAGACTGTAATTCCTTCCAAGTCAAGGTTTTCCTGAGAGCAGCAGAAAATATCGGGGCTGCTATTGCCTGTTCTCACGGCTGTTTTGCTCTTTCTGAAGGACTGTCCACAGCCTGTGGTCTCAGATATATTTAGGTGTTACTAAGTTGAAATTGGCTTCCACTGAGAGCCTCAATTATGGCTTAAAAATATTTTCCAAAAAGAATAACCCCTGCTGAGATCACAGTATAATACAGCAAACAGTCTATCATGCAGCCTGTTTTCCCCTGCCATGATGTGAGTGAAGTCGGCTTTGCTATCCTGATCCTCAGCTGCTAGTTTAACTCTGTTTTGCTTTGGGGCTTTTTAACAAACTAGATCTTGACCAAAACCCTTGCTGGTGATAAAAGAAATCCATCAAGGCTCACAGATATGTCAGGCTAGTAATCTTCCAAACACATTATGCCTCACTTAATGCTCGGTGGTGTAGCATCTACAATCCCTACCAGTTTCTCCAGAGATTCCCTGGCCCTTTCTTTTCTTTCCGATTTACAACCATTCGGCAACACAATTATGCCTTTTCTATTTGGAGGACCCTTTGAGATTCCATTGACCCAGGGTTTCCTGGCATAACCAACAATATGAAAACCAGTGCTAGATCGTTGGTTAGGAATCCTCCTCCCTTTGTTCCAACATAGCCCAGTTTGAACATCCTGGCTGTGGTACACAAGTTCATTACCCCAATCTCAAGACTGCCAAGGGGCCAAAGCTTTCCAATTTTTTTTTTTCCTTTAAACCCCATATGCCCTGAGGACGCACTGAAACTTGGTGTCATCACTGATTAAGTGCATTCTTTGTCCATTTCCAACATGCCATCATGTCTTTCACTTCTAACAGAACATTACTGTCCTGGAGGGTTCCCTCTCCCCTACTCTGAGCCTGTCCACATAAAAGAGAGAAGGGCCCCTAATATCCTTAATCCATAAATGCCATAGTTCCTATAATTTCTTATTGACTTAATTCCATAGAATTACTTTGTAGTTACAATCTACATAATTGCTTTTTATTTGCCACTAATTATTTCTGAGTTTGCCAGAAACATCTATTAGGGAAGCATGAACCTAGGGAGGTAGACCTTCTATCTTCTTCACTCTAACTACTGCATTCTCCTAGAGGTACTTTTTATTTTTTTTTAACTGGATAGGGTCTGCATTTTCTGTTAAATTGATCCTATAAAGATGAAAGAAAATTTGTGAGGCTTTCCCTAATCATTCCTTTCATGGAATACCAAAATATCATGGGTTACAGGTGTCTTAATTTGGTGTTTATGGAGTTCTTGCCCTATATGCTGTAACATTACATGCAGAATGTAGTGATCCATAAGATGCAGTTTTTTCTCTCACCCACTCATTCATCAATATTTATTAAGAATATGTTCTCTTTGGAACAACAACTATTGGATTTCTCATGAGTTTTGTAGGCTAGGAATTCAGGGAGGAATCATAGAGGTGGCCTCTCTCTCCTTCACGTGGTGTTTGCTGTGGTCAGCTTGCCTGAGTGCTTTCACTAGTTCTCCAATCCTATAACGAAATACTTGAAGCCATGGGACTTTATGAAGAAGACAGTTTCATTTAGCTCACAGTTCTGGAAATTGAAGGACATGGCATCAGCATCGGCTCAGTTCTCATGCGGACCTCATGGTGGACGGCACCACAGTGGTGAAAACGATGTAGGAAAAGGGTATCATGCTGCCAGACAAGAACCCAGAGCAAGTCGGAGTCACAGTTGTTTCCAGGGACTCACCCCTAGTTGACCTAGGAACCTCCCACTGGGCCCTGCTTCTTAAAGATTCTACACCTTCTCCCAGTACCACCACCATTGGGAGCAAAGTTTCTGGCACAAAAACCCTGGGGGAACAAACTCAAATCATATCCAAACCATAGCTATCCACCCCGGACTCCAGGGGCTCATGTTCTTCTCACAATGCAAATTGAGTTCATTCCATTACCAATACTCCCAAAGCTAATTCTAAAATCACCCAAAAATTCAAGGCCAAACTCTCATGAGATATTCAAGGTAAATTCTTTCCAGCTGTGAACTTCTGTAAAATCAAAAAAGCAAAGCATGTACATCTAAGATACAATAGCAATGCAGGGATAGGGTAAACATTTCTATTTTAAAAGGGAGAAAAAGACACACAGAAAATAGTAATTGATTCATGCAAGGCCAACACTCAGCAATGCACACTTTAAGTCTTAAAGCTCTAGGTCTTACTTCTTGAGTACACTACAGTGAAGAGTGGGCCCACAGGCCTTTAGCACGCCAAGGCTCTGCTGCTCATAGTCCACATGATTACCTTCTGGGCTGCTTTGGCACGGTGCCTGCAGGTTTTCTCAGAAAGTGTTGGCTAGTGCTGGTAGCTGGACATATCTGGAGTCTCTGCTACAGATCTCCTCCCAGGACTTCACCGAACATAGCTTCACTGGAGGCTCTCTTGAGGGCCTCTGACCCTGTGATACACTTTCATAGGACTTGCCAAGCCTTACTTTGAAATCGCAATGGAAGCCACCTGGACCCTCCAGTGTTTGCATTCTGTGTGTCTGTGAAGTCGACACCACAAGGATACAAGGTCTGCTATCTGCATGGGTCTGTTGATTCACAGCCATAGTGACTGCAGAGCACCTCACCAGAAAGCAAGATTCCCAAGGTGGTCTGTCGCTCCCCCTCTTCGTGGAGGAACGACACAGGACCCTGCGCTGTTCTTTCGTCTGCTCGGCCCTCCCCGGGTTTGCTGCTGGTTCTTCCCGGGTTGGCTACTATCCCTTCCACCTCCGTGGAAGGGCAGTTCCCCCTGGCCGCATTCCCCACTTCCGCAGGGGAGCGGCACACCGCCGGCCGGCCCCCTCGGGGGCTGCACGGGTTCCCTTAGATGTTCCCCATAGATGTTCCTGGTGCATGCCGTCTCTCTCCTCCTTTATAGTCCTCCTCTGCCAATCCCAACTCGGCTGCCCACACGCCGAGTACGCTGCTCTCCAATCAGGAGCAAGTCCTACAGTTTATTAGTTGAACTGGAGGCAGCTGTGCGGAAGCTGTTTACTTCTCTCCCAACGCCATGTTGTGGGAGAGCAGATGCATAGAATAAGTCTTAATTCGAGTAACTTAGTCTAGTCCGGATTGCTCCCCACAGTGGTCTTAGGCAGGAAGCCCACAGACAGTGCCCAAGGCTCAGTCTCTGAAATAAATTTGCACTGGAGGGCTCCTGGTCCTGTCATGGCAGAGGCAGCCTCAAAGATTTAAGAGGTGTCCTCTGGGCCTCTTTTCCTTTCTTTTCTTTTCTTTTCTTTTCTTTTCTTTTAATCTTTTTTAATTTATTTGAAATACAGAGTTGCAGAGAGAGGTAGAACCAGAGTGAGAGTGGTCTTCCATTCCGTTGGTTCACTCCCCAAATGACCGCAAATGCCATAACTGAGCTGATCTGCAGCCAGGAGCCAGGAGCTTCTTCCAGGTCTCCCACACAGGTGCAGGGGCCCAAGGACTTGGGTCATCTTCTACTGCTTTCCCAGGCCACAGCAGAGAGCTGGATTGGAAGAGGAACAGTTGGGACTCAAACCGGCGTCGATATGGGATGCCGGTGCTGCAGGCTGGGGCTTTAACCTGCTGTGTCACAGTGCTGGCCCCTGGGCCTTTTTTCATTGTCCCAGTTCAAAGCCACTGCTCCCTTTGATCTGCATAAATCTCTTCAGCAACTGGTTGCTAGGTCACACCTTTAAACACTTATTCTTTATTCTCTTCCTGACCAGTTTGCAAATTTTTCAAATTTTGCCTTCCTGTTTCCTTTAGCTCCCACATCTCACTGTAAATCTGACCAAAAGAAGCCATTAATATCCATGCTTTTAATATGGCTTTAAAGCCATTAATATCCATCCAGCCTAAATGCTTTCCCATTTTGAAATTTCTTTCGTCAAATAAACTAGTCCATCATTATTAACTTTATTTTACGGACACAATGCAGCCAAACTCCGTGCTACAGAGTAAGAAAGATGACCTTGGGAAACAACTGTATTATAGGTTACTACTAGGAGGTTCACACTTATTGGGGACATGGCAGGAGATGATGTAGAATGGACCTCTAAAGTTTTTCCAACTAAGACACAAGAAACCTGGAGTTTACATCAATAAATGGCTATCCGTCATCTGTTCAGCAAATTTCCCAGACACTAACCAAACAGCGCATTAAGCCCTCCCACACCTGAACTGAGCAAACTCCTGTCACCCCAGAAATCCTTCAAGGTGAGCTACAGGTGCTTTCAGAAAAAAATCATCAGAATTCATGGGAGTCGGAATGCACCACCAAGAGTGTCAGCTAGAGCCACATTTATTTGTAAGTGCTAGAGAACTGGCTTTATAAGCTGTATTTCTCTCAGACTGCTTGAATTTTATTCCTTTTTGACTTTTAGAGAATAGTTTATGGATTAGCACTGACCTAATAAGCTAATCATCATGGAAAACTGGATTATGCTATTAAGGAACACAAACAGAGCCTACACACCGCATGGCTAAGGAGAAAAGGAATATATCAAGGTTGAATATCATTCTCATGATTTTCCCCATTTGAACTGAGGCAGGATGAAAAAGCAAAAATCATAAAAACTCAGCAAATTTTATCTAAAAAATCTAAAACTCTATGTGGTAAAGGACATTATAAAAGAGAACAAATACGGGGGCCAGCGCTGTGGTGCAGTGAGTTAATGCCCTGAAGCACCGGCATCCCATATGGATTCCAGTTGGAGACCCGGCTGCTCCACTTCCAATCCAGCTCTCTGCTATGGCCTGGGGGAGCAGTGGAGGATGGCCCAAGTGCTTGGGCCCCTGCACCCATGTGGGAGACCCAGAAAGCAGCTCCTGGCTCCCGGCTTCGGATTGGCACAGCTCCAGCTGTTGTGGCCAATTGGGGAGTGAACCAGCAGATGGAAGACCTCTCTCTCTCTCTCTCTCTCTCTGCCTCTTCTCTGAGTAACTCTGACTTTCAAATAAATAAATAAATTTTAAAAAGAGAGAGAGAACAAATATGAACCAACTGGAAAATGCAACGGAAGCAAAAATTCCTTCACAGTAGTCTGAGAAACATGAAAGACCTGGGACAAAATGTAAAAAGAAAAATTGAAGATCAATTTAAAGACAGGGTTAAAATGCCACTGGAGGGGCTAGCACTATGGCCTAGTAGGTAGAGCCACTGCCTGCAATGCTGGCACTCCAGACAGGCACCGGTTCAAATCTTAGCTGCTCTGCTTTTGATCCAGTTCCCTGTTAATGTACCTGAGAAAACAGCAGAAAATGTCCCAAGCGCTTGGGCCCTTGCACCCATGGGGGAGACCCAGATGGAGTTCCTGATTCCTGGCTTCTGTCTGGCCCAGTTCTGGCCATTAAGGCCATTTGGAGAGTGAACCAGCAGATGCAAGATCTTTCTCTCTCTCTTTCTCTCACACTCTCACTCTCTTTCTCTCTCTCTCCCTTTCTCTCTTTCCCTGTAACTCTGCCTTTCAAATAAATAAATAGATCTTTTTTAAAAAATTAAAAATAAAGAAAATAAATTTTAAAAAAGTCACTGGAGGAAATGAAAGAAAATTTGAATAAGCATAAAGACACACAATACTCATGTATAGGAAGACTCAAGATGAAAAACATGTTAATTCTGCCAAAATTAATCTATAAATTTCTTGTGAGCCAAATTAAATAAAGCAATATAATTGTTCAGCCAGGAAAAATGACTAAGGTTTATGAGCTAAACTTAATAAATAATGACAGAATATACATGGAAAATAATAAAGACGATGATTAGCACTACCAACCAGCTAAATTCTGTTAGACTGCAAAAGAATTGAAATTATTTTGTATTAGCACATAAATTGAGAGATATTTTAAGTAATTATTTAAATTAATCCAGAAAATATAGATTGTATAATATTTACATGGAGAAATCCTTTATAAGTCCATTTTCTGTTTGTGTCCATAATGTGCAAATTGAAATTTAGTTGAAATAGTCTAGTTATTTTCATCAGTTCAATGGTGGTGAAGCTAATAAACAAAATTGTTGGGAGCTGCTACATGCCAGGCACTTTTACATAATTTTCCTCATTTAATTCTCAGAACAGTACTCCTAAATGGATATAGTTAGCCATGTTTTTATGGATGAGGAAGTTGAGGTTCTGAGAATGTAAGTTATTTCCCCAAAGTCACACATCCAGAAGAAAACCGGGACATCAACTTTAGACAATTCATCTTAACTTTTCTTATTTATTTATTTGAAAGTAAGAGTTACAGAAAGAAAAAGGAAGACACACACAGAGAGAGAGAGAGGGAGAGAGGGAGGGAGGGAGGGAGAGATTCTCCATCTGCTGGTTCACTCCACAAATGGCTGCCATAGCCATGATGGAAATCAAGCTGGAGCCAACAGTCAGGAGCTTCATCCAGGTCTCCCACATGAGTGCAGGGGCCCAAGCACTTGGGCCATCCTCCTCTGCTTTCCCAGGCACATAGCAGAGAGCTGGATTGAAAGTGGAACCACCAGGACTTGAACCAGCACCCATATGAGATGTCAACATCCCCACTAGTGCCACAGTGCTGCCCCCCCCATTTAACTCGTAACTCCTTTTTACTCTTAACAACTATCCCATTATTCCAAAAACTGTCTTCCATTAAAATAGGCCTAGAGACCTTTATTTTATAACTGAATATATCATCTTGTTGTTCAAGGCATTGATAACATATAAGAAAAGAAAAAGACTTCAACTTTCTTTGCTAACACAGTATTCTAGAACATCATGCTCCATTTCGTAATATAGGTTGGTCTATAGTTAAAAACTTTGGGAGGTACTTTCAATTTTCTTTATAATCACAAAGTAACACTCCACTAGATAAAGAATCAACAAGTGTAAGTTGAAAAACCACTATTCCTCAAGAGTATAGATAAGGGCTATAAACAATTATCATCTCAAAATGTTAATTTTGCTATTATGTACTACATTTATTGGTTACCACAAATTAGGAAAAACATATAATATTGTTCTTTTTAGGACTGGCTTATTTCACTAAACGTAAGTATGTCCTTGTAGAAATTTAAAAAATGGGCCAGCACCACGGCTCACTAGGCTAATCATCCGCCTTGTGTGCCGGCACATCGGGTTCTAGTCCCAGTCGGGGTGCCAGATTCTGTCCCGGTTGCCTCTCTTCCAGGCCAGCTCTCTGCTATGCCTCGGGAGTGCAGTGGAGGATGACCCAAGTCCTTGGGCCCTGCACCCGCATGGGAGACCAGGAGAAGCACCTGGCTCCTGGCTTCGGATCAGCGCGATATGCCGGCCATAGCGTGCTGGCCGCAGCGGCCATTGGAGGGTGAACCAACGGCAAAAAGGAAGACCTTTCTCTCTGTCTCTCTCTCTCTCACTGTCCACTCTGCCTGTAGAAAGAAAGAAAGAAAGAAAGAAAGAAAGAAAGAAAGAAAGAAAGAAAGAAATTATTTTAAAAAATGGGGGTAGGAAGGTAGAATGGGAAGTATCACTATGCCCCTAAAATTCTAGGTATGAAATTTGTTCCCTTTTTTAAATAAAGAAAATTTTTTAAAAGGAACTTTGGGAGGTAACCAAGAAAATAACTACAATAAACCCTAACAGTATTGAGTTATTTTGAAGTGCCAGGCATTCATCATCTTGCAATAATCCTCTGGGTATTATCAGACCAAATTTTACAAGTAAGGAAAAAGAAAGTGTTAATAACTTAATTAAGGTCACCAGCTTATAAGTATCAAAACTAAGTTTGAAAACAACATATGTCCAATCCAGCAACTTAAGTTCTTATTCCTCTCTAAACATAAGATATCGTTGGGAGTGGGGTTCATAGCTCCTTCCACAGAGACGGAGCCAACTGGTGTCAGCATTAAAGGGAAGAGTCAGTATGAGTTCAAGGTCTGATGGGTTGCTTTGCTTGCTTGCTTTTTGCTTCTTAATGACACCAAACTGTCACATTATCTGAGGTTGCAAAATGCAACAATGTTTAATCACAGATAACTGCAGCAGAGAACTGGCCACCCCACCATGCTTCACTTTGAATAACTCTGAATTAAATTAAATAAACCCCATGTGACCCTGAGTCAAATGGATTCAGATATATCCCCAGATGGAATTCCAGAGATAAGCTGCCTCTCCGAAGCTTTCTGCAAGGGCACCTGGCCTCCCTGAACAGGCTGAGTGCGACATTTCCTGGCATTATGAATATCTTAAACATGTGAAGTGATAACGTTAGTTGTAAATTCTGGGAGACATTTCTCATAGACAGGTAGGAGCTATTTCTACTCCTCTTGCATCTGGACCGCACCTAATGACTTACTTGGCCAACAGACTGATAAAAGGGGCATTCTGGGACTTCGGAGTCTTGTTATAAGAACCCTGCACCTTGAACCCATTCCTCTTAGAACCCAAACAAGATGCCTGGAGAAAGCCCAAGCAGTCAAAGGAGAAGTCCAAGTGCAGAGAAACCAGGCGTTCTTGCTGTGTTTCTAGCTGAGATGCAGCATCAACTCACTGACTGTGTGAAAGAGCTATCTTTAGACATGGATCCCCCAGCCCCAGAGTCCATCTGCTCCAGTTGATCGGCATGCAGCGTAGAAGAGCTGCCCCAGCTGAGCTCCACCCGTATTACAGATTCCTGAGGAAATAAGCGATGAGTAATTTAAGTTTAGTGGTAGTTTCTCAAAAGCAACAGAACATGCACACATAGAAATTATATTTTCTTAAAATGCCTAGGAAAGTCATTCTGTAATCTCCCTTCATAATCATTGTCAATGCTTGCTTCTAAATATTCAGGGAAGAGTTTGTTTTGGCTGTATATTTGCTTTCCGTTTTTGGCAAAGATGCCCTTTCCTACACTGTAAACTTTTATTTTGTTTTGTTTGGCACAAGGAATGTATGCTTAGGTTTCTAAATTAGGGATGAGTATGTGATTATAAAAACCAAATACAATGAACCTGGAATATTGTGCAAAAGCACAATCATTGGACCTTTGCCAAATTATTCAACCTAAGAAAGCCTGTAATTTATTGCATTTCTATTAAGAAAGGGCCAGCTTAAGAGAATGTGTGTGGTCAGGTGTTTCATTAATTAAAAGAATACATATTTTAAAGTAAGGTCAATATCTTAATTTTATTAATTAAAGGAATGTAATTTTAAATATATTTAGTGACTTCCAATTGAAAATTAATTTTATCTATTGGGTAAAGTTTTCTAGGGAAGCTTCCTCTTTGGAAATTAGATGTAGATTTATGGTAACCTTGCAAGAAATCAATCATACTTATTTCTATATACACTTAATTTTTCATTGATATGGTTACCTTTGCCTCAGTGGGCCTAAACAACTGCAGTTTCACTTGTATTCTAAAGTATATCAACCTATAAGCTCATGTGAAAAGGATGTACTGCCATCATATTAGGAAAAAAATATCTTGGCCAGGTAATTTGCAATTTAGATGAAATATTTGGGGAGGGAAAAAAAAAACACATAAGCACAGCTGAGAGAAATGTTGTCCATATCTACTCCACCCATCAAAGTGCTATCAGAATCCTGCTCTCACTGAAAATTTTTCTACATTGAAGATCATTTGATTTCAGTGGTGGTTGAGATTGCAAAGGCCTAGAGCAGCTGTCAGTGACTTAAGTTTGTGTAAGACACTAGGGGATAATAACAATGTACAAAGTCAAGGGATACCATGGGATTTTAAAAAAGGCCCCATCTTGACAGATTTTCTGCTTCAAAAGAAGCCGGAAATCTAAATTTGTGTTGGTCATGCAGCGTAGGTAGGTATTCTCCTGATTTTTAAGTATTGGCATCTAATTTTCAAAAACTTAAATCAAAGGACAGGTATGTGACACAGTGGGTCAACCATGACTTGAGACATCTATATCCCATATGCAGATACTAGATTCCAGTCTAGACTCTGATCCCAATTCCAGCTCCCTGCTAATGCACACTGTGTCAACAGCTGATGAGTCAAGGAGTAGGGTCCCTGCCACCAATGTGGAAGACCCATAGTGAGTTCCCCACTCCTAGATTGAGACGGGCTGAGCCATGGGTTTGTCTAGTATTTTGGAAGCAAAACAGAAGCAGAGGATTAGTGGTATCTCTCATTCGCAGTCTCTCTCTCTCTCTCTCTCTCTCTCTCTCTCTCTCTCACCGTCTCCTTTCAAATAAATTAAACAAATAAATGCAAATCATATAAGTTTCAAAAAAAAAAAAAAAACACTGCTACCAACCACCAATTTTTTACCTCTGAATTGTAGGCAATAAGAGGTCATAAATCAAGTGCTATTTTCTCATATATTTTTAGAAAAAAATTCTAAAATATATTTTAGAAAAAATGACTCAGGGAATTTGTTTCCTCTTATTTAGAATGACTTTATAGTTTTAAAAAGCAATGGGAGGCTGGCACCATGGCTCAATAGGCTAATCCTCCACCTGCGGCACTGGCACCCCGGGTTCTAGTCCCAATTGGGGCGCTGGATTCTGTCCCGGTTGCTCCTCTACCAGTCCAGCTCTCTGCTGTGGCCGGGGAAAGCAGTGGAGGATGGCCCAGGTCCATGGGCCCTGCACTCGCATGGAGACCAGGAGGAAGCACCTGGCTCCTGGCTTCGGATTGGTGCAGCGCGCCGGCTGTAGCAGCCACTGGGGAGTGAACCAATGGAAAAAGGAAGACCTTTCTCTCTGTCTAACTCTGTCAAAAAAATTAAATTAACTTAAATTAAAAAAAAAAAAACAATAGGAGAGATCTCCATGTTGTTAAATTAACACTTGCTCTGGGATGCACAGGTCTGAAGAACTCATAGGACCAACTACACACAATGGATTTCTTTGACTAACTCTGATTTCAAATAGTAGATCCTCAAATGTTGACAAAATGTCACAGACCTGGCAGTGTTTATTGGCAAACCTCATTTCTCGGACTTCATGGGAGGAACACAAAGCTTTTGTTAGATGAGACACTCATAAAGCCTGGTCACCGTGTTTCTAGATCTGGTCTAACTGGGCCTTCAGAAGTTGCCCAAGAAAAAAGGCTACGTGCAGATTTTGATTATCCTCTTAATTGTAAGCTGCACATGACTGATCTTTCTCTGTCATGGAGTTGTCCTGGAGTCCAAAGGCTGACTTTTGCATATCAAGGATCCCTCCCTTGGAGGAAATGAGAGACACTTTCTGCAGAAAAACAACTCTATCCATAATCACAACACTTTCCATGAAGAGACTTCATATACTCCCTGACTTCTCAAATCTCCAGGTTATAAACTCCAGCTCTGAAATGCCTTTACCACTTAGACTATATTTGCTTTCACAACCCAACCAGAAAAACCAGTAGAACACCTCTTCCCAGAGAAGGCAGAGTGAAGAACGCAGCAAAGAGAGAAAACACATATAACCCAAAGCTACCCAGGCAACAAGATACATAAGTGTTAGGCATTTGTTTTTAAATGGTGTGAGAATTCTTTATTTTTATTCACAGGATATTGATATTTATTTTACTACAAAATTCCTTTCATACCCTTTTTTAAAACACTAAGTAATATTGAACTTGCCAGAAAGATATGAATACGGTATTCATACCTTTCTGCTATTCCCATCCCAACACTCCTTGAGATTTCTTAGGAAAATATAAACCCCTTAGCAGGAACAATAGAAAGAATACTAGCTTTGATGTCACGTAGAACTGGGTTTGAGTCCCTGCTCTGCCACATCCTAGTCATGTCATATTGGATGAGGAGCTTCATGTCTCTGATCCATATCTCATCAGGTTACAGTGAAGATTAAATTACATATCATATAAGCTTCTAATAAACATCAGCCATGTAATAGACACTCAATAAATGACAACTGTTATCTATTAAAGTTACCTTGCAACCATTTCTTTCTCCTCTACTGCTGTTCTAAGAATAATCAGTTCAATGCGTGGTATATAAAAGGTGTTCAACAATAAGTGTCATAAAACTTTTATCAGTGATAACTTTCCAATCCTCATTTTACTTGGCCTGTCAATAGCATTTGACACAAGTAATCACTCCCTCTTCTTAAAAGCATTTTGCTTTCTTGGTTTTCAGGATATGACATTTGATTTACCTCCTTTATCAATAGCTGTTCCTTTGCAATTTCTTTTCTTGGTTCTCCTCATATTTTTGACCTATAAATTATGTAATTATCACAGGCCTAGTCATTGTCCCACTTCTATTTTTTATAATCTTTTTTAAATATTTATTTTATTTATTTGAAAGTTATAGAGAGAGGTAGAGACAGAGAGTCTTCCCTCTGCTGGTTCACTCCCCAATTGGCTACAATGGCTGGAGCTGTGCCAATCTGAAGCCAGGAGCCAAGAGCTTCTTCTGGGCCCCCTACGTGGGTGCAGGGGCCAAAGAAGTTGGGCCATCTTAAACTGCTTACCCAGGCGATAGCAGAGAGCTGGATTTGAAGTGGAGCAGCCGGGACTCGAACCAATGCCCACAAGTAGTGGCTTTACCTGCTACACTACAGTGCTGGCCCCACCACTTCTATTTTTTGACTGCATGTTACACGTGATGACCTGATCTTGTCTCATCATTATATATACATAATAGGCATTTCCAACTGACTACTTGATACACAGATGTGAGTATTAATGCACATGGAGTCAGGAGGAGGCATTTCCAACTGTACACTTAATCTTTCCAGGTGCATAATTTAAAGGCATTTCAAACTTAACATATAAAAAACTATTCCTGATACTCCCTCATTCTGTCCCCCAAACAACCTGATCCCCTTACCATCCTTCTCATATCAATAAAGGGCAACTTTATTCTTATGGCTCAAGTGAAAAAACTTGGCATCATTCACGACTTTTCTATCATTCTACATACTCTACATTCATTCTGTCAGAAAAGCATACTCCTTCCTTCACAATATATCCAGAATCTCACCATCCCTCGCCTCTTCCTCAGCAACTACCTTGGTCTTGGCCATCATTATTTCTCACCCAGACGATTTCAACAGTTCCATCTATTTTCCCTGGGGTTCAGTCATCTATTGTTTAAAATACCTGCCCGACACTTAGTAGCATGAAACAACAGCCATTTCATTATGCTAATGGATTCTCCTAGTCAGGAATTCAGAAAATGCAAGCGGATATAGCTCTTTCCTACTGCATGACGTCCGAGGCCATAGCTGCAATGACACAGTTGCCCAGGCCAGAAGAACTGACCTTCAAAATGAAACGATAGGCAAGCTGGGACTATGAACTGAATTGACATCATCACAGACATGCCCATCAGGCTGACGGGAAAGGGACCGTCCTACCTCTCATGGGAGGAATATCAAGGAATTCATGGACCACTTCAAATCCACCTTGCTCTGCCTCCATCCCTACCCAATTCTCTGCCACTACCTGCAGGACTCAACACAGCAGCCAGTGAGCCTGCTGCAATGAAATCCAAAGATGTCACTCTTCTGCCCAAATCCTTTCCACAGTTCCCATTTCCTTCAAAGCTAAAGCCAAAATCCTTAAAATGACCTTGACTCCTTGGCCTGATCATCTATGACTCATCTCCTGCTGTCTCCCACAGAGCTCATGCTGTTCCAGTTGCACACTTTTCACTGTTCCTTAAGCAAGCTTTACATCACAGCCTCCCACCTGTGATATTTGCATTTCCTGTTCCCTCCTATTCACCTTTTCCCCAGATATCCACAGGGCTGTCCCTTCCCACCCTGAACATCTTGACACAAATTATCACCTTCTCTGGGAGATTTAATTTTGCAATCATTTCTAAAATTGCAAATCTCTTCACTTCCTGCCCCTTTTTACACCCTCATCATTGCTTTAGCACTTAACACCATCTGCAAACCACACACAAACACACACACACACACACAAAGTTACTTCTTGTTTTGTCTGCTTCTGCCTTAAGATTGTGAGCTCACTTGGGCAGGAATTTCTGTCTTGTTGCTTGGTGAAAGCCCCAGCACCTAGTTCAGAGTCTGTACACAACAGACATGCAATCATATGGAAGAACATGGTAGGATGAATAAAGACCATTCACCGCGAATAATCTGTCACTTGACATCACTCATTTCATCCCATTTAGATTTTATTTAAATTTTATTTAAATGTCTGTTTGCTATGCATATGGCTAGTTCTTTAAAAGACTAAAAAAAACCCAGCTCATAGGACACAAGGCTTGTTCCTAAACTTAAAGCATGTAATCTCTTACTAATTAATTGACAGGTCTCAAGTTTTCTTGGAAAACATGGCTACTATTCACTACTCTCTTTGTAAAAATTATTGTTACTTGTGTGGCTAGGTAGCTACAGGTTTTTAAACTGATATTGAGATATTATGAGGAAATGTCAAAAAGCTTGTGGAAGATTCAATTAAACGACAAGTATATTTTGGTATAAAAATGTTTGAAATCTATGCATAGTTTTTTTTTTGAATATACATTTTCCCTGAATGTTGTAAAGGCTGCTCATGTACATGTATTTCCAAACTTTTTCACCACAATAAACTGACTTTTCAACTCCATTTTCCCAAGAACTTTTTGAAGTCCCCTTTACGATGCACCCAAGCCTGGAGATAAAGATTAAGTGGGCAGTTCTGCTTTAAGAAAGTAGAACTTTTTAAAAGGAAATTAAAATAGAAATTAAATGTTACTGATTCAACCCAGTGATTTTTAGAGCTCCTTAGCAGGAGATGAAATATGCCTGGATTAGGGGGAAAATGACTAATCATTTAGAACACATGTGTCTATCATCATGTACTAATAAAGTTCTTGTTCTCCAAACTGGATGCCTAAGAAAAATCAATAGAATTTGTTTTCTCATAAATTATCCCATATCAGAGATTTTTAAATTTTTTATTTAGTAATTTTTTTTAAAATGTGTAAAAGACAGACACACAAAGAGAGCCATCACAGTCATATGACTTCTCCTGGTTCACTCCCCAAATGCCTGATACAGTTAGGGCCAACCCAGGAGCTCAGAAATCAATTCAGATGTCTCATGTGGCTGGCAGGGACCTAAGTGCTGGAGCCACCACGTCTCTCCTCCCAGAGTGTGCATTATCAGGCAGCTAGAATGGAGAACACAGCTACAACTTGAACCCAGGACCTTCCAATATGGAATGCAGGTGCTCCAATCTGTGGCTTCACTGCTGTGCCAAAGCCAGCCTCTACTTAACAGATGTTTACGTCACACTACATGCTAAAAACATTGTAAATACTGTTTGATTTTCAAAAAACTTTCAGATTTGTACTAAGTCCATGTTTTGAGTAAACCGGGTCACACTAAACTTGCCTAAGACCAAAAATTTGGTTAGCAATGTAGACTGGTCTCAGAGTATGTGTTTTTATCACTAGACAAAATGTTTTTTCCACCAACATTTTTTATGAAAATTTGAAAACTTGCAGAAAAAGAGATTTCTACCATAAATGCTCCTATTATTGCCATGTAGATTATATAAATATTGTTCTGTGTTTTTATGTTATGTCTTCCCATCTATCCACCCTTCTATGCACTCATCAATCCATACACATTTCAAAGCAAGTTATAGAATCAATTCACGGCCAGCACCGCGGCTCAATAGGCTAATCCTCTACCTTGTGGCGCCGGCACACCGGGTTCTAGTCCCGGTCGGGGTGCCAGATTCTGTCCTGGTTGCCCCCCTTCCAGGCCAGCTCTCTGCTGTGGCCAGGGAGTGCAGTGGAGGATGGCCCAAGTGCTTGGGCCCTGCACCCCATGGGAGACCAGGAGAAGCACCTGGTTCCTGCTTTCGGATCAGCGCGGTGCGCCAGCCTCAGCGCGCTGGCCGTGGAGGCCATTGGAGGGTGAACCAACAGCAAAGGAAGACCTTTCTCTCTGTCTCTCTCTCTCACTGTCCACTCTGCCTGTCAAAAAAAAAAAAAAAAATCAATTCACTACACCTTAAGCATGAATACTATTAACTAAACTTCAATGATGCCTTTAGTTTTTTTCCTTAGAGGTAAAATTTACATACAATGAAATGCAAAATATGAAGTATGTTAATCAAAGATTTTTGACCATCTTTTGATGGGTTTTATTTGATAGCGCTTCTTTTTTTTTTAAAGATTTATTTATTTATTTATTTATTTAAAGAGTTACAAAGAGAAAGAAAGAGAGGCAAAGAGAGACAGAGAGTCTTCCATCTGCTGGTTCACTCCCCAACTGGCCACAACGGCTGGAGCTGCGCCCATCTGAAGCCAGGAGCCATGAGCTTCTTCCGGGTCTCCCACATGTGTTCAGGTGCCCAAGGACTTGGGCCATCTTCTACTGCTTTCCCAGGCCATAGCAGAGAGCTGGATCAGAAGTGTGACAGCCGGGACTCAAACTGGCACCCATATGGGATGCCGGCACTGCAGGCGGCAGCTTTACCCGCTAAGCCACAGCACTGGCCCCTCAATAGGATTTTAAAAGACAATTTTGACTACAGAAAGATGTTCTAAAGTTGCTCGTTTACCAATGAAGAACTCACTCAATTTCTGGAATAAGACCCCATCATTATGCCAATTAGCATATAATGATGTAAAGAAAAGGGTCACCCAAAGGCTATCAATTAGAGAAACTACTCTGCTGTACACCCATGGTCCTAAGGGGATTAAGAGGTAATTCTCTTTTTATTTCTAGTATAAGCCAGCTAGCAGGAAGGGATCTTAATTTCAAAAATCCTTACAATTCTTTTGTAATCTCTGTCTGCTTACACATGGGAAAATGAGTCTCAGCAAATCTGTAGACCACCTTCAAGGCCACATCAACATGAGACTCCTCCATCGTCACCTCCACCACACTGTCTTGATAGTCAAAGGTCCGATCTAGAAAGCTGCAGTGTTTTTTGTTTTTGTTTTTGTTTTTAAACTTCAACCTCAATCAGAGACTGTAATAGATCAATTAATCATAAAGCATCATGTACTACTGCAAATCTAGTCTCCATCTCAAAACTGATATTGCAGAGTTGGGGATATCTCTAAAGATGAGCTGTAGTAGACATTTGTCAAGCCATTATACAGTTTGTACTATTCCATCAACTGCTCTTTATAAGAAATAAATATGGAGTTAAATATTGGGAGCCTCTGTCCTTCAACAGTTTATTTTAACACATGAAAAATGTGTCATTTTCATTATTAGACTTGCTTAAAACAGCTTTGAGGACCATGCTCCATAAATTAAAAAAAAAAAGAAATTCCATTTGATTCTGAAAGCATTGATGAAAAATAATATTGATTTCTACTTTATATTTCCATAACCAGACAGCAAAGTGTTTTTACATAGTACATACGGATGTAAAATTTCCTGTAAATCTCTCTTCAATAATCATTTACCTTTTTCTTCACATATTTATGTTCACAGCTTAGGATGTGTACTCCTTAGAGTTACCTTCTGAATGTTTGAACAGCTTCAACTCCATTTTTACTTGTTTATGTATAAAGATTTATTTAGATTTATTTATCTGTTTGAAAGTCAGACTCATAAAGAGAGAGGGAGAGAAAATGAGAGAGATCTTCCATCTTCTGATTCACTCCTCACGTGTCTGCAATGGCCAGGATGAAGCCAGGCCAAAGTCAGGAGCCAAAAGCTACATGTGTGTCTCTCACATGGGTGGAAGAGCCCAAACACTTGGGCCATTCTCCAGTGCCATTCTCAGTGCATTAGCATGGAGCTGGATGGGAAGTGGAGCAGCAGGGACGTGAACCAGCACCCATTTGGGATGCTGGTGTCACAAGCAGTGGCCTCAGCCATTAGGCCACAATGCTGGTCCCTCAATTCCATCTTTAAAAACATAATTCAGTGAATGCTGACTTCCAGACCAAGCAGGGAAATTACTCCTCTGAGGACACAGTGTCTGATTAGCATCTAAAAAAGATGTGAATATGGGGCCAGCGCTAAGGCTCACTAGGCTAATCCTCTGCCTGCAGCGCCGGCACCCTGGGTTCTAGTCCCGGTCAGGGCGCCGGATTCTGTCCTGGTTGCCCCTCTTCCAGGCCAGCTCTCTGCTGTGGCCAGGGAGTGCAGTGGAGGGTGGCCCAAGTGCTTGGGCCCTGCACCCGCATGGAAGACCAGGAGAAGCACCTGGCTCCTGGCTTTGGATCAGCGCAGTGCACCAGCTGCAGCACGCAGGCCGCAGTGGCTATTGGGGGGTGAACCAACGGAAAAAGGAAAACCTTTCTCTCTGACTCTTTCTCTCACTGTCCACTCTGCCTGTAAAAAAAAAAAAAAGAAAGAAAGAAAAAAAAAGAAAGATGTGAATATGTATTCCCATATGCATGTTTGTATATGAATATATAATAAATGTATATGCTTTTTAAGTTTCACCATACATCAGTGAAAATTTTAGCGAATATTTTATAAAGGCATAAAGCAGATTTGGAAATGATTAGGTGTTCAAAAAAAGGATACAAAAATAATAGTGGACTATTTTCCCTACTGTTTTCTCATTTTGTCAAAAGCAAAATCAAAGTCTACAATAGTTACTGGCTCATATCTCCTTTAAAATTGAGGGTTTTTTTTTTTTGGTCTTATTTCTCCCTAACCAGAGTCTCAAATTCAGACATGAGATGCAATCTTGGTACATTCACATCTTTTTACTGCTAATAAGGCTATCAGGGTTTTACTTGAAAATATGAGGCAACTGAGACTCAAACAGGTTCAGTCACTTGCCCAATACCTCAAAATAGCCAATCTAGGACAAGAGTGTGTCTGCCCATTGCCAGTTTCTAGTGCCTCTGCAAAACACACCCTCTGACATCACAGGATCAAAATAAGTCCTGTTGGAGTCCTTAGCACCACCACCTTTTGCCAGCCGTGTCAATGATTTGGGACACCTAGGAAAATCCCACAACTGATGTATATCAGGAGTTGGTCTGTTAAAGCTGTGACATGAGGGAGCAGCCTTTTTCCTAAGGAATCATGCCTCCCATTGCTTGATTCTTAGCATGACAACTGAATCAGGTGTGTACAGACTAAGTAAAGCATTCCACCTCATAGCCTGAGAAAATAATTCAGTAGCTGAAATAAATAAGTTGCAAACATCAATCTCCTTTTGGTAAGTATAATATCAATTTTAATCCCATTAAGTGACTCATGATTTGTGCCAACTCATTACTTTGGCTTCAGAAACTGTGACTAAAAAAACTCCTGGACTTATAAAGCTGGTTGATTCAGGAGTACAGGTAAAAACTAGTTGAGATGAGTTTGACTCTGAGAAAAGTTACTTTTCGTACATGATATTCCATATGATAAGAAAAATTAACCAGATAACTATCATATAGACATTTCCAGATACTTTGGAAACAAGGGACTAAGTTATGGTATCAAGTCTTAGTGACTTGGTTGTTTGGAGACAATATACTTACCTTTCATACAGGAGCAAAACATTTTCATGGCAAACAAAGTATGTCCTGCCTCCCATGAAAGCCAAAAAGTTTAGTCAGAGAATCTGTATATGTTCAATGAAGCACTATCTCTTTAAGGATACATTCTGTCTTCAAAGGCAAGCAGAAGGCAACCAGAGTATTTGGGGTGACAGGTAAAGAAGGAGGAGAAACTAGGGATATGGGTATGGTCAACTAAAAGCCAATTCCTAGTACGCACAGAGAGACGGGAATAGCCATCACGGTAAGTTTCTCTCTCTCTGGGTCAGAAGGCTCTCTGAATCTGCATGCTGCAGAATAGCAGCCCTTATGTGGCCTAGTTTCAGGGGAAGGGAAGTTTTGGGTGTGACCTAGGTACAGAAGCTCAGCACCATTGAGGTCCATGAAGAAGTTAGTTGTTTTGATTCTAACAGAAAACCCATTGTTTGTAAACCAAATTCAATCTACTGAACTCAGTCAAATACTCCCAGATCCCCCCTGGAGCCCCACCCCCATCATAACTCATCCATGAGTCATCGGCAGCCCAGCACCATGAAAAAATGCTACAGTGCACACCACACTGTGATGACAGACTGCTCCTCTGTTGTTAATTCATTCCTGTTCAGTTTAACAGATTCTATCCTTTGGATTTTTTTAGTCAGTGCATAGGAATATCAGTCAATTGAGCAAGCTGGCTTCATCAAATCTTCAACAATGTATATGTTTAGAAGATTGTAAAATTACTACACACAAATAGATATAAATTGTTCGATGAGATTCCCTGAAGATCCATTCTCTACACTGTCTTCCAATGGCACTTTCGAAAATGCACAACAGATCAGGCTACCATTTGTTCAAGCTCATTAGTGGCTTCCCTTGTTAAGATCAGGGTTGTAGTCCTTAACTTGATTTGCCAGAATTGCACAACTTCCTCGCCTATTCATGCAGATATTCATTCATTTTCAAATGTTTCCTGGACATGTACTGTGTTTCGGACACTGTTCTTGGCACTGGGAAACTAACAACAGACAACGTGGATGGAACCTCTGCTCCTAGAACTGCCACTGGGCCAGGGTCACCCCTCACCACCTGTGCTAGCTGCCCCTACTTCCATGTCACAGGTCCTTAGGCTCTTCTTTATGTTAGAGAGACTTTCTGTTTCTCATGAACTACCGATTGTTCAGATTTTACCTTGAGCACCATCTTCTTTGGGGAGACGTGTCCTTTTCCTGAACTAAGCTCGATCCCCATTCTACCCACTCCACAGCACCTTTACTTACTCATCATTTCCCTTTTTATAAATATTATTTTGCATATTTTTTCATCTAGCCCAGGATTAACAAAATTTTTCTTTAAAGGACCAGACAGTAAATATTTTCATCTTTGTAAGCCATTCAATAGTCTCCGTTGTGAATACTCAGCTTTGTCATTGTAGCCTGAAAGTGGCCACAAACGAAACATGGATAAATGGATGTAGCTGTGTTTCAATAAAACTTTTTCTATGAAATCAGGCTATGGGCCAGAGATGACCTATGGGCCACAATTTGCTAACCACTCAACAACAGATAATAGAAATGCTATATTTATGTCCTATCCAGGAAGACAGCCACCAAACACATGAGGTTATTTATCATTTGAAATGTGGCTAGTGCAACTGAGTATGTAAATCTCTAAATTCATTTAATTTTAATTATTTAAGTTTAAATGTAACCAGCCATGCATGATAAATGCTAGGACAGCAGGGGGATAGACCATGATGTCAGGGGATATATCCCGCTTGTTCACCACTGTGCCACCTGGACATAGCACAAGTAGATACTCAATACATGTTTGTTGAATGAATGAATGAAAAAGTACATAAATATGGAATGAATTATATAATCTCTTTCTTTTTTCTTTTCAACACTATGTTACCACTTGGATACTTCTTGCTCTCTACCCTTGAAATATTCTATTTCTACTTGCAAATTTATTTACCTACTTATCATCAGCATCATAAGTATGCGAGCTCTAAGAGTGACTACTTGCGTGAACCCATGTGTACCTAACACAAGAACATGTACATAGCAATGATACTTCCCACAGAGTGCCGACCAGAGAAGGTAAAAAAAAAATCAGTATCATGATTACTTTATTTCTGAAATATGCTCCAATCATTGTGTCACAAATTGCTAACTTCAGGTTTCTTTCTGGCTTCAACCTTGATATTGTGGGCTTGAGAAATTCAGCTTAGTCCTGGCTATTCCTGCTTTATAACCTTGGGCAAGTTGCTTAATGCCCTGGTGTCTCTATCATTAAGTGAAGATAATTCTATTATAGCTATTCACCACCTACCTGTTAAGAATATCAAGTAAATAAATAAGATCATGTAAGTCTATAAAAGCTTCTGAGCTTCTTGGAGATAAGAATTATTCTCCAGTGGCAGATTATAATTGACCAAGAAGACAGTAGTTATTCACAGAGATATTAAACTGCAAGTGAATTGCTTTATCTAGCTTATCAGGAAACTTAATAAAAGCTCTGTACTCTTAAAGTGAGCCAGATGGTTGTTAACAAGAGCAAAAGAATGCAACTATTGCAAGGTGGTAAAGGACAGCCACTTAATTCCAAAGTTGAATTGCATTCAATTGACTTTTGAGACCTTAGCTGTTATCCCTGGTGATTCCAGTTTACAAATGTTTCTGCCCCCAAGTTCCTTCTGCAGTTCTGATAAGGATGCATCCATACATTTTTTTCATCTCCATCTGAAGAGTAAAGTCTGGGCCTAGATGGCCTTCCATTATTCAATTCAAGTGGGCTCTACACATCCTCAGCTACTGCAGATGAGTTCCAGCCAGAGATCCCTGCATGATTCTCTCCCCGGTTTCCAGCCATCACTGGATGTCCATGCTGATCTTCATCCTGGAAGGTCCCTCTCTGCCTCCTCTCCCAACTTTTCCTTATTTATTCATTCCCTCTGCAAATATACTAGGGATCTATTTATATTTATACCTCTTGAAGGAATCCTGCCCTTTCTATGAACCCCTCACTCACCATTCTCTCTCCAACCTGTTGAAGCCTGTGTCTCTGCTCTTGGGCTTCCCTGGCTTGTTAGCTGACTTTTCAAGTGTGGAAACCGAGAGCCAAGATAATGGGAAAGCAGTTTAAGCTCTAAAATGCTCAACTTGTTCATCATAGAAAGAAAGGGTTGGAATAGCAAATATAGAAATAACTTATCTACTCAAAACATCCCCCCCACCAACTCCTGCCCTGGCTTACAGGATCACTGAAGCCTAAAAATTTCAAGATACTTTTCCCATTATGTACCACCTGACACAAAGAGATGCTCAATAAGTCCACAATTAAATCTCCAACTAATTTACTCTCTGAACTTAAACTTTCACATTTTTAAATTTGAATGGTGGTCAGCCCAAGCAGATCCCAATCCGGAAGCTTCCTTGAGGAATTAAATTAATTCTCAGGCTTCTTACAAAATCTTCTATGCAAGGGTTAAGAATGGAAGAAGTCTAACGATATCCTTATAGTATGTATGTTGAAACATCAAACTGTGTCAAAATAAATAAATCTCAAAAGCATAATCTAGTAGAAATGTATTGCTCAACCAAAGTAAGCATAATTGCAGTGATAGAAGTACGAGAGTAAGGTAGTACTCTACACAGTTGTTGGGACATCCAGGCTAGCAAAGCTGCTACAATCCTTTATGTGTGACTTCCAAGGGTACTTGGGCCATGAAGATTCAGATGGCAACAACAGAGAGAGGTTTTATGGGCTGGGCATGAAAGTGAGACACTGTGTTCCTATCCACTTCACATTAGTCAGAACTCAGTCACATGGCAACATTCATCTGCAAGGTTGTTGTGAGAAATGTGGCTCCCTTATAAGAAGGAAGCAAGGGAAATGAGTATGATGAACAGCCAGTCCTTGCCACACTGGTCATAGTGTTACAACATTTGAAAGCCCTGCATGAGACATAATGAAAGCTCTTATTTTTCCAAGTGATCTTTCATTTTCTGTTATTTTTTTAAATAGATATAAAGTATTTATAAAATTACTTGTATTTCTTAATATTATAGAAATATCATTTTAATACAATATGATGAGTGTAATGATGATGTTCTACAGTGAGAACATCTATCCTGAAATTTTTGAAGACCTTCTGTAGCAGGAGTGGAGATGGGGGAGAGGTGGCAGTTCAGAAAAGAGTAGAAACTGAAGAGATTATAGAAAAGTGAAAGCATGAGAAAAGGTTAGGAAAAGATAAAAAGCACGATGTGAAGCAAAGGTAGTTTCATGCATAAGAAATAAATAAAAAGTAGGAAATCAGAGATTGGGGAGGTCATTGTCTTCTATGCTAAGCAACTTAGCTTTATGCTGAAAACCAACACGTTTTCCAAAGATAGCTTTTGTCATGGCATAGCTGTGTTTATATGAAAGATAAAAAATATTTAATGCATGTACTGGGTTTCCTAAAGTTAAATGATTTTTACTTCAGTGCCTTTCACTGCACTTAATTCAGTCTGCAAATATTGATATAGAACCAACTATGTGTGAGGCCATGTGCAGACCCTAGGGATACAGTGATAAAGGAGAAAGGTATCTCCCTTGGCTCTCACACTGTAGCTTTAGTATACTACAAATCCCCAAAAGAGGGCAGGGGTACATAATTTTTCCAAAATCTGTTTTAGACTATCATCTCCAGGGAGTGCTCTGGAAAGCTTACTATAAATGAGAGTTAGATGTTAGAGATAGAGGTGGAATTACCTAAAAAGTACAGGGTTAAGGGGTCAGCATGGAGTAGAGACACCCAGGAGATGAGTACAGTAGTCCAGGAGAAAGATGATCAACAACTCTTTTACGCTTTCCTCTGTCTTGAGGGTCTTTCTACCCATTTCTACTGCCTTTATCTCTTATCCTCCCATTCCTCACCCTTCAAGCCTTTTTCAGTTATTCCTCATTTGCAGTCCCCCTTCTCTGCCTCGTTTAGATGTATCTCTCTCCCACTCTCACTACAGTACTGTTTGGCAGCGTCTAGTCTATCGTTCGTGCATCCTGATAGGAAAGAAACGAAAAGAAAAGCCAATGTTAACACAGTCTTTCAGATATAGTTGCTGCTGGTGCTTTGATGTTGTATAGAAAATAAATTTTAGTCTAAGTTTCTTATACAGCTTTATATCTCAGTGGTCTGAATAAGTTGAATTGGCTGAGCAACTCATTTGATCTGTTCTATATATTCCATTGGGGCCCAATAAGTAGTAGTTTTCCACCTCTATCTGTCATGTGGAATATCTTATCCCATGTTCTGCCAGTAAGCTGCCAAAAGATTAATGATTAATTATATAAGCTGCCTTAAAACAGAAATAAAATTAGGGAAGAGCTATTCCAAATGGATTTATTAAAAATGACTAAATACATATAGAATCAAATGACACATTCTAAACAGGGCAACTTTCCTGTTTGTGAAAAAAGTGATGCAGGGTGAGACATGACCTTCACGAAACATTTCTAATATTTGCATGTATAAAACACACGGCCCAGGCTGCTGTTAAACTTAGTTCTTAAATCCTCAGACAACTTAGAGGAATTAAGTTGTCCTAATTAAGTAATCAATTTAAATTATATTAAATTTTCTCACATATAAGATAAAACTGTGTACTCCATCATTCTTATTACATTTCATGATTTTCGCTGCTATAACACTCACAAAATTTCAGTCATATCTAATGGACATTCCAAAGTACTTTAAAAGCATAATAAATAGCAGCTTTGAAATCAATCAGACATCCAAAAAAATTTAGATTAAAAGTACAGGATTCTAATGAGGAAAGAACTGCTTTGAATTTTATTTACCATTGGGTTAATGATAAAAATATATAAATATTGGTAGTAAGTAATGTATACTATTAAGAACAGGATGCTCATTAGATAATCAAAATGGATTCTGATCTTAAATAAGTGAGGTGAGTATTGTCAGTGTGTACTTGGCAGCCATCAGTCCTGCCCTTAGCCTCGAAACTCTTCAGTCAGCCTCATAATGGATGTACAATGTTTGTCCTATCCTTGACTGGGAAGGGGAACTGATAGAATCCCTTCAGCTGTGAATAATGGAAGACTCAACAAAGCTAGCTAGATTTAAAAAAGGATTTTGTTATTCTCACATAAGAAGTGAGGAGTTGGGTGATCCCTGGATGTGATGACTGGGGAAGTGAACAATGTCATCAAAAAACGCAGTGTTTACCATCTTTCATGCATAACAAAGGTCTTCCCCTACTGACCACAAGATGGTTGCTGAAGTCTGGAAATCCAAAGCAGATACAACAATGTTTGAAAAAAAAATAGACATTTTCCTTTTTCCCCATCTATTTTAATATTTAAATGATGCCTTTTTGAGAAACCACCAAAGGGACTTTTCCTCAGTACCCACTGGCCAGGTCCACATGACCACATCTAAAACTGTCACTGGCCAGACTTCTATGGCTATCATGGACAATAAAGCTTATTCCCTGAGGTGAGGGAAGGGTCACCTTCAACTGAACACTAACTAAGGTTGGTTCTTCCTGCAATAAGAATATAGGTTATGCTCATAAGGTAAGTAACCGGAAGCACCTACATTATGAAAATACCCCACCAGATTATCTACAAGTATTTAAAAAGAGAAATTGTGGACTTATAACGATACACATGCACTCAAATCTCTGTCTTCAATTCCTGTAATTCAAAGTTGTACCTGATACTCATGCCCAGTATATTCAGCAGTAACAACAGGACCATGGAGCTTCCTCAGGGTTCTAAAGGAAAAGTTCTCATACGTAACCAAGAGAAAGTATGGAAACCTTACTATTTCTGAATTCTCATCCCCTACAAGAGAACACTCACCTTAGGTCATCAAGAATGAAATGTCATTGCAGGCATTTTTCTTAGTGGTTAAGACATTACTTGAGATGTGGGCATCCCATATTAAAGTGCCTGGGTTTGATTCTTGACTCTCCTCCCAATTCTAGCTTTCTGATAATGCTCAAGTACTACGGTCTCTGTCACCCACATCAGAACCCCATAATGAGTTCCCAGACCTTGACATTAGCCTGGCCCAACCCTGGCTGCTATAGGAGATCTGGAGAGCCAACCAGAACCAGAAGATAGGAGGTCACTGTGTCTCTTTGAAATAAATAAATAAATAAAAATAAATTTTAAAAGAAAGAGATGATCTCAGAAATGCAAAAAGTCTTTGTCCTTGAAAACATTTATATGTTAAAGCATTTGTTCTTTTTTTTTTTTTTTTTTTTACAGGCAGAGTAGACAGTGAGAGAGAGAGACAGAGAGAAAGGTCTTCCTTTTCCATTGGTTCACCCCCTAATGGCCGCTGTGGCCAGCATACAGCGCTGATCCAAAGCCAGGAGCCAGGTGCTTCTCCTGGTCTCCCATGCGGATGCAGGGCCCAAGCACTTGGGCCATCCTCCACTGCACTCCCGGGTCACAGCAGAGAGCTGGACAGGAAGAGGAGCGACCAGGACAGAATCCGGTGCCCCGACCGGGACTAGAACCAGGTGTGCCGGCGCCGCAGGCGGAGGATTAGCCTAGTTAACCACGGTGCCGGCCTAAAGCCTTTGTCCTTGAAAATATTTATATTTTAGCTCTGTAGATGGGTGCACTGGCTTTTCCCTGGGGCATAAGATGCTCTACAATCTGATCCAATTAAATTCATGATCCTTGACATGGACAGTTTTTGATGCCAACCTTTGAGGTTTGTTCTGATGCCAAGAGAGCACTCCTTACCTATTTGCCTGCTTCTCTCTAGTAAATTAATTGCCTACTGTTTATCATGTTGCTTTCATGGAGCCACCAGTCTTCTCTGTTATGCTTGCCATCAAAACCTTGGTTTTAAAAGCACTGTTTAGTTTCAAATACCCTACTTTCTTCTCAAAATAAAATCAGTTTTCTTAGGCAATGCTTTGGAACTCTGGGATCTTGTGGTCTGCCCCTCAATTTGACCAAAACTAATGAGCCACTGGGCAAACAACAATGATCTCTCAAGGTGTGACATGCCAACTTGAGAAGCAGGCTTCTGCTGGGATAAGAGCCTTTGGTCACCGTGAGCTCCTCTTCCACCACAGAACCTCTATCCTTCTGGTGAGCTGGAAAAAGGACAGGGGGGACCCCAGTATTCCCAGCATGTCATGCCGTATATACAGTATCTTCATGCTAAGAGTAGGTGTATGTGCCGCCGAAGCGAGCACAACCCTCAGCTTCTCAGCCACACTTACATGAAACTTAGACTCTACCACACAGAGCTGGATGGGAGGGTGATAAGAAATGCTCTCAGGACACATCAAAGCAGGGGACAGGGAACCCATCATCTTAGCTGTGCCTTCTCAGAGTAGAACTTTTTCATGCTGAACTGCAGGAGAGCAATGCAGGAAACGGCCATGTGCAGGGGTAACTGACATGGCTCAAAATCACTGACTCTGACTTTCCTTTAAATATTTAGATTTTCTTGAATAAAGTTTCAAAGCTGCATTTTTTTTATCAGTTACAGGGTTTGTTTGTTTTTGGTTTTTTTTTTTTTTTTTTTTTGAACTGTGATGAAGGTCTATGGAATTCTTGACCCTACCATAAGGAAAATGATCTCCCTTTCTATAGATTTTTAACCAACTCCCATATTTGTATGTAATATTTAATACAATAAGATTTTTATTCCACATCACTCACAGAGGTTCTGTTTCCTTGCTCAAAACCTAACTTCTACAGTGTAATCAGAGACGCATTCCCAAACTGCCAGTATCCTTGAAAGGCTATGTTCTTTCTCAGAAGAGGGAAATTCTATGCTAACACCTGATCAGAATGTAGAAAACTCTTTGTTCCAGTCACTTCAGAGAAGAACATGACCTTCTCTTTATCTCCAGTTCTCTACGTTTTCTTTGGCATTTGATTATCCTAGAGCCAATCTTGTTCCCATACTTCCTGCCCTTACAGAGTGACCAAGTCCTGAAAAATCTGCTTCCTCCTTGTTCTCATCTTGACTTTTCTTTCCAAGGAGTGACCCAACAGCATGATTGAATGTTCCTTGTTACATGGGTGGCTTCAGTCTGAAAACAAAAATTTGCTTGTGAAATGCGTGGTGAATCTGCAGAATTATCTTGGTTTTTGATCGACTCACCCTTTATTTATCATACCTAAAGGACCAAAAGGAGAATAAGGGTCTGCAGCACAAGTTTTTCAAAGTGCTTTGAGATACTATAGGCCTTTATGGTTGGGATAGTCACAAGTGTTCCTCATTCCATCCTCCTCAAGGGCCTTGTTCCAAGTACAATACTATCCCCTACTTTCTCTCCAGTTAGCCTCAACTGGAATTTTCCTCGGCTCCCATACACACTCAGTATATCTTTATTACAACATAATAATCTCCTATCACTTCTAGTATTCAGTGCCACCACCCACTCTCTGTTTCATTCTCACTATACTGCATTAATTAGTAGTCACAGCTCCCCGCCCCATTGTCAACACACTCCCTCTCTGATAAACCTGCAGGGATAACAGCCTGATGAAATCACTTCTCAAGGATTCTTAGGAGAGCCTGCATATGCAATGATCTTTTCAACTTTAATATTCCAACCCCAGTTACTCTTCCCCCTTCAAACTCCTTTCTCCTCCTGCTCTCCCTCCCACTCTTGCTGTTTCTTTACTGGATTCTCATTTTCCCACTGCAGTCTATGTGACGGCATCAGCCAAATAGATGTATTCTGTTCTTCCCCAAATATTTGCCTAAAATCTCCATTCTCACAGTTTTTCATTCACCATCCCTATTAAATTCATTGATATTCACAAGGTTATACAATAACCAAATGAAAATGCCTGCATTTGAATTCAACACTCTGAATCCTGCCCACATCTTCTCTGTCATTATGCTCCAACTCCCATCACAACTGGGCTCTTGAGGCCAGCAGTGTAGTGCAACAGGTAAAGCCACCACCTATACACCAGCATCCCAAACCAGAGAGCCATTTCAAGTCACAACTGCTCCACTTACAATCAAGCTTCCTGCTCATGTGCCTGGGAAAGCAATGGAATTTAGCCCAAGTACTTTGGCCTCTGCCAGCCACATGGAAGACCCCAAGGGAGTTCTAGGCTCCTGGTTTGGGCATTGGCCCAGGGCCAGCTTTGTAGGCACTTGGGGAGTGAAAAGCTAATAGTAGATTTCTGTCTCTGTCTTTACCCCTCTCAGTGTCACTCTGCCTTTCAAAAATATAAAATAAATCTTTAATTATAAAAAAAGATTGGGCTCCAATACAACCTCCTTCAGGAAGGCAGTCTTAACTGCTCAATGGAATAGGTCCTTCCCTTTCTGTCACCATTATGACATTTACATTTTCCTCTATATTAGGGTAATTTGCACCCACCTTTGCCAAACACACCACATATGTACTTCCTTGTACTATCTATTCCAGGAGAAAGAGGCTCTATTTATGAATTTCATATCCCCCCTCATCTTGACCTAAGACATAATAAAATAGGCACCCAATAAAAGAGATGCAAAATTGAAAGGGAGAGTAATTGCCTGTTAAGTTGAGTCCTCCTAGCATATCCTGACCCCCTATTTATTTCCAGATCTGACAGATGTGCAGGAAGAAAAACAAATCCAAGGGTGTTATGGTGTCTCAAATGTTCAGGTACACTGAGCAAGTGGCTTAGGGTCTATTGATTCTCAAAGCTATGCAAGAAAAAGTAGAACAGGGAAAGTGTATGACAGATAAAAATGTGTGTACAGCAATAATAAGTGCTTGATAAGGACAAACTATTAAATGAGATTTTATGCTTCATTGACTTTGATAGGACAAAAATCTCATACTTCCAATACCTAACCAACCCCAAATTGGAAAGTCCTTTCAAGAGGTGTGGCTAATTTCAATTTGAAATTAAGGAAGATACTGAATGAGTCACTTGGCATCTGTTAAGACCTATACATTCCCAGAAAGTTTTATTCTCCATGAAAGTATGTTCTTTCTGTGAAATATGATTAAATTACATTAAATTATATTTAAAATGAAGTTATATAAGACAGAAGATATTTGTTTGAGGCTGATGGACATTTTTGAAAATTTCTCCTTTGTGTCATAACATTTTTATAGAACAAGTCACAGGGAGAAAAAATGGTTACGCAGGACCAGCCTGTGCAACCAACTGAGAGTTTTGTTGACATCAGTAGACTATCTATTAAGTAGAGTGTGGCTTGCTTTGGAACTAGTTCAAGCAGAAATTGCCCTGGATTTTTATTTTATTTATTTGAAAAACAGTGTTACAGAGAGAGAGAAGGAGAGAGAGTGTGTGTTTTCAAAGCTGGTTCACTCCCCCAAATGGCCGCAACAGTCAGAATGGACCAGGCCAAAGCCAGGAGCCTGGGATTCCATCCAGGTCTCCCATGAGGATGGCAAAGGCCCAAGTAAGTGAACCATCCTTTGCTGCTTTCCAAGGTACATTATCAGGGAGTTAGATCTTCCCAGGGATTTGCAAGGGAAATGTTCCCCTTATGTTGGCTAAATGTGGGGCTCAGAGATGGGTGTACAGCCCAGAAAGAAGGGAAAAACCTGCTGATCCTCTTAGGATGGTCTTGAATGTCCTTAAAGTTTATCTCTTTACTTGCCCCCCCAGAACTTAGCCACCCTCTAAGTCAGACAAGGGTTAATTAGTGAGTAGGTTAAATCATGATTCTGAGGACACCCACATTGGGTCCGCATTGCTCAACCTTCCTCTTCTCTGTTGCCCATAAAAGCATTTTGCCTCTAAATTCTGTCCCAAGTCCCCTACTCTTCTTCTTTATGACTTTTCTCTTACCACATTTACTTTCAACCATGGCTTAAACTGTGTCTTATAGTTGGCTCTCAGATCCTGTGTTTCAGTCAAGGCCTTTCTCCTTTCCTGCAACACTAACTGCTTAGAGAACAATCCCATTTCCAGCAGTAACCACCACCTTCAACTCAGCATGTCCCACATGACTCATTTTTTTTCCCTTCAATAGGCAGCCTGCTTTCTAATTCCGTTTCCTTCTTATCAACAATCTGATACTTCTCCCTGCAGATGCTTTCTATTTTCCTCTTCCTTGACCTCACCTAACCTATCATAGAGTTTCATCATATCTTTCTTTATGAGGACCTCAATGCCTTTTGTTGAGTCTGGACAAATTGGTCAAGGAAGCCATTGTATGCCTGCATGATGTGGAAGGTAGTGAAAGGTAGATCTTAGCTTGGGTTAGGAGGTCATCCAGAATGCTGGAGACAAATGTATCCCGAAGGTCAAGTGCAGAATAGAGCCAAGATGGGGAGCCATAGGTTAACTAGATTAGTAAGATCAGCCATCCATCAGACCTACAGGACTGATCTGAAGGCAATTAGCGCATAGATTGCTCATGATAAGCATTCAATAAATGTCCCTATACACAAGAAGATAACCTGTCTCATTCACTTTTTTTTGACAGGCAGAGTTAGAGAGAGAGAGAGAGAGAGATCTTCCTTCCGTTGGTTCACCCCCCAAATGGCCACTACGGCCAGCGCCGATCTGAAGCCAGAAACCAGGTGCTTCCTCCTGGTCTCCCATGCAGGTGCAGGGCCCAAGCACTTGGGCCATCCTCCACTGCCTTCCCGGGCCACAGCAGAGAGCTGGACTGGAAGAGGAGCAACCGGGACAGAATCCAGTGCCCCAACCGGGACTAGAACCCGGGGTGCTGGCGCCTCAGGTGGAGGATCAGCCTAGTGAGCCGCAGCGCCTGCCTCTCATTCACTTTTCATTCAAGACTTTATATTAAGCAATGTTCTCTCATTTTAATCATCAGATAGTGTTGAGGAAAGACAAGTTAGATGGGGGCAACAACCGTTAATGTTAGTTGGGCGTGTCTGTTTTGTGGCTTAGTCACATAACTTCTAATGGCTAAATCAAATAGATTCCAAAAATTCTGCCTCTCAGCGCCACAGAAGAAATGAAGATGATACTCTCTGCAGCACTGTGGTAATGGTGGTAATTACAAATACTGTGGGAATAGCTAGAAAGGTCTTTTGAATTGCCTTAATTTAATAAAATACAAAATTCTAAATTTATATATAAGCTAAACTAACACATGAAATATTAGTGCACATTTGACAATTTCTTATAAATCAGGAAAAGTTGTATATTCCAAGTGGACAAAGCACTTTTTATGGGTCACATCATTAGGAAATGGGGAATTTGAGAAGTGGCATGGATTTATATAACAAAATAATGATGTGTGTATAAATATTTTAAGGACTAAAGCTTAATTAAATATTAGCATTAGAAATAATCTATTCCTGGGGCTGGTGCCATATGGGCACAGGTTTGAGTCCCAGATGCTCCACTTCTGATTCAGCCGGGAAAGCAGTAGAAGATGGCCCAAGTCCTTGGGCCCCTACACCCACATGGGAGACCCAGAAGAAACTCCTGGCTCCTGGTTTCAGATCAGCCCTGCTCTGGCCATTGTGGCCATTTGGGGAGTGAACCAGTGGGTGGAAGATCTCTCTGTCTCTGTCTTTTGTCTCTGTCTTTTATCTCTGTCTTTTCTTCCCTCTCCCTGTAACTCTGCCTTTCAAATAAATAAATAAAAATAAGTAATTATTTACTAATCTACTGAGTAAATCTTGATTGAGTTGCTATGTATAAATCAAATAATAATCAAAATGGTTTGGAGTTAAAAGTCTCTTTTCCATTGGAATCTTGTCACCTAAAATAAAAGTTTTAAATTTATCGTGAAAAATTTCAAGCACACAAGAGCAGAAAAAATAATGTAATAAGACCCATATAACTACCATCTAGATTCAACACTTGTTAACATTTTCCTAAAGGTGCTTCATCTATTTATGCAATTTTGACGAACCATTCGAAATAAAATTACAACTCTCATAGTAGAGAATATTTCAGCATGTAGCTATAAAAATTAGAACATTATCTTATGTCACTAAAATACTACTATCATTCTTAACAAAATTAATAATAATTCCTTAGTAATATGTATAGTCTACTTTGAATTTACAGGATAAAATATATCCTTTTTTTCCTGCTTTCTCACATGAATTTAAAACAGTCACTATCTAGAGAAGGAACACTCACTGCTTGTTGTTACTCTTAAGTTCCCCTGTCAACTCTTCTTTTCTTTTGTGATAATTAAACTTTTGAAAAGACCAGACTAACTGTCATGTAGAAAAATCCCTTATCCTGGGTTATCTGACTGTTTTCATGTGCATTCATTTTCCATGCTCCTGCTTTCTGAAATTTCTTGTAAAATGGAAGTTAGATATACACTCAGTGATGCTGAGTACTGAATGTTACATTGTGATAAGAGAGTAGAATGACTAGTTGTTCCAACATTTGTGATACAACTTGGTAACTTGGTGAAATAGGGTAATGAATCCAGGTTTGCAATTAGGGAGTAAGCCATGCCATGTGATTGAACTTTGGCAACCAGCAAATACCCTAGTCCTCATTAATTCTGCAACTAATGGCTTGAGTATGTGTTTAGGATTTTTGCATAAAACAACTAACTTAGGGCCGGTGCTTTGGCTTCTAAGCCTCTGCCTGTGACGCTTGGGCAACAATTCACGTCCTGGCTGCTCCTCTTCCAATCCAGCTTTCTACTGTGGCCTGGGAAAGTGGAAGAAGATGGCCCAAGTGCTTGTGCCCCTGAAACCATGTGGGAGACCTGGAGGAAGCTCCTGGCTCCTGGCTTTGGATCTGCTCAGCTCTGGCCATTGTGGCCACTTGGGGAGTGAACCAGCAGATGAAAGACCTGTCTCCCTCTCTCTCTGTCTGTAACTCTGCCTCTCAAATAAATAAATCAACTCTTTAAAAACAAAACAACTATCTGATAGGGATTACCAAATAAAATTTTCATGTCTGATTAGCCTCTTCAAATCATCATTTTGATTTTACAGTAATATTTTATAATATTAAATATGTTCTTTGAAATATAAAAGGTTGTAAGTCCAAAATTCCAAGTATCATCGTATATTTGTAAGGGGAGAGTACTAATTGTATTCTCTTTTGTATCTTCAGCAAAATGGGAAACCACATATTAACATGGAGATTGAAGAGTCCTTTGAAGAAGCACCTCTTCATGTTATGGTTTTCACTTATATGGGATATGGAATTGGAACCCTGTTTGGTTATCTCAGAGACTTTTTGAGAAATTGGGGAATAGAAAAATGCAATGCAGCCGTAGAGCGAGAAGAACAAAAGGTATGTATGTGCACCTCCCTGGATCTTTGTCAATACCTGTTCTCTAAAGTTCTCAGTAGTGGTGATGCAGGTATAGATTCTGGAAAGAATGAGATGTTCAGGAACTCTTCAGGATAAATACCATCCATCTTCACCCCTAAGCCCTACCATTTGAGTGTTTGGGATTGTTTTTTACAAACATTTTTTGGGCCAGATACTGAGCTAGGCATTTTTTTCTCTGTAAATTATAATATGTAATTTTTATAATAAATCCCATGAGATAAACATCAAAATACCATTTGAAAAATGAAAACTTCATAATCTAAGTGTAAGAACACACAAATGGGATGGTCCTCCAGTCTTCTAGTTTTAAATTGAATATTATTTATGTTGTATCCTGAAATAGAAAAGCGTGTTTTCATCTAGGTCAGTTTCCCAACTTTGGCACTACTTGCATTTTAGACAGGATAATTCTTTGATGGGGAGGCCACATTGAACAATGTAGGAATTTTAACAGCACCCCTGAACTCTATGCACTAGATTAGCCATTAGCAGTAAGACACATTAATAATAATCAAAAATTCCTTCAAACATTGCCAAATATCATGTGAGCTCAAAATCACTCATGGATTACAACCACTGATCTAGGTATAGTTAACCTATAAAAGTCTATATCATTGCTTTTTGCACAGAACTAGAGGACACAAAGATTCTGCTTTATGTTAATATATTTCCCCCAACTGAGTCAAAGGATTTATGATGCCACGAATCACTTTTTTTCACCAAACCATTGCCTTGGGATATTATATATGAGTATGTATGCACCATCCATGTGATTAGAATCTTGAACCCATAAAGAACAAAGGCAAGACACAAACTTCAATATAACAAGAAATCCTCAAATTCTGTGACTTAACAACTAGTATCCACAGTAAGGTAAACATTATTGTGATACACCCATGAAGAAAACATATGAAATGCTTTTTTTAAAAAGACATTTTTAATTATTTAATTGTTTGAAATGCACACACACACACACAGAGAGAGAGAGAGAGAGAGAGAGAGAGAGAGATTGCTTTTCTGTTGGTTCTTTCCACAAATGTCCACAGTAGCCAGGGCTTGGCCAAGCTGAAGCCAGGAGTGGGGAATTCAATCCAGGTTTCCCAAGTAGGTTGTAGGAACTCAGTTACTGAAGGCATCATCTGCTCTCTCCCAAGTTGCACATTAGGAGCTGAACCAGGATTCAAAGCCAAGTACCCTGATAAGAGATGTGGGCAGCCCAAGCCAGATGCCTGTCCCCGTATGGAACATTTCTTTTGGAATTGCCTTAGGTCTAATGTATCACTTTCAGAAGAAATTCAGAACCCTCTTTAATAGTGTAACTGCTTCTACTTGCAGCAAGTATTTGAGCATATGCTGTATACCACTTACTTGGTTCTGATATTTATAGCAGAAAAGACAGATCCTGGCATCAGGTAATTTGAAGTCTGTTATGCAAGCACACTCTACAGCAAATCGAATGCTAATTATTTATGGTCTGGAGGAGAGAGACGTGGGTCATAGATTTCCATGTCTTCCACATTTTAAAGGAGTCAGAAAGTCATAGGGCTGAGGCTTGAATGGTGAATAGGAGTTGGCCAAACAAGCAAGGATGCAAATGAAGATATTCTCAAAAGAAGTCACTTCATGTACAAAGGAATACTTTAATTCATGAATAAAGTGGGATTATCTTTGAGCATGTATTTTATGCCAGGCACTATGCTACAATCTGGGGAAACCAGAAGAACCAAGACAGACACAGATCCTGCCCTTAGAGAGCTAACCATAAGAAAGCAATACAATTTACAAGAGGTATAGTGCATGTAAGAGGAGGGCAGCATGAGAGCAAAGAGAAATGTCTGTCCTGAATTTAGCATTCAATGAAGGCTTCTGAGAGGAAGAGAAAGTTAAACTGAGAGCTAAAGGCTGAGAAGTAAGCAGCAAGGCAAAGGGTGAGGCAAGATGGGGGAAGCGTCTTTAGGGAGTGGGAATGTGGTCCAGAGGTAAGAGAAGGCATTGTGCCTTCAAGAAAACCAGGAATTCCAATGAACAGAGTGTTGGGAGTGAGAGTGGGAGTGTGTAGGGAAAAAGACTGTGTGAGAGGCTTGGGGACTGGACTACAATGGGTTTTTATAAGTCATGAACATTTACTATAAGAACAATGGGAAAGCACTGAAGGATTTCAGGCAGAGGAATGTAGATTTACAGATTCAAAAGATCATTCTCTTTGCTGTGTGCGAAATGGATGGCAGAAAGGCAACATGCAGGTCAAAGCACAAACTAAGAGGCTGATGCAGAAATTCAGGTTTTTTTTTAACTTTTATTTAATAAATATAAATTTCCAAAGTACAGCTTTTGGATTACAGTGGCTTTTTCCCCCCATAACTTCCACCCACCCTCAACCCTCCCATCTCGCACTCCCTCTCCCATTCCATTCACATCAAGATTCATTTCCAATTCTCTTTATATACATAAGATCAATTTAGTATATATTAAGTAATGAGTTCAACAGTTTGCACCCACACAGAAACACAAAGTGTAAAATACTGTTTCAGTACTAGTTATAGCATTAATTCTCATTGAACAACACATTAAGGACAGAGATCCTACATGGGAAGTAAGTGCACAGTGACTCCTGTTGTTGATTTAACAATTGATGCTCTTGTTTATGGCGTCAGTAATCACCCTAGGCTCTTGTCATGTGTTGCCAAGGCTATGAAAGCCTTTTGAGTTCGCCAACTCCGATCTTATTTAGACAAGGTCATAATCAAAGTGGAAGTTCTCTCCTCCCTTCAGAGAAAGGTACCTCCTTCTTTGATGGCCTGTACTTTCCACTGGGATCTCACTCACAGAGATCTTTCATTTAAGGTTTGGTGTTTTTTTGTTTGTTTGTTTTTGTTTTTTGTTTTTTTTTTTGTTTTTTTTGGTTTTTTTTGTTTTTTTTTTTTTGTCAGAGTATGTTGGCTTTCCATGCCTGAAATACTCTCATGGGCTCTTCAGCCAGATCCGAATGCCTTAAGGGCTGATTCTGAGGCCAGAGTGCTGTTTAGGACATCTGCCATTCGATGAGTCTGCTGTGTATCCCGCTTCCCATGTTGGATCATTCTCTCCTTTTTAACTCTTTCAGTTAGTATTAGCAGACACTAGTCTTGTTTATGATATCCCTTTGATTCTTAATCCTTTCATTATGATCAATTGTGAACTGAAACTGATCACTTTGACTAGTGAGATGGCATTGGTACATGCCACCTTGATGGGATTGAATTGGAATCCCCTGGCATCATTAAAAATATCTAGGTAAGACACTTGGGCTGGAAGCAGAGTGGTTACCATAGAGGTAGTGACAGGAGATAAGACCAAGAGATGTTTACAAGCTGGAGTTAGAAATGATAGATTTGACATGGGGAATTGGGAAAATGGACAAATAAGAAAGCACATCCAGGTTTATGATCTGGGTAGCTGGGTAGAAGAAGATGGTATCACTCGCTGAGATGAGGAAAAGACAAGAAAGATTGGAGGGGGAAACTGAGCAATTCATTTTTTGACAAATTGATCTTAAAGAATTGACAGCTAAATATAGAGATCTTGACCTCCAGAGAAAAGTGTCAGGTGGATCACATGCATCTTCAGCATATCTTCAGCCTACTCATCTAAATCAAAGCCAGAGAAACACATGAGTTCTCCCAAGGAGGTTCCACAAGGAAAAAGTGAAAAGATGAGAAAAGAACAAATAACTCCAGAAAAGTTAATAGATGTCAGAGAAGGAATATTCCAATTCAAGTCTAGAGAGCCACACTAAAGAAAGTTTACAATAGTTTAGGAAGGAGATGGTGCTTGAAGCAGGGAAGACAGACAGAATGGAAAGAAAGGAAGGAATCGACAAGTCATGGTGACTGAGTAGATGGAAGATAAAATGAAGCAATGACAGCAAAACTTCTAGCTTGGACAGACACATGGATAGCAATTTTGTATCCATCACAATGGAATATATTGCAAAAAGATGGCCACAGATCCAGTTTTGAGGATACCAAAGCACTTGAATAATATAGTATACAGAAACAGTAAAATCAAGCAAGATTCAAGCCAGCCTTCTCCCAGAGATGGTTTCCCCAGTCCTAGTAGAGCTAATGATGAAAATGGGAAATTGGGATTAAAAAGAGAGTTCTTAGGGCAAGCACTTCTGGCAAAGCAGGTTAAGCCAACACCTGCAAAACCAGCATTACATATGGGCACCAGTTCAAGTCCCAGCTGCTCCACTTCCAATCTAGCTCCCTGCTAATGTGCCTGGGAAAGCAGAAGAAGACAGCCCAAATACATAGGCCCTTGCACCCACATGGGAGACTCAGATGGAGCTCCTGGCTCCTGGCATTGGACCAGGACTAGCCCATTGCAGCCATTTAGATAATGAACCAGAGGGTTGAAAATCTCTCTCTCTCTCTTTCTCTCTGCAAGTCTGCCTTTAAAAATAAATTAATTAATAGGCTTTTTGAAGATTAATTTATTTATTTGAAAAGCAGAGTGACAGAGAGGCAGAGGCAGAGAGAGAGAGAGGTCTTCCATTTGCTGGTTCACTCCCCAGATGGCCACAATGGCTGGAGCTGTGCCGATCTGAAACCAGGAGCAGGTGCAAGGGCCCAAGGGCTTGGACCATCTTCCTCTGGTTTCCCAGGCCATAGCAGAGAGCTAGATCAGAAGTGGAGCAGCCGGGACTCGAACCAGTGCCCATATGGGATGCTGGCACTGTAGGCAGCAGCTTTACCTGCTATGCCACAGCACCAACCCCAATAATAGGTTTTTTAAGAAGGGAGTCTTTTGGTCATTGTCATAATTATCACCACAGCCCCACTCTCATACTAACTGGACTATCCTAGAGGTTCTCATTACTAATCTACAGGCTTATCAGGCACTAGGGAGGAGGGCACGATAAACAAGCACATTTCAGAGCACTTGCAAGGACAAAAGATTAATCAAATGTAAATTTCTCAGATGAGACATCTTTTGGCAGGCTCTGGCTTGAGATTTGCAACCTCTTTTGAGACCTGAGTTTCCATATTTTTGCTTTATTAACCCAGCAGATCCAGTCTTCTTGCCTTTTCTAAAGAGTTTCTTACAATTCAAGAAGAAAAAAAAATGTAAATATCCATGCCAAATTATTCCCTGTGGAGTGTATTCTGAGACGGTAGCTTGAGTGCAGGAAGCTCCCTCGGGTCCTGGGATCAATGCCTATGAGATAGTGAAGGAAGTAACATGGAGCAACGGGGTTGGAGCAACACAGTAGTGAAGACTCAGCAAATGCTTCAGCCTGCCCCACAGAGAGTGCCGGGGATGGGAGGGCCCTTTGCAGTCATCAGGAAAGAGGGCTGGGTCTTCACACCCCAGCTTCAGGAGATACTGGCTCCAGGGGTCTTGGTTGAGGTAGATTCTTTCAGGCCCAGGTAATCCTCAGAGAGCTGTAAGTTCCAATGCTGCAGCAGGTAGGCCAAGGAGTACGTTAGTCCTGAATGATGTGCTGGGACTAACACGGCCATCTGTACTCCAACACCAGTCCCCATTGCTACAAGAATTGCTCGAACTGCTCTCACTGGAGGATATGCATTTTAAAAAATCAGTATCTTGCATTATTTACAAAATAAATGCTTTATTTACATTCTGCTTGATCTCTTGAGCTCGAGAGCATTAGTCAGTAGACTTGCCATGGTATTTACAACTTCTATATGGCATTCTTTCTATGAGTGTTATGTGTTCCATTTGAGCCCTTTTTTTAAAAACGATTTATTTGGCCCCAATATTGAACAGGTTCTGTAAGACCTGATAATGTGACACCAGCTTGGTATAAAACAATTCAGTTCTAGTCATGCTTACGTTAGTTCCATACACTCCCCATTACCTCTGCAAGTAAATCCCTGGCATTTCTGATCCATTCTCAGAGATATTTTACTCCTACCTCAAACAAAGAGGACTCAGTTGGGTGTAGCTTTGGAAAATTTTAAGACAAATATTCTAGTGTTTCCATGAAATGAAAGTTGTCATTTTGGATCCACATTTTACATTCTCATTAGCAGCAGGATTAGCCCAGAAGAACGTTCCTCTGAATAACTTGAAGAATGAGGTCCATCAAAATTGCTGGGTGTTACAGAGTCTTGTCCAGAGCAAACAGACCAAGTGCTGATCTTCCTGTTTGGACCTGCGGGGGCCAAACTCGGAGAGCGTCATTGGGGTATCTATCCCTTCAGTACTTACATTGTCCATCAGCACATGAAACACTATGTTAGACCAGTGTCTCACAGCCTTTGCAACCCGTCGGAATCACTGAGAAGCTTTGAAAGATACTAATGCCTAGACTATACCCATAGATATCCTGATTTAACTGCTTTATGGTGCAGCCTGTGTAGCAGGGCTCATATAAGCCTCCCAGGTAACTCTGCAGATGCCTAAAGTAGCAAACCAATGTTTTAGAACAAAGCTTCTCCAACTTTACTGTGTTTCCACATTATATGGGGATCATGTTAACATGCAAGTTCTGCTTCAGTAGCCAAGACTCTGTAGCTATAACAAGCTTCCAGATGAAGCCAGGGCTGCTGGAGCAAGTGCCACCCATCAATCTTTCTAATCACCATAAACTGAGGGTGAGTTAATCTCAGGCCTGGTCCAGTACTTCTGAAGCAAGTCATGATTTAATCATGATCCTTGGGTGATATGGACAAACATTAAGATTTGAAAAGTGCTGCTATTCTGAAAGTACTCTGATGTCCAGCTGTCACCTGTGTTCAGGTGGAGGCAGCACCATCCCTCAGACAGAGCCATCTCCTGTCACATGCATAGTAGCTATTTCACTGCCAGTTCCATGAAAGGCAGTCCCAACCTACAAGTACTTTCCTGTGATTGCCCTTGGAAGTTAACCATTACAGATCAGCAGCTGATAATACCAGATCAGTGCGTCTCAACCTTGGCTATTCATTGTTAACAGCAGGACTGCCCCCCATCCGAGGGATTTGTCTTTACCAGCCTTGTCACTCCTGTAACTGCCTCTGACATCTCTTAGCCTGCTCTGCCCATGGAGCCTGCAATCCCTTGATTTTTAGCTCTTTTGAGCTCCCCTATACCCACTTTTCCTTCTTTATATCCAGCTTAAATTTCATGGGCTTTGAGTCAAGGGTACTCCAAAATGCTTATAGAAAAGTGGAATAAAAAGATAAACTTAGGAGACAGCAAGATGGCAGAATAGGGAGGGAGCTTACTACTCTAGTCTAGGGGAAGATAGTTAAAAAATATAAAACCGGCCTGCGCCGTGGCTCACTAGGCTAATCCTCTGCCTTGCGGCGCCAGCACACCGGGTTCTAGTCCTGGTCAGGGCGCCGGATTCTGTCCTGGTTGCCCCTCTTCCAGGCCAGCTCTCTGCTGTGGCCAGGGAGTGCAGTGGAGGGTGGCCCAAGTCCTTGGGCCCTGCACCCCATGGGAGACCAGGATAAGTACTTGGCTCCTGCCATCGGAGGAGGCCTGCCGCGGCGGCCATTGGAGGGTGAACCAACGGCAAAGGAAGACCTTTCTCTCTGTCTCTCTCTCTCTCACTGTCCACTCTGCCTGTCAAATAAATAGATAAATAAATAAAAAACCATGGAGAGAGTGCAATCTCAGAGAAGAGTTAGGGAGAAAACAGCAGAGGAAACTCCACCCAAATTAGAGGGACACTGTGGATCTGTATGGTGGGTGTGGACATGCACAACTCAGGAACCCAGCAGCTGAGAGCCTCAGCACCAGCTCTGGAGAGTGAGCTGAGAACAGACTGTAACAGCCCAAACCATTGGCAATAAAGCTGTAGGAAGAGCCTGGCATGCGTCCAGCGTGAAGCCCTGTGGGGGAAAGTATACCTGCCAACCTAGAGGAATAAGAAAGCAGGCGTGTTTCTCTCTCTCTCTCTGACCAGCCAGCACCAGTGCCCTGTAACTAGCCAAGAGAGGGTGGGCACCATTTTGGAGATATATAACAGCTGCACCAGCTTGTGTCTTGGTGCCCAGCAACCAGCCAAGAGGAGATGCCCGAGTCTGGCTGGGAGAATTGACAGGGGCTGGGTGCTAGCCTTGTATACTGAGACTGCGAAAGCACTGTGGCTGCATGGGAGGGTGCAGAGTATGGCTGGGTCTTTGGGCAGTCACTATGGAGAGCTCCATACCTTCAGGGCTCCCTGATTCCATGGTGAGGGTCATTGCTGCAGGATCTATGCTTACATCGAGGATTGCATAGATCCTTTGTGTGGTTCTTGGGGCAGCGTGAACAAATATTATACCTACTGGGGCTAGCAACCAGGCATTCATCTCCTTGGAGAACAGAAGGTGAGCATGAGACCATGCCAACAAAGCAAATAAAACCTCCCTTCTGATAAAAAAAAATGGGGGGGGCAATATTTACCACTCCCAATTTGGGTGTCACCCCTTACCCTGGAGCACTGAATAGAGCTTCCTGGCCACACCCAGCACACGCCTCAGGATATTCACTGAAAGAGCAAACACTCCACTAATCCAGAGGCATAGTCCAAAGACAAAAGTCATCACAGGGATGGCCAGCGACGCGGCTCACTAGGCTAATCCTCTGCCTTGAGGCGCCGGCACACCAGGTTCTAGTCCCGGTCGGGGTGCCAGATTCTGTCCCGGTTGCCCCTCTTCCAGGCCAGCCCTCTGCTGTGACCTGGGAGTGCAGTGGAGGGTGGCCCAAGTGCTTGGGCCCTGCACCCCATGGGAGACCAGGAGAAGCACCTGGCTCCTGCCATTGGATCAGCTCGGTGCACCGGCCGCAGCACGCCGGCCATGGAGGCCATTGGAGGGTGAACCAACGGCAAAGGAAGACCTTCCTCTCTGTCTCTCTCTCTCACTGTCCACTCTGCCTGTCCAAAAAAAAAAAAAAAAAAAAAAAAAAGCCATCACAGGAAAAAAAAAAAACCAACAAGTATCTCCACTTCAATCCTAGAATGTGAAAATGAAGAGATTGAAGAAATGCCAGAAACAGAATTCAAAAAATTGATCATAGGATTACTTAGAAATAATCAGAAGCAAGTCCATGAATTAAAGAAATCCATACATGGTAAAAATGAACATTTTTTCCATGAAATTGAGATTTTAAAGGGAAATCAAAATTAAATCTTGGAAATGAAGAATTCAATAGAATAAAAAAATGTGGTGGAAAGCCTTAACAACAGACTTGGTGAGGATCCTTTCTTCCAAAAGAATATTCAAGTTAGACAAATCTCAGAAAATTTTACAGTCAGACACAGAAAAAAAAAGAAATTAGAAAATTAAAAAACAGTGCCAGAGATTTATGGGATACTACCAAATGACCCAATATACAGGCCTTAGGAGTTCATGAGTGTGTGGAAAGAGAGACTGGATTAGAAGGACTTTTTAGTGAAATAACTACAGAAAACTTCCCTAATTTGGAGAAAGGGACATCCAATACAGAAAACACCAAAAATTCCTAATAGACATGACCAGAAAAGACCTTCAACATGGCACATTGTAGTCAAACTCTGCACAGTAAAACATAAAGAGAAGATTCTAAAATGTGCATGGGAGAAACACCAGATTACTTTCAGAGGATCTCCAATTAGACTCACGTCAGACTTCTGATCAGAAACCCTACAGGCTCGGAGAGAATGGCAAGGTATATAGTCTAGGTCTTAAGAGAAAAAAACTGTCAACCCAGAATACTGTATCCTGTAAAGCTCTCATTTATGAATGAAGGTGAAATAAAGACCTTCCATTACAAATAGAAATTGAATTTATCACCACTCATCCAGCCTTATAAAAGATGTTTAAGGATGTGAAACACACAGAAACACAGAAATATGATCATCACTATGAAAGAAGATGAAGGCAGAAAATCTCCCAAAGTACAAAGGAAATCCAAAGTAAACAATAGGGATATTTATAGAAAAATGACAGGGCCAAGTCCTTACTTATAGTCACCTTGAATGTAAATGGCCTCAACTCTCCAGTTAAAAGATACAGACTGGCTGAATGGATTAAAAAACAAAACCCCTCTATTTGTTGCCTACAAGAAACACATCTCACCAACTAGGATACACACAGACTGAAAGTGAAAAAAATGGAAAAAAGATATTCCATGGTAACAAAAACCAAAAAAGAGCTGGTGTAGCCATCCTAATAGTAGACAAAATAGACTTTCACATAAAAACTGTTAAAAGAGACAAAGAAGGACACTGTGCAATGATTAAGGAATCAATTCAACAGGAAGATGTGACTATAATAAATGTATATGCATCTAATTATAGGGCAACTGGCTATTTCTGAAGGGAGACATAGAATCCCATATAATAGTTGTCAGGGACTTCAATACTCCACTTTCAGCAATGAACAGATCAACCAGACAGAAAATCAGCAAGGAAACAACAGTTAGTTGACACTATAGAGCAAATGGACCTAATGAATATCTACAGAACTTTTCAACCTACAGCTGCAGAATATACATTTTTATCACTAGTGAATGAAACTTTATCTAGGATAGACCATATGGTAGGCCATAAAGCAAGCTTCAGCAAATTAAAAAAAAAATCATACCATGCATCTTCTCTGAACACAACTGAATGAAGCTGGAAATAAGCAACTCGGGAATCTCTAGAGCATATGCAAACATATGGAGACTGAAAAACATGTTCCTGAATGAGCAGTGGGTCATAGAAGAAATCAAAAATAAATCAAAAAACTGTCGAAGAACAGTTTTTTTTTATTTCATACTATTTGTTGAACTCTTAGTATAGAGTTAATCTTCTATGAATAAAGTTAGTTGAAAATAGATCTCAGTGAAAAAAAAAAGTAAGAATGGGAATACAAGAGGGAGGAGGAAGAAGGGTGGGAGAGCAGGTACAGTGGGAAGAATCACTCTTTTCTTTCTTTTTTTTTCTTTTTTTTTTTTTTTTTTTTTTTGACAGGCAGAGTGGACAGTGAGAGAGAGAGAGACAGAGAGAAAGGTCTTCCTTTGCCATTGGTTCACCCTCCAATGGCCACCGCAGCAGGCACGCTGCGGCTGGCGTACCGTGCTGATCCGATGGCAGGAGCCAGATGCTTCTCCTGGTCTCCCATGGGGTGCAGGGCCCAAGCACTTGGGCCACCCTCCACTACACTCCTTGGCCACAGCAGAGAGCTGGCCTGGAAGAGGGGCAACCGGGACAGAATCTGGCACCCCGACCGGGACTAGAACCTGGTGTGCCGGCGCCTCAAGGCGGAGGATTAGCCTATTGAGCCACGGCGCTGGCCGGAATCACTCTTTTCTTAAAGTCATATTTATGAAATGTGTGAAATTTTGTGTACCTTAAATAGAAGGTTTCTGGGGGTGGAAAAGATAAACTTCGGGGTAGGCTTTTGGTGTAGCGGTTAACTACAACTTGGAATGTCCACATCCATGTATCAGAGTGCCTTCCTGACTTTCAGCCAATAATTATGCTTGCTATCTCATTGAGAAAACTGGGCGGGGGCGGGAGTCAGAACTTCCACTTGCTCACTCCACCACTACTTCCATGCACCTATGCCCACATAATTGGCTTTAGGCCAGGTATTACCATGAAGGAGATGTCTGGACTTCCACCTAGGCCAAGCTCTTCATCTGTGCACTAGATCACACTCATCAGCAATCATTCCACTTTGACACAATTGAAAATGGGCTTGAGTTTCCCCTCCACATCTAAGCCTTCTGCAGTCTTTCCCAGATCAGTCAATGGCAACTCAACCAGTCCAGGTGTGCTAGACTTTTCTCCTCTAAGTCATTCCAGACTCTTTTTCTAAGATCCCAATTCAAATCTGTCAGCAGGTGAAGTTTTATTGGGGTATTCCTCAATGTCTGTGCAAAACAGAATTAAAAAGTTATTTATTTTGCAACAAAAACTGACATCTGTCAATTAACTAGTATAAAGCCAATGTGTGAGACAGGTGGGTTATGAAAAGCCCTAATGAATTGCTACTTCTAAAACTCCTATCTTTTTCCCTTTTCTTTTTATTATGGAAACAATGCATAAAAGTAATCCCTTTGAGCATCTTTCTTATCCCTTTTATATACTTGTGTTCATTTGCAATTACTCTGCCCTTACCTTTACACATGAGATTATAACAGACATGTTGTTGTGTAAAATAATTCTTTTTTACCTAACTATATGTTGAGGGATTTTTAAATGCCAGGACAGGATTACTTCATTCCTTTTAACAGCTATAGGATGGTATTCCATGATGTGAATATATCATAATTTATTTATGTTCAGATTTTATTATTATAAATAATATGTTCATAAGCAGCATCTGTGTTTATTCTAAGATAATTTCTCAAAATGGCTTTCTGGGCCCAAGGAATGCATATTTTCTGTGAAAAGCTGTCAAACTGCATTTCAGAAAAGCTTGCTTAGTCAAAGTCAAGTGAACATTATCAGAGTGCTTCTTGCCAACAGTTTACATATGTGACATTATCAACTTACTTTTTTCACCAGTATGACAGATGAACATTTTTCATTCTTATCTCAATTCACAATTTCCTGATTAATAGTAAGGCTGAGCTTATTTTCACATGTATTTTAGTCTTTTATACTTATGCTTCTTGAGTTGCCTATTCATGCCACTGCTAATAACTTTATTAAGTCATTTTCCATTGATGTAGTGAAATTCTTTCTGCATATCTTTATGTCAATAATTTGACCAATAAATGTGTTTTAAATTTTTCTCCAATTCTGTTTCTTTGCCCTTAACATTACATTATTAACAGTTACACATAAATTTTTAAACCATATGCAATAAACTTTTTAAATGTTTTTTTCTGTTGTTATTCACTTCTCTTTGGGGACAGAAGTTAGTGATGGTTTCGGAAACACAAATTTTTAATCTTAAAGTAATAATATATTTTCCTAGGATTCATTCAGTACTTTTGTGATTTCAGGCACTTATTTTACACATGCAGTGAGATGGAGGAAATATTATTAAAGACATTCCTAGCTGTCTCAATATCATTAACTAAACATTTTACCCATTAATATGCAATACTGGTGTTTGTCTATTTCTTAGGTAATTCTGCATGTTTTAAAGTAATTCTTAAAATTTTTGTTTTAGGCTATCTTTTAGAATTGCTTTGTCTGGTATTGAATTCTGTAAAAAAGAGATGCTATTTTAACTGGAAATACTTAAATCTATAACAACTTAAATTTGATATTTTCAGCCAGCGCCGTGGCTCAATAGGCTAATCCTCCGCCTGTGGTGCCAGCACACCGGGTTCTAGTCCTGGTTGGGGCACTGGATTCTGTCCTGGTTGCCCCTCTTCCAGGCCAGCTCTCTGCTGTGGCTAGGGAGTGCAGTGGAGGATGGCCCAAGTGCTTGGGCCCTGCACCCCATGGGAGACCAGGAGAAGCACCTGGCTCCTGCCTTCGGATTAGCACGGTTCACTGGCCGCAGCGCGCCGGCCATGGCGGTCATTGGAGGGTGAACCAACGGCAAAGGAAGACCTTTCTCTCTGTCTCTCTCTCTCTCACTGTCCACTCTGTTAAAAAAAATTTGATATTTTCATAGCATTCAAACAGGATATGTCTATGTCCCTCCATTTACGTATTTCTTGAGTTCTTCAATAAAGTCATAATTTCTTTATAAAAGTTGTGTAATTTCTTTCTACTTTGATATGCTTCCTTTTATCATGCTCTTATTTGAATATTAGCTTTTCCCACACTATCTACAAATTAGTTATTATAGCATATAGGAAAATAATATTTTCATATTACAATCTCATATGCTACCACCTCAATGAATCTCTCCATAGTGTAACAGATAATTGTATTGGAAGTTCTTGGAATTTTCCACACCTTCACGAAATAATAAACTATATGCATATTATCTGTTGGGTTAACATTTTCTGTCAACTAACTCCTGTGGACTTTTGTCTATTCAGTTTTTTTAAGGAGTGCATGTTAATGTCTTCCACGGTGATTATGAATTTGTTAGGTGTTTTTTTTTTTCTTCCTTATGTATTACAGTGTAACTATCAGGCACAAAAAACCTCATTGGCTCTAACAGTTACTGGCAGATTTTTCCCTTTAGTCATGTTCTTTACCTTATGTTCTGTCTTGCCTGATATTAGTACTTAGACATGTACTTTTTCTTCAGTATTCATCTTTATTTTCAGTCTTTTTCATTTTCATAAGACGTAGGCTCTTATGAGCAGCCTATAGATAGATTTTAAACAAGTATGAAAGCTTCTGTATTGCAGGAGCCTTGCTGATAACTATTATAGTATGTGAAATTATTATAAATTAAAACTAGTCAAATTCTAGCCATCATATGTGATTAAATGTGGTATTTTATTTACTAATGTGCTTAAACTTCTTCCTATTGTCTTCATGTTTCATGTTCACATTTTTGGCTATTTTATTTTTTAATTTTTAAAGCTTTATCTTATTTATTTGAAAGACAGAGTTACAGAGAGAGGTAGAGACAGAGAAAGGTCTTCCATCTGCTGGTTCACTCCCCAGATGGCCGCAAAGTATGGAGCTGCGCCTATCCAAAACCAAGAGCTAGGAGCTTCCCCCAGGTCTCCCACGTGGGTGCAGGGGCTCAAGGACTTGGACCATCTTCCACTACCTTCCCAGACCATAGCAGAGGGCTGGATTGGAAATAGAGCAGCTGGGACTAGAACCGGCGCCCACATGGGATGCCGGCGCTTCAGGCCAGGGCTTTAACCTGCTGCACCAGAGCACTGGCCCCATTATTTTTTATTTTAAATATTACTTCTTTAAGATATTGGTACATTTACTTATTTTCCTTAATACATATTTTAATACTTTTAATTTTCTCTTTTAATTGTGGTATAACAAATAAAAGTTGTATATACAGTGTGCCTAACATGATGTTTTGATATGTGTATACATTGTGAAATGATTATCACAATGAAACTAATACTGTATCCTCACCTCATATAGTTACCCTTTTCTTTCTTTCTTCTATTTTTGTAAAACTTTTACATATTTGAGAGGCAGAGAAAGATAGGGAGAGGATGCAGGAGCAGGGAGAGAGAGGGAGAGAGAGAGAGAGAGAAGTGCACTTCCATATACTGGTTCACTCCTCAAATACCTCCAACAGCCACAGCTGAGTCAAGTCAAAGCTAGGAGCTGGGAACTCCATCCAGATTTCCCTCATGGGTGGCAGAAACCCAATTACTTGAGCCATCACTACTGAGACAGAGTGTGCATTGGAAGGAAGCTGGTGTCAGGAACCAGAGCTGAAAAGCAAAATATTCTTATATTTTATATTATATATATTTTATATTATATATATTCTTATATGTATAAAATGTTCTTATATGGGACATGAATTTCTTTTTTTTTTTCCCATGGAAAAACCCTCTTGTTTATTTGATTCAACAAAAATAAAATAAGCTGCATAGGAACAATTTTAAAGTCCAGAGAGACAGCTACTTTGTTTTACGGCTGTGGTAGCTGATACAGCATCTCCTTGCTACCCTGCGCAGCCTTCTCTGTGGACCACAGCGATACATTCAGAAACCTGTTAGCGAACACAGGAGTTTTTGAACACTTTCCCACTGGTTCTCGCCTGTTCATTGCCTGTCATGCCTGTGGCCTACAACAGTAACCATCGCGATGCAAAATGCAAAAGGAAAATCCCAAGAGGAAAAAAAAAAAAACAAAAATGAAAACCAACACCAAACAAACAAAAACCCACTTCCGCCTAAAGGTTTGGGGTGAAGTCTTCATTCTCCACCCAGTGGGGAGAGGCAGCCAGCAGCACCCCAGGAGCCCACAGCCGGGACTGTCACTCAGCTGGTGCCTAAGCCTTGAATCACATCTGCTAGGGACATGAATTTCCAAACACCTAGTTCCTCTTTCTGTTAGCTTTGTGGTGAGAATATTTAGGATCTATTCTCTTAGAAAATTTCAGTTAAATAATAATTTATTTGTATATGGAATAAGGTAAGGGTCCAGTTTCATTCTTCTGCAGGTGAACATCCAGTTTTTTCAACCCCATTTATTGAAGAGATATGTATGCGTTCTTGGTGCCTTTGTCACAGAAGAACTGTCTATAAACGGCGTGGATTTAATTATGGACTCTCTGTTCTAACTCAATTCTTTATATAGATGGGAATGCTTATTTGGTATCTTATCAATTGGTTGCTGACTTGGACAGCTATAGGATTTAAAGCTCAAAATAATATTCCCTAATAGTCTTTTCCACTACTGTCACCTAAGAAAACTCTGAAGTAATCTGATTATTATTCCATTACATATAAACTATCTTTACCTTCTTTTTGAAAGCATTTGAGATTTTTCTTTTTGGAGATCTTAAAGTAGGATGTATCTTGGTGCAAAACTTCATGTATTTTATCTAATTAGTACCTGTTGAGCACCACAGATTAGTATTCAAACCTGTCTGTTTCTAGAAACTTCACCCCTTCTCTTCTATTTTGCCATCTTTTCCTCTTTTTCATCCTCTCCTTAATCGCCTACTTTGATTCTGTCATGTCTGTTTGAGAGATATTGGATCCCTGAATGTCCTACATGTCTCTTGCCTTTTCCTTCATATTTTCTTTTCTCTTTTATCCTTTTTCATTTTATTCTGAGAAAAGGAATTCTAATTTATTAATCTGTTTTGTGGCTGTGACCACCATACTCTTGAGCTCTTTGTCCTGTAAAGGAATGCATTGTTCGGTAATGTTTCGATAATGATGTCACTTTTATCAGATAGAAAGATGATAGATAGATAGATGGATAGATAGATAGATAATAGACAGACAGATGGTTCATCTATTTTGAATGGTCACAGAAATAGAGTGGGATGAGTTGCCAGGCCCAGGAGCTTGCCTCCTTTCTGTGTAAATTCCCCACCTTTCTAAACTGGGGCATTGCTCTTCCTTTCAGTTCCTGCAACCCACCACAAAACTCTATCCTGTGGGCAATATTACCAATGGTTACTTCAAAGCCCAATAGGAGGAGGATGGATGGATCTAGCCTCCCAGTTAATCACCAGTTAATCACCTGCAATATCAACTTTGTACAGTCCTTCACTCTTTTTTATTTATTTTTTATTTTTTTATTTTTTTGACAGGCAGAGTGGACAGTGAGAGAGAGAGAGAAAGGTCTTCCTTTTGCCGTTGGTTCACCCTCTAATGGCCGCCACAGCTGGTGCACTGCAGCCGGCACATCGCACTGATCTGATGGCAGGAGCCAGGTACTTATCCTGGTCTCCCATGGGGTGCAGGGCCCAAACACTTGGGCCATCCTCCACTGTACTCCCTGGCCACAGCAGAGAGCTGGCCTGGAAGAGGGGCAACCGGGACAGAATCTGGCACCCTGACCAGGACTAGAACCCGGTGTGCTGGCGCCGCAAGGCGGAGGATTAGTCTAGTGAGCCGCGGCGCCAGCCAGTCCTTCACTCTTGACCTGAAATGTTAGCTAATATCTATATGTGTCTTCTCTGATATTGTTTTGAGCTATGCTTTCCTGTGGTTTTATATTTTCACTTACTACATCTTATTTTTATTCTCTATTTAGTGATTCTTCAATACTTCTGATTCATTGATGACACTTTTGCTTGTCTTTCTAGTTGTTTATAGCTTTATTTTTAAAATATATATCATCTTGTCATTTCATGGAACTTTCATGATCCATACAAATAATGGGTCTGCCATCTTTATTCAATCGCTATGTAATTCTCTAAAAAACAAATGTAACCACCCTTTGGGTTTCTCATATTTCAAAGAACTGTTTGAAATATTATCCTTACGAAAAACTAAAAAGAAAGAAAGCACAAACATGTTCTGTTATTTTGAGCCCTACTCTGACAGGAGAAAAGATTGTTTCCTTAAAAGAAATGGTGATATAATACGAAATACTAGGTGAGAACAGAAGGGTCACTGTAGACATGAATGAATATAATGATACATTTTCTATATGTAATGTCATGATTCTAGTTGCTACTGAATGGGAATGTAGCCAAATCAAATAAGAAGGAACATGCTTCCAAATGTGACAATAGTTCTTACAATGGGCAGTGGACATGTTCTCTTGACTTCCTCATAAACACCAAGTCCTGCATCAAGGTTTATTGGAAAGAACATTTGTTTTGGAACTGGATATGACTCTCAATTTGTCCAGTCCAGTTTGCCTTCTTCCACTTTATACATAAAAGTTTGATAGAATTATCTGTAATACTTAGAAAATTATAAATTACCATACAGGCATAAAGGTGGAAAAAGAAAGACTATCACATTGTAAGTAAGAAAAAAAATTCATTTTTGTAGCTATGTTTTTAGGTTGAATTCACCCCTTTTTCCACTCTATCACCAAAATGATTATATTCTTGTGACTGCGAATTGTCTACATCTAGTCACTTGTGTCAGAGAGAAAAACAAAAGATAGTGAGTATACCAAATTATAGCTACAGATAAAGATATGTCTAATTGCAGTGCTTCTTGTTTTGAAATGTCAAGTGCAGCTTCATTTTATGGTGTACCTAAAATGCTGTGGGAGGCTTGCCTGAGACTAGAGGACACTGACCTTTGGGAAGTGTTGGCAGGTCCTAAAGAAAGCTGGCTGTTCGGAAGAATGGGGTGGAGTGAAAACACACGGAGGCAAGGGAGCAAGCCACACAGGTGGGAAGAACAAGACCACGCCCTGTAGCAAGTCAGTTCACTCCCAGACTGAATCTTGAATCCTAAGGTTCCAAGCTCAGTTGTCCTCAGGAACACGTAACCTGCCAAACTTGCATATCAGATCTGGGTGGGAACTGTGTTACCGCACACAAAGAAACAATTCTAAGTAGTTAAAAAAAAAAAAAAAAGTCCTTCCTTTCCCCTATGGGAATACAAGAGCTTACTTTACACAATTTCTACTGAATATAAAGATCATCCTAACAAGAAGGCTTCCCTGGTTCAATAAAATAGGTTTGAATCCCTGTAACTTGCCCTCAAAGCATTTGTCTCCATAAAGAGGTAGCTGCCCACATACACATAGAAACAAATTCTGGATCTGTGTCAGGAGGCAGAAACCTTAGGCAGGTTGAAGTATTTCTCATTCTCTCTCTGGCACCACAACAATGCATCTTTATGAGGCAGGATATGGGGTAGCTACCATTTTCTCAAGTTGATGCCAAGTTCCTTGTGTCTAGTTGACACACCCACAAAAGTCTAGTGATCTGTGGGTCTTAGTTTTCTACGGTGCAGGTCAGGTTTTCTGTCAGCACTGTTATTTTAGAGGGGAGATGGGTAAGCCTGAGGTCACTCTGAAGGCACTGCCTGGGAAAGTGGATGAGGTCAGAGGCGGAGCAGAGTTCAGGTCACTCACCTTGCTCAGCCTGATCTTCTGCATGTATTAAAAGGGGTTTTTAACTCCATGATTTCTGTGTTTCCTCCACATCTTGTAGCTTGTGCATTTTGTGATTCCAAGTTTGAAATTTATTTTTATTTGATTTTACTGACAGAATGTGTTGACTCTTTACTCCATCTCTCCAAAACAACTTAAAAAATATTTTGGGTAAGGGTCCTTACAAAAGCTAATCCTGTGATTCCATTCAGACTCCTGAACTACTATTTACAGAACTAATTCTCTCTTTTCTTAAAATATTTTATTTATTTGAGAGTTACAGACAGTGAGAGGGAAAGACAGAGAGAAAGGTCTTCCTTCCGTTGGTTCACTCCCCAGATGGCCACAACAGCCAGAGCTGCGCCAATCCGAAACCAGGAGCCAGATGCTTCTTCCTGGTCTCCCACATGGAGACGAAAGCACTTGGGCCATTTTCTACTGCTATCCCAGGCCATAGCAGAGAGCTGGATTGCAGAGGGGCAGCCAGGACTAGAACCCGGCGCCCATATGGGAGCTGGCGCCACAGGTGGAGGATTAACCTACTGTGCCATGGAACCGGCCCCCTCTCTTTTCTCTTGATAGGATAGTTTTATATCATCATTTCAAGTAAGGCTTTACAAGAATTACAAATGGACATAAATATCATTTGGGGACATAGAATCCACAAAACAAACAATCTGGAAAAAAAAGTGAATCAAAAAGGAAATAGTTTGGAAATGAGCTTTCTGGAATTACACAATCTTGCTGTCTCAAAAATATGACTCTTTGTGAGAACATGAAAGGGCCATATAGTTTTCATAAACTTGTAGTTTTAAATAAAACTAAAACCCGTGTCACCAGCTAGTTGGAGAGAGCACATTTGGTATGAGGTTTTCAAATGGAACAAATCAATTCTCCCAACCATCCTTGAACATCACAGGCAACTGATCGTGTCCAGAATGTGCCCAAGAACGTTCTTTCCTACAGAAAAATCACTACCCCTAGAAATGATGCCTCTCTCACTGAGGATCAAAGGGTGAAGTGACAGAACGGGCTGAGGCCCGGAGCTTCCCTGTATCTTCCTCTAGAATGAACGAACTCAGGGAGTGAGGGGTCGGTCAAGTCAACAGCAGAAGTTCATCTGCACAGGCTTTCCCCACAGGTCTGCTTGTTATTTGGGAAAGCAAGTCCATTTCACAAGGGGAAGGAGAGCAAGCAGCCCAAAGAGGATGGGAGCAAGAATGAGCGAACTGACGACCAGTTATTCCCTTTCACCCATCACTTGCAGAATAAGTAATTAGTGTGAGTAATGCTTGAGGCTCCCACCATCTGTGCCCAGCTAACACTGCAACCTCATCCTCACTACAAGGAGTAGACAGGAGATGGTATCAGATAACCGGAAGCCAATCTGAAAATCAGAAACAAAGCAAGACCTTGAAATAGAAGTGAAGTCAGAGCTACCATGAGTTCTGAGCAAAGAATGACCACAGATGCCTTACGTTTTATTCATACGCATTCTTGTTAAATACCCTCCATACTTCCAGCCTATACACCCATTCCCCGAGTGCTCTCTGCAAAATCCCTGCTTGTAGCAATCTCATTCTGCCTTGGCACCCTCTCCTACAGCTTCCCTGAGTCCCCCTGCAAGATGTGGCTCTTCCTCCGCTACTCTCTCTAATCCTATCAATGTCCAAAGTTCTTGGCTTAGGCCATAGTTACAGCTTTTGCATTTTTCTTGCCTTGCTTTAACTATTGCAAGCCAGATGACAAAATTCAACATGCCTTGCGTTCACCACCAGCTGGACTGCAAATCCCTCCAGTCATGAGTTAATCTCAACTGCAAGAGAGGCAAGGTGTCTCCACCAGCTTCTTATCTCAGTCTCCAGGTCTTCAGCCATGTGACAGCCAGCTTCCTGCCAACAGCAGTCCTGCCAACAGATCCAAAATTTTGAGTTCAACCACACTTCTGAAAACATAGTGAGTAGGGATAGTCCAGTTTAGAGCAGTTAAGACCAATTCTTGTCTCAACTATTTTTTGTACCAATTAAATTGTCTTAGACACAAACACCTGTTGTTACCCCTCTGAAATTCTCCTTCTATAGAAAGGCTACGGGGACTCTTGTCTCTAACACTTGTTCTGGGACATGAAATGTACTGTTCTGTCATCTCTGTTATACTTCTTTATCCCATGTGTTACCTCCCCCACTACATGCTAAGTTTTTGTTTTGTTTTGTTTTTTTTGAGGGTAGAGACTTCACAGATTTATCTATGGATCTCATCTGTTTCCTTGCTTACTGATCTTTGTACAAAACACAGACTTGCTGATAGATTATTTACATAGCTCTTCTAGATCTTCGCCCAGCCTCCAATTCTAAATGAAATACAAAAGAAAATGGGGGTAGGGGCTGGGCCAGGTGTTTGGCCTAGTGGTTAAGATGCCCATACTGGAATACCTAAGATCAATACCCAGCTCTACTCCTGATTCTAACTTCGTGTTAATGCTGACCCTGAGAGACAGCAATGATGACTCAAATGACTGGGTCCCTGCCAGCAACATGGAAGCCCAGATTGAGTTCTTTGCTCCTGGCTTCTGTCTCAGCCTAGACCTGACCACTGTGGACATCTGGGGAGTGAATCAACAGATGGGTGTCCTGTCACTCTTTATTTCTTTAAGATACATTTTTAAAGATAAGAATGTTTTTTAGATGATAGACCAAAACTAACCTTCCACCTTTGTTATAATAGGATTTTGTGCCCCTGTATCAAGACTTTGAGAATTTTTATACGCGAAATCTTTATATGAGAATCAGAGACAACTGGAACCGGCCTGTCTGCAGTGCCCCAGGACCGCATTTTGACATGTTGGAGAGGGTGTCTGATGACTATAACTGGACGTTCAGGTGAGGCAGTCATCAGGAGTGGTTTGCCAGGCTTTCAAGGAAATACTAGCATGAGTACCAGGTTACAGATGTGAAAAGCCAAGGCCTGGAGTGCCTGGTCTTATATTACTCAGTCCTTAGCACTCATGATGCTAGAGCAGGAAGTCACAGGAATTAAGTTGCCAAGATGGATCATTTATTTGTAATTAAAGTGGGATCTGTGTCAGAAGAGACTCACAAAGCCAGCTGGGAAGAGCTCTTTTCAGCTTTCTTTTTACAAATTCTAGTCTCCTATTCCTTGCTGAAGGAGACAGTGATGCCCATGGCTCTTGTTCTTTCACAAGGTTCCTGCACAGCGTGGGTGTCATAAAAGTGAGCACCCAGGAAGAATCAGGGCTAAGTTATAGCTCAGAGCTCAGGATAGCTTTCTCTAGTATTTAGGTCCCTATCATTATGGGGTTCCTTTCCTCTAAAGGAAAACCACATTATGCCGACAACAGCATGCATTAAAAAGAAAATATATAATTTGGATCAGACCCGGTGTTTCTTGGATTCTGGCTTAAAAGTAAATGAGACAACCCTTTATATTCACTTTCCTGTCTCTCTGCAGGTTTACTGGAAGAGTCATCAAAGATGTCATCAACATGGGTTCCTATAATTTTCTTGGCCTTGTTTCCAAGTACAACGAGTCTATGAGGACAGTCAAGGAGGTTTTAGAGAGGTATGGCACAGGCGTGGCCAGCACCAGACATGAAATGGGTATGTATGTTCACTATTTTAAAGCTTTGTCCCCTTGAGTCTCAGCTTTCTTGTGACTACCTCTCAAATTTAAATCATGTACAGAATATGTGCCCCAAACAGCTGTTATAAAATCCAAAAAGTAAAAGGATAAAAAATATTTGGAGAGCCGGCGCCGTGGCTCAATAGGCTAATCCTCCACCTTGCGGCGCCGGCACACCGGGTTCTAGTCCCGGTCGGGGCGCCGGATTCTGTCCCGGTTGCCCCTCTTCCAGGCCAGCTCTCTGCTATGGCCAGGGAGTGCAGTGGAGGATGGCCCAGGTGCTTGGGCCCTGCACCCCATGGGAGACCAGGAAAAGCACCTGGCTCCTGGCTCCTGCCAGGATCAGCGCGGTGCGCCGGCTGCAGCGGCGGCCATTGGAGGGTGAACCAACGGCAAAAGGAAGACCTTTCTCTCTGTCTCTCTCTCTCACTGTCCACTCTGCCTGTCAAAAAAAAAAAAAAAAAAAAAAAAAAAAAAAAAAAAAAAAAAATTTGGAAATTTCAAGCATTATGCTGTTGCCAGGCAAATCATTAATTATGTTTTGGTTGTCCCAAATAGATAAAAATGGTCTCTTCCTAACCATATTTCTGAAACAGCTACTGTTACACCTCCTCCAGTTGAGCCTTTTCTGCTCTTCGTCTGACTTTCCTTGCTGATGTTTGGCACAGAATAAAATGATCTTGCTTCTGTGTGTGTATGTGGCCTGTCTCTGTAAGCTTCACAAGGAGCGGGATTGGCCTTATGGAATGTGGTGTTGAATGAATGAATGAGTAATGTGTGGATAAATGATGAATGAACAGGCAGGATGAATGGACAAGGTAGAACAGACAACTTTTCCCTTTCTCTGTTCGTGAAAACATGGTTTTCTTATTCAAAGGAGCAAAATCTGTGCGAAAGAGATTTCCACTCCTTTCTGCTTCAGGGAGAAAGAATACAGCAAGCTTGCATGTGTAGCGTGCTCTGCGATGCCTGGTGTATTGTCTTTTTATGCAGCATCTCATTTATTTTTCAAAAAGGAGCATATATCCTGAGCTTTAGGCAGCATAGATGGCGTTATTTTCATCTTCTGGAGGAGGAAACAGAGGATCTTGGCATCTAAGAGATGTGCCCAGTATGGTTAACAAAACATCCTAACTCGTAGTTTAGCTCAGCTTTCTCTCCTCAGCAGCTCACCATCACAGTGACGCCTGCAAGTTTCACAAGGTCAGTCCAGGTCTAAGAAACTGAGGCAAATCTAATAAAAAGAGATTTACCTTTAATGAAAAACAAACCACATGCCCTTCTTAGATGGACAGTTAGCAGAAGGGTTTTAAGAACAATGCAATTGTTCAGAGCTGTGAAACAAATGATTCAAACTGGACAAAGTATCTTTTTTATCCCAGCATTCAGTAAATACTTAGTTAAAGCTCCAGAGTGAATAGTGGTGGCTCAGATTTCTTAAGAAAGAGAACTTACTTATCTTCATTTTGAGGCACAGGCTGGGACATACACAAGGCGCTGGGGAGTGGGGGTGACTGGTTGTTCTCCACTTAGAACTGAGTCACCTGTGATGTCCCATTTGGAGATGGACAGAGACTGGGAGAACACTCCCATCCATGAGAGGCACAGAGTCAGTAACTGTTACATCAAACACCAGGTAATACCAGGGTTGTTGGTGAACATGTAGGAAACACATTTCAAAGACCACAACACCAACTCAGGGAGACAGAGCACTCCCCCTTCAAAGCAGCAGAAGCCAAAGGGAGGCAGCCTGATGCAGACAATAGTTTATCTGCCACGGGAGCCAGATATGGAATGTGGGCCCCTAATCTGCAGATTCAGCCAACACCAGAGAGTCCAGGCAGAAGTGCAGCTCCCATTTGTTAGTGTCCATGACCCAAGTTCTTTCTCCACTTACTGACAATTATTTCTGAATTGCTTGGGTTCTTAACATTACTGGCTTCACCCAGTTCTCTAGGTCAGATTTTAAGAAGATATTGACCATTTCCAAGTAATAGCCAAACAGAAGCCACCCACACTAATTTTAGGCAAAAAGAAAGATTGGATCATGAATATAAGCAATCCATTAAGAAATAAACAAAGAGAGGACATTTGAAAGCATTTTGTGCTATAAGCAATAATCATAACATAGCATGAAAGAATTAGGAGGATCACAATTCTGAAAACCACATACTCTAAAGTATAAAACTAACTTTTAGGGAGCATTTCTAAAAATGTTTAATGGTGTGAATGGATAAACAATGCATATTAGAAATATAGAAGTTTAACAATTTTTCATAACCAAAACAGCTTCTTGAGGAACTAAAAGTAAAAGTTCAAGAACACTTAGTTACGTAAAAGGAAATTCCTGAAGCTTTGAAAATATTTTTCAAGGTTCTAGAGGGGAAAAGAAACTACAATTCATGTTACAAAGAAAAATAAAACAAAAAGAGAAATCAAAAGAATACATTTAAAACATAGTAAAAGGATAAAAGACAACACATACTATTTTGACAATAAAAAGTAACTAGAACACATTTGCCTACTAGCAGAAGTACAGTGAGATTTGTCGAAATCTGAGTTAAATTTTTTAAATCTAAGTTTTAAAAACACTACTGAATTAAAGTGATCTGAGTGGATGAAATATAGAAGGATGGGTGCTACCCAGCCATCTGCTTCCTCCCTCCCTGCTTCAGCCACCATCACCCTGCGCTTGGTGCTCAGAGGGAGGTCTAGCCAGCGGAAAGCAGTGAGGAAAGAGCCCACAGGAAGGTTTCTTGCTGACCCCACACCTGCTAATGTTAAACTAAGCCCCCAGCTGCAGCTGGAAATGATACTCTTCCACACACAGGCACAGAAGTACAACTGCTGTGTTCCAGGTGGAAATGACATACTACTGTTTATTTTAGAGTACAACTGAAAAATAGTGGCATACAGAACCAAGAGAGACTTTGACTTACTTTTGGGTCAGTCTAATATTGCATCAATTAAGGGAAGTGGGAGGATGTGTACTTTATATATTGTAAATATGAAGCAGAGAGAAATAATTAAGCATGAAAATGTCTAAAACATTTTTTAAATTTTATTTGAGAATGGGAGAGAGAGAGAATAACAGAATGAGAGATTGAGAGAGGGAGAGGGAGAGAGAAAGAGAGTGAGCCCTCTCATTCTCTGGTTCACTCCCAAATGCCTGTAACAGGCAGGGCAGAGCCAGGCCAAAGCCAGCAGTGGAAGCTCAATCCAGGCCCTCCCACACAGATGTCAGGGACCTGACTGACTACTCGAGCCATCATCAGCTGCCTCTCAGATGTGCTTTAGTAAGAAGCTGGAATCCACAGCAGAGCTGGAACTTGAACCCAGCCACTTCCTTTTTTTTTTTTTTAATTTAAAACTTTGATTTAGTAAATATAAATTTCCAAAATACAACTTTTGGATTATAGTGGTTCTTCTCCCCATAAACACCCTCTCACCCGCAAATCGTCCTATCTCCTACTCCCTCTCCCATCCCATTCTTCATTAAGGTTCATTTTTAATTATCTTCATATACAGAAGATCAACTTAGTATATACTAAGTAGAGATTTCAACAGTTTGCACCCTCACAGACACACCAAGTATAAAGTACTGTTTGAGGACTAGTTTTACCATTAATTCACATAGTACAATACATTAAGGACTGAGGTCCTACACAGGGAACAAGTGCATAGTGATTCCTGTTGTTGATTTAACAATTGAAACTCTTATTTATGATGTCAGTAATCACCCAAGGATCTTGTCATAAGCTGCCAAGGCTACGGAAGCCTCTTGAGTTCACAAACTCCCATCTTATTTAGACAAGGCCATAATCAAAGTGGAAGTTTTCTCCTTCCTTCAGAGAAAGTTACCTCCTTCTTTGATGAATCCCTTTCTTTGCACCGGGATCTCACTCACAGAGATCTTTCATTTAGGTCATTTTTTGCCTTAGTGTCTTGGCTTTCCATGCCTGAGATACTCTCATGGTCTTTTTAGCCAGATCTGAATGCCTTAAGGCCAGAGTGCTGTTTAGGGCATTTGCCATTCTATGAGTCTGCCTCTTCCTATGTTGATCATTCTCTCCTTTTTAATTCTATCAATTATTATTAGCAGACACCAGTCTTATTTGTGTGATCCCTTTGACACTTAATCCTATCTTTATGATCAGTTATTAATTTAAACTGATCACTTTAACTAGTAAGATGGCATTGGTACCTGCCAACTTAATGGGATTTGAAGTCCTGTGGCAAGTTTTTAGCTTCACCCATAGGGGTAAGTCCAAGGGAGTGTGTGCCAAACTATACATCTCCTCCCTCTCTTATTCCCACTTCCACATGGATGCAGGTATCCCAAGTGGCGTCTTGACTGCTGCTCCAAATGCCCACCCCTGAAATATTTTTAATTGTTGTTGTTGTTAGAATGCTGTAGTGAGAGTTTAGTTTTTCATAGTCAGGTTGTTAAAAGTGTTATGTGATAGTGGAAATTTTTTTTTAATGATACTAAGTCGTGAATAAATGAACTCTAAACCTTACGGCTTATAAAAGTTTTCCGAGACTGGTACTCAAATGCTTTTCAAGCTGTCTTGCCTCCAAATTTTTATTTGACAATTCACTAGGATAACTGTTTACAAAGGGATTCTGTAAATCACATAGACTTTTGGATATTCAGTTCCTGGATTGAGCACTGTGTACAAATTATTCATAACATCTGAGTACTGAAAATCAAACAATAAGATATACTTCTATTATGTAATCATTTCCACTTTCAAATTTGTTTATCTGATATGGAAGGTGTTTACTTGAATACATTAATTTAACAATGGAGGACAGAGTGCAGAAGCCTTAAGCAATGCATAATTGTTTCTCTGCTATGTGAACTAAGCTTCAAAGAATAACATGAACTTTAAAGATAAATAAATGAATTTCCTAAACATATGATGCAGTATGAACAAAAAGGAAAACAGAAGTTTAAGTTATAAGCAATAAAACAGAATAAAAAATTTGTATTATAAAAACTATATGGAACATTCACAATGAAAACATATAATTTCTCTAGAGTTTCTGCATCCAATAACCCAGCAGAGACATGTTTGGCTGTTTATTTTGCTGTGAACTAGAAGTTAGAGGAACAGTGAATTATGGGGGGGGGGGGGGGGCTCCAAAAGTGTAGATAAATTTACATGCCATAGGAGAAAAAAAATCAGGAAAAATAAAAAAAAAGAAATTGATAAAAGACCATAACTCAATCCTTAAAAATGAAGCCACAAAAATAAATACACAGAGGATATTAACAATGTATTTTCTAATGATTAATTCTAAAGTGAATATTTAACTACTGGATGTTGAACCTTAAAGCACATATATCAGCATACTTAATTGAATCTTCATAAAAATTGCTAGATATGATACCACAAAGAATCTCAGAGCAGGGTATGAAATGCCTTGTTTCACCTTTCCTTGTCCACTCTCCTTAAATAAAGCTCTCATGTGCCTGTGTAGTCTTCTCACTTCTCTAAATAAATCTTACCATGCAGCATTAAAAAAAATACTCATTAAATTCTCAAAAATAAAAACAACATAGGTAATATTCTTGGGTCATAGTGAAATAAAACTAGCAGGAAGAGGTAAAAGAACCATTATTTGCAGGTGAGCACAATGTTCACCTTTCTGGCTTTCTGTTACCTGAGAGAAGCAAGATGGACTCCTAACTGGGTTGTTCTTGAGACCACTGTGGAGAGGAAAAGGAACTGAGCAATTGGGACAATGGGGCTTTGCACCTGCTCACTTAAAACAGTTTTCTTCTATTTTCTCCCACTTTGCATTCATTTATTAGACATCACAAGAGGCTCAAAAAAAGTCCAGTTTTTTAAGTTCATATAGTAAAATCAGTCATCAGCAATAATCAGTAAGGGAATGTACAGGGGAAATGATATTATTAATAATTATGAATAAAAGCAGCATACAGGGAATAAACTTATTTTGAAAGGGTTTAGAACCTATGAAGAAAACTAGAAAACAGTATTGTAACGTCATCAATTCTTACCCAAATGGATATGTAATTCAAAAATAATACTCATGTCCTTTATGGGTAGGGTATGAACAGGCCTAAACTGAAAATCTAGAAACACAATTTTGCACTCATTTGTATATGACAAGAACAATATTTCAGATCAGTTGGAAAAGAATTATCCCATGGTTTAATCTTATGATAATTGGCTGATAAGATAAAAGAATGAATGAGAGTCTACCTCACATACTACATCTTGGTAAATCATATCTGGAGAAATTCCAAATGTATTTGATATTGGAAGTAAAAAAATAAAGCAACCACCACCAATACAGATTATATATGTACAATTAAAAGTGAATGAATGAATGGATGGATAAAATAAAACTACTAGGATAGTTCAAGTACAAGACACATTTATATGTGTTGTCCAGTGAGGGTCCTGTTAGGAACACCAGGCTGTAGCTTCCTTGATGTGAGCAGTGCTTCTTTTCCAGGCTGCCGCATGGCCAACCCTTCCTCTGTTCTACAACCCAGGATGACCTCCAGTCTCTTCCAGGTGAGCTCAGCTCACTCTGGCAGGACACTCTGTTAGGTGGGCGGGCTCCATTTTAAATGCCTTACCCAGTGACTCAATGCCACAGAGGGCACCCGGGTCCATGAAAGAAGGTACTCTTCCCTTTTGGAGGAGAGACAGCTTGCTCCCACCCCAACAGCAAGCCACTGTGTTTGCCCTTCAGGGTTCTCAAGCCTGATTCACACAGTAGTCTACTGTGCCCTCCCATTCCAGGGAACCAGAAAAAGCACTCACAGGAATCTTAAGGGAAAATATCCAATGAAGAGAAGTAGTTAACCCTCTGTACATGTTGAACACAATGTTCACAAAGATAAAGGCCAAACAACAAAATTAGAAAGTTATTCTCAATATATATGATAAAATATTGATTTTCTAAATAGACAAAAAGACTATTACAAACTAACAAGAAAAGGGGCCACATTATTGTTAAAGTTCAAAATGGGCAAAACATTACATCCAGGGCAATGCACTGTTTCTTAATTTTTTTTCATTATCATCTCAATCTCATGACATTGATCTACTATAAACCTGTTCATGTACTCATGGATATCTGTACTTTATATATGAATAGAGTAGCCATTCTTTCCAAAGAACAAAATTTTACCCTTTTGGGGCAATATTGCTCCTGTTGAGAGTGCACAGGATATAGTTAGCCTTGAGGGGAAGTAGATGGTGACCAGAAGTGGGCACAAGGTGCTTTCCAGGGGATGCACATATTCTGTTTTTTATTATTACTATGTTGTTGTTGCAGTTTTTTGTGTATTTCATTTTGTGGAACTTTATAGAGCTTTACACTGATAATTTGTTTTCTTTTCTGTACGTATACTATAGTTCAATGAAAATTTTACGGGAAAATAGAGACCCAGGGATGGTCATTTCACTTAGTGGTTAAGAACCTGATTAGGCTTTCTGCAGCCCACACTGGAGTGCCTGGTTTCAATACCTGGCTTCACCCTGATTCCACCTTCCTGCTAATGAAGACCCTGGAAGGCAGCAGTGATGGCTCAAGTTCTTGGGTTCCTGCCACCCATGTGGGAGGCCTAGATTGAGTTCCCACCTCCTGACTCTGCCCCAGCCATTGTGTGCATTTGGAGAATGACCCAGCAAACCGGAGACTTCTCTCTCTCCCCTCTACCTCTGTCTGCCTCTCAAATAATTTCTTTAAACCTTTTAAAAATTGATTTAGGAATTAAGGGAGAAAGAAATATAAGCCTATGGAAAATATTCTGCTCCACAAATAATTAATAATGATTAAGACACTGAGTTAACATTTTTTCACCTAGCTGGCATAAATTTAAAAAATTATTTCTAAGGAGTAAATGAAAAAATGTCTTTATAGTACAGTGAACTGGAAGACAATTTGAAACTGCAGCAACAGAAAGCCATTTGAATCAGTAATTATATTTCAAGAAATTTTGCCTTAGAAAACATGTAATTATTTAAAAATGCCAAAGTATGTTCCAGAAAAAAATGACTTCAGTGTAATTAATAATGTAAAAAGTAGGAAAACAAGTGAATTCCCAATACCAAGAAATGGATTAAGAATATTGGGTAGATCTGTTCAAAATATAACTGGTGGGTCTATTTCACACACATGATTTAACCATAAAAATTGTACTATAGTCACCGAGCACCATGGTTAAGTTGCTTGGTACAAATCCTAGTTGTCCTTTTTCTAAGCTAGGGACTGGGATAAGCTGCGTATTCTCACTAGGCTTCAATTTTCCCCTCTGTAAAATGGGAAATACGCTGTTAGGAAAATAAAATAAATTGTAGACAGCATTTCTAAGTTATTTAGAAATGTATTGCATATGAGTATTTGTATCAAGTAAGATTATATTTATTTTGTGATCTTTTGATTTTTTAAAAATAATCTCATATTTCTTGAGCAAATTATTTTCTACCATCTTAAATGAAGTCAGGTGTTTAGGCACAGTCTTATGGAAGAGAATTCTGGCGCTTCAAAAGTGTCGCCACCACATCAGACAATCTTGCTCTTCCAGCCTACTGAAGGGGCTGTGCTACAGGCAGTGGGAGATTCTTGACCCTGAACCAGTAGCTATCAAACTGTAGCTCACACTGGAATCACCTACAAGGCTTGAAAGCAACATGGGTTGCTGATTCTACTTCCAGAGTTTCTAATTCAGCAGCTCTGGAAGAAGACCCAAGGTTTTCCACTTCAAATGGATTCCCAAGTGATGTTAACACTGCTATGCTAGGAAATACTTTGAGAATCACTGGAAACTATATAATATGGCTGACTTTCTTGACCAAATTAGACAAAAGTTTTCCAAAATGCAATGGCCCTTTACTTTGTGTGGCGTGAACATCACATGTGCATAGGAGATAGAGTCTGTTCACGAGAAAATGGCAAGTTGGTAATAAATACCCCAGAAAATCAATGAAGCAAGGTGGTTTTGATCATTGAATTGTTGCTGTTCAAGAGTTCTAAATCCAGGAAAGGTTAGATGCAGGCAAACCATTCAGAAGCTTTCTCTCATTTCTTCCTCTTTCTACATTTTTACTCTACAAGGATGTAGAGTTTCTTGCTCTTTCTCTTCCTGAGGACCCAATGGTTAAGAACAGAAATGTAGTACCAGTATATTATTTGCATGCATACAATCTGTAAATCCTTTGTTCTGCCTTAGTTTCACCCAGCAACTGTTAGTCAAAAGTTCATTTCTAAGAAAACAAACTCATGAAATGCCACAAGACTAATTCTTGTGCCAATGAAAGCTCATCTCTGCTTGGAGACTTTTCTGCCCTTAAGGAAAATCCCATGCTTGTCTCTCATCTGGGGTTTCTGAATATTATGCACACCCAAAGTCAGCCTAGTTGAAAACATTCTTCCAAATTATTATTGCAATTTGGAGAAGTAGCCTCCCATATTTTTGTTTTAAAAACACCAGAAGGAATACATTGACTTAGGAATCCATGCAACTGGATGTAATAGGAAATCCTTTTCTATTCTAAAGTTTCTGGTGTGATTTTCATGTTAATAGCAATGTGCAAATTTGCTGAAATTTCTCTTCTGTTGTTCAACTTGAGAACATTGCCCTTAATCATTACTTTGTGAAATCTGCCAACTTAACTCCCTGAGAAGTTCTTTGCCATCATTTATTTAAGATTCTTCCTGTGTTTCTTTCTCAAAGACTTAGACACAGTCTTATTAACCTAAGCTTTTGAAGAAGAGGATAGCCTGAATTTTCACAATGTCTAAATAAAACATATTTTAAATAAACTTCTGCTTATGGCTTTCTAGCTCCTCTAGGGATGAATAGTTTCAAAGAAATGGCTACCAACTAGAGATCATGCTTCTCTTTAAAATGCAATTCTAATTAATACATTTTTATGCAAATCAATGCTAGGAACATTTTAAAGCAATGGATTCAATTAAATAGGCAATAAACTTCCCCACCCCCAATTAGATAATTTACACAACAAAACCCTTCTTGCTAAAAAGTGCCAGTTCCTCTCAGACCAAATTATTGTAAACTGATTAATGAGATTTCATTACATTTCTCTCAAACGCTTTTATTTTCATTTAACAACATTTGTAAGAAGGAGTCTCTCAGAGGAATTGTTTAGGAGCAGGAAAATGAATGTGTATCTTGGTTTCTGAAAGCTTTATAGCGATTTCCTGAGACCTAGCAGGGTTCTGACAAGGTAATTGCCTTTCTCTTGACAATGATAGATCTTATACCCCAGCCAAATGTCAACTAGCAGGGATATTTCTGCAAGTAAAGAATTGGCTCTATAGGTTCAACAAAGCCAAGTCAGCACAGTGATTCAACAAGATGTACTATTAAATTTTACATAAGCATTAATACATGCCAACAAATTTATGCCTGGGATGTGAGCAGGGAAAGTTAAAGCTCATATAGTTTCAGAATTCCTAAATCATTTATCTCCACCTCTCCCCTGACACAAATACCATAAGACGAGACAGTAGAAACCCAGAGATTTTTTTTAATGACTTGCCAATCAATGTTCCTCCAGTCTGTAGGTTGAGAAGACCAGACATCAACTCTCTTGAGTCCCATTTAAGAGCTCTTTGCACTGCACAATCCTGCTCACAGCTAAAGCCAGGGACCATTTGCATCAGAGATCACTAAACTAACCCTGCGGCCCCCTGTGTTTGTATTGCCCACAAGTTAAGAGCCATTTCTATAGTTTCAAATGATGAGAAAAATAAAAACACAAATAACATTTTGTGACACATGAAATTCAACTTTCCATAAATAAAGTTTCATTGGAACATAGTCAATTCTTTTGTGTGTATCTGCTTGCTTTCACATTACAATGGCAGAGTTGCATAGCCGGAACAGCAACCATTTCTAAACTATTTAGTCTCTAGATCTCTATAAAAAAAAGTATGCTCATTGAAAAAGTATAGGCATCATAGTAATTTGGAGAAAAGAAGCTTCTGGATTTGCAAATTAGGCTCCTTCACTTGGACTAAATATCTTATTACATCCAAATGTATTAAGAATACATATTGGCCAGCGCCAAAGCTCACTAGGCTAATCCTCCACCTAGCGGTGCCGGCACACCAGGTTCTAGTCCCAGTCGGGGCGCCGGATTCTGTCCCGGTTGCCCCTCTTCCAGGCCAGCTCTCTGCTGTGGCCAGGGAGTGCAGTGGAGGATGGCCCAAGTGCTTGGGCCCTGCACCCCATGGGAGACCAGGATAAGTACCTGGCTCCTGCCATCGGATCAGCGCACGGTGTGCCGGCCGCAGCACGCCGGCCGCGGTGGCCATTGGAGGGTGAACCAACGGCAAAAGGACCTTTCTGTCTGTCTCTCTCTCTCAATGTCCACTCTGCCTGTCAAAAATAAATAAATAAAATAAAATAAGAATACATATTAACTTTTATTAATATGGGCATCTGTGAATATCCATTGAGGGACACCAAGGACATCATCAATGTCTACCTCCAACTTTTTACATTCAGACAAATGGGAACATTTAGGATAGCAAAAGAACAACTGGACAAAAATGTGTGACCTATCCCTCATTATAATGCAAAAGAATTGCAGCAAAATGGAAGTCACTTCTGATCATCTTGTCACTAGTGTTGCTTCTAATACACAGAACATAAATTAAAGTGTGACCTGACTTTTCAGCTGATGTGAAAACCACCTGATGTAGACTAGCAGAGTTGAAAAGATTCAGGTTTCAGAGTCTAGAAATTTATCTAGGCTTCTCCTATTTCTCATCTACATATTCAATGTGCCATGATGATTCTTTAGAACAAGGACATATGTGTGTGTGTATGTGTGTGCATATTCCTTTGAACTCTGTACAAACATGGATACCCTGTGTACTTTGGCTAGTGATGAGTCACGAATTGACTAGCTTCCTGTACACTTTCTCTGAATGTTGGCCAAAGTCACTCAACAGGCACTCCAGCTCTAGAACCTCCACCAGATTGGGTATGAAAAGAAGAGAGCTAGGGTACCACAAGGGCTTTTCGGTGATGCTAGCAGATGAAATTTTTTTAAGAGTTATTTATTCTGCGGCACCAGCACCCCGGCTTCTAGTCCAGGTCAGGGCGCTGGATTCTGTCCCAGTCGCTCCTCTTCCAGTCCAGCTCTCTGCTGTGGCCAGGGAGTGCAGTGGAGGATGGCCCAAGTCCTTGGGCCCTGCACCCCATGGGAGACCAGGAGAAGCACCTGGCTCCTGGCTTCGGATCAGTGCGGTGCGCCGGCCACAGCGCACTGGCTGCAGCGGCCATTGAGGGGCGAACCAATGGCAAAGGAAGACCTTCCTCTCTGTCTCTCTCTCTCACTGTCCACTCTGCCTGTCAAAAAAAAAAAAGCTATTTATTTATTATTTTTGAAAGGCAGAGTTAAAGAGAGACAGAGGCAGAGAGAAAGAGAGCTCTTCCATCTGCTGGTTCACTCCCCAGACAGCAGCAATAGCCCAAGCTGTGCCAATCCAAAGCCAGGAGCCAGGAGCTTCTTCCAGGTCTCCCACATGGGTGCAGGGGGCCAAGGACTTGGGCCAGCAGATGAAATTCTTTAGCCAGAAAGGTTGATGCTGACTTTAACACAGGAATCACCATTGCAAGCAAAGTGGAACAGAGGTAAACTGATAGCAATGGTACAATTGAATACCTAGGTGGGGTAGCTGGTAAGTCCCCATAGGAAACAACTGCATGCTCTTAGGTAAGGTCAAGGGAATAGTCCACAAACAGGACCATCTAAACCAAAAATGAAAAGTCACAGTTTGGAAAATAGTCTTCACATGTGCCACAAAGAAGCACTGGTAGTTGTGAAACAGTTTTGCTTATTACACCATATTCTCTTATTAATCAATGTCAGTATGAAGGCCAGTAAACTCTGTGCTCTGACTAAAGAGCAGGAGCCCATCAGCATCAATAAAACACAGAAGAAGTGTATAGTCCACAAACAGAATGTTGGCACTTTATCCTGAATCTAATTTTTATTGATTTGACTGATGATTTTTTTTGTTCTAGTACCATTGGTTGAACTCTGTAATTAACACACAATTGTTCTTAGGTGTTTACATTTTAACTGAAAAGTGATCCCTGTTAGGAATTTGGAAAACATTATGCTGAGTGAAATAAGCCAATCCCAAAGGGACAAATACCACTTGTTCTCCCTGATCGGTGACAACTAACTGAGCACCAAAAAGGAAACCTGTTAAAGTGAAATGAACACTATGAGAAACGGTGACTTGATCAGCTCTCACCCTGACTGTTGATGAGCAACTTGATATGTTATCCCTCTTAGTATTTTTTTTGTTTGTTCTACTTAATACTTTTGGCTGAATACTGTAATCAATACACAATTCTTCTTAAGTGCTGAAACTTAACTGAAAAGTGATTGCTGTTAAATGTAAGAGTGGGAATAAGAGAGGGAAGAGATGTGCAATTCGGGACATGCTCAAGCTGACTTACCTCAAACGGTAGAGTTAGAAACATACCAGGGGATTCCAATTCAATCCCATCGAGGTGGCATGTACCAATGCCATCTCACTAGTCCCAGTGATCAATTTCTGTTCACAATTGATCATAATGATAGGACTAAGAACCAAAGGGATCACATAAACAAGAATAGTGCCTGCAAATACTAGCTGATAGAATCAAAAAGGGAGAGAACGATCCAACATGGGAAGTGAGATACACAGCAGACCCATAGAATGGCAGATGTCCTAAACAGCACTCTGGCCTCAGAATCAGCCCTTAAGGCATGCAGATCTGGCTGAAAAGCCCATGAGAGTATTTCAGGCATGGAAAACCAAGACACTCTGAGGAAAAAAAAAAAAACCTAAATGAAAGATCTCCACGAGTGAGATCCCAGTGGAAAGAACAGGTCATCAAAGAAGGAGGTACCTTTCTCTGAAGGGAGGAGAGAACTTCCACTTTGACCATTCCCTTGTCTAAAAATTATCAGAGTCGGTGAACTCAGGGGGCTTCCATAGCCTTGGCAGCTCATGACAAGAGCCTAGGGTGATTACTGATGCCATAAACAAGAGCGTCAATTTGTTAAGTCAACAACAGGAGTCACTGTGCGCTTCCTCCTCATGTAGGATCTTTGTCCTTAGTGTGCTGTACATTGAGATTTAATGCTATAACTAGTACTCAAACAGTATTTTTCACTTGATGTTTCTGTGTGGGAGCAAACTGTTGAATTCTTTACTTAATGTGTACTAAACTGATCTTCTGTATATAAAGAGAAACGAAAATGAATCTTGATGTGAATGGAAGGGGAGAGGGAGTGGGAAAGGGGAGGGTTGCGGGTGGGAGGGACGTTATGGGGGGGAAGCCATTGTAATCCATAAGCTGTACTTTGGAAATTTATATTCATTAAATAAAAGTTTAAAAATGAAAAAAAAAGCAAACCCAATGCTTGGCACATGGAAATATTGCTGAGAGAGCTGGCAAAGGGATATGCCCAGTTTGTATTTATTCTTTAACTTACAAAGCATATTTTAAGTATCACACTGAATAAATATAGACAATCAAGAGTCAATATATTCATAACATAGCAATCTGGAGATCCATTGTCACTAGCTGATTTGTGACTCGTCACTAGCCAATGTATGACTCTTAATGACCACCAGATACTCAAATGTACCAAAATGTCATAGAGAGAAACAGAAATCAAAGTATTGTGTATTTATTTATACCATCACCTAGAAATATAGCTATGCTTTCTTGGGGTTTAAAAGATGACACTATTCATGTACTAAGGACAGAATGTCAAATTTAACAGATAGAATTACTGAAGTACCCACTTGGACCACCAGCTGCCGTTACTCAATCATTATATGGCTTGATTGTTTGCAGAAAGAAAACTAGTCAATTTTATAGTAAATAATTTGTTTCTTCAAGCTCTTCCCATGTTTTTATTTCTTGCATAGGAAGCACAAGAGGAAAGCATGATTGAGCCATATATTTTACTATTCCTTAAAGGCTCTCACCTCACTCCAGGTTAACGCAGTATAACTTTGAAAGGCATGGCTCCCTGAAGTGGAAATATCCAGCCATCCTGGGGGTCTCTCAAATTTGTTTATAAAATATGAGCTATTAGATGGAAGATTTCTATCTCTGCCTCTCCTTCTGTCTGTAACTCTGTCTCTCAAGTAAATAAATAAAAAAAGTTTTTAAAAATACCTGAGCTATGAATATAAAACAGAGAAATTCCATAATAGTGATGTTTGGGGACTATTGTTTCCTATAAATGAACATAAGCCCCTTCATACAAAATGGCTCATAACTCAACTAAGCTGTGAGACATCTGTAATGGAAATTGGTCTATATAAAACTTACAAACCACTCATCTACTGGAAAGTCAGAAAAATGCTGGTGTCTGAAGACTTCAGACGGACATCTGCCTTTCCTTTCTCCCCCTCAAAGCTTTAAACCAAGGCTAAAGGTAGAGACCCTGTAGTGTGCAATCCCTCAAGATGGTCTTGGACACACACACTTCTCATAAGTTGATTGGCTGTCCTATTTCCTGGCAATGCATCCCATGTTGTCCTAAAGACTTTTAGTGAGGCAATTGTTATAGATTAAACCCTAGGATGGCAAGTTTGGAGAGATGAAGGTAGAAAGCAGACACTATGCACTTCTGGGGGGAGTTGCTCTATTCTCTGGACAGGAAAGACTCATGGGGAAAGTTACCAAATAGACAAAGTCTGGGTGTGTTCTGTCTCTACCAGAGGACTTCTCCAGGTACAGGTGCTTTCAGGCTGGTACTCACTGCCAAGTCATCTTGTTGCTATGGTACTGTGTGGTTTTTGCTCAGCTTCTCCATGCCACCCTATTTCTAAATTCAGCATTTCATTTTCCATCAAAAGACTCCATGCAATTCTACAAACACCAAATATGTCAGTACTGTGCGAGGCATTGTGGTTACCAAGACAAACATTTCCAATATTGTCATGGCATCTGTGACACTGAGAACATCTGTGATACTCTTAACTAGTACCTATGGAAGTCATGGGATCTCATACACTTTATCACACATCAAGGAGTCTTTCTGTGATAAGGAATATTTTCCCAGGAACTCCCTCAGTTCAATTTCATGATGAAGGTTGTTGGTCTGGAAGAGATGAACAGTTCTGCCTGGGAAAGCTGATAAAGCTTACGAGAAAAGATGATACATGGAATGGGTTTCAGAGAATGAATGGGAGCTGCCACTATGGCATCAAGACCATTTTATGTGGAGGAAAAAGCAAGCTATATCAGGGAAGCCTAAAAATGCTTCTCCCCAGTCCCCGCAGAATGTTCAGGGAGAGGTAGCCAGAGTCCATCCAGCTGGCCAGTAGAAGAACTGAGGCCAGAACCTGATCTCACGCCCAGACCTGTGGCCTTTTCATATGCCATTTCTTGGGGCCATTCCCCTCTGGGATGGAATTTCTTATAGCAAAAGCAAATCTGACAAATGACTAATGTGCCCATGTTGCTTTATTTAGATTTCGGTTTTTCTTTGTGCTCCAACTTATACATTTAACTCTCCCCCCAAACCTTGAGTAAGATTGGCTCTGATAGAATCCTTGCTTTACTCTCACTTCTAAAAATTTTGGGAATAAATGAATTCTGGTTTGAGAGGAAAGGATATCAACCATCATTATATGACATTGTAGTCTGTCATGAAGGATAAGGATTGGCCAAAACATACCAACAAATTCCTCTAACTTTAATCTTAGCAACAACTCCTATATTCTGTGGATGCAAGTACAGTGTCTTTTGACCTGTGCATTTTTCTGTTCCCTCAAGTACATCATTTACAAAGAATTTCCTCAATAAAGATATAATGTAAGGCACTGTGGAATTTTAAGCTTTATAATAGCTATATTTAAAAAGTTTAAAAAGTGAAGTTAACTTAATATTCTATTTAGCATTATATATCCCAAATATTATCATTTAAGCATATATGCAACATAAAAAACAATAGTGAGTTATTTTACATTCTTGTTGTACTAACCTTCCAAATATTGTGCCTAGTTTACACTTAGAATACATCTCAGACACTAAATTTTCACTGATTAATGTGAAATACAATCCTATATTTAAAACAAAGTTATGTTTAGTTGAAAATATTTTATAGTACTTCAGTTATAAAAGGTAAGTTAAGTTAATTAAAATTTTAAGGAACAAATTTTAAATTAAAATGCACTATGGCTATTGCCAATGGCCACAATACTGGAAAGTGCCCATTTAGAAATCTCAGTGATAACAAACAGGAAACATTGAAGCATCAGTATTTGCTGTCAGCAAGGCCTGAGGGTTTAGAAGGTATCAAAGTGGAAGCAAATAAAGGGTCAGAGAAAGGTAAAAATGTGAACTTTGAAGTTAGACTAGATTATCTCTGCAGCTTTTTATCTGTGACCTCATTTACCTTTGATTTCTTATCTGTAAAATAATAATACTTGCATTATTGGGCTTCTACGATTAAATGAGGTAACCCAGATCCCAGGGTTAGTGCAGTATGTGGTATGATCCCAAGGTTCAATAAGTTATAACCAGTTTTATTGGTACCTGTGGAAGTCATGAGATCTATTTGCCTTTAGGTGTGGTGAACCTCAGAGAGAGATATAGGGTTAGGATAAAAAGGAATTATGGTATTTTAAATACATATAGAGAAAATTCCCCCAATAATAAGTGAAAAGCAATAGAAACAAACCTGTATACCCAGCATCTAGATTCAGAAATAGAATGTTAAGGGAACCTCAAAACTATACTCATGCTCCTAACAAAAGTATCCACTATCCTGACTCCTAAAGCTATAGATTGACTCTGTGAACTTTATATAAATCAATTCATACAGCCCGTGCTCTTAAATGTCCGACATTTTTCATTGAACAACATATCCACATTGCTGTATGTATTGATACATTCTTATCCATTGTGAGTGGATAACATTTAGATTGTTTCTAAGTTGGGGATACAACAAATGTATGACAAATTATTGCCACACATACTCTTGTACAGGTACTTCTGTGATGGTAATGTACTTGAATTTGAGTTTTTAATGTTGTGCCACTAGAAAAGAGAAGGCTCACTCCTTGTATAATTTCATGAGCAGGTACCTTGGATAAGCATAAAGAGTTGGAGGACCTTGTGGCTAAATTTCTGAATGTAGAAGCAGCTATGGTCTTTGGAATGGGATTTGCAACTAATTCAATGAATATCCCTGTACTAGTTGGAAAGGTAAGCATTTGTTAATTATTTTTCTGAACTATCATTCCTAAGATTTATAACTCTGAGCAGGTCCTTTGTTAGAGTTTGGCTGAAAAGATAATTTTCTTAGAATAAGTTGATTAGAAAGCTAGATTTTTAAATAAAGTTACCAGTTTAGTCCAGCAAATTTCTTCATTGTAATATTTCAGATTACAGAATTGCAGCACTAAATATGGATCCAATTTCCTCTTTGATGATAGTTTAGCAAAGTCAATCAAAATGTTAGATCTTTCAATCTCCATTTGAAATGTAGCTGTTACCAAGCTTTTATTTGGACAACACAATATCCATTTAATAAACCACGTTTTGAGAATCAATGTCTTTTTTTTTTTAATTTTTTATTTGACAGAGTTAGACAATAAGAGAAAGAGACAGAGAGAAAGGTCTTCCTTCCATTGGTTCACCCCCCAAATGGCTGCTACGGCTGGTGCTGCACTGATCCGAAGCCAGGAGCCAGGTGCTTCCTCCTGGTCTCCCATGCAGGTGCAGGGCCCAAGCCATCCTCCACTGCCTTCCCAGGCCACAGCAGAGAGCTGGACTGGAAGAGGGGCAACTGTGATTAGAACCCGGCGCCCATGTGGGATGCCACTGCCACAGGCAGAGGATTAGTCAAGTGAGCCACGGTGCCAGCCCCGAGAATCAATGTCTTAATATGAGGCAAGATACAGGATATAAGACAAACAATCTCTTCATCATAAATGTATGCAGTTTGCAATCTAACAGAAAAAAACAATATACTATCTAAACCAGGATGAATACCCTAGGAAAGACATGCACATACATGAGCAAGGACAAAAGAGTACCCTGAACTCTTCTTGAGAAAGCTTGTGATCCCCATGCACGGTGGGTGGCATAAGAAGAGAATTTTAACAAAAAAGTTATTTCTAAGACAAAGAGGGAATGCCACCTATAAAATTCAGAAGTTTGGAAGAACTATAACAAATGGTAGTGGCTGAAGAAGAGACTAAAGATGACAGCAGTGCGAAAGTGCAAAAACTTCTAGAGGATAAATCATGCTAAAGTATTTGAAATTGCTCCTGACAAAATTGGAAGCTAGTATATTTTAAGTAAGCAAGTATGCTAATCAGATCTAGATCTTTAAAAAATTAACTCAGGACATCAAAACACAATGCATGATCTTATATTGGATCTTATGTTGGATTTTACATTGAAAAAAATAGGATAAGAGATAACATCTACAAGAGATATTAAGACATTAGTGGAAGTTGAGAGAATCTTTTCCTATTCCTAAAAGTTGTTTTCCCTTCATTTTCTGATTGGCTTGTATGCTGTGTATTTGTTTTCTGCACAGGGATGCCTAATTTTAAGTGATGAGTTAAACCACACATCTGTTGTGCTTGGGGCCCGACTCTCAGGCGCAACCATAAGGACCTTCAAACACAACAGTAAGTACCAATATATTTATCCAACATGTCCAGCTTGCTCCTACAAGAAAATACAGATTATTAATGGGGCTTTATCCTTGTTCTTCAAACTGAGAACCTAGCCTAATGAACACAATTATGTTTATATTCACTACTGGCTTGTTAACCTCTTGTGACCTGGAACAAATGGTTGAAATGAATTAAACAAACAGATTGCTAAGTGCAACCCAAACACATTAATGTCACTGCTAGTGGTCTTGCTGAGTGGCTTCTGAAGATGTGATTGATCTCTTAGAACTGCCATTTAATTATCTGAAGTGTTATAACTCTCCCCTCTCTATAATGCAGACTTAGGAAAGTTTAAAGACTTGTTTAAGTTTCTGTCTTATAGTCAGGTAAAAAGTGAGCTTGTTCCTTAGTATAATATCTCCTTCCACTATCCCCAACCACAGAATGCTCAGATATCTCCTCGCAAAATTCTCTACTGAACTTCATTGAAATTTCCTTGTAGGGTTGTGTGGTTGGGTGGTGAGGCTCTGTCTTCTTTGGAGACTTGATGAGTCAGCATGGGGTGTGTTACAAAATACTTTAAAGGAAGGTGGTGGCGGATACTTGAGTTCTCTTTGTCTGGCTCTATCCCTCAGTTCTAGTGTCACTTTATGTAGGCTATTTAATCTTCCTTGCACTCAACTTCCATGTCTGTAAAATGAGGTAGTTGAACTTTATGATGTATAAGGATCTCTTGTTTCAAAGGTTCTGATTTGGATTCATTATTGTCATTGGAAATCTCCCTTCTCTCTCTGTACATGCACATATGCACATGCACACACACAAACACATACAGATTCACTTGTTGTGTCTCTCTTCCTTCTGATCACCTTTCTCTCCTGCTTTCCCATTAAATTTTCCTTGTTCCTCCTCCTTGCCTCACCCTTCCATCCTCCAATGAATCAACAAACATTGAGGCAAGAATAAGCCTGATGGACAACAGAGGAAGAAATACTCTGCCCACCTCACAGCAATCTCAAACCAAACAACAGTGGTTCCACGGGTGAGGAAAGAAAATGCATGGATTTTTCTCCTGTGAACCCCCTTTTCTAACTTGTAGAGTTATTCAAATAAAAGATCTGCTCTCACTAAGAGAAGTAAGATCTAAGTCTTTACTGAAACATTTTCAGCATCGGTGTGAAGATGAATATTCTGAAATGAAGTGTAGGGCCAGGCCTTCCAGGATTATCCATCATGGATCCCTCAGCCTCAGTTCAATTACAACATCAAGCTCAAAGTTAATTCAAAAATCCACTAAACTCATTTACTAATTTTGCACCAAAAAATCTTGGCTTTAGTCTTTGATAAACCAACTTAAATTTCTTAAATTATTTTCATATCCACATGGAGACTCAAATTACATTGACAGTGTTGGACATTCAAGTTTGGAGTAGCCATCATTGAGGTCTTCAAGAAGCAAGTTTATGAATGGATCATAGGCCTTTGACATAAGCACAATTGTGCTATGCCCTTATGATTCTTCAGCATGGCAGATGATTAGTGGTCAAAGGCTCCATTTACTTGGGAAATGATAGCTGACAACCACTCAGTAATGTAGTTTCATCCAGGTAAATGTTTAAACATGATAAACTCTCTTTCAGAAGCAGACATAGTCATGTTGTATCTATATGAAACAAATGAACTGGATGACTGTCAATGCTAATCTCTCATTTCTTAGTTCCACTGAGGGGAGCAGTCCATGATCTTAATTGTACAATGGAGCCCCTCCCCACTGAGAACATCTATAAAAGATCAAGGACTGCATCTACTTCCAGACCAAATATCTAGCTTGGGGCCAAGGTATCTGCATTTTTCAGAGTCCTCTTATGACTATGATGGAAATAATGATCAAGATAAGACCTAGAATTTTATTTCCTTGACTCTTAACCTAAGCTATACTTGGTTCCTGTCAATGTGCCCAGGGGTATATCGCCAAAACACACTACCATATTAATGGTCCTCACTCTTCCTCTTGCCACTCTTTTACATTCCTGACCCACAGTTGACAAAGAGTCCCATAAAGTGTAAAATTAGTGGCCTAAGCCAAAATATATGGAGGTACTATGTTAGGCCTTTGTAGGACTATAAAAAAGAAAGTGTACTACAATAGGTATCTGAGAGCATACAGTCTGGTAGGATAGACAGATGTACATGCAGAAGACAGATGTGTGTGTATATTAAAGACCAAAGTGGAAAAGGGCCATGGTGAAATCAGGCAGTGGTTAGAAGTACAAGCTTTGGCCACAACGTCAGAAATAGCTAAAATAAAAGATAACAACACCAAATGTTAGCAAGGATATGGAGCAACCAGAACTTTCTCCCACAGCTGGAGGATTGTAAAATAGTACAATTGCTTCTGGAAGCTCTTTGACAAAGTCTTATAAGTTTAAACACATACCTATACTGTAACCCAGAATTTCCATACATAAATATTTACCCATTATAAATGAAACTATGTCTACAAAAAGGCCTGTATAAGAACAGTCAAAGCAGCTTTGTTCATAATAACTCCAAATTGGAAATAAGAGGGAAAAAAATTGTGTTTTATCCACACCTTAGAATATCACTGTACAACGGAAAAGGAATGAGCTACTGATATGCCAAATGCAAAACAGTACACATACTGCATGAGTTCACTTATAGAAAACTCAAAACCACAGTAATCTTGATGACAGGAATGATAACCGTGCTAGCCTCAGGTTGTAGAAGAGGGAACTGATGACAAGAAGCATACAAGAAGTTTCTGGAGTGATGGAAAGGTGCAGTGTCTTGACTGAAGTAATGGTTACATTCTTATTAAAATTAATTGATTTATAAATGTAGGATCTATATATTTCCCTATAAGCAAATTTTATCTAAAAATATCACTATTATCATAGATCATACATATAATTAAAACCATTAATTCAACATTTTTAGAAAGTATAGTATTTGACCCAAACATTTGTGTCCTTGCACTGTAGCTTATTAGTAGGTGGTCCTAGACAAATTATTTAACCTTCTGGATCTTTATTTACTTTTTCCACAAATGAGGATAACTATGAAGCTAATTCATAATATGTTGAAGGAAACAAATAAAGTACTTGGCTCAGTGCCTGGCTATGAAAATCACTGAATATTTGCACTGCTATTTTAGAGTTGTTATCCTCATCATTGTCATCAGTGTCACTAAGAGACAAAACAAAACATTATGTTAACTTACAAGAGTGCATAGATCATGTAGCCTTGGGGATTCCATAAAACTGATGGCATTTGCAGTCAACACTGAAAGATGACGAGAATTCTAATCACAAAAGAAGAAATGGGTATTTCAAACTGAACAATAATTCTGCAGAGAGCAGTAAGATTTTTAGTGCAGCCTAAATGTAAAGTCAAACTACTAGAGAACAGGCTAAAAAATAAAGACTTTAGCCAGTTAATGTAGAATCACTTAGATGTACTTTTTTTTTTTTTTTTTTTTAATTTATTTATGGGGCTGGCGCTGTGGCGCAGCAAGTTAACACCCTGGCCTGAAGCACCAGCATCCCATATGGACACCGGTTCAAGACCCGGCTGCTCCACTTGTGATCCAGCTCTCTGCTATGGCCTGGGAAAGCAGTGAAAGATGGCTCAAGTCCTTGGGCCCCTGCACCCATGTGGGAGACCCGGAAGAAGCTCCTGGTTCCTGGCTTCTGATCAGTGCAGCTCCAGCCGTTGCAGCCAACTGGGGAGTAAACCAGCGGATGGAAGACCTCTCTCTCTCTGCCTCTCCTCTCTCTGTGTAACTCTGACTTTCAAATAAAAATTAAATAATCCTTAAAAAATTTATTATTTGAAAGGCAGAGTTGTAGAGAAAGAGAGAGAGCTCTTCCATCCACTGGTTCACTACCCAAGTGGCCGCAACAGCCACACCAGGGCTGATCCAAAGCCAGGAGCCAAGAACTTCTTTCAAGTCTTCCACTTCTGTGCAGAAGCCCAATGACTTGGACCATCTTCTACTGCTTTCCCAGGCCATAGCAAAGAGCTGGATTGGAAGTGGAGCAGCCAGGACTCCAGCTGGCACCCATATGGGATGCTGGCACTGCAGGTGGTGGCTTTACCCACTGTGCAACAGCGTCAGCCCCTAGATATACTTTCATATGCCAGCTAAGCTCTGTGTACTTCAAGAAGCAACAAAAAATGCCCAAGAATTTCCGCTTTATGCCATTATGTTGCCTGAAAAAACTGTTTTTCCTCTAACCATGTCATTGCCTTCCCATATGTCCAGTAGAGATGGAAACAGAGATGTAAGTTTTGAAATAAGTTTTGGAAAACTTAATACTTAGGTATTATGATCATAGTCTGTCCCCAAAGCAGAGTTCGCTTATACTTTCTCTATCCTACATTTGCAACTGTTTGGAATTCTGGCCATATTCTACCATTTGCAAGTTTTGCTTAGTAAGTTCTGTAGAGATGATTGATGATAGCTAGGTAGATCATAGATGGATCACTTATCCATAGAGACATACATACATGCATGTATGTACTTACATATGTACAAATGAGATTGTGACCAAACTCAGAGACATAGTCCATGCTTTAGTAATCCTGAATGAAACATTCTATATACTTTAGCTTAAAGCTTTTGGGGTAGCAGTTATCTAAGATGGCCATCAGTTATCCCCATCTCCTAGTATTTATGTCCTGTGCAGTCCCCTCCTGTATCAGGAGGCCTTATATCGGGGTTGGTATATGTGATCCAAATAAATAAGTAAGTAAAACAGATCAAAAGAATAGGTCAGATTTCAAAGTTAGTGTGGCTTCTGTCTCTGTCATTCTGTCTTGGAATACTTGGGACACTTGGGCAGCCAAAGGAAAGTAACAGAGGACTCCCGCCAATAACCACATGAATGGGATGTGTTGACTGATCCTCTGGCCTCAGTCAAGCCTTCAGATGACAATAACAGAAGCTAACATCTTGATTGCAGCTTACCAAGTTTGCTGAGCCAGGATCACCCAGCTTCATCTCCCAAATTCCTGACCCATGAAATCTTTAAGTTAGCAAAGTTTTGTTGTTTCAGATCATTAAGTATTGAGATAGCTACTCTGGTCAGCATTGCTAGGGTACAAGCTGGACACCCAAGTGTGGCTTCCAACTTTCTCCTCCAGGAAGTTCTAGACAGAAGATCCTGGGTGATTTTACTCAGCTACTTTATCTGCCTAGTCACTAGCTGTGTTGGTTTGCATGGCAACAGAAAACTAGATCCTGTGGACCATAGATTAGATGTGAAACAGGGTTTATCGAATGCTCTTGAATTCTTAAAACATAGTTTGCCGCCCACAAGTACCACGTGGCTAAGGAATATCAGACTCTGATCCATCATGTTAACAACTCTTCTCTTGGGGATGAGTGGGATGATGGCCTGAAGTGATTCTTTCCTTACTGGCTGAAACTGAGATATCAAGAGAAAAGCAAAATACTTGCCCACCTCACTCTCCCACAGTTCACAAAAGTGCTTCTCTTATCCACAGATACATGGAGTAGATGCCAACAACATTAACATACCATTGCTCAAACAAAATGCTCAAACAAAAGACAAACGAGTTAACAGAAATCATACAATGGGGCATTTTCTAAAGAGCCTACAAAGCAACTTTCTTTAAAAGATTCAAATAAACTGATCCAGCCATAGGCTGAATCTTTCCAGTGGTTCTGACTGCTAAGTACCCTAGGGACACAAGCAGCTCAAACTACTGCTCTTTACCCAGCCCATGGGATACTATGCAGTTGTTTGGGATGCTCTCCTTCAAATGCCAATCTCAGGACAGTTCCAGTGAAATTACACCCAGGAGAACTCATAATCACTAAACTAAGGAGAAATCAGACACCATCTGGACAGCTGTTAAACACTGATGTCAACAGTGAGGGGCAGATGGACACTGTGTGTCTCTAGCTGTCACAGTCTGACAAGGATTCAACATCCCTTGCATAGCATGCAGGAGGAACATTGAACCTTAGCTTTAGACGACTCCAACTTAGCAAAGTGTCATTTAAAAAGATGTGAACTGTGTTGTCCAAACATGTTGGTATCTTAGAGATGAAGAAGAAAGGCTTGAGGAGATGGTACAGATGAAAAGATATTAAAGATCTAAAACAACCAATTTTAATATTTGGTCCCAGACTGAATTGTGGAAGATGAGAAAATCCTATGAAGGGCATTACTGAGCCACTTTGCAAAACTGGAAGATGGGTGACAGATTAGATGATGTTAGATAAGAGTAGTGTATCTATGTTAAATAAGCAGAAGTGAATACCCTGTAATCCAATGGTAGACATCATGTGGCCTGTGAACTAAGAATAGTTTTTACATTTTAAAGAGAACAAAGAAGATTATGTCACAGAACACATAGGTAATCCTCAGAGCCTAAAAAATTACTATATGCCTTTTAATAGGAAATGTTTGCTGACCTCTGCTGTAGCGTAGCTGTATAAGGGAATATCCTTATTCTTAAGGAAGATACACTGAACTAGTTAGGGGTAAAAAACTCAATCTAGAAAAGTGGCTTGTGTGTGTGGTGTGTGTGTGTACACAGACTTATGCATACAGATACACCGACACACAAATTGATAGATACACATAAATATTGATAGATATGAATAGAATTACAAAAAAAAGGGATAAAGTGTTGGTAGACTAACCTGGTAAAATGGTGTTTGTAGTGTTCTTGTTCATGCAATTTTTCAATGAACTGTGAAATTACAAATAAATGCTAGTTTTAAATACTTAATTCTTTACTAAAAGTATAATTTGAGTTAAATTTTGAAGCAGGAATTTAGTCTGGTAGTTAAGACACTTACATTCCATATCAGAGAATGGGGTTTGATTCCCAGTTCCCACTCCTGACTCTAGCTTCCTGATAATGCAGACATTGGCAGGCAGCATTGATGGCTCGAGTAATTGGGTCTTTGCTACTGTATGGGTGACTTGGATTAAGTCTCTGGTTCTTGGCTTTAGCCTGGGTCAGTCCTGACCACTGCAAGCATTTGGGGAGTAAACTAGCAGACAAGAGTTTCTCCCTTGTCTCTTCCCTCCCCTTTCTTCTTCCCTCCCCTCCTCTCCTCTGCTCACTTCTCCTCCTCTCTCCTCTCCTCTCCACTCCTCTCTTCTCAAATCAATAAAACTTCTTTAAAATTCTTTGAAACAAGAGTTAAATCTTCATCTTTCAATTTAACAAAAATTCTTAAAACACTCACTTACTCTTCATGCCTTCCCTTTGTATTCCTGGAAAATAGATGACATTCATTATCTCTTGTTATAATAAATGGTAGTCTTAGTTATTTTATACTAGCCTCTAGCGCTGAAAATACAGTCTGCCTGTTGCTGAGCTAATGGCCTTGTCTTATTTACTTATTTAGCTCTGTGGAAAATTCCATGAGTTAGGAGCAAGTTTACAAATGAGGAAGTTCAGGCATAGACCTTGTCCAAGATTGTACAACTACTCATTGGTGAAGCCTGGAACTATGTGTATAAATGCAGCTCTTCCCAATTCATTGAGAATTGTGTCTGCAAGGGTCAGGGTCTGTCATCCAATCCATGGAAGTGTTAGGTGTGAGCTGTGGTTCTTCTTCAGCATTCTGTAGGGGATAGAAGTACACCCACCTCTGAAAAATCCCACGCTCTGTGAATGTTGTGAAACATGGCAAAGGGAATTGTAGAGACAGAGGGAACTCAGATTGCTAATCAATTAAACTTAGAGAGATTAGGTCTAGGGTAATCATAAGGGCCCTTAATTGTAAAAAAAAAAAAAAAAAAAAAAGGGAAGGAAAAATTGAGTGTCATAGCAATGCAAGGTGTGAAAGATTTAAAGAGCCATTGCTGGTCTTGAAGATGGAAGAGACCACATGCTTAGGTACACCAGAAGCCTCTTCTACTGGAAAAGGCAAGGGAACAGATGTTCCCCTAGGGCTTCCAGAAAGGAACACAGTGCGGCCAACACTTTGACTTAGCCCATTCAGACCCATTTCAGATGTCTGACCTCCAGAACTGTATGTAGTAAATTTCTGTTGGCTTGAAGACAGTTTGTGCTAATTTCATAGAGAAGCAGGATGAAACCAACATAATCTCATCCTCAAACACCAAAAGCCTTTGTTCTTACTTGCCAACATGCTTATCACAACTTTGAAGCATGTGCATACTCTCTTCTCTATCATGTTTACATAGTAAAAACAGTCATCTGAGAGCAAATTTATTTTCAGAGTCCTCTGAATGACTTCTTGACAGGTGAGCAAAATGAGAAGGTGAAAAGTGAGAGACTAAAGTGAAGTGATCTTATGTGTGGCATTAGTTGCTGCTGTCTTTCCTGGCCTGCTATTCCCAGGATAATACTAAATCGATATATTGTGTAAAGGCGCTTTCCTCCCTAATGTACACCCACACAGATTGAAGTGATAATATGGAGATTGTTAAGGATATGCAGATGTCAAGTTGCCTTCCTATGCATGGATGACACATACAAACAGTCCAGATAGAAACTAGTAACTTGTGAGGCAGGTTCTTAAGGATGACCACCTACGCCAGAATGTTCTAGAATGTCAGGATTATGGGATTTTGTGCAACTCCAGACTTGTTCTGCTTCCTTGTTGGTCCTATGCCTTGTGTCTTATCCTTAGACATCAGTGATACTCTGTTGAAGGTGAGGGTGTTCTATTTTCATGGAGTGCCAGAGGATATCCTTTGTTATTTAGGGTAACTGAAAATGATTCAGAATCCTGGGCCCTTGGATTTTAAAATTTATTATAGAAAAAATATGCCTAAGATACAGCAATACCTACTCAGATCATCATAATAAATCCTCTGTAAATAGACTTGGCTACTAACTTCAAGTTAGCTAATCACGCTCGCTCGCTCGCTCTCTCTCTCTCCCCCTTTCCCATGAGACCAAAAACTCAGAAGACTAAACAGAAGAAAAATTCTGAAAGGGAACAAACTCAGAACAGCAAAGGCTATTTCTAATAACTAAAAAATATGTACCAGCATCTTCAATCACCATAAACTAGTTCTTCCTGAATAGTAGATATAGGCAGGGACTGAGTCAGAGCTATCATTTATTCACAGATGCCCCAACACTACACTAAGCTATTCACATGCTTAGTTCATTTAATTTTACCAGCCCAAATACATCCTTCTCTTATCTTTACTTTATTAAACAGAAAACTGAAACTCAAGGCAATTAAATGACCTGCCCAAGATCACACAGATGATGAGTAGTGGAAGTAAAATTTCAAAGCCAAGTCTGTTGCTTTTGTCTTGGTTGGTTTGTCCCAGCAGCAGACTCTGAGACAAGGATTTAGGTACAAGTCACTTATTTAGGAAGTGATCCCAGGGAGCACCAGCAGGTGAACAGAGAAACGGGAAGGGGACAGCAAACTATGAAGGGCATGTTGTCAGTGGTTACCACAGTTACAACAGGATCTCAAATCTACTAGGAAATTCTGGGGGCCAGAGTAGGCACCTTGGTAGTACACCATCTGAGGGGTGAGGAAGCTGGGGTATTTGTCCCTTAATTCCCTTTTGTGATGGGTTGAGGGCTGCTCCCTATTCAGGCCAATATGCTCCCACAGACACTAAAAGGACAAAGAATGGCTTTTGTTTGCAATGAACAGCTTAGATAAGGGGAATACAGGCAGGGTAGACACAGCATTTGTTAACATTCTTAATCACTAGCTAAGTTCAGCCCCTGCTAGGATTTATGTAGCAGCCAGAAAGCTGTGGTCCCTTGTGTAAAAAAAAAAAATCAATCCAGAAGGTGGTGAGCAACGGTGTCCTAACCTGTTAGTACTCTGAATTTCCAGGTTGGCCTCTGCATCTTGCAGGCCAAGTATTAAAAAATATCTCTTTGCATCTTCTTAAGTGAAAACTTAAGTGCAACTTAAGTGAAATGGGCAATCTTCAGGTTACCTTGACCTCCTGGGCGCTACATAAGAGATTCTTAAGCCATTTCATAGCCTAAGCTAAGGAGTCAGTTCCAACACAACCCAGCAAGTTTGCTCTCCACTGTGATTCAGGCACACTAGGAGAATGTGGGCAGCAGCCTGCCCTTGAGTGCCTTTGGTAGCCACATCTTCTGAGCTGAGTGTATTAACACCTTAGCATTCCAGGATCTCAAACTCTAGGTAGATTTTTAACTTTCTGGAAAGGTCAAAATCTTTTAGAGATTTGTAGAAATCAACACTAAGTTGATTTCTTAACACTTAGATTTCTTCTAAGTGTTGAATAAAAAAGGGAGAGAATGATCCAACATGGGAAGTGAGATACACAGCAGACCCATAGAATGGCAGATGTCCTAAACAGCACTCTGGCCTCAGAATCAGCCCTTAAGGCATGTAGATCCGGCTGAAAAGCCCATGAGACTATTTCAGACATGGAAAGCCAAGACACTCTGCGGGGAAAAAAAAAAAAACCTAAATGAAAGATCTCTATGTGTGAGATCCCAGTGGAAAGAACGGGTCATCAAAGAAGGAGGTACCTTTCTCTGAAGGGAGGAGAGAACTTCCACTTTGACCATGGCCTTGTCTAAATATGATCAGAGTCAGTGAACTCAGGGGGCTTCCATAGCCTTGGCAGCTCATGACAAGAGCCTAGGTTGATTACTGATGCCATAAACAAGAGTGTCAATTTGTTAAGTCAACAACAGGAGTCACTGTGCACTTCCTCCTCATGTAGGATCTTTGTCCTTAGTGTGCTGTACATTGAGATTTAATGCTATAACTAGTACTCAAACAGTATTTTTCACTTGATGTTTCTGTGTGGGAGCAAACTGTTGAAATCTTTACTTAATGTATGCTAAACTGATCTTCTGTATATAAAGAGAATCGAAAATGAAAAAAAAAATAAAAGAGAAAGCTGAAAAAAAAAAAAGAAATCAACACTAAGTCTATCCCTGAATCTACCCACATTACCAGCATATGATATAGACACTAGGACAATCTTTCTCAAACTTTAACATGCACAGGAGACATCTGCAAGGTCTTTGTTAAGAGATAGGCTCATTCAGCGGATCTGGGGAGAGGCCTGGGAGTCTGCATTATCACAAGCTCATGCTTATGTACAGGAAAGGCTTAAGCAATCTCCATCCTCAAGTGATCACAAAGGGTGTCCTCAAGCCTTGAAGAGAAGTGTTGAAGAGAAGTCTCTCCAGCTAAGAGGGTTGCCTTACGGTCAAGGGTCCAGGTAGGCCAAGAATTTGGAGTGGGTTAAAAAGGAAAGCAGAGAGGGAGAACCAAAACTCTACCTAGCAGCAATTAAAGGCCACAAGGAGGAGAAACAAAGAATCCAGTGTTTGCTGGAAAACGCTGAGCACCAGCTTGTCTGCAGAATGAGGGCTCAGAAGTTATTTGGAAGGTCACCCTAAAACATCATTTAGACTATTTCACAAGCCATGGCCATTAAATCTGAAGATACTACTTGAGTCCCTAAACTAGTCCCTAATCACCGTTTAATAAATACAGCGATTGCACCCCTGTCTTTTTACGATAGCAAACAATATTGAGCCTTTGCCATAATGAGCCTTTTACACGTATCATCGCTTTTTAGCCTCCCAAGAATGCAACAGGCACCTGCTATTAACATCCCCTTAAAACATATAGAAAAATAGAGGCACAAAGTAATGAAGTGACCTTCTTAGAGACACAGAGCTAGTCAGAGGCGCAGTGGGAACTTCAACCTATGAAGTTGCACCCTGGAGACGCTGCTTTTCAGCATGAGGCAGTTTTTCCTCCATTCCTGGCCTTTTTTTTTTACCCTCTGCTTGCCCCTGAATGGTAGAATGCTGCATGCTATGGTTAGTAGCCCGTCTCCTGTGCATCTCTCCCTAGACCAGAGCACTCTGGGTTAGGGTATACAGCCAGCATCCCCCTTGCTGGGACTCTGACTCCTGGGCTCCCATATTTTTCCTACACCACATTCACTCCCAGAATCCCACCTTAGTCCTCTGTCTACTCCCTCATGCCTCTCTGAGAGTCAGAGCCCTATATGCAGCACTGGACCCAAAGTCTGCATGTATATCCTCTGTACACATGTTCTAGGCTCTTTGATTCATCTCATGTCCTGAAGTATGACTGTCCCCCTGACTACAGAGTAAGCAAGCCCTGCCCCCAATACCTGCCTCACCCCTACACCCAGCCCAGGTCATCTGATTTCCACTGGTTTTTGCACTTTTCCAAGAAGATCACCTTGCTTCTTTGACCAAAAACCATGTAACACCTGTCTATATACTCACATTTCCAGGTCCATCAAGAAAATCTGAAGCAAAGTATTTGCCCAATCTATTCTAGAAAACTTAAAGCCTCCAAATGTTCAGTGCGAAACAAATCCCATGATCTTATATAGAAGAGACTCCATAAATGTGACTTTCAGAAAAATATTGGCCTTCCTTGCCAAGGTGGACCATTATGGTTTTGTTTTCCCTTACAGGAGAGAGCAATCTGCACCACCATCTTAAAAATAAGAATAATTCTTTTATTGTGATTCAGTTATTTGAATAATTAGTACTTAATATTTCACACTGGGACGGAATTTTGAAGGGTGAAACTTGGTATCTCTGAAGGAACAAAACAAATGGAGATAAAGGCTGTGAGCCAGGGCCGAGAAACAGCAAAGCACAGCATTCATTCATCATTTGTCTGTCTTTTCATTGATGAACTGGGACATCTGTTGAGTGCCTACCATGGAAAGATATGGGAAAATATTTTCATTGAGCAACCTGTGGAGTAGGGAACAAGAGAGTGTCTCTAATGTAGTTTCAGGGGCAGGCCTTTGGCCTAGTTGTTGACACCTGCTTCCCACATCACAGGACCTGGCTTCAGTAACTGGCTCTGGCTACCATTTCTAATTTCTTGCTAAGGCAGACCCTAGGAGGCAGCAGTCATGGCTGAATTCATTCATTCCTGCCACCCACCCATGTGGGAGAACTGGATTATATTCTGGCTCCCAGCCAGCCCCAGCTTTAGTGGGCATTTGAGGCGTGAACAAGCGGATGGGCGTACTCTCTCCCACTTTCGCTGTTGTCTCTCATAAATGAAAATGCTAAATGTTTTTAAAGCTAACAACTAAACACAGTTGCAGGTAGGTTCTGCAAATCCTTTAACAAACTACTAACAACACTAGGAAGCAAATGGAAAGTGGAGACTCTAGTTCCAGCCCCAACTTCCTTGGGTCCCTGGATCCAGAGGAGAGGGAGGACACTGAGAAACAGGCAATGAGGGACGATCTCCACTGAACCCAGGCCTTCAGAGGAAGCCCAGTGTCACAAGAGAAGAAGAAGGGGGAAGCCAGGGTAGAAGCATCAGTGTTGTCACTCTCCAGTAAGATAACAGCTGAACCAAGTGTCTGGTTCTTATCTTAAGGAAAACACTCTTTGAACTACACCCAATCTACGCTTCTGAGAACATTCTGGCTCCCTTGTTTCCTCACGCCCTCTTTTCACAAGATCCTATCTATGGCTTTCTCAGACCCAGAAGATATGCTGACACCATCAGGGCTTTGAATTTAAGGACTAAGGCATATATGTCACCTAAACCTGACTGTTGTTTTTGACCCATGGTCGGATCATAATGAGTATTTAGTAATTCAAGGACCCAGGTAACCATGCCTATGGCAACAAGGACTGCTTTGCACCAGCCACCAGGATGTGCCCCAGTGTGCTTTCATATTTTTTTTCTTTCTTTAAAGATTTATTTGAAAGAGTTACACAGAGAGAGGGAATGACAGAGAAAGAGAGAGAGGTCTTTCATCTGCTGGTTCACTTCCCAAATGGCCACAATAGCCAGGGCTGGACCAAGCCAAAGCCAGGAGCCAGGAATCCCATCTGGGTCTCCACCATGGGTGGCAGAGGTCCAAGTACTTGGGCCATCTTCTGCTTTCTCAGGCATATTAGCAGAGAGCCAGAACTTGAACCAGCCTTCCAATGTGCAACTCCAGCATCGCAGGCTTAATTTACTGCACTGCAATGCCACACTTCCAATCTTAACAGCTAAACAGTCCATTTCTATTCCCCTCCTTGGTGAGTCAGACTTTGTAGTAAACAACATCTAAGGCATTGTTGATGCTCAGATGTGTGCTGATTACAAATGCATAGTATGTCATTTGTGCTTTGCAATAACATTAGACAATAGCACGGTGTGTGTGCATGCACCTGTGTGAACCCTGATGGCGACAGTCTATCCTTTTAATTTCCATGCCTCAGAGTTTTTTTTACAAACCAACATGAATGGATTCTGGGGAGGGGGGCATTTGTTTTGTTTTGAATAAACTTCAAGCATTAGTGTGCTCATCTGAAAAAAATAAAATCTAATCATTCTTTCCTACTTCTCGGAGGTGCCATGAAGATTCACATAATGTGAGTGTAAGTGCTTTAATAAGCATTACTATTAAGAAACCCTTTGCAGGCCGGCGCCGCGGCTCACTAGGCTAATCCTCCGCCTAGCGGCGCTGGCACACCGGGTTCTAGTCCCGGTTGGGGGCACCGGATTCTGTCCCGGTTGCCCCTCTTCCAGGCCAGCCCTCTGCTGTGGCCAGGGAGTGCAGTGGAGGATGGCCCAGGTGCTTGGGCCCTGCACCCCATGGGAGACCAGGAAAAGCACCTGGCTCCTGGCTCCTGCCATCGGATCAGCGCAATGCACCGGCCGCAGCGCGCTAGCCGCGGCGGCCATTGGAGGGTGAACCAACGGCAAAAGGAAGACCTTTCTCTCTGTCTCTCTCTCTCACTGTCCACTCTGCCTGTCAAAAAAAAAAAAAAAAAAAAAAAAAGAAACCCTTTGCAGATGTTAGCATGTGGCTTGCTGTAACAGTAGAACCCCACACAGCCCAAAAACCATGCATCACAATCCCTTGGATCTTCGGGTTTAAAACCTACAGACTGAGCCTAACAGAGCAAGAATCAGAGAACCAGAGGGAAAACTTCCAGAGGCTCTTACACGTTCAGAACCCACGCTGAGAGAAGCCATCCCTTCCCCCTCCCCCACCCCCACCCTCACCCCCGTCTGGCTTCTGTGATTGCAAAAGGTCAGTGAGTTCATCCCTCGCAGCAGGGGAAAAAGGCTGATTGATTTTTCCCTCTGCCTAGGGATCACAGTGTGTGAACACTGGGGTTTTGTGAAGTCCAGGTACAGCCTCTGAGGCTGTCCAGGCAGGTTGATCACAATGACGTCCTACCTAGGAAGCTCCCCGGATTCCTTTTGTTTTCGTCAGCATCATGCATAAAACACGTCAGATCCCTGTCCAGGCTTGATTTCATGGCCTGCTTGGTCATTAAAAGAATGGAAGGAAACTTGTCTTTACATTAGAGGTGTCCCTTTTATGACGAATCTAAGACTAACCCTGTAGGGAAGATGCAAAATCAGTACAATACCCTCTGGATTCGTAGCTTTTTTCAAAATCGTAGAAAATTTATTTTGAAATGATTGCTAATTTAGCTCAGTAGGGGCTGGCTTTAGTTAGGATGGGATTGAGGTCACATTCATCTGTGTCATTTCTGTGCAGGAATATAGAAATCCCAGGTTCCAGACATTCATGAAACAGGAATACTTATATTCATCTTTATTCCATTTCCAGAGGCTAATAACTGGTAGTAGAGTATAGAAAAGGCTGATGAATTCTCCCCATGACATGATTCCCTTCAATATTTTAGAAACTCAGGCCAGAGGAAAAATTAAGACAAGATACCAATGCAAGGGTTTTATTGCACCTGAAACTTCCCACAGAAGAAAGCAGCCTTTTTGTTTCCCTGGCTGCCACCTGGTGGTTAATGTTGGGATGTCCCTAAAACATGCTCCTGGGAACATCAGATATCACTGTTAAAGAACATTATTTCAGACAGGAGCCAATTTTCCTCTAAACTAATGATTATTTATGCCAAAAGGTGACATTCCCTTTCCTACTGTCTACTGTACATTCTTTGTCCATGAAAATAAGATGGATTTGGTTATTCATGATGTAGAAATAATACTGTGCACTTGGACAAAAATAAGGAAGATATGGTCCCTGCCTTCTGTGGAGGAGAGATATGAAAGCAAATAATGAGCAATGTGAATATTGCTTAAGGATGAGTCGATGGGGGGATGGGGATGAGAAATCCTGTGATTTGTGCTGCACTGTGGACCAGAGTCTGAGTTGAAGCTTGAGTGAGTGATGAGAGCTCCCCAGACAGACAAGTGGAAACAGCACGCAGGAGAGTTGCATTGTGGATCATAGGAAAACTATGTCAGAAATACAGATACAGTGGCTACATCATGAAGGGCCTTTAGAGGGTGTAGTAGGTAACTAATTTAGTGACACAGAACTGCAAAACCTCAGTAGCATGTAACAACCGACACTTGTTTCCCACTGTGACTCCAGGTGGGCTGGGCAGGTGTCTTATGTGTGTCTCTCTTCCTCTTCAGGGTCATCCTGGCACTAGGGGGCTAGCCTGGGCATGTTTTTTCATGTCACTCAGAGAAACACAAGAAAAAAAATAGAAATATGTAAGATCCTTTCTGACCTAGGTGTGGAAATAGCAAAATGGCTCTTCTTTGCATTTTATTAGCCAAAGCAAGTCACTTGGCTGAACTCAAGTCAAGGGGCAGGGAAAGGCCCTCTGCCTGTTCACTGGGAAGGGCTGTAAAGTCCCATAGGAAAGGACTCAAATGGGAGGCAGTCTGCAAAGTGGAGGCAGTGATATGATCTGCCACAAGTTTCATCTTGGAAATGTTGAGACTGAGAACCTGTGAACTAGTCTAAAAGGTAGTTGAAAAATCATGATGTAGCTGCCAGCACTGTGGCGTAGCAGGTAAAACCGCCTACATATGCAGCACCAGCATCCTATATGGCCACCAGTTCAAGACCCTGGCTACTCAACTTCCTATCCAGCTCCCTATTAATGTGCCTGGGAAAGCAGCAGAAGATAGCCCAAATGTTTGGGCCCCTGCACCCACAGGGGAGACCCAGAAGAAGCTCCTGGCTCCTAGCTTTGGCCTGGACCACCCTAGCTGTTATGGACATTTGAGGAGTGAATCAGTAGATGAGAGCATGCTCTGTTGTCTGTCTCTAAGATTCATCCATTTATTTGAAAGTCAAAATTAGAGAGAGAGAGAGAGAATCTTCCATCTGCTGGTTCACTCCCCAAATGGCTGCAACAGCCAGAGATAGGCCAGGCTGAAGTTAGGAGCTTCATCTGGGTCTCCCGTGTAGGTGCTGAGGCCCAAGGATTTGGGCCATGCTTAACTGCTTTCTCAGACCCATTACCACTGGATTGGAATCAGAGTAGCCAAGAAAAAGGAAAAAGAGAGCAGGAGAGAGATGAAATAAAATGAATATCAACCATCTCTTCCATGTCTTTCACAGGTCCCATATTATCATGGTGAAATTGATTAATTCCACATCTAAACTGACCTATCATCTTAAAAGTTAATCTCTGGCTAATAAACAAAGAAAAATGACACTTTTTGGATCTGTTGCTTCGCCTATCATGCTGGGCTTTATTGGTAGCGTTCTAAAATGGGCCTATTTTTAGTACACAGGCCTTGCATGTTTGAATCAGAACTATTCCTTCACTTCTTCCTTATGTATACCTTAAGTCTTCATAAGCAGGTCCAAGAATATCAAGGAGTATATCACTAGTCCTGGTATTTCCAAGGAAATACCTTTTGGCTTCACTGAGGTTGTGGCTGTGTTGCAATGGGGAAAAGTTAATAGATTCATGAATGCATTTACCCAGCTTTGGGGAATGCCCTACAATGGAACCAACTACAGATTGGGGACTAGAAGACAAAGCTGAGGGGCTCTACATGGAGACCAAGAACCTCAGCTAATTGGAACCTAGACCAGTGAATGATAAATCGGTGAACACTGGTTTCCTGAGAGCTTTGTCTACAGTGGTCAAAAACCACTGTCAACTGTATGGCTTCCGTATTATGCTTGCTAGATTCCTCCTCTGGTGAGCAGTTAACATGGTATCTTTATCTCCTAGTGCACATTATATAACAACCAAGTTAGAAGTTCAGTAGCATCTCCCTCTTTTTAAAATTAAGATTGGATGGTAGGCCTGAACTACTTCTCAAAGAAGAGAAAACCTAGAAGTGCAAATAAATATAGCAAATCAAAAAAGCATGCATCTAAAACCTCTGCCATTTCTCTCCTTCTCCTTCCCTCTCTCTCCCTAGACTTTAAAAGCTAAAAACAAAATTAAAACACAGCCTGCCATTAACCATCAGACAGCTGGGTTGATAGGTAAACCCTTCCAAAGGATCTCTACATGGAGAGATCCAAAGGATCTCTCAGCGACGACCAGACATCTACCTCTGATTGTAGATAAAGAAAATGCCACTAGTAACCATACTTGAGACTCTCTGCCAGACTGGTCTTCCTCCCTTTCTCAACATCATCATGGAGGTTGCGGAGGACAATGGCTGTCACACAAGGTAGTGAATGGTAGTGATTACAAGGACTTAAATCCTGACTCAGCCACTTGGGATCACAGACCTTGGCTGGTTTACCAAACTCTATGCATCTATTTCCTGAAACGTAAAACAGAGATAGCGCCAGTACCTCCTCCAGAGGGTTCTTTTGAGGATTAAATGAAGTATGACAAAAAAAAAAAAAAAAAAAAAAAAAAGGCTTGGAAGAGGGTCCTGCACATAGATGAGGCACCTGAGGCACAATGATTGTGAGCTACTGTTATTGTTTCCAGGAATCTTTACATATTTTGCATGAGAATACTAACTGCCCCATTGCCTTCAAGTTTTAAAATATCTGAAGTTGGGGGATGTCAAAAATCAAATCCCAAAGTATAGAAGATGAGATGCCTGGTAGCAATGCTGCTGTTCTCTGAAACCCCAGCTAACCTCTAACAGTTAATTCTATCTCCAAGAGTTCATATCAACCTGACAGTAACACTTCAGCCTGACACACGCATCTCATGCAAAATTTAAATCTTTCAAGGAGGAGAAGCAAGCCTTGTAAGAGCTTAGGAAATCATCCACCTCCAGTGAGAGCTTGCTCTTCCTACTTGTACAAACCCAACTACTCATCTTGTCAGAGTCAAGTTTTACTAAAAATTAGACTGTTCTCTCTTCTCAGTATTCTGATTCTTTGCGCTCTAAAAGTTCCAGTCTGAGCATGAGCCTAAAAAATCTGATGCTTCCTCAAGAAAGAAATGACTTGTGACTCAATTTCTTTTCTGCTATTATTTAAAGACATGCAAAGCCTGGAAAAGCTCCTGAGAGATGCTATCATTTATGGCCAGCCTCGAACCCGCAGAGCTTGGAAAAAGATTCTCATTCTGGTTGAGGGCATCTACAGGTATGTAAATAACTAGCAACATGTTAACATACACCAGCTGACCAGTGGGGAAAAGATGACCTTTCCTAGCTAAATGGATTAGATATGGATATTACACAGGGACCTGAGACAGAGCTACCAACAGGAGCTACCAGGCTTCGGATCACCTGTCTTTTTGACAACATTATACATGCGATACACTGGAGATTGACATGTTGATGAAGCATTCCTCAAAAATGTTCTCACAAGATATTGCTGCCCTGTGTTGATTCTTTCCCTTACTCTCAGATTCCCCAGAGTTTAAAAGGCCTTTTGCAGTTGGGTTATGCAACATCATGATGCTCCTTGTTTTTATGTATGTAGTACATGTTTCCCTGGGTGACCCAGATACACTAATTGGACAGTAGAGCCAATGGCCAACTACTTACTGAATTTTGGCCAATGATTGGCCTCAGAATACCAAAGGCCCACCTGATTTCGTCAAAGGAGGACTGACCTGAAGGGCAGTTCTTGTTCCAGAGTTGGAGGTATGGGAGTGGGATGATTTGAGCATCCAAAGGTGAATGCTTAGCTTCAAGTTTTCCCATCCCTTTTATGCTGAGCAGACAAAACATCCACTAAACCATTCAGACTGATGTTTTCATACTGTAGATTGAGCTTGAATTTATTTCATTCTATGTCTGAATCTATTACCATTACTCACATGGACATTTCTCCTGTTGGTTATCCTAATCCAGATATGTACCTCCATTCCTTTTAGAGAAAAAAATGAATTCTTTGAAATCTAAAATAATAAGTCTAGTATAATTTTTTTATTTTAATTTTACAATTTACTGCCCCATAATGGCTGGTGTTTTGCATGCTCCCAGCGCTATGAAGTAGTTCTGAAGTTTGCATTTGAAATTCCTAGTAGTCCATTTTCTTTATTATTTATCAGTTCCCCCTGAGGCCTGGCTGGGGATCACGACCTGGTGATGAGGTCTTTGAGACCACTCTATACCAGGGGCTTCAATTGGGATGATTTTGTCTGTACACTCACCCCAGGCACATTTAGCAATGATCAGTTACCACATCTGTGGTAGGGAACTGTTGGCATCTTGCACAGAGAGGGCAGGGATGCCACTATTGATCCTACAGTGCCCAAGAAAGCCCCGCCCTCCCCTACAAAAAAAGAATTATCTAGCTCAAATTAGCCAATGTCAACCAATCCTGCTCTGGAATAATTAAGTACTCATTGGCCCTAAACTTGCTGCTTTGGGGAAATAATTTCATATTGAACCTGTATCACCATAACCTCAAGCATAGATCATTCTCCCTGTGTGTTCTGTGCCAGCTGCCAGCCTGGATGGGGAGCCAAGAGACCTTATCTAAACTCCTGTCTTTCAGGCTTGGACTAGTGGAAGGACAGATGGGCTGAAGGAGAGCAGACTGGCATCTCCTTTAACCAGAGTAAACAGAACCCAATTGCAAATAAACAGAACTTGACTCCACTGAAGGAAAGTTACATTTTAAGCACTTTGATCATGGCTGAAATTAAGTGGACCACCAGCATCTTACTGTCAAATATTCCCACCAGTTTCATAGAGAAACCAGGAGTTGTTACTCTGGGTCTGTGTTCTACTATGATGTCAGGACAGGAGAGCTAGGTGGAGATTTCCAGTTCTAAGCCCTCATGGCATTCCACCTACAATTTATGTTGCGCTAGAAATGGTGACTGCTCAGGCACCTTTTGGCAACCCTAAAGCATAAGCAATGATTTATTATTTCCTATGCTACTGTGGGTTGTCTGGACCCACTTGGCAGTTGCTCTGCATGGTATTGGTTAGAGGTCATTCATGGGACTGAGAGTTTGGCTAACACTGGAGCAGTCCGTGGCCTCACTCCTACATCTGGCTTCTGATACTGGCTGTTGACTGGGGTGCCTTGTTCTCTTCTACATAGCTTTCTGTGGGTAGTGTCTCTTCTCATTCAGTAGTCTAGCCGGAGCTTCCTTACAACATAGAGAACAAAAGCAGCAGCTGGCAGTGTTTCAAGGGTTAGGCCTTAAAGAGATGCTAGGCACAGCGTCACTTCTGTTGGGCCCTGTTGGCTAAAACACATCATGGAGCCAGCCCAGACTCAAGGGCAGGTGAAATAAACTCACCTTTTGATGGGAGGATCAGTTTGTGTATAGGAAGATTTCAGGAAGTTATCTCTGGAGGAGGCAAACTACAACAGCATCTCCAGCAACCTGGCATCTATGTAGAGTAAAATCTGTACTGTTCACGAACTTCCCTCATTAAGAGGTTCTTTTTGTCTCACCTGCAAGTATTCTTGCCTTTAAATGAGATCAAGACCCAGAGGCCTCGTTGACAGATAGGAGTCAGCGTACTGCTTCAACAGACCTTGATAGGTCTTAAGGCCTTGGTTTCCTAATCTATAAAATAAAGCTAGCCTGGTGAAGGGTTACAGGGCCCTGAAATGCAAAGGAAAAGCCTTCAGAGGAGTGTTATAATTTTCAGCTATCACCAAAGGATGAAATTATTTCTCAGAGAATTTTCCAAAGGGTTAGGAATGTGAAATTTGTAATTCACAAATGCACTTCCACTTTTTTGAGGTGCATCATGGACAACACACCTTGTAGATACCTACCCAAAGTTTCCCTCAAATTTTAACTTCAGATGTTTTTTCTCTGCTTGTGATCTGCAATCAAATGCAAAGCACTTTTCACCACCAACAGCCTGCATACATCAATTATTTTCGTAACTCCAAAAGAGAGCCGTCAGACAAATTGGAACATTTTAGGCATGGCTATAAACAGAAAAGTCTAGATACCAAGACCAAAAAAATGGAAAACTCCAAAAAATAATAAGATTAAAAATGTCACCATCCATAGCTATTATTATTTTTACATAGAATATAGAGGAGACAGAATTCGGAAGAAGACCTGGGATTTGAGCTTTTATCCTAGTGTCTCTGAGTAGTCTGTGTACCCTTCATACATGCTTCAAAAATATGGAAAATTGGATTAACCCTTGTTTGTTTTTTGCAAAAAAATTAAATCTTTGACTACAAGGGATACTCAAAAAGTTCATGGAAATTGCATATTATAAAATAATGATGCACGGATTTAAAAAATGTTTGAACTAAAATAAACTTATCTTTTAGTTCCATTTTCCATGGACTTTTAAAGTTTCCTCATCCATTTGTAAATATTAATGAAGTCATATAAACTGGTACTTAGTAGAGGTCCAGTCCATAAAAAGCCCACACTGAAGGCCATCATCTTCCTCATTACATTTATTTTTAGTTGAGGAAGTTGCAACATGGAAAACAATAAGCCATGTGTATAACAAGGCTATTTGTTCTTCACCTACCCAAGGGACAGTGTCAGAGGAAAGAACTCACATGGACCATACGTCTACTCCTTACTAAACATTTCATGTGTGAATCTTGAGTGAATCTCCCAGTACCCTTGAAATTATTGTGAAGATGGAAAAATGGAGGCCCAGATAACACATAACACATAACTGAGATGAAGCAGATCTGGGCTTAAAATCAAGTGTTGGTACAAAGGCTCAGTGTATAGAAGAGTCAGCCCATCTGACCTTATCCAGGGACATAAACGTGGAACATGCAAGATCATCAGTTTGACTTTTACTATTAACCTATCTGGGTCTAGTGTCTTCTTCATCTATGAAATAGGGACACTGAAATTTGAAGCCTAAAGTTCCATGAACTCATGATTTTTCTTTTTATTTAAAAGTGAAATAGCATTATTTTAGTGTCCTAATCTGTATTTTCCTTCAAGTATTGTTTTAAAGTCACATTTTCCTAGTTTTGTGTCTTAAGGCTCTAAGTCTAAATTTCTTGTCAGCTCACAGTGGTTTAGAAAACTAAAAATTCATCCAAAATTAATCCTGGGACAAAGGGGTGAGCGTTAGCCTGGGCCATGAACTAGCACTTCTGGAGCCAAAACGTTCAAAAGTGAAAGACATCAAAAAATATTCGTCCCTTCCAAAAAAAATACATATGTAAACATGTGCTCAAGTCTCAGAATGCCATCTACTCTAGGAATGTAAGCCATCCTCCTCCCCAGAACAGTGTAACTTTAGACTGAGAAGGGCAGCAGTAAATTCTAACTTATATCTCTATGTTTTAAATAGAGAGAGAATAAGAAAACAGTGTTAACTTTTAATTAGTCTTAACTCCTTTTTTCTCATTTTTTTCACCTTCCTTTCCAATCATGGGTTATACTTTGATACCACCAAAGAGATTTTTCCACCACATATATTGGCCAACCAGTGGTTTAATTTCCAATTCGGTCAGTGGATAATATGGTTTATATGTAGAGGGAAAGGTGGTGAGAGGGAGATTTCAAAAGGCGTCTTGTCACTTAGCTAATACATTATGTAATAGAAAAGATATAAAGAAATTATTCACTGGCTTGCTGGTTTAAGAATATTTCAAGTCCCTGAACAGAGCTTCAAATTAACTGGTAGAATTATCTTTACCTACAGTTGTATTTTAGTTATTTTTATTCAATTGAAATCAAAAGAAAAACACAACCTTCCATTCAGGAAGAAAGAATAAAATGCTGTTCTTGTTTTATCACTTTTGGAACTGCTTTTTGGACAGAAATTCATAGGAATAACATAGATAACCTTTTTTATGCAAGCATCAGACTCGATACCCCACCATAGGGAAAGGTTCTATTCAAATCTGGTCACATTGAGAAAATGAAAACTTAGTGTGAATGAATGTAACTTTATAAAAGCTGAATTCTCCCTAGGATTCTCACATGCCCTTGCATTAATTCCAGAAATCAGCAGTATTTTACAGTCATTAATCTTAGAGAAAGAAATATAAACCAGGTGGGCAGGCCCCTAACATTAACAAGACCAGCCCCATTGAAGGATAGATAATTAGCCGCCCAGAGTGTCTACAAACACTGTTCAGCATTAGCTTTGGACCCTGCCAAATTCAGACCCAGAACAAAGAATAGTTATTTGTGGCATATCAGGTTTTAGCCTATTTGTGTTACCCATGCACAATGTTTAAAGATGAGAAGAAAACTCTAGAATTCTGACAGCCTGAAGCCATTTGTTATATTTGACACCCACAATGCTACCCACATGCCTCATTCTGAAAGACACAACGCACAGCACAGTTGAGGGCTCCCTGATTTCCAGGTTAGGCCTCACTGCAACCAATTTCTCTGAGTGCTGTATCCTAAGAATAACAATTCCCCAAGTGCTAAATTATGGACCAGTCACTTTACATTCATGATTTCCAGTCACTGTTATAAAGGCCCTGTGAGGAGGGTTCCCTTATCATACTTTTTTTACACATGAGAAAACTGAGGCAGGAAATATTACTTTTTTACTGAATCAGTCTAACCTTGAAGCTTATATTAAGAAAATTAACCTAATAAACTAATTAGGAAGAAGTTCAGCTGCCTGATTCAATTGATTAGTTTATGACCTAAATTGAAGGGTAGCTTGAATCGTTTGACAAGTTCCTTTGCCTGGTGAGTGTGTGAGTCTGTGTTTTCATAGTACTTGCCTGCCAGTGCAGTCAAAACTGTGTGTACTATGAACACAGCTTACAAAGTGTCCTGAGAACTGATGAGAGATGACAGGGTTTTTTTTTTTTTATATATATATTTTTAAGCATTAAGATTTATTTTATTTGAAAGAGAGGGTTACAGGGAGAAATAGAGACAGAAAGAGAAAGGTCTTCCATCCTCTGGTTCACAGCCCTAAATGGCCACAACGGCCAGAGCTGAGCTGATCTGAAACCAGGAGCCAGGAGCTTCTTCCAGGTCTCCCACGTGGGTGCAGGGGCCTAAGGGCTTGGGCCATCTTCTACTGCTTTCTCAGGCCATAACAGAGAGCTGCATTGGAAGTGGACTTGAACCGGTGCCTGTATGTGATGCCGGAGCTGCAGGTTGGGGCCTTAACCCGCTGTGCCACAGCGCCACCCCCAACAGTTATTTTAAAGCCGCTGACTTCCAGAGGTGCCATAAAATATTATTAATTTTACTTATTTATTGACTTTGTATTTTTCCCCCTGAGACAGGACTTGAAGTGTTTGGCAACTTACACTATGGGTTAATGCAAAAGGGTTCATCTACAGGAGCAGTCCTCAAAGTGCTGTCCCTGATGACGGGGATCAGAAACTCTGGGGAGTCTGGAAAAAATGTACTATTTCAACACTGACCTGCTCAATCAGAAACTCTGGGGGACAGACCCAGAAATCTGTGTTTTCATAAATAGTTGCTCAACTTTGTTTCACTGCCCCAAGAGTAGAAAGCGGAGACAACACCAGGTGCCTCAAATTAGCCTTTGACTTTCAATAGGTATTGAATAAGAGGTCCTTAGGACTTTTTACTGTGCCTTAGTTAATACTCTGAGGTCCTAACTAATTTTCTTTCGTGTGTTTTTAATTCCTTCTTTTAATATTTGTGTGTTTTCAATTCCTCCTTTTTAATATTTGACAATTCATGCATAAATGGAAAAATGTGGGTCACTGCAGAACAATTTTTATTGTTTTTTTTTAAGTTCTATAAGTTTCATGTATTTCATGTATACAGATTTAGAAATACAGTGAAACTTCCTACCCTAACCTCCCTCCTGCCCACCCTCCAGCCCTTCTCTTCCCTCTCCCATTCCCACTTTTAATTTTTACAAAGATCTACTTTCAGCTTGCTTAATGATCGACTGTTAACCCTACACTAAGTAAGAGGGTTCAACAAATAGTAGGAAGAAAAAACACACAGCTCCTCAGCAGAAGAGACAAGGGCTGTAAACAGTCATCAAATCTCAAAATGTCCATTTCACTCCAATATAGTGCATGTTAGTTACTCTATTAGTTACCTTGGATCAGGGAAAACATATGATCACTGAAGAGCAATTTAATAAAAAAACTAGCAGAGGACCTAGAATCCCAGTGCATGTACTGGGAGATTGACAGAGCACCCCAGGAGAGTATTCATTAGTTACGAGCATTTCTGCTTCTGCCATAGCATGGAAGGTTCCATTGTGCGGCTTCCCCAGATCGTGGCCCTAAAGAAGAAATACAAAGCTTACCTCTACGTAGATGAAGCTCACAGTATTGGGTCAGTGGGCCCAACCGGCCGGGGCGTTTCCGAATTCTTTGGAATAGACCCTGGAGATGTTGATGTGCTCATGGGCACGTTCACCAAAAGCTTTGGAGCCGCAGGAGGTTACATAGCTGGAAAGAAGGTAAGAGACTCCTAGTGTCTTTAAAATCTGCTGGCCGCTATGAACTCCGGGGAAGCTTCAGCTCAGTTCACCTCACCTTGACTCAGCCCTGCAGCTGAGTAACAATGGATCCACACCCAGGTGAGGCCAAGGACTTCACGGAGCTCACTCTCTAATTGTGGAGAGCAGCATGGAGTGAGTGCTCACTTTATAATAAGATGCCAAAGCTTACCCAAGATTCAGTACAAAGGAGAGGCATAACAGACTCACTAGGGGAGTTTCTGGGATGTCTCCAGAATGAATGTCAGCCTTGCCGACAAGTGATGGGAGAGTGGATTATTCCTCAGAGAGGAATAATGTATACTCAGCCACAGAAGTGATTAGGGGATGTTACAAGACAGATCTGCAAGTAGTTTGTGTTTTGTGAAGAACGCAAAGCAGGTAATAGTAACAGTAGGCAAAGGCCAGGTGTTAAGGAGGCTGACCTTATGTTAGGCTATAAGCTATGAGTTTTGAGAGTTTTCATCGGAACAATGGCAGGATCAGTGGCATTTGTGGGCACTCTCATGGAAAGTGGAATTAAAAGAGAAGTTTATTTTGTGCAAAAAAAGTTGAAAACCATATATAAAAAGGATCTTAATATATTCATGGAAGATGTATATTATTTAAAAAAAATTATGTGTGAATGTCAGTTTTTGTACCACAATAAATTTACCTTTTAATCCATTTTTTCATGAACTTTTTGAAATACCCATTGTACTTCTAAGATACTCTGCAAAAACAGTTCTTTCCATAGTGTTGGGTAAGCCATAGGTCAAATCTTCCCACTCTCTAATCTTATCTATATACCTAAAAGATTTTATGTGATGAAATTAGACTTTTTAAATGAGTGCTAGCTCTGTTATTCGAGTGTTAGTACCACCAATGGGTTTGTGAATATAAAACAATAAATGTTCGGAAGACATTTTAAAAGAAGAGGGGCTGGATGGGAGAGGGTTGTGGCCCAGTGGATTAAGCAGCCCCTTGGGTCACCCACATCCCCTATCAGAGTACTGAGTCAAGTCCTAGCTATCTGCTTCTCATCAAGTTCTCTGCTAATGCACCTGGGAAGCAGACACTGCGCTCCTGTTACCCAGGTGGGAGATTCAGATGGCACTCCTGGCTCCTGGCTTCAACCTGGCCCAGCCCCGGCTATTGTGGCCATCTGGGGAGTGGAACCAGCAGATATAAGATATATAAGATATTTCTCTCTCTCTCTCCCCCCTCTCCCCCCTCCTTCTCTTCCCCTCCCTCCCTCTCTCTCCCTCCCCCCTTCTCCTCTCTTTCTCTCTCCTTCTTTCTTTCTCTCCCCCCACTCACCTTTCAAATAAATAAACAAATCTTTCAAAAGAAGAATGAGAAGGGGGAGACATGGAGATGACAGGGGAGGAGAAGGAGGATGGGAAAGGGAAAGTCTGATATTCAAACTCGGATTTGAGCATAAGGGGGCCAGATGTCTCCCCCATTATATGACAGCCTTATCCAAACCTTGACAGCAATCTCATACAACCCTATATCCACCCCAAAGAGATCGTGCGACAGTGGTGCTGGCTCACCTCAGATGGAAGAGCAGGCCGCAAACCAGTGCACACAGGTGGCACCAATGGCTTATCTAAACTTCTCCATTCCTTGCCCATTGTGATCAGAAGGAATAAAATTCCTGGTAAACCAGTTAGACAGATCAAGGAGTGCAGCAGAAAACAGTCCTGTCATTCAAAGCCCGTGATTTAAAACAACAGATTTCATCTTGGCCACTCGCCCTGCTATGATGCTGAAAATACTCAGCGTTTTAAGTGGACTTTACCCCTCACTAAGCACTGCTCTATCCCAGGCTCCCAGCGTTCCGTTTTCAGCCTCCTTCCACTGGCCTGTGGGAATTAGCTGGGTGATGCGGAAAACCTAGAGCATGCCCAGGATCCTACACATGTCAGCTAAACCCGGTGAAAGGTTCAATGCTCCCCTCACAGCGCTCACAGCAGTGGGATCAGAGGGCCTCAAATTTAGGAGCTCCTCTTACCGAGACTGCAATGTTTTGTGAGCTTGAGGTTTGGTGATTACTTTAGCAGAGCCCTGAGCTCAAACATTTTAACCAGGCATAACTCTGCTTCCAGAGTGAAAGGCACCTGAATAAACTGGAGCAAGCAGATCCTTGAAATGCTGTCAAATTTGGTAGATGTCACAGTTTTCTCCTTGGAGTTCCTTCAACTGATACACACTTTACACAAAGCCCGGTGACGAGCCGAAGTAAGAAATGACACCCTGTAGTTCTCCCACGTAGTCTCCCTCTTGAAGTTAGCTGGAGGATTTTAAAAGTATAGGCGTTCTTGGCAGCATCACTCCTATGCATTTAGGATACATACTGAGCAATTGCGAAAATGATGATTATTTACATTAATCAGGATGCAGAAGAAGTATGGACGTCTGTTCATTTTATTGTTCCTTAAAATACTCATTCTGATATTTGGGTGCAGAGGGCTGCATCACTCGTTCCTTCCTTTTCCACTCCTCCTCCTAGTCTCTGGTCCTCTCTCTCCATAGTACAGTGCAAACTCTGAACTTACCACTAGATGGCAGAAAGCAAAAGGGTGTTAGGCAGAGCCCTGTTAGCCTATACTGAGCAAGAAAGCCCAAAAGCAGCAAGATCCGAAACTTTGAAAATAGAGCGCTTTTTAAGATGTGAAGGGTGAGTAAGAGATAGGAGGGCGCTGGAGAAGTTGCTTGTCTGTGTCACCCATTATGATTTAAAAAGCAGTCAGATAGATACACACGTGGCTGGAATGGTTTTGGTGAGATCATAAAGCCGAGATAAACTGGTTTCTCCCCAGCCTAATGAGCCAAGGAACCCATTATGTAATAAAACTTATGTATCTGCTCCCAGGTACCTTTAATTTCTCTTAATTGTGTTAATTTTAATTATGTGTATCTTCAGTTTAAATGATACAATGTATTCTCCTGAACTGAGGATAACTTTGTGAAGAATTTTCACTCTGGGTTTGGTTTAAGCTATGCTTTTTAAACTGAAAGCACATAGGATTTGGCAAATAAAAATATTTTAGTTTTAAAAAAATCTTCATCCTTATCTGTTTAAATAATTAGAGCATTTCATACACACAGTCTTCCAAGATATTTTGCAGTATATGAGATGTTTTAAAAAGTACATGGAAAATAAACTTTATCTCTTAATTCCATTCTCCACAGACTTTTTTGAAATGTTTTTGTATATCTTAATTTGGGGGTTATTGCAAAATATCCAGGATTCTAAACCACCAGACACATAGCAACAAAATTCACCATAAAAATGTTACAGTGCACACACTCAGACTTAACATTTTTCTGAAAATGGGGATCTTAGTAAATCAAGATTTAAAAACAATCACTTGAATCCAAAAACCAAGAAAACCAAAAAAAACCTGACCCTTCCTTTCTAAAAGACAATGTTAATATTGATATAGATGAACCATATTCCCAATAACAGTGTTCCAGAGGCTCTAGAAATCTTTATGCAGTGGGCCAAGGTCAGAGCTATATACATTACCATCTGGAAGAGTCAAGTGAGAGGGAAACATTGAGAAACAAAGGTGAAAAGCATCAACTTGATGCTAAGACGCTACCAGAGAGCAGAGGTTTTGTTTTGGCCTCAGCCTTCCCCTCATAGAAATGTCTGACAAATTCATCTCAGCTAATGAGAGTGTCTGTCTGGCTTTCTTTCCCCACCTAGGAGAAAATGCTAATAAGTCTCTGGAGAGTGAGCACACGGAGTGGGCGCTTAGCCCAGCAGTTACCAGGCCCACACATGGTAGTGTCTGGCTCCTGACGCCAGCCTCCTGCCACTGCAGACCCTGGGAGGGAGCAGTGATGTTCCAACTAGTGGGGTTCCTGGGTTTCTGACTTCCAGTCCTGGTTTGCTGGCATTTGGGGAGTGAACTGGGAAGCCGGGGCTCTCTTGCATGCTCTGGCGGTCTCGTACTCTCTATTTTGCTCACTTTGAGCTTAGAGCTGCGACAGGTGCTCCGTGAAGAACCCCACCTGGAGGATTCTGTCCTTCCAAAATCTTTCAGATGAAACGTTAGCTAATGACCCCTCCACCCAAGGGAGCCCCATGCCATGAATGGCTTCTCTGAAGAAAGCCTAAGCTGATGGCCCTACACTTGTTTTCATTTGTATTCATTAGTTGCTGGGGAGCTGTGCCTGACCCCGGAGACCCCACTTTTTTCTCCAGGCATGGATTCTGATTTCTCTTGCCTGTCTGGTGCTAACCATTGGCTTCCACAGCCTCGACAGGCTGACCAGAGACTTGCAGATGAATGAAGCAAAGGAAAACCCTCCTGACTGATAGTTTCCAGGGCTGGAACGCTCAAGGAAGGAAGGGGGATAGCGCAGCCAAGTTTGGGGTGAGCGTGAGCTCCCAGAGTCTGCACACCAGGCACAGGCAGGCCCCTGGCAGAAGCCAGCTCTGCCTTGTGAGCTCGGCCCTGGCTGTGTTTAACAGCCCTTTGAAGTAAACAGGGGGTCACAGAATGAGCACCAAGATGTTTATGCTAAGAGCCTCCTGTCTGGTTTCCTGTCCAAAACCCACCCTTGCCCTCAACTCCAGGACTGTGGGTAAAGAAAATAATCCAAGTTTTGAACTTAAACATGGACTTGGAAACCTCAGTCTGAGGAGACCTCTAACCTACCCTGAAGGAAGACACAACCCAGACTCACCCTGCAAAAGACCAAAGCCAGCTCTTAACTCACGACTTATCGCACCCAGTGGGGACATAAAGGAAGGCACTCAGTAACCGAGAATCAAGGCTTTCCTTGCCGGTCCCCAGAAGTTACTCAAGAGCTCTCCTTTCTGAACCACACAAGCAAATTACCCCCAGTATTACCCCCAGTCAGCAAACTGATTTTTCAGGGAGAGCAAACTCAGTCCAAAAGAAATACAATTGTGAACAAGACAGTCCTGATGTTAAAAAGGGGTGATACTGAACCACTGAGCATGTATTTAAAACAAGAATGCTCATGACTTGACTTTATGGGATCTCTCCATTTCTGAAGGAAAATTGGGGGTCTGAAACATTGGGAAGAGCCCTTTCAGTCAGGGGTCAAAGTAACTTTGCCTTGTTCCCTTGCCAGCTGTTTGTCAGCAGTGCCCCCAAGCTCAGAGAATACTGTTACATTTGTTTCCAAGAATGCAGCTTTGTATACCACCTCCCATACACTTCAAGGACCCTCACCATCTTCCTCTGTCTCTGAACCCTGTCTGCTTTCCATGAGGCCACCAGTATGCACCATGCCCCCCCCCGCCCCCCGCCAATTCTCCACTATGGATTTTTAAGGGAAACGTGTAACACCACACCTGCTCTCAAGGACATGAACCATTTGGGAACTGACACGATTCCATCTGTGCTTTAGTACTGTACAGACTTGAGTATATACAGCATATTGAGTAATTTTCCCCAACACCCCACCCCCCCAAAAAAGAGGAAGACTGTGAATCAGAAAAAGTACCACAGGGTAAGTAAAAGTTGAATTGGCCTCTGGCCAATCAGAACTCCCTCACCCTTGTGGTGTGGTGATAAAGGTGGGAACTCTAGAGCCAGATACTTTGGGTCCAAATCCTTGTCCCATCACTTTTCCAGGATAATTTTCTGAACCTCTCTGTGACTCATTTATTCCATCTATGAGATAGGGACAAAAATAGGACCTACCTCATAGAGTTATTGCAGACCTTGATGTGCAAAGTTCTTAAAATGGAACCTCAAGCAGACGATGAATATCAGTTATGGCATTAGCTTCTAGTCTCATTCTCTCTTCAAAGTTCCATCTGCCATCACATACTCCTCTCTTTAAAATCCCTCTCTTATCCTTCCTTTTCACTCTTACTGCCACCACCCCAGTGAGGATGGAGGAGGAACTGGGCTGAAAATCCTGGCTTGATGTCTGGGTCTACCAGTGTTTAATTGCATGATCTAGAACACATTTAATTGCATAAGTCTAGAATGTAACATCTAGAAAATAACTCTAGAACATTGCCTTCTGCAAGGTGAGAGAGCTGGAATAAAGACAGGCCAAGGGGTCCTCCCACTTGTCCAACAGTCTTTGAACTGGCCATCTATTCGCAATAATAACCAACCACATCATGTATTCACTGTATGTCAGACTCCTTTTGAAGCACCACTGATGCATTAACTCATTTTATCCTCATAGACTCTGAGGTAGGCATTACTGTCATCTCTCAGCAAAGAAGAAAACTCAGGCACAGATTTAGTCACTTGCCCATGTAAATCACGAAGCCAGGATTTGATCCCAAAATATTTGGGTTCAGGAGCCTGTGCTGGTACTCCTGCATTATACTTCCTTCATCTCAGAGGCACACGTTTCCCCTTCGACTCCCAACTACTCCTGTGGTGTGTGCCCATAAGATGCCATCCTTATTCCTGATTTTAGCACAGGTCCATGACTTTCCCCTCCTTTACATCTAAGTCCCCTCATCCTCTTGGCGAGATCACTGTCGTCAAACACTCCTTTCCTGACACAGGTCCACATGAGTCTATCACACCCCACTTCTCCTTGGTTCCCCCAGCATCCTGTGGGGAGGTGTTCACTCTCTACAGAGAAAGAAAATCCTTGTTGCTGCCCATTGGGGCAGAACACTGAGATGTGAAGGGCAGCCTGGCTGCAGCTGCTCTGGAAAGTGACTGCTGCTCTCCTGTTCAGGTGCCCTGGATCCTCCAAAGTGAACTTCCCGATTGCCAGCCACATGGCCGATACCCTAAATGAGGCCAGCATCCTGCACATCCAAGGGATCTTCCAAAAGTTCATGAGAAGTGTGTATTATGAAAAAAGTGTGCATGGATTTCAAAGGATTTTCCATCAAAATAAACACTTTTTAATCCATTTTCCGTGAACTTTTTAAAAAGATTTATTAATTAAAAGGCAGTCACACACACACGGTGGGGGGGAGGTGGAGAGGGAGAGAGGGAGAGAGGTGGGGGAGAGAGAGAGAATCCTCTATCCACTGGGCCTCTCCTCAAATGCACACCATAGCCAGGGTTGGGCCAGGCTAAAGCCAGAAGTCAGGAACTCCATACAGGTTTCCCACATGGGTGGCAGGGACCTGAGGATTTGGGCTATCTTCCATTGCCTTCCCAGGTGCATTAGCAGGAAGCTGGATCAGAAGTGGAGCAGCAGAGAACCAAACTGGCACTCTGACATGGGATGCCAACATCACAAGCAGCAGCTTAACCAGCTGTGCCACAATGCCAGTCTCTCCATGAGCTTTTTGAAGCACCTTCATATTCTTCAAATATGGCAAAACCTGCCCAGCTGTTTTTATTATATTCACCAAAAAAAAAAAGATTAGGCAGCAACTTAATTTTAATTATATACATGGACTGTAGATGCCAGAAACTAGCCTATGGCTTGTTTCTCTCTTCCCTCCCATGTGAACTCCCACAAAGTTGTTCAGAACAACGTTCTGTTGGTTAAGGAAAGACACGTGACCAGTCCAATTCATCTATCTTTTGGAAGTTGCTGCAAAGTTGGATTGCAAAGATGTACGGTATAGGAAATAAAGGAAATGCAGCCATTTGTTAACAATCTACCTTCTGCTATTGCCTTCATACCTTTGTTCAGCTTTTCCTTTTGCACTCCCTCCCCTCACATTTTCTAAACTCTGTTTTCAAGATGTAATCGATCCCATCTCCTCCTTGGAAGCTTCCCTCTCTGCTCCAGCCAGCAGTGTCCTCTCTGAATCCTCTGCATCTGGTAGCCCTATTGTATGTACTGTTACTTTTCCTAGCACTACATTTCCATGGGAACAATCGTAATATTCTCAAAGGCAAGAACCATATCCTATAGTCTTTGGACACTCCTCAATACCAAGTCAGTTCTCTCACATAGTAGAATTCAACAGACGTCTTGGGAATCATTTTTGCTTCACAATCTGGTTTTGCTTTACAGACTTCGGCTCCAAATGTGCAGTATCCCACTTTTGTATAGCTTCTAGATTTTTGAGGGTGAGACTGAGATTAAAGGGGTAGCAAATAGAAGCACTTTGGTAATGCCCATTAAAGTCACATGCATCTTTTGAGCTTCAAAAATAAAATGTCTTTTGCTTGATGGGTGGAGGCAAGACTAGATGTGATGCTCACCTCTGATACTGAGATTTATTTGCCTTCTTTTTGGGTCTCCCCCATCTTTGCTTAAGGAACTTGTGGATTACATACGGGTCCACTCACATAGTGCTGTTTATGCTACATCCATGAGCCCTCCAGTGGCAGAGCAAATCATCAGAGCAATGAAACTCATCATGGGACTGGATGGGACCACGCAAGGTAAGAGCATCTACAACCACAGAGCACTTGTGACTCCCCTCCCCGACTCTGTCAATCTTCCCCCTTCTCAAATTCATACCTTTGTCTAAAGTAACACAAGCAATATGATAAATGTATCAGAACTGTTGTCAGCACAAACACACACACACAAACACACAAATGCTTTGTTAAAGGGAAGAAAACTTTCTAATTCATCTCCTAATGTGATCAGCAAATTTAGATAATTTTGTGTGATTACTTATGTTGAAATGAAGTAAATATTTTGTGTGTATATGTTTGTGTATGTGTGTATGATTTATGTGTGTATTTCTATGTGTATATTTATAGGTGTGTGTATGCATGTATATGTATGTATGTGTGTATGTATTTATATGTGTGTATGTATTGTGTATATTATGGATGTGAGTGTGTGTTTGCTTTAGTTTGCTTGGGGTTGTCACTTGTGTTTCCCTGACACCAAGACAGTCCATTTAATATTCAACTTTTTAACATCCTTTTACAACCCACTGGCCATTTGAGGGTATCTGGGGAAAACACACACAATAACTTTCCAGCCATTATTTGCCATTGGATCACCTCAACTAAAGTGTGTGACTTTGCTCAACCCAAATGAATTAGAACTACTTCTTGAGAAACTGTTTCATCAAAGCCCCTTGTAACTCTTCTACTTTCGTTCACACATGCTTTATAGAGCTTCTCCCACATGGCACATGCCACTGGGGAGACAGTGATGAATAAGGCAGTTTCCGCAGCCAGGCAAGCTGGTGAGTGCTTTTATGGAGCAGCAAATTATACCCACCCCAGAACCAGCTTTTCAGCAATACAATCCATGTGACCCACCTCATAGCCCAGTTTGTATGATGCCCTACACTGTTTAGGGCAACCTTCCAAGCCTACTTTTTCAGTAGATATATGAGCCTATCCAGCATTTTTCAATACTATAAAAGCAGCAAAAACTTTATTCAAATTTTACCAGAAACTGACTATAGGTTGAGTATCCCTAACTTAAAAATCTGAAACTTGAAATGCTCCAAAAATCTTTAATTTCTGGAGCACCAACATGACACAAGTGGAAAATTCCACATCTGACCTCATGTGATGGCTCACAATCAAAACATGGTTGTCCTAAAATTATCGTATTAATTACCTTCAGACTCCATGTACAAGGAAAATATAAAACAAATTAATGCCATGTTAAAATTTGGGCCCCATCCCAGAGTATCTCATTGTAGATATACAAATGTTCCAAAAATCCAAAACACTTCTTGTCCCAACCAATTTGGATAAGGGATAATCAATCCACAAAATATATAAAGCAGGTAATAGTGAGACTGGTCTGGTGGAAGTGGTGCCTTCCTTCACTTATGAACAGCACCTGGGGTCTTCTACGGGGCCCCGGGGCCCCCCATGACACTTGTTTAAGACCTTCCTCACCACTAAGATAGATCTTGCTTCTTCACAAAAGCAGGAAGATGGACAGCAGGTTGATTTTTTTCCCTCCATATAAAATGCAGCCTTCAAAGATCTTATGACTCTGACTGAATGATCTTTGTAAAAAGGAAATCACAATCCAGTCTAGAAAGGCCTCATGGTACAGGTGGAAGGTGGCCACATGGGTTCAACCCCTGGGTTATACTTACATATTGTGTGGTCTTAGGCCAGTGACTTACCTGTTCGACCCCAAGGAAGTGATGGAACATCTGTGTGTTGCAGTTGCACCAGCTATTAAATAAGGAAAATAATATTTATGAGTCAGGTTTTTGTAAGAATTAGGGGAATTGGCTGGCGCCGAGGCTCACTAGGCTAATCCTCTGCCTGCAGCACCGGCACACCAGGTTCTAGTCCCAGTCGGGGCACCGGATTCTGTCCTGGTTGCTCCTCTTCCAGGCCAGCTCTCTGCTGTGGCCCGGGAGTGCAGTGGAGGATGGGCCAAGTGCTTGGGCCCTGCACCCACAAGGGAGACCAGGAGAAGCACCTGGCTCCTGGCTATGGATCAGTGCGGTGCGCCGGCCACAGCGTGCCGGCCACAGCGCGCCGGCTGCAGCAGCCATTGAGGGGTGAACCAATGGAAAACAAAGACCTTTCTCTCTGTCTCTTTCTCTGTCCACTCTGCCTGTCCAAAAAAAAAAAAAAAAAAAAAAAAAAATTAGGGGAATTCATCCTTGTGAGGTATTTAAAGTTCTGTCTGGAAAGGATTTTTAGTAAGTTTGATATAATATAATTGTTGCTCCTGATATTTGCCATTATTCCTGAAGAATCTTTCCAAATTTATTTATTTAAGCAGCAAAGAGAGACAGAGAGAAAAAAAATACAGGCAGAGAGCTCCTATTTGCTGCTTTACCCCTTAAATGACCTCAACAGCCAAGGCTGGACCAGGCCGGGCTAATTCCAGAATTTAATCCAGGTTTCCCATGTGGGTAATAGAAACCCAATTCCTGAGCCATCACCTGCTCACTCCCAGAGTGTGCATTGGCAGGAAGCTGGAATCAGGACCAGCGCCAGAACTCAAACCCAGATGCTCTGATATAAGATATGGGTGTCCTAAGTGGTTTCTTAACCTCCAGGCCAAACACCTGCCTCTCAAAGGAGACTTTGACCACATCTCAGGATGCTGTAAGAAGGATTCTTATGACAGAAGTGAAATAGGACTAGATATCCTCCAAATATCTGGATTAGTCAGGATAATCTAGGTTATGCCACATTAACAAACCCTGAAAATCTCAATGGCTTATGAGAACCAAGATTTATTTCTGGCTTGCACCAAATCTTATACAAATCAGCCAACTCCTGGCACAGTTCTTGTTCATAGGGGCAGTGACTTGGGCTGCTCCAAGCTTTAGGGTAGGCCTTCTCAGAACATGGTCCCCATGGTCACTAAGGAGGAAAGAAAGGGAGGGTCAACCTAGAAATGATATTTATCACCTTGCTCACAGTCCACTGTCTGGAACTGCTCATACAGCCGTGTCAAAAAGAGGTAGTAAGTTAAAGGCTATGGATATTGGATAAGCAGTTATCTTCCAGCACTTTAAACGGCAATAAAGAGCTGTGTCCATCCCTGTGCGAGTTGTCAGGTGGTGTAAAGATACTGTTGTGGAATCACAGGCTTCTTACAGGGCTGTGTGAATTATGCCCTGATCTTTAAGGACTTCTTAATGGAAAATCACCTATTTGTGATTTATTATATCATAATGACCTGAATGACTCTTTGGTCTTATTTTAAAGATGAGTGACTAGGAAAAAGTTATTCCAAAAAGTAGCCTATTTCTTAGTAAGGATTTTTTGAGAATTCCTTAAACACTTTGGAGCCTTTGTTATCAAGATCCATTGATTTACATGTATGCAGCTTTGCAATCATTCTCTTCCCTCCTCTGGAATGGTTTATGCATTCATCACAGACAGGATTTGTTCTGCTTATGTGATCACGATTGAAGATCAATAGAAAAATTGCATTTAAAGATATGATCATTTGTCCTTCCAGTCATTTATCATCAATGCCATCTCTCATCTTCCCCTGAGGTAAGCGCTATTTCTCCTGGTTTTTTCTCTCAGCTTTATAATTAATTACTTGATCCTTTTCTTTTAACCTTGCAGTTGAAGTTTTTCACTTCACTCCTCTTGCCATCTTAAGAGAGGGAAGAAAAATCAGAAACATGGTTTGTTTTCTCAGAACCGAAGGAGATGAACCAGGGAGAAAGATAGGAGAGTTTCCTTTCAACTAAATGAACAAAGGGAAATAGTAGAATAGAAAATCGAGACTCATGAGCCAAGTTTCAGGTGGTTCTGCCTGACATGTCTTTTGAAGAATTCAAAGGCGCACAGTGAATGATCATGCTGGCCTCATTTACAACAATGACTGCTTTAAGTAAAACGGACAGGTTGGGAATATTGCATGAGCTAGCCCTTTCCGCAGAGATAGACTGACTCTTGGGTTAAAGTTGTCCAAAGCTCAAAGGGATGCACTGTGTTATGCTGGAGCTGACTTACAGGATCTGAGAAAAGAGAAGCCCGGCTCCAAGCCTTCATCTTTGGCCCACTCCACTGCAACTGTGATCGGAGCCTTTCAAGGCTTTGTTTCGGGTTGAATTTGGGGAGCGGTTGGCCAGATCTGTTCCTTGATGAATGTCTTCGCTTTAATCTGCATTGCAAAGCCATACGCTTCAAAGAAAAGCAAGCTACAGGAATAAGGTCAGTGTCCCTTTGATGCCAGGGTTCAAAGATGAAATAGCAGTCCCAGTGAAATGACAATGTTTATGCACAAACAGCCACCTTCGCTCTGCAGCCAGGCTTCTGGTACAGTTAATGCACACAGGCTGAGGGGCTGCAGGCCGGGCGTGCATTCCATATGCACCGAGGCCCTTTTAAACTCCTGGCCTGTCACTCTGTGCAGTGAAATAGCCCAAAGTGGAGATTTGGTTTCTCCAGCCTAATGGATAGTGGGTGGTCCCCCAGCCAAACCATGCGGTAAGCCCCTTAAGGGCAAGAAATGTGTCTTGAGTTAATTTGGTGTTCCTCTGAGTGTCAAACTCAGTGCTTGGCTTAATGAATATGTCATGATTCAAGTTCCATCTTGCCGGCCTGCTCGATTTCAGCTAATTGAGATCATGGGGATGTTTATCTCATAGGCCTGGGGACCAAGATCTTTCAGCGATTGTGGTTACTTTCGGAGAGGTCCAGAAAGATTGCATCTCAGTCATTTCCTCCATCTAGACATGGTGCAGGCAGTGGAGCCCCAATCTACATTGACTCCCTTAAGAAAGTATTGTCAACAGTTGTCTTATTATTTGGTTTAAATCACTGGTGCACATTTTTCAATTAGTCAAATTATTTTTCACCTTGCAACCTTGACCTTACTTCTCTGCACCCTTTTCCCCAACCCTGGGGCACCTTTCACTTCTCAGAGAAAACCACGGTTGTATAGCATGGATGACTGTGGGAGTGTGGTCTGTGCCCAGCCCACCATTTGCTCCATTACTGGCAGGATACTCGTCCTCCTTTAGTCTCAGTTCCTCCACTGTCAACTGATATTGTCAGATGATTAAATGATGGAGTGTAGATAATGAGCTAAGCATGTTGCTTGATATAAGTGGTCAATGAAATTCCATTATTTTTTATGTGTCTGCTTTCTTCCCTTCCCCACATTTGTAATAGCTTTTACCCACCCTGGGATTCTTCCTTTCTCTGTGACTTGGCACCTACTCCATCCATAAATCCTGCAGCCTATTCCTCTGACATATGAGGGTACTTCAAATAGTTCATAGAAAAATGGAATTAAAAATGTTTATTTATGTGCAAAAATAAAATTTGAAACCCATGCATAGTTTTTTCATAATATGCATACTCCATGTAATATGAAAAGAAATGTTTTTTTTAAAGATTTTATTTATTTATTTATTTGACAGATAGAGACAGCGAGAGAGAGAGAGAGAGAGAGAGAGAGGTCTGGCCGGCGCCGCGGCTCACTAGGCTAATCCTCTGCCTTGTGGTGCCGGCACACAGGGTTCTAGTCCTGATCGGGGCGCCAGATTCTGTCCCGGTTGCCCCTCTTCCAGGCCAGCTCTCTGCTGTGGCCAGGGAGTGCAGTAGAGGATGGCCCAAGTGCTTGGGCCCTGCACCCCATGGGAGACCAGGATAAGCACCTGGCTCCTGCCTTCGCATCAGTGCGGTGCGCCGGCCACAGCGCGCCGGCCGCGGTGGCCATTGGAGGGTGAACCAATGGCAAAGGAAGACCTTTCTCTCTCTCTCTCTCTCTCTCACTGTCCACTCTGCCTGTCAAAAAGAGAGAGAGAGAGACAGAAAGGTCTTCCCTCTGTTGGTTCACCCCCCAAATGGCCGCTAGGTGCTGCACCGATCCGAAGCCAGGAGCTAGGTGCTTTTTCCTGGTCTCCCACATGGGTGCAGGCGCCCAAGGACTTGGGCCATCCTCCACTGCCTTCCTGGGCCACAGCAGAGAGCTGGACTGGAAGAGGAGCAGCCGGGACTAGAACCTGGTACCCATATGGGATGCCGGCGCCGTAGGCGGAGGATTAACCAAGTGAGCCACGGCACCAGGCCCCAAGAAATGTTTTTTTGCACCAAAGTCAAGTCATACTTTCAAGTCCACTTTCCCATGAACTTTTGAAGGCCCTTCAAATGCCCGTATTCTCGTCACTCCTCACACTTCACCCCTCCCTTGCTCACCTCACAGCTGGATTGCTGGAGTAGTTTCCCAAATATTCTCCCCACTTCTGCCCCTCCCTTTCTGAGGCTTGTTCTCCACACAGAAGCCAAAATTATCTTTAAGGAAAAAGGGAGAGGGACTGGCATTGCGGCACAGTGCCTGGGATGCCAGCATCCCATATGTGAGCGCCAGTTTGAGTTCTGTTTTGCTTCTGATTCAGCTCCCTGCTAATGTGCCTAGAAAAACAGCAGAAAACAGCCCAAATACCAGGGACCCTGCCATCTACATGGGAGACCTGAATGGAGTTCCTGGCTCGTGGCTTCAGCATGGCCTAGCCCTGTTTGTTTCAGCCATTTGGAGAGTGAATAAGTGAATGGAAGAGTCTATCCGTCACTCTGCTGCTCTGTCTTTAACTTAAGTAAATGTTTAGGGGGGAAAGGGGGGCAGAAAAGTCATAACTCAAACCATATTACTCCTTGACTCAGAACTCTCCAACAGTTTCTCTGCTTGCTCAGCACAAAGTTCAGTCTGTGGCCCCTGAAGTCCTCTGGAACGTGCTCCTCCACACTTACCTTTGTTTGATGCACCCAGCTGGCAGCCTGCACTCCTAGAGTACAGAGGGCAGCTCCCATGGAGAGGCCTTTGCACTTGGTTCCTCCAAAGCAGCAGTAGAGACCAACATCTGTGTGACCCCCGCCCCCGCCCTTCCCTCACATCTCCGCTCAAAATCAACCGCATTAGGGGAGTAGCCCTATCCTAAATAGTGCACATTCCTTGTCCCTCTAATTTTCCAGGACTGTCTTTCATCTCTATAGCATTTAGGGGCACCTAACAAATTATGTATCTGCTTATTGTCTGTTTCCTCACTAGAATGTAAACCCCAGGAGAACTGAGACCAGTGCATAGGTTCTCAATAAATATTTATGGAAAGAATTCTCCTCTCTGCCTTTCTTATCTCAACAAATAAACAAGTCTCATCTCCTTTACTCCTTGGGCTTTCTTTTCCTCTTTTCCGCCTTCTAGACCCACCAGCCCCTTTACTCAACCATGAATTTATCAGTTCCCCTCATACTAAAAAGCCTTCCCTTAAGCCTTCTTCCTCTCCGAACAGTGACCGAGTCTTACCCCTTCCTGCTTCCTTCTCTGCCCCTTCTCCCCCCCACAATCAGTTTTCAGCTCCTTCAGCTTGACCTCTGATCTTTGGCTCTGCAGGCCCTGCCCCCTCAAAGATCACTCTAAACCTACTCTCCTTCTGGATTGCAATTGGCCTCTCTGCGTCATTTGTTCTCTTCGAAAGTGGTCTTCCCCTAGTTGTGGGGATGCTCTTTGCTCTTGTCATGCTTCTTTTATTGTCCTTTTTCTTCCTCTTCTTTTCAGCTTGGCCTCTTTTCCCATCTCTATTGGCCAGAATTCCATCTTCTGTTCTCTTAACATCTCCCTCTGCCCGAGTTCCCTCACCTGTTTCCTTTGCTTTGTCTGGAGACGTGCCTCTCACACCTGAACCTGCATCTGATTCACCTGGAGGGAGGGTTAAAGCAGCTTGTTGACCCCACCGCCCAGAGAGTTCTGCATGAAACACTCCCCGCAGTTCTAGCAAACTCCCAGGTGACAGCGACGCTGCTGGCCCAGCCTTTACCCTTCGAGAACCACTGCTTTATAATAACTGCGCAGCCATCCTATCCCTCCTACCAGGTACTAATGGACTGTGGATTTCTTATGGCTAGAAACTGTCCTATCATATCATCTTTATATCATCAGCACAGTGCCTGACATGATAGTTTTTCAACACGTATGTTCAAGCTGAATTGAAAAGAATCATGTGGAGACCCAGTTGTGCCATGACACAGATGCTGATAAAAATATCTATTCAGAGCCATCTTTTCATTGATAGACTTGAACAGACTCTCTGAACACTTACTGTTAGCCAGATGAGCAATTGAACTTGCCCACCAAGTTCAGCCTCTTCCTTGTAATTCTTGCCTATGTTGGTGTGCAGTCTTGTTCATTACATTTCTGTGCTTCATATACTGTCACCTGTGTTGGGAAAACCTGCCCACATGTCCTGTCATCACTGCTTGTTTCATGAAGACGGGAGTGCCTGCTGAGAGGGCAATGGTAGTCCACAGCTTCACTTGGGGCTCACCAGAAATGCAGAAAGCATTTCTGAATCACACACTCTAGGGCAGCGGTCAGCAAGCTGTCTTAACCATCCCTCCAGGTGGTTCTGGTGCAGGCTCAACTTTAAGAACCATGTTCCTACATAAAGGAAAGGATGTGGGTGACAGCATTTTCTCAGAAGGAAAAGTCGAGAAAACAAGGGATGGAATTCTGGAAAATTCAGGCAGAGGGAGAGGACACAGCAGAAAATCAGGAAGAATTAGGAAGAAGAAAAGGCAGATAAAAAGAAAATCTCCCAAAAGAAAATCATGAAGCATTTTTTGATCCATTTCTTTCAGCCTGTTTAAATCAAAATATCAACTCTGTTTACTCAGTCAACATTACCTCACCTATTCTTCCCAATACCTGTGCCTACCTACCTTGGAATAAAGGATAGCAAAGAATTCTTGCCCTCATGAAGGATCTGTGTCTTCCAACAGACTCTCCCTTGACTCCATGCTTTCATGTAAAGCCATTAAGGATTCATGATTGCAAATACTGACTAAGTCATTTGATTTGATGGTAGGCAGCTACTATGGTTTGGTTGTGATTTATCCCCCTAAGAATTTATGTGTTAGATGGTTGCTCTGTATTGTGGCAATATTAAGAGGTGGTGGAACATTTAAGAGATGGCATGTACTGGAAGGCCATTAGGTCTTGCTAATGAAAGTAGATCTTGTGGGATTCCACTATCCTCAAAATTATGAACTGCTACAAAAAAACAAAACTGGTCCTCCCCACTCCTTGGCTACTGTCTTGCCATGTGACCACTCACTTGCACACTCTCAACATTGTGATGCTATCACCATGAGGTCCTCACCAGAGCTGACCCAGTGCCAGCACCGTACCCTCAAACCTCTATAACTGTGAGCTAAATGAACCTCTTTTCTTTATAAAGGACCCAGCCTCAGGATTTCACTGTGGTAATAAAAATAGTCTAAGACAGCATTTCACAGAGACATTGCCATTTCTGTATTAACTCATGTCTCTTGAGATAGACAAGGTGGTATTCATAATAATTACTGAAATTCTCCATTTCTACAGTGCATTTTTAATACATAGAATCAATTTGGTGAGAAAGAAGATCCCCATGGGCAACAATGCTAAGTGTTTTCTAAGAATAACTGATGACAAAACATTTCATATTCATAACTTGGAAGGGATGGCTTTCCCTATAATTATGTGGGATCTGCATGACTTTGTACTGTAATTATCACCCCTTTTGGGCTACCCATCTTCCTTATATGATTGTTAGAATTTGAAAGCATGGTATTGAACAGATGCCAACTTTTTTTATTAAAAAAGATGATCAGTTCAATCTGAAATATCTATTGATCAGTTTCATCTATTGATTTAGCATTTTAGTATCAAATACTAGGATTCTTGTTATACTTTCAGTTACTTATCAGGGTGATAGAGCAGTTATATTGTCAAACATGTGAAATTAACTCTTCTTTTAAGTACCAACCTACACCAGAGACAGGAATAGTTGGAATGACTCTGATTAACAGGCCAGTACTTAGTTTGGATTACTCCGTTGGATACCTCCTTCCTTATTTAACAAAAAATAGTTATAGAAAAACTCATAATGTTTGTGATTTAATCAACCTTCTCCCATCTGCTACTTCAATGCTAGGCTGGTGGGATAATTGCCAGCTTTGAGTCACAAAAACACTTATCACTATAACACGCACAGAAACATTTGACTTTTTGTAATCAAGTGGCCAATAGAAAAGGAGACAGAAGTGGGAATTTACTTATATGCGAAAATATATATGGAATTTCAGTTTCTAGTGTATGAGGTCAGATTTCATATATTTACATCACTGCTAATAAATTCTCCTCTGATAAATTTAGGAAAAAGTGTAGGAAAAATAGGATTATTTTTCTTCAAAGTCACACCTATGCCTCCCTGCTCTTAAAAAGAGTTACTTGGGGCTGGCGCTGCAGCTCACTAGGCTAATCCTCCACCTTGTGGTGCCGGCACACCGGGTTCTAGTCCCGGTCGGGGCGCCGGATTCTGTCCCGGTTGCCACTCTTCCAGGCCAGCTCTCTGCTGTGGCCAGGGAGTGCAGTGGAGGATGGCCCAAGTCCTTGGGCCCTGCACCCCATGGGAGATCAGGATAAGTACCTGGCTCCTGCCTTCAGATCAGCGCGGTGCGCCGGCTGCAGCACACCGGCTGCAGCACGCCGGCCGCGGCGGCCATTGGAGGGTGAACCAACAGCAAAGGAAGACCTTTCTCTCTGTCTCTCTCTCTCACCGTCCACTCTGCCTGTCAAAAAAAAAAAAAAGAGTTACTTGGTCGTGAGGGGGTACGCCTAGATATTATGTAGGTAGGGCTAAACTGAAGATAAAAAAGAACATGCTCCAATGCATAGTTTCCTTGGAAATAAAACAATTAGCTATACAAGAGCCTCAAAAATACAAGAGTTTATCCGACAGAATGACAATGTGAAGTTTTCTCTGTAGAACTTCATGCTTTTTGATGTAGTAGTCAGGTATTATTGCTGCAAAAAGAGGACATAAGTCATAATATCATCACTCAAACTTAGCTATTATCCAGATAATTTCCTCAGTTTCCTACTTGCAATATATAGGAAAAAAAAAAAAAAAAAAAAACAAGCATAGTAGAGTATGAAAACTCACATTTTTTTTGTCAATCTGAGTTCAGAAAGCAAGTAAGAAAAGGACTGGAGGGAAGATGCACTGTGGCACAGCGAGTTAAGCCACCCCCATATTGGAGCACCAGTCTGAGTCCCAGCTGCTCTGCTTCTGATCAGGCTCCCTGCTAATGCACCTGGCAAGGCAGTAGATGGCGGTCTGGTCCAAGTGCTTGGACCACTGCCACTCATGTGGGAGACCCGGATGGAATTTCTGACTCTTGGCGTCAGGTTTGGGTCATGAACCAGTGGATGGAATATCTCTTTCTCATCTCTCCCCCTTTCTTCTTTCTGCCGTTCAAATAAAAATAAATACGTCTTTTAAAAAAAATACAAAGAAAAAGATGGGGAAACTGAGTCTGTAAATTAGAGCCAAGGACTCCCACCACCACGACTGTGCTGGTACAAGGAATTCCTCTTCAGGCCGTGTTTCCATTGCCCATTAGAAATCAAAATCAACTTCAGACCAAGTCTGGAGAGGAAAAACCAAATAGAAATGCCCCCCACCCAAGAGGCCTCCCCATACTTAAGTTTTTGTGATGTTTTATTTTTCTGGTGACTTGGGAAGTATTCAAAACATTCCACTAGTAGGGAAGTGGTTACCTCTGCCATAGAGTTCTACTCTCACATCACTCACCGGGCCCAAAGTGAACGGGGCGCTCTTCTCTTTTCCTTTGAGTGCTGCTCTCTGGGAGAAGGCTCTCTGTTTCTGAACCAAGCACTGATGGATTTTAAATTTGCACGTGGTTATATAACAGTGTTATAATACACAAGGATACTTCAAAATGCTCATTGAAAAACAGAATTGAAAGTATGAGTTTACCTTGTTGCATTTTTTTAAAATCACTGCATGGATTTTCATGTTATACACTGTCCATACATTATAAAAAAACACCTGTTTTGCATCAAAATAAGTCCTCCTTCTCTGTGGGTTCTACATCCACAGATTCAACTGTGATTAAAAATAATCGGTTTTAAAAAAATTTCATCTGTACTGAACACATAAGATTTGTTTCTTGTCATTACTCCCTAACCAATATAGTACAACCAGTATTTACATTTACATAGGTATTATAAGTAATCTAGGAGTAATTTTAAATATATGTGAGAATATTCCTAGATTATATGAAAACACTTGGTCATTTATATACAGGGACTTGAGCATCTGTAGATTTTGGTGTCTAAGTAAGTCTTGGAACCAATCCCTTCTGGATACCATGGGATAACTACATAATAAATATTTGGTTATGCAGTATCATATTTTATGGTGATTTTGCCTATTCTAAAATTAAGACTGGGTCTTTTGTCTCTTCATTTGAAACCTCCTGAGTCTTGTCACTGAGAACATCTAAGGGGCCAGAGATAAGTGGTGTCTATACAACAGGAAAAAAATCTGTGTTGTTATATATTAATGTTAGCTGTCGCAAAACACACCGAACACTGGAGTGAGATTGAAGAAATCCAGGTCGCTAAAAACAGAGAAGTCAAAAATTGAAACTGATAAAATTTTCTTCATAAAAGAAAAAGTATCTCTCTACAAAATTGGAAGAAAGCAATCAGGCCATCTCTGATTCCCCAGAGACGTGCAGCCTTCCTCATTTTCCACCCCTCATCCACACAGGCCTTTCTTGCTTCTGAAAACAAACACAGGTGGTCCTGGGCTCAGATAGGCTCAGAGCCCAAACTTGGGACCCAGAGGACATCTGGACTCAGAACAGCATGCTGGAGTGGCCCTTCTAGAAGCCCTAGAGACCTCTCCCAACCACCCTTTTTTTTTTTTTTTTTTTTTTTTTTTTTTTTTTTTTTTTTTTTTTTTTTGACAGGCAGAGTGGACAGTGAGAGAGAGAGACAGAGAGAAAGGTCTTCCTTTTTGCCATTGGTTCACCTTCCAATGGCCGCCGTGGCTGGTGCACCGCCACGCTGATCCGATGGCAGGAGCCAGGTACTTATCCTGGTCTCCCATGGGGTGCAGGGCCCAAGCACTTGGGCCATCCTCCACTGCATTCCCGGGCCACAGCAGAGAGCTGGCCTGGAAGAGGGGCAACCGGGACAGAATCCGGCGCCCCGACCGGGTGTGCTGGCGCCGCAAGGCGGAGGATTAGCCTAGTGAGCCACGGCGCCGGGCCCCAACCACCCTTTCTAAAACAATGTCCTCTTCCCTGTAAGTCACTCTGTTTCCTCCCTTATCCTGCATTGCTTTCTTGATAGCATTTATTACTACTGAGAATACTCATTTGATTCCTTCGTTATTGTCTGTCACCCCTAGGAGAATAGAAGTACCATAAGGGAAGATAAACTGTCCCCAACCTCAAATACTACATGTCAGCTGAATAAATGACACCATTCAGCGGGGCCACATCCCAGCAAGCATTCCTCAGGAAGTTGTATTTCCCCATGCATACTCATGGTTTTTCCTCTATCTGAAAGACTCTGATCTCTCCTTACAACACACTATACCTACTCTTTATGTCTTGAATCCCTGTTAATCCTTGTAAGCCTGATCTTGATGGCCTCAGCTAAAAAATAACCCTTTTCTCCTCAAGTATCCTGCAGTTTCTTGCTCTTATTATGTTAGTCACATACACATCTAACCTGCCTAGTCACATACACATCTAACCTACCCTACAAATAGATAGTGATTCATTATTTGTGCCTTAAGTATGATATATGGGAGTGAGTGGGCACTGAATACTGTATTTGGGATTAAGTAGATTTCATGAACAAACTGTGGAATCTATTCATAATTTATAAACAATTACAACATCATTTCTTTAGAGGTTGCCTATAGAGTTATTTTGGTTCAAATATTGCATGAATGACTCTTTGTGGGCCAACATCTAGAGTCCCTTTCTTATTTGTTGGATAAATGAATAATTTTACATTACCTTTAGTAAGAATTTGTCTAGACATCATCAGATATAGGGTAAGATAAGCCTAGGTAGTTCAAGCCAACGCGGAATATAGCAAAGCAAAAATGGAGTTTTTCCTTTAATTATCCAAGCAGTTAGCTGCATCCCTCACTTAAGGTTTCTTATGGAGACACCATCTAAAACTCATCATGCATTTGACTTTTTTATGCACAGTAATCAGCAGGGGCTGGGCACCAGCCATTGCTGTGTCCAAGTTGAAGTACATTCTAAAATAGAGAAGAGCAGGCTGACTCTTAAGCGTCCAAAATGGCATTTTCCATCCACCCTCCTTCTCCTCCCCCATCTTAATGATGATTTGCACTTAAGATGTTTTTCAATCAAGAAACTCCATGTTTTCATGACATTGCTTGGCGACTAGTAATGAGAGGTTGAGGAAACTTAAAAACTCCCACAGAAAATTTGGGTTTTCTCTCACACCATACAGCCAATTACACCATACAGCCAATTAAGGAAGAAGGGCTTCAGATTTTGAATCCTTGGAAGTTTTTCATAGTATCCTAATCCTTACCATTCATATTAGTTAAGGTATATTAACTGCTGTAACAGACAAATCACAATCTATCAGTAGTTTATCCAATAGAAATTTACTTTTCCCTCAAATAAAGTCCGAAAACCTGGTGGTTCTGATGGTCAGAGAGTTCTCTTCCAGGAACCCAGCCTCCTTCCAGTTAGTGGCTCCCCATTTGCCTTCCTAGTTTGCTGACAAGGGGGTAGGGAGCAAGGAGAACCATGTGTGGGATGCTTTCAGGGGCCGTGACAAGAAAGGCGCCTTACATTTCTACCCACATTCCGCATGACTACGCCTAACCACAAAGCAGTCTGGAAAATGAACTTAAGCATCCGCCTAGGAGGAGGAAATGAGGCTGATGAATAGGTGACCTCCATCCAGGACATTCTTTCCTCAGACTTGCATGTGGACAGTTACAGTGGGAAGATACGGTGGACTATTTAGACAGTTTCCCAATCTCTTTCTATAGGCCCAGTAAATGAACTCTTGACCTGAAAATAGGATAATAGTACCTAAGAACAAAAGAAAAATAAAGTCTAAAGGACTGAAGATGGGTCTCTTTCCTTTTATAGGGACTCTCGGGGCTACCAGTCTGGCTTTTACTCAACCACTTCTGGTCCCTTTTTCATAGAACTCAGTCCCAACACCTGGCAGGTATTGATGTCAATATCATTACTGTGCTGTGAAATCCCTCAGTGCTATGTCCTTTCTGGAGGCAGAGAATGGACTCTGAAGGCAATACTTCTGCAGAAGAAAGTTAAATAACACAGTATTGGAACAGCTCTGGAAGCTGGGCCAGGAGAGGGGGAATGTATATTTTGGAAACAGTAACTTACAGAAATTAAGAACACTGGTGTTGGTGGTTTTTGCATTTTTACTCATTTATATGTATTTGAAAGGCAGAGAAACAGAGAAGGACAGAGCTCTCCCATCTGCTGGTTCACTCCCCAAATGCCTGACAAGAGCTGGGAACTCAATTTGGGTCCTCGATGGGGGTGGCAGGTATTACTTGAGTCTCCATCTGCTGCCTCCCATGTACACATTTGCAGGAAGCCAGACTCAGAAGCAGATCTGCGACTCAAATCTAGACACCCCAGTATGGGATGTGGGCATCCTAAGTAGCAGTTAAACTGCTATACCAAAAACCCACCCCAAGGATATTATTTCTGGAAGAGGGTATGTGATAAGACAAAAATAGCATCATTATCATAAAATTATAAGTTGCTATTTAAGACATGGACATTTAGGCTAATTATCTGAATTGCATAGGTTTATTTTGAGTCATCCCTGACTCTTACTCCACTGCCCTAGAGTTCTTTTGGGACTGTATACTACAAGGAAGATAACAGGCTTGAACAGGTATCTAAATTGTGATGTTTATCACATTAGCACCCAGCCCTTGACAGACTGGGATAAGTAGACAAAAGAGAAGACGGAATTCTGAGCCATGATAGAGAAATAAAGCCAAATGTTTCATATATAGATTGAGTTGATATGAAAATAAAATCCTGATCAACACCACTTTAAGCACTTCATCTACTTTGGAAGCACCAAAAGCTGTTCACTCTAGACAATTCCATCCCATATCTGGGATATTTTTAAATTTTTTTTCTGATTTTCATTCAGTTATTAGGAGAAAGACGAGTAAAACACCAAGGTCTTTTATCTAACTTCATTAATTTTTTTTTTACTTAAGTTATTTTTCTTTGTCTTCTACAGAGAAAAAAGAGTGATGTTTGAAATATGCTTCCAGTGTATGTGTACTGAAAAGACAGCCATACCTCAATTTAAAATCCTTTTCATGGATTTATTTCATCCATTCTGACCATTTGTGAAAGTGTATCATGAGATTCACGGGTTAGGTACTGGCTCTGCACCTAACTCAACATGGACTTGGGGAAAATGGCACCAGCTCTTTCCAGCTGTGACCTTGCACCTTTGCTTTGGTCCCTGGAACAGGGCACACATATTTTTACACTTGAGTTTGATAGCTTTAAAAAACAGCAGTGACTAAGTGGGAAGATTTAGGGCATCGAGGAGTGAAAGAAAGGAGTATATTGGATGACAGGATGAGATACACTCACAAACTTCTCAAGTAAGGTGCTTTTTTTTTTTTTTTCAGTGCATGCTGTTTGCAGGCTGAAAACTGCACTTAAACATCCATATCACCAAGCTCAGTTAGCAGCTATTACTCCCAAGTTTCACTCTTCCTTTGGAATTCTGTCTTTTCTTCAAGGAAGACAATGAAATGCAAAAGGACTGTGATGGGAGCGAAAACATAATTAAACTGTTCTGAAAGGTCTTCTCACATTTCTCAGTGTCTACTTTGGTGGAGAAATCAGTGAATGCAAAACTGGCTTCCTACAATTTTTTTTTCTTGCTGTCAAACTCAGCCTTGACATGCTGTTAATTCTGTCCCTCTGCGGCCCCTCAATGAATTTAAGAGGCATTGACAGAGTATTCTACCCAAAATGCACTGTCTGAGGGCCTTGGCATTGAAAGCTCCTGGCTTTGTTAAGGGAGGAAGTAGCTGCTGCTTCCTAAATATATTTGCCACTCAGTTACCAGCTGGAGACACAGAAAAAGGCCAAGAAAGAAATAGAGGGCACGCAAAGCCACGTTTTCTAAATGGTTTCAGGCCACTGGCATTTCAGCAATAGCTAATACAAAACAGATGTCAGGTGCTATGCTCCACTGGCTTTCAACTAGGGCCTGCCTCCCTCCATGATTAATCACCTGTGCTGGGGGGAAAAAAAAGTTCTACCTGGTCTTTTTGTGTGCATAGACCCAAGGTCAGGGTTAGCAATCAAGGTGACAGGCATTGCCTTCTTGCCCTATTGCTGCTTATATACATGTAGGACAGCTTGGGTCTAATAACTGCAAAATTAGCCAACAAGAAGAAGTTTGCTTGATGGTGCAGAAATGCTGGGCAAATGCTTCCAGAATGTTCCACCCCTTCCTTCATTTCACATTAACAAGTAGCCAAGGGTAGAATTTCATGGAAGTTCAGTAAATTCTGCACTTGCTTTGAGTCCTTAAAAATATTTCCCTAGCAAGGGTGTAAAACGACTCTGTCTTTGAAATGGTACTGGGGCAAAAGGATAGTGTAGCCACTTCCTTCCAGCTGCCCACAAACAAGATATCCTGTTACACCGAGAAGCCCATTGAAGCTTCCTCTTCACATTTGTCTCCCCACGTGTGTGGATGGAACTGAGATGAGGAGTCGTGATGCGACACACATGGAATTTCACGTTGGTTCAGCACAACTGCATCTTCAGGGTGAAAAGGAAACTGGTGTTCCACCTCCGTCTCTGTTTTTCCCATCATGCACTCATTTTCAGTGAGCCCACAAAACCCCCTAAGCCCTACTCTGATACAGAGAATTTTGTTGAGAAAGCCAGCTACCTCACCAGACACAGCTGGAGAAGATTAAGCAGGTGGATTTGTGCCTGAGGAAGCCCAGCATGTGTGTCTGGGCTAGAGAAAATGTGCTAGCTTTCCGTTTCAGCATAACAAATCTAGGAGCTTAACACAATGCTTATTTACTACCTGTTTTCTTAGTTCAGGAGCCCAGGTACCATTTGGGTTTGTTTTTTGTTTTTTTGTTTGTTTGTTTGTTGATTGGGGTGTTGTTTTTTTTTTTTTTTTGGTTTGTTTGTTTTTTGGCTTAGGTTCACATAAAGCTGAAATCAAGGGGTCAGCAGCTGCCCTCTCATCTGGAGTTCAAGTGCTTTTTCCAAGGACATGATTGCGAAAGAATTCAGTTCTTTGGGGTCATATGACTGAGGTCCCCAATTCCTTGGCAGCTGTCAGCTCCTAGAGGCTGCTGCATTCCTCATTTTCTGTTCCCTTACATCTTCAAAGCCAATGGAATCTCCTCATCATCAAATCTCTCTTTTCCTCCCCTCCCCTCCCCTACACTCCCCTCCCCTGCCCTCCCCTCTCCTCTCCTCCCCTCTTCCTTCAGGAAAAGCCCACACCCCTCTAAGGGCTCACCTGTTAGCTCTAACTACTGGTTAATGTCTCTGAGATTTCCTTCATAAGACAGGAAGACTTTAATAGAGTCTCAGTGAACATCTGTTTCAATTTAAGCATTAAGAATGAAAATGATTCTGATAAACACTTAATTCTGATAAATAAAAGGATATTGAAGGACATGCCAGGGGCACCAAAAATACTAAGGGGGACCCAGAAATAGCCAGAAAGGCTATAGGTGCTATAGATCGGTTACATTGCTCTCAAGGGATAAGACTGGGAGAGCAATTCCAGGTTAGTACAGTCTTTGGTTCAGATTAATAGTTTTCAATGTTTTTGAGCCATAGAATTTTTCCAGATGTGTATGGAAGTCTATTATGTAAAACATATATTGCAACACACAATTTATTATATGCTAGCAACTGCTTCAAAATAAATGCTCATAAGAATATAAAATGAACATTAATATGATGAGTATCAGTGTTACTATTCCCATTCTACTGGTGAAGAATTTGTTATAGAAAAATGAAGTACTTTGCTCAAAATCACAGAGTTGGTTTTGAACTCAGAACACTGGGTTGACAATCCCAGAGCCCTTGGCTGTGAGGCAGCTGTCATGGGAGTAAGGCCAAGGTACAGGACCTCTTGGTCAATTTTTCCCCTCATGCAACTCTTTGAGGCTTCTTCAGCGCATCCCTTTCTAGCAAATGCTATGGAAACCAGAAGTTTTAATTATGGAAGTTAGAGGAATAGCTGCTTTGGGTGGCGCTTCCATCTGGGTGGCCACCTTCATTTGCATGGTTTCTCAGAGTCCTTTCAGGGGATCCCATTGATCCTATTACTCAGTCCAGGACCTGCCCTTTGCCACCTGCTTTGCCTCAGATGAGAACAGATGTTGATACACATCCCCTTCCTTCACTTCAGGAGTTGGCCACCACCCTGGCTGTCCAATTTGTCTGGCAACCTCCAGTTTCTTTCCCTCACCATAATCCATGCCCTATACACTACAAGCTTCCTCTTTCTAATCACTCTTGGAATGTATCATTTTCTGCTTATGATGCTGCCATGGATTCTGTTAGTCACCAAAAAGTCCTGACTCTCAGGTTGGCATCTGCAGTTCCCAATGGTCTGACTATTGTGACTGTATTTTAACCATTCTAGAAACCTCACCAAACTTGTGTGCCCAGGATGTTAATTTACCACCTCTGGGTCTCTGCTCCAAACTCTCAGAGCACTTCTTCCCCGAGGTGCTCAATTTCCTACCTTCTGTTAAGATTCTATTCATATTTCCAGTTTATATACCCCTCAGAAAATAGCGCATACACTCAGTGTTTAATTCTCCACTGAACAGAACAGCCCCCTGCGTGGCGTAGGTATTAAATAGGCAGATGTCAAATTAATCATCCTCCCCAAAGTCCTGGAAGCAGGTAGAGTAGGCATTACTGTCATCTCCATTCAACAGGTCAGTGAATGGAGGCTCAGAGATGATGAGCGACTTGCTCATCCTCATAGGAAAGGAGGCAGACTGATTGGCTAAACACATAACTTCTTTGTTTCTTTGTTTCTTCTCTCGTGTCCTCAATTATGAGCAACCGTTATTTATGGAGAATTAAAAACTGCAGTGTAATGCATGATTTTGAGCAGTGGTTCTTAACTGGGGGTACACCCCACAATTCCCAGAAAGTCTCTATAAAGGTTAACCCCATTCCTTCCAGTGTAGAGGGAGGCTATGTGTATTCTAAAAAATAAAAATGCAAAAGAAAATTCTTTTCCACAGGATTCTGGTGTGTCCCTCGGCTTATGATTTGGGGCAGGCATTTGGTCTAGAAATAAAGATACCAGTTAAGACACCAACATCTCAAATCAGAGTGCCTGGGTTCTAGTCTCAGTTCTGTTCTTGATTTCAGCTTTCTTCTAATGCAGACCCTGGGAGGCAGCAGGTAATGACTCAAGTGGTTGGGTCCCTGCCACCAACGTGTGAGAACCAGATTGAGTTCCTGCCCCCTGGCTTTGACCTGACCCAACCCCAGCTGTTGTGGGCATTTGGGAAGTGAATCAGTAGATGTGAGACTGCTCTGTCTGCCTCTCAGATCAATTTTTTTTTTAAAATTTTAAAAGAATGATTTGCAAGGGTTCCCAGAAGGCCCCCTTACCTCTCAATTTTGCCTCATTTAAAATTCTACAACTAATGACTAAGATATTGGTCTCTATTTAAATGCAAATTAACATTAATTCATATCATGCATTCTATAAATATTTATGAAGCAGCATTATGGAAATGCCTGTATTTGTCTTAAGGCACTTCTTTTCAATTGCATAGTATTTGATATCTTCCCTGTTTTCTAGTAGACCATTTCTTTCCAAACAGTCCCAGAATGATTTCAGTTTCTCCTCCCACCGTAGCAGCTGGCCTGGCTGCTGCACTTAGTGAGTGCTTTTCATTTGTGAAATGTATGAACCATGGAATTTGTGCCTCCTCACGAATGAGTTTACCAGCTTTTCCATACAGGAGACTTGGATAGTCTCATAGGCATAGCCAATTCCTGGGCCAGTAGGGTAATTCTTTAATGAACTCTATGCCCAGTCTCCTCATCTGTGAAGAGGGCTCATAAATCCACTTCCTAGGACATAGTAGGCATGCAAGAGACGTCCATTAACATCTCTCGTGGTAGATTAAATCCTACATGTTGTATCTGAGCAGCTGGTGGGGAGGTGGGGGCAGGCGTGTCTTCCCAGGGCCCTTGAAATCGGGCCGTGCAGAAAGTCACCCAACCCTGATGTTCAGCCTGCTCCTGCGTGCATTCCACAGGAGCATGACTGAGCAGCCCGGAGAGCCCTCAGAACATGTGTATGTGACTATAAAACATGCTGTAACCTTGGAATGTGTACATCAAAAGGGAGCGCTTCAGCGCCTGATAAAAATGTGTGTTTCTCTCAGTAAACCACTCCAAACACTGCTTCCTCCACCCACTGGGAAGCTTGTCACTGCTAATGTGATTCTTAGGATTCTCTCGGCTCTGCGGCCTCTTGATCTTTACTGAGATCTCTCTGCCCCCAAGTGTGCTGAAACAAAATGTCCCGTCTGGTGTCCAGTGCTTACAATAACAGACGCTGGGTCCCTGCTACTCCAAGGTGTCTCCCCAGTATCCCCCTAGCCCCTCACCATGCCAGGGGGGAAAGCCAAGGGTACACGAGCGGACAGAGAAGAAGGATGAAGAAGGGGTGTTAGTTATTCCTTGACCACTTCAGGCATTCTTTGGTATCAGTTAGATCTTTCCTGGGTTAATTTTTCAGCAATGTGATGGAACTTCAAAAGGTTGGTGGGGAAAAAGAAATTAAGTGATAAGTTTATTTGAGTACAAAAAAAAAAAAATGGAATCCACGAATAGATTTTCGTAATATTTTCCATGAACTCTGTGAAGGCCACTTGTATGCATGGATTTCAAAAACATTTTGCATCAAAACAGACTTACTGTTTAATTCCAATTTCCATGAACCTTTTGAGGTTCCCTCATGCCTGCTCTGCTTCTTAAATTGTGCGATGTGTTTTGTGGCAGGAGACTAGCCATTTCAAATGAAAAGAACCACATTTTTTTTAAAGGAATTGCAGTACTCCCTAAAAGTTTGTTTGAGATTGTCCAGTCTGTATTCTAAGAGTGGTGATGTGCTAAATAATTTAAGAAGGGAGTGAGCATGTGTACTTCAATTCTTAGAGTTTTAAGCCTGGGGAGTAATAAAGTTAGTCACCTCGTGGCATCTGGGCACATTCACGTCTCCTCTGTGAGAAAGTGAGCTTGCAGGGTCTGCAGAAAATAGAAAGTGACACTGGTATTGGCCCACAAGCTTGTCAAATCTATCTCCTTTGCTTAATCTTACGGGGGGAAATAACTTTCTTTTTTTTTCTTTCTCTTTATTTTCTTTTTTCTTTTCTTTTGCATGCCAATGGACAGAGAAGAAAATATCCCCTCTTTAAGATAGGGCATTCCAGTAGTTTCCACTTCTGGCCCTCTGGGAGACTGAGTTGTCCCAAACATATTTTTGGAAACGCCACAGACCATTGTTTTTATTAGGGGACTGCAAGGCTTTGTAGTAAGATTCTTTGTGTTTTATTTGTTTTCCTTCCTCTGCCCCAGCTGTTTTTGTTTTAACAGCATTGGAGGGAAGGTTAAAGTGTTTGTGGCCTCCGTTAACCTCGCCCATCTCTCCAGCCCTCAGAGACGCAACAGCAACAGTTAGGCTGTCAGCTGGGGTGGGTTCACCCATGATTTCGTCCACCCTTGTGAAAAGGGTGAGATTGATGGTGGGGGTGCTGTTGACCTCCAGCTGAGTGAATACTTTGGACCAAATAGGTGTCCAGCAGCGGGTCACCCCCAAAAATTTGCTACCTGAATGAGAACTCAAGCACTCAGTAAGGGCTGGGATGCACTCATACCACAGAAGAGGTTACCACATATGTCCGTTTCTTATTTTCCACATCTAACCAGAGAGCATGGTTCAGCCTGGACCTAATTAGGTACCAAACACAGGAAATTCATGGCCTTAGGTATGGACTAGAAATGGTGGTTATCTCTGAGTATCCAAGTCTGCTTGGTTGCACTGTGTATAAACACAAATTTGTACCCAGATCTGTTCCCAAAGATCCTGATTCAACTGGTCTGGGGTACAGCCTGAGTATGGGACTTTGTCAGGCTCACTAGACAATTCCAAGGCATCAGCGAGGCTGCTAAGAGTGACTTCCCTACAGAAAAGGGAATTTAACCTTCAGAGTACCTCCTAGATGCCAGATAGAGTCAAGCGCATTTCCTGCAGTTACCTCTATTTGTCCCAGTTTTTCCATGAGATAAGCTTATTCATCATCAGTGTTTTGCAGATAAAATTTCAGACTTCAGGCTTTAAGTTGTCCAGGTGAGATTTGACTCCCAATCCATTTAACTCCACTCAACAGCCTTCCCAGGGAACTCAGAATACAGCAAAATACACACTTCTGTGAACCCTCCAGAAGCCTACAGGAGAGACTGGCTCACTAATTTATCTCAGTAAGGACCTTTTCTGCCTTCTACACCATATGCAGGAGACGATCAAACATTCAGGGACGGTGAGTGTCAAAGTGGATGTGGTTATAGTGCCCAATCTCTGAAGCGCCCAAGTACCAGCCTGGCACGGCCAGCCCTCTATGAAAGAACATATGGTGCCAAATATTCCTTCTACTTTTACAAAGCATCTCAAAGAACAACATAATTAATAAAATCACCCACATCCTGTCTAGATGAGTAGCATTTTATATGTACAAATTCCCCTCTGCCCCAGGCCCTCCGAGAGTATGAGAATGTTTCCAATTTTAAAGAGTGAGCAATAGAGTAATTGGAAGGAGCTGTATCTTGGCCAACCCAGAAGATCTCAAAGGGATTTACAGTGACCTATATGAAAAAACATAGTGATCACCAAGTGTGCTATAATGGTGTGTCAGCCACACTGTTCTACACAGTTCAGAGAAAGAAAGGAGCAAAAATAAAACATTCAGTTCTCACCAGACAACCTTGGAATCCATATTATGATCATTTTGGTCAAGTCTCAATGGATCTAGAGGCAGTGAAGTGGTAACATAAGCTGATGATCCAGTTATGTGGGTTAATCAAGGCAAAAGGGACAGACGGGGACAATTAAGTAGCTAGGGCAGTCCAGTGATAGATGAGTTATTATAAGCAAGTGCAAAGATAATGCCACAGGGAAAATCAATTTAAGTCACTCATGCATTTCCATACCAGAAAATCCTTCTAGTCTTTGAGGGGGAACATTTAGGAATCATTGGGCTGAGCCTGAAGAAGTCGTGTGTTCTTTGTGCAGTTAACAATCAACAAAAGAGCCAAACACATGAGGGGACAGGCCATATGGAATGCATTTTGGTGACCTGGATGTATATCTGTGCCTTCCTTCCTATTGTCTTTAGGAAAGTCTTAACGTAGCCCTCTTTTCTTTTTCCTCCATCCACATGGTCTCCCTACTTGTTCGTTCTTTCTCAACACAGTTTCAATGAATGTATGAATTTTGTCATGAAATGAAGGCAAATCTCCTCCTTCCTAATATCTAGTTTTGTCCTTCCCATAGGCTGTATAAATCCAAGGGATATCCTTCAGCATGTTACAAGCCATTATTTTTTAAAGCACCAAAGAGGCTGTCTGTGCAAAAAAATGTATACAGGTGGTTCCACCCCTCTGCAAGATCTCTTACATTCACATTGCAACCTATAATCATGGGTGTTTTTTTGTCTTTTTAAGGATGTGTATGAGAAAACAAACAACAAATGCATTGAAGTAAACCATACTTACAACTACCTGATAATTTAAAGCCAGAGTCCTGTCCAAGGACCCCAAGGTGAAGATTATCAATGACTGTTAACATTGATATATCCAGGGAACACTGTTTAATATCTTGATGTATCTTCTCCCTCCCTGACCAACCATATTGCATCTCCCTTTTGGGGTTATCCTTTTCTTCACAATCACTAATGTTGGATTCTTCAATCCCTATAGTTTTTCTCACATATATACCCTCCCCTCCTTTTTAGACAATCTACCTATCCTTCCAGCCTTGTGTTGCCTTCCATGCATCAATCACACCTTGTCTGGTTCTCAACCACTCTATTCTCCTTCAGACCACAGGACTGTTTCCTACACATGGCATGCTCTCCTCTGGCTTTTTGCCTGGCTAATACTTGCTCATCCACTCATCATTTATTGATTCTCAGATTTGGTCCTAAAGTGAACATTCATGACAGCAAATAATATGCCTTTGCTGTTCATCAGAGTTGCAATGTCCTATGAATTTGTGTAATTATTTGGTTAAAGTCTGTCTCTCCCACTAGGAGGTAAACATTTCTTCTGCTATATCTTCTCTTCCTAGTGCTGCTGAACAACCTTGAACTGGCCACTTCTCTTCTTCATAGGTTGCCATAGCTTCTACCAACTAATGGTTTACTCCGTATCATAGATTCTGTCAAAAACATTTCTTTCAGTTTCTACTTATACTATCAATTGTTAGATGTTTCTAAATTTTTCACATCTGCACTCTACTAGAAAGAGGATCTGATTAGTTTAATTCATTTTTATGATCTTTTTTTTTGTCAAAGTTTCTATAACAGAGCAACACATGGCTCCCTGGGCAACACCCAAATGGACTTTGAGTCAGGAGCATCCTCCATTCATTGGCTGTATCTAGGATAGTCAGTCTAGGAGCTATCAGTTTCCTTGAAGAAGGACAATAAGCCAGATGTTTTCCCCATCAAAACTTTCTTGTGGGGGTGCTGGCACAGTTGGATAGGGCTCTTCTTGGAGAAACTAGATTGAGTCAAGAGAGTAACAGGAAACAAGAATGAATGATCAGGGCATGTAACAGCCTGCTCCTTGCTTGGTATTCCATTAAACTAAATCTACATTCCCCTGCATATATTGGGAACACAATTAAGATGCAGTGGTTAAGTCCATTTAGCCCAGATGAGCAAATATAAACAAACAAAACAAACAAAAGTCTTGAAGTAATATCTGAATTATTTCAATAGTGACAGAGCCTACTGAAAGTATATCAGATGATTGGATAAAAAAGTATCCCTTGAAGCCTATCTACTGACTCACTCTTACTGTTTGCATGCAACCCTTCAGGTTCTCCACCCAAAGTAAAAGGGGTTCATCTTGTCTCCCTATTGGCAGGCCCTGCATTCTAATCCTTGATGCTCTACTCTACTGCTCACAATATGATGCTGTTAACAGCTTGCTCCACCTTCAACCTCTCAACTACCTCTACCAGAACCAAAATGGTATAATTACAATCTAAATAGATAGCAGAGATTAAAGTTTTGTTGAGGTTGAGAAGAGATATCCACCATGCATTACATAGTGAAGCTATGTAATAGCTTAAGGGCTATTAGCACAGATCCTAGCATAGGGGCTCATAGCACAGATCTTAGAACTCAAGTGCATGGGTTGAATCTGAACTCAACTACTTGAGACCTAAATGAACTTGAGTGGATGACTTGGTTTTTCCTCTTGTATAACATAGAATTATAGCACCTGCTTCAATATAACTGTTGTGAAGATTAAGTAAGTCACTAAATGTCACTGAACAGTGATGGCATTACATCTGTGTGAGCTATAGTCACTGTTGTTGATATTATTGTTGGCATTCAAAGGCCATCTGACCCAATTAATGGCCACTAATTGCAGGTGGTAGAAAAAGAAATTTATTGCTTCACACAACAGTAAAGTCCAAAGAATAGCCCAACCTACATTGGCTGTACCCAAGGATTCAAATGATGCCATTCAGGACTTTCACTGTCTTGTGCCTTGGCATTCATTTGAGTCAACATCATTCATGAACTGACTTCCTTCTTGCGGTAGCAAAGAGGTAGCTTGAGGATTATCTCATCTTTACATTTTTTCCTCAGTGAATTTGGAAGCAAAACTCTACTAGCACCAGGCTGTGAAGCTTCACTGAATCAATAATCAGGCGATAGAGTATTCAATTGTTCAATTGAAGGTGGTCTCATGCTACCCTTGTAGAAAAGAGGAAAGGCCAACTCTACTCAAATATTGTTCCCTAGGAGAAATATTCTGACCAGAAGATGCCCACCGCTCAGCACTTTGTGAAGGGACAATCCCAGGCCATTTCTCTAAGGACTAGATGAGCACAATTGATGTAGTCACTAAAATTTTTACTCTTTCATCTTACTTACACAGAGAATTACAAACATACATGAATGGTATTCAAAATACTACAAAAAACCTCTACATTAGGATGTCTGTTTCAACAAACAGCAGACCAACAAGAACACAGATCAGCTAAAGAAAACCATAAGAAGACAGTTGCACATTTCTGCTTAAGAGCAACTGTATGTTAAATGCAAATGTTGATTTCTAGGGACCTTCAATATCCAATCCTACTCATGATTACTGAGAAAACACTGTCTGGTGCTGGCTGATTTACTCAGAACAGGTACTCCCAGGATAATTTCTGCTTTCTAATTCCCTTTGTGATCTCGTGATTGTAACTTCTGCACACACTCAAGAAAGAGGATAAACTTCTGAGCTGAAACACCGATAGTCTTGATATGGACACAGGTACTATGCTAATGTCAACCTTTTTCTCCAGTTGAGGAAAGAAGAAGCCCTGCTATTCCCTTGAGTCTAAGACTCTACCACCACCCAAAGCTTCACAATTCATCCCTGGCCTCAGGTATACCTACGTCCAACTACTTCCTCAAATTCAAGTTGGATGAAGTATCCTTTGATTAGAGACGTAGTGAGGGTTCATTTAATGGGCTATCTCAACTTGAGTAAAAACCACCTATCAACAGCTGCAGTCTCTGTGTGTGTGTGTGTGTGTGAGAGAGAGAGAGGGAGAGAGAGAGAGAGAGAGGGAGAGAGAGAAGACAGAGAGAGAGAAGACAGAGAGAGAGAGACTTTTTGTGTAACACTCCCTTCTCCTGAAGTAATGCATTTAAAACAGCACAGAGCCTATACGCACTAGGTTCCTCCACGGCCTGCCATCGGCCCTGCAGCCTAGCCTTGCTTTATTTGCTCACAGCACCAAGTTTATCCTGCTTCCTGGACTCAAGGTAGTAATAGATATTAGTGCCTACACCTGCTCATCAGGAGATATTTCCCCACCCAATTTTGACCCCTGACAAGCTAATGTGTAAGCCTATAGAGAGACTTAGCTATATTTACCAAGTTACCCTGACCTTTAACTCCCTGCTGCTGGTGGGAATTGATGGATTTCATGCCTTTCTCCTTTCAGGGCTGCAGAGAGTACAGCAACTTGCAAAAAATACGAAATACTTCAGACAGAGACTGCGGGAAATGGGATTCATTATCTATGGCAATGATCACTCTCCTGTTGTTCCTGTGCTCCTTTACATGCCTGGTAAAGTGGCGTAAGTATCCAAGGACTCTCAGAATCACACCTAAACCAAGGTGACCTGACCAGGATGATGCTTTTGATACTATGAGGTTTTCAGCATGGATTTCAGATTATGCACTTTGAACTGGTTGTTCAAGTTTTGAATTCACTTACACAGTTTGTCAGATGCCACCTGCCAGCCCATCAGTAGGACCTTTCAGCAAGGCTTATAGGGGAGAATCTAGGGGCTAAGGCCAACCTCTCTCAGCCTCTGTGCACATGAACACTTATCTCCAGCCTCAACTGTAAATTAAGGATGGCTTTCAGCCTTCTTTAGATCAAAGATCTTTCTCAGGGAGAACTTCTGAAGACCATCTCTCTGTGCTTTCTTGCACTGAACTTTCATGGCCATCCTCAGAGTAGAGAATCCTCATTTTAATCATGGAGAAACTGAGGCTTTCGGCAATTAAACAACTTTCCCAAAGTCATACATGGCAAACAGTAGTAAAACTAAGATGGAAAAGATAAACTTAGGTGCACTCAAAATCTTGTGCTCTTAACACCAAATTTTAATATCGCTATTATAAGACCAATTTTGAATTGTTTTACATTGGATTGCAACACTGAAACTCTGAAATTGAGCCTTAGCAACAACTGCAAAAAGAGAAAAAATGACTTTCCCATTATAGCACAATTTTACATATGAGCCATTTTTCCAATTGCTAGAGACTAATTATTTCTGTTATTTTTTAAGAAAATTAACTAGAGTTCTTTCTAAATGTAAATATATATTTGGTTTTCTGCCCAACACAGTGTAAGAAGAAATATTAAACACAATATTTTTCAGATTCTAGAAGTCTTAACTTACTCCCAACATAACACTTCTGCTGAAATGTTTGGTTTGACTGTCTAACTATCAGAATAGTTAGGTGGAGTATTTAAAGTAGATAAGTGTGCCAGTAAAAGAGGTTTGTGTCTTTGTGGTTGAGAACTCAAGGGGGTAAGACTGAGTTATAAGTTCTCAAAAGACTTATTCTTTGGAGCATTCTTTAGTGTCATTTCACCACAACAAAATAACAGGCAGCTAAAACCTACGTGAGGTTTCTTAGCATGCCTTGCAATTACACAAGCGGGCCCTTTATTTGTGACTCTAAGTCAAGAAAACAGTGCTTGGGGTGTCCAAGAAGATAGTGTGCTACAGAAATGTTGCACAATGTACTACTCCGTGCCAATGGCAGGGAGGGGTGACAATGGTGATTCCAAGTAGAAGATAATCTAAAATCTTTCACCATCTGATTTTGGAAGGCACAAAAGGAAATCAATGTTAATTCAAAGTGGCTGGGGAAATGCTACCTCCTGAAAAAAGATTTGAATCTTAGACACTTTATCACTAAACCAAAAAAGACACCAAAAATTAAACTGTTCAAGGTGAAAATGTACAATACTGGAGTAGGGGCAGCAGGAAGGCCAGGCAGCAGAGGCCAGGCTGAAGGTAGGGGGCGGTAACTCCATCTGGGTCTCCCCTATCAGTGGGAAGGGCCTAGGTATCTGGGTCATCATCTGCTGCTTCACCAGATACATTAACCGGGAGCTAGATTGGAAGCAGAGCAGCCAGGACTCAAACCCACACTCGAATATGGGATGCATATGTCACAAGTGGAGACTTAAACTGCTGTGCCACAAGACTAGCATTCTGATTGTATGTGACATGAGGTTGCTAGAGCCTACTGGTCACACACTGAGGGTAGTGTGCTTATCTCTGGTTATAAATAAGGATTCTGAGACTCATAAAGGTCCCAGCAAGCCAGTTTCTAAGAAACAGAAAACTGCTTTCTAAGATTCACACAGATTTTAAGCAGAAGAGCCCAGAATTTAAAGCCAGTTCCATTTGCCTCCTAAACCACTCTTTTGAACACACAGCAAAGTCTTTCAACTTTTGGTCCATAGGAAAAAAATGCACATCTCATTGAAGCAACACAGTATAAATTTAACTCTCTTTGATGTTATCCTTAGTGATTGTAAAGGCATCAATCACTGTGATAAAAAAAAAAAATCTAATTGTTTGAGTTTAGACAACTGAGAAAATGTTAGGAAACTGAGAAAAGGTTAGTTAAGAAAAAGACATGTCAACTGTTGCTGGTAAGAGGTGCTAACAAGACCTTACCTGGCTGCTTGGCTTTGTTTCTTTCCATGTTTCTCCCATTGAAAGTTTACTTGTAGAAAAGCTTTTGAAAACAGAGAGTAGATTGTATAAGCCAGAGTAAAAGCACTTCTTTCATTTGCTCATTTAAAAATCTTCAATTTTATTAATGAACTGCCATTTCTTCATATTTCCACCTAAGTAGAATGAAAATAAAATCTCTAGTCAGTTATCCTGTTGCACAAAGTCCTGTTACAACTCTACTACTGGAGTCTTCTATGGAGTTCAGAATAATGTAACTTCACCCATAAAATATGCACTCAAATCACCAAGTATTATTGTATGTAATACTTGGTACAGGGATTGCATTTTCCTTTCACAGCCATGTACTTGGAAGAGGGTGATACATGAGATGGAGTGGTGCTGTTTGCAATTCAATGCTAATTATTATTATTATTTCACATAGTTTAGTTTCTTTCAGCCTATGCCAGCTCTAATTTTCTCTGGGGAGTACAAACCTAGAGACTCATTATATAAAATGCCCAGTGCGATCATATACATTCACTTAAAAATGCTAGTTTTAGTAGTGTAAGTTTTAAATTCAACAGTGCACCAGTTTCATCTCAGATTTGCCTAAACAAATCAACAGAGTCATAGGTTATGCTCTATGCTCTGGCAAAACTTGCTTCCTTTGGTACAAAGACAAGCATGCAGACAGGGAAAATAGTCCACTAGGAGCCCCCGAAATGGGTCTGAGAGCATGGGTCAGGTGGTTTGTCCTCTAGCAATAAAAGCACTTGACTTGTTTCTCAGACAATTAGGAGCTCTCATCCTGTGCAGTTCCGTGGGCAGCCTTCCATAGGGTGATCAAGAAAGAGAAAGAACAGCCTCTGTTTTCAAGCTTTCTCGGTTAGAATGCTTCATCTCCGCATAGCCATCCCAGTGCAAATCAAAGGGCAGATCTTGCCTTGCCCAAGCTGGGGGGTGGGGGGTGTCGTGTGTAAGAGAAGCCGTGTGTTTCTGTAAGTCTTGCAGTCCCCTGTGCTTCATGTGATAACCTACATTCTGCAAGAGGCAATCAACAGGCAGAGGGCAAAAGACAGATGGATGGACAGGAATGCATACTCTCCACATCTGGCTCAAGAGTTCCTTCTGAATTATGACTGGAAGGTTTCCCCAGTGCTGCCAGCTTGGAACCTAAAATAATACACCATCAACCTCTTAATGCTGAGGGCAGATCTGAGGCACTGACTTCACTTACGGGTGCAGCCACTCCGTAATTAAGGCTTCCTACAGAGAGCAACAGAGCCCAAACAAGGTAGGGGAGGACTCCCTTGGGGGTACATGCCTTTTTATCTCATCTTGACCCTTTTTTTCCCCTGAGACACTGAATTTATCAATCTTATTCATCGCTGAACATTGAATACAACTGTTCCTGTCATATTCTCAGGCATTCAGTACATGTTTATTTTATTTTATTTAAGGAATACAAATTTCATGCATTTAATATACACAAATTTGGGAACATGGTGATTCTTTCCCCCCATACTTCCTGCTCACCCATACTCCTACCCTTCTTCCTCCTCTCTCTCCCTTTTCCATTCTTATTCACAAAGATCTATTTTCAGTTAATTTTATACTCATAAGATTAACCCTACACTAAGTAGAGAGTTCACTGAATAGTATGAAGATAAAAGAAAAAAAGAACAAAACAAACAAACATTGTTCCTCAACAGTCAGGACAAGGGCTGTTCAAAATCATTGCATCTCAAGGCATCAGTTTCACTCCAGCAGATTACCTTTTAGGTACTCTATTAGTTACCACAGATCAGAGAGACCCAATGGTATTTTCTTTTTGTGACTGGCTTATTTCACTAAGTATAATGGTTTCCAATTGCATCCATTTTGCTGCAAATGACAGGATTTCATTTTTTAAAATCTGTTTAGTGTTCCATTGTGTATATATACCATAATTTCTTTATCCAGTCTTCAGTTGATGGACATCTGGGTTGATTTCATTTCTTAGCTATTGTAAATTGAGCTGAAATGAACATGGAGTGCAAATCACTTTCTCATATGCTGATTTCATTTCCTTTGGATAAATTCACAGGAGTGGGATGGCTGGGTCATATGGTAAGTCTATATTCAGCTTTCTGAGGTATCTCCATACTGTCTTCCACAGTGGCTGTACCAGTTTATATTCTCACCAACAGTGGATTAGGGTACCCTTTTCTCCACATCCTCACCAACATTTGTTGTTTGTTGATTTCTGTATGAGAGCCATTCTAACAGTGTAAGGTGCAACCTCCTTATGGTTTTTATTCACATTTCCCTGGTGGCTAGTGATCCTGAGCATTTTTTCTTGTGTCTGTTGGCCATTTGAATTTCCTCTCTTGAAAAATGTCTGTTTAGATCCTTTGCCCATTTCTTAACTGAGTTGTTCGTTTTGTAGTTGTTGAGTTTCTTGAGCTCTTTATAGATTCTGGAAATTAATCCTTTATCAGCTGCAGAGTTTGCAAATATTTTCTCCCATTCTGTCAATTGCCTCTTCACTTTGCTGAGTGTTTCTTTTGCAGTGCAGAATCTTCTCAATTTGATGTAATTTATTTGTTAATTTTGGCTTTGGCTGCCTGTGCTTCTGGGGACTTTACCAAGAAGTCTTTCCCTATGCCAGTGTCTTATAGGGTTTCCCCAAAGTTTTCTAGGAATTTGATGGTATCACATCTTAGATTTAGGTCTTTGGTCCATTTTGAGTGGATTTTTATGTAAAGTGTAAGGTAATGGTCATGCTTCATACTTCTGCATGCAGAGATCCAGTTCTCCTAGCACCATGTGTTGAAGAGACGGTCTTGGCTCTAGGTATTAATTTTAGCTTCTTTGCCAAGGATAAGTTGGTTGTAGATACATGGATTGATTTCTGGAGTTTCTATTCTGTACCATTGGTATACATGCCTGTTTTTGTGCCAGTACCAGGCTGTTTTGATTATAACTGCCTGTAGTATATCTTGAGATCTGATATTGTGATTCCTCCAGCTTTGTTTGTGTTGTTTAAGAATGCTTTAGCAATTCGGGGTCACTTGGTTTCCATATGAATTTTAGCATCATTTTTCTAGGTCTGAGAAGAATGTTGTTGGTATTTTTATTGTGATTGCATTGAATCTATAAATTGCTTTTGGTAGTATGGACATTTTTGATTCTTCCTATCCATGAACATGGAAGATTTTTCCACTTCTTAAATGCCTTCTTCCATTTCTTTCTTTAATGTTTTGTAATTATTTTCATCATAGAGAATTTTAATGTTGTAGGTTAAAGTTGTTTCAAGGTATTTAAAATTTTTTGTAGATATTGTGAATGGAATTGATTTTTGAAGTTCTTTCTCAGCTATAGTATTTCTGTGTATAAAAGGCTATTGATTTTTGTGTGTTGAGTTTATATCCTGCTACTTTACCAAACTCTTTAATGAGTTTCAATAGTCTATTCGTGGAGTCTTTTGTGTCCCCTAAATGTAGAATCATGTGATCAGCAAATAGGGATAGTTTGACTTCCTTCTTCCAAATTTGTATCCCTTTGATTTTGTTGTCTTGCCTAACAGCTCTGGCTAAAACTTCCAGGACTAAGTAAAATAGCAACGGTGAGAGTGGGCATCCTTGTTCTGGATCTTAATGGGAATGCTTCCAGTTTTTCCCCATTCAGTAGGATGCTGGCTGTTATAAATTGCCTTGATCGTTTTGAGAAATGTTCCTTGTATACCCAAGTTGCTTAAAGTTTCATCATAAAAGGATGTTGAATTTTATCAAATGCTTTCTCTGACTCTAATGAAATAATCATATGGTTTTTTTACCTCAGTTTGTTAATGTGTCGTATCACATGTTTTGATTTGCAAATGTTCAACCATCCCTACATACCAGAGATAAAACCCCACTTGGTCCCATGAGTGATCTCCCTGATGTGTTGTTGGATTTGATTAGCTAGTATTTTATTGAAGATTTTTGCATCTATGTTCATCAGGGAAATTGGTCTATAATTCTCTTTTTCTGTTTTTTTCTTTTTCTGGCTTAGGAATTAAGGTAATGCTGGCTTTGTGGGAGTTTGGGAGGATATCCTCACTTTCAATTGTTTTGAATAGCTTGAGAAAAATTAGAATTAGTTTTTCTTTAAATATCTGGTAGAATGCAGCAGTGAGGCTGTCAGGACCTAGGCTTTTCTTTGTTGGGAGGGTCTTTATTACTAATTCAATCTCCATCTTGGTTATTGGTCTGTTTATGTGTTCTATGTTTTCATGACTCAATTTTGGTAGGTTATATGTTTCCAGGAATCTATCCATTTCTTCTAGGTTTCAGAATTTGTTGGCATACAGCTCTTTGTAGTAATTCCTGATGATTGTTTTTATTTCTGTGGTGTCTGTTGTTTCACTTTGACTTTTAGCAAAGACATTTATAGACTTTGAGTTTGATATTCTAGAATTGTTACTGGTGTTACTCTGAAAAACAGAGTCCAGAATAACAAAAAGAAGGAACTGTAGCTTACAAAAGTTGTATACTGTGCTGAAGAGCTCTATAATTATATGACTTGTATCCCACATGTTGTGTCTTCCTACTAAGTTCTCTATGGGTGTAAACTTTTTTTCCTGTCTCCCTCTGCCACATTCCCCTTTAACCTAGCCAATGGGCTTATTATTCCTGAAATTACCTGGTTCAGTCACACATAAAAAATAACTGCTATTTAGTACATCTATTTCTTAGATCTGATTTGCTATTTCTTATATCTAGTTTGATGGAAAATATAATCTTTGGCTCTAGAGTAGTATATTGGTTTGGCGTTGAATTTTCTGATCTTGATATTCAAATTATAGTCACTGACATGGGCATTTAGCCTTGCAATTAAGATGCCAGTTGGGAACCCTGCATCCCACACTGGAGTACCTGGTTTATACTTAGCTATGGCTCCTGACTCCAGGTTCCTGCTAATGTAGACACTGAGAGGCAGTGGTGATGACTCAAGTAATTAGGTCCCTGCCACTCATGTGGGAAACCTGGATCAAGTTCTGGCTCCCAACTTCAGCCTTGCCCAGGCTCAGGTGTTAAAGGCATTTGGGGAGTGAACCAGAGGCATTTGGGATCTCCCTGTCTCTCTGTCCTCTAAGATAATATAATTTTTTAAAATTATAGTCACTAAATATAGACCTCTTGACATTTGCACATTGTTGATACTAATTTTTATGAAAATATGTAGGTTTGCACTTAATATGTACTCTTTCTTATGTAACTGCATTGTATAGCTGTTGGTTGTTAGTCCTAGGAACCCTGATGATGAAGGATTTCACATCAAAGCAGCCTTGTTAAGCAACAGTCACATACCACATACATCAGCAATTCTGCTCCATGTCAAAGACTCAGTACCCACAATTATCTAATGAGTGTGTCAGGACCCATAATATCACACCCAATAACAAGCAGTATCAAGTGACTGACCATTTCTCTGTCAATTTTATTTGACAGAAATTTAACTCCAATCTTCTTCTACTTATGAAAAAAGAAAAAGTCATTAGTAATATTCCTTTTCTGCAGACAGGATAATTTTGTCTTTTCTCAGCCAATCTCCTTTTTAACATTTTTTTTGCTTTTCCCTAAGGGCTTTTGCAAGGCATATGTTAGAGAAGAAAATTGCAGTGGTTGTCGTTGGATTTCCAGCCACTCCCCTGGCAGAAGCTCGGGCTCGGTTTTGTATTTCAGCAGCACATACCCGGGAGATGTTAGACAAGGTGAGTACGGCCTAGCCCAACGGAATCTCTAGTCCTGCTCCCTTGGATTCTCAGTCTATTTATTAAGCCAGCCTGGGGCTTTTGAAGTTTCTCTTGGGTGATTTAGAAAACCACTAGGGAAACTCACTGCTAAAAAGCAAGGGTACCTCCACAATGCCCAAAAATGGGACTAATTCAACAGAAAAATGAAATTATTTTAACAAAAATCTGAGTCAAGGTATTATTTTGGTTCTATAGTAGCCAAATTTCCTGCTATTTACTTGTTCTTAAATGTAAAAATTGATCTTGCATGCTATTTTAGCATTAGCTGCCTGTTATCCTTATATTTTTCATACCTACTAAATCTACCATAAAATCTAGCCCTGCTTAGCAACATGTTGGAAAACCAAGACAGACCTATATTTTATCAGACAGACTTAAAAGTGATGGAAATGATTTAAAATCTGCATCTCATTGTCCCTTGACTTCACTTTTATATGAGTGAGTCACATCAGAGAACTAAGTCATCCCAATCAGTTTGGGGTTAATTGCAAATGCTAATGAGTGTCTGCTATGTGCAAACTCTACCGGAAAAAGACTAAGGAAGGGAAATAATAAGCAAGCAAATAATGATAATACCACACGCAGTAAATTAATCTTGAAAAAGGAATACAGTTGGGGAGATGATAGTTCACAACAACCTAGTGTGTATTGCAAAAACAAAGAGAAGAACAAAGCTCCAAGTCTCCAGTTACAAAGTAATGTCAAAGAAAGGGAGGTGGTCATTACCTGTTTGGATCACCGTATACTGTACACATGTATTGAAAGGTCACATTGTAGCCCATAAATATGTACAATTATTATTAATAAAAATTTTAAAGAAATATGGAAAACTTTGGGAACATGAAGACAGGAATGAGTTATTATAATGGAGGAGATTCACAGAAGAGGTAACTTTTGAGGCAGGTTTTTTGATAGAGACTGTGGAGTAGCATTCAAGGTTTTTTTGACTAGTGGTGCTGCATAACTATGAAGTTAATATGACAAATGTGTTCAGAGAAAAGAGGCAAGAGGAGGGGACATAAAATGGAGCTATTTGAACAAAATAAGGGATAACAAAGCCAATGGCAGCAGGAACTAAAGAAATGGACCTATGAGCATTCATTACAAGTGCACAGCGCTGCCTAGAGTTAGCACATGATTGGATGTGGGGAACATGTGAGAAGGACCATAAGATACCTTGAGGTATGCAGGATGGTAAAGCAGTTAAACAGACAAGCTACACAGTAAGGAACAGCAAATTTGCAATGGTAATGGAGAAATAAAATGAGCATAGTTCTAGACCTAGTGAGATTAGTTGTCTATGGACCACTAATCAGAGAAAATTGGATTCTAAAGCCCCGAGAGTGTACATGGCAAGAGGTACTACAGTTTAGGGAAATGAGGGGCCATTAAAGCTGGTGGCAGAAGATATTACTTTTTTTTTTTTTTTTTTTTTGACAGGCAGAGTGGACAGTGAGAGAGAGAGAGAGAGAGAGAGAAAGGTCTTCCTTTGCTGTTGGTTTACCCTCCAATGGCCGCCGCGGCCGGCGTGCTGATCCGAAGGCAGGAGCCAGGTGCTTCTCCTGGTCTCCCATGGGGTGCAGGGCCCAAGCACCTGGGCCATCCTCCACTGCACTCCCTGGCCACAGCAGAGAGCTGGCCTGGAAGAGGGGCAACCGGGACAGAATTCGGCACCCCGACCAGGACTAGAACCTGGTGTGCCGGCGCCGCAAGGCGGAGGATTAGCCTAGTGAGCCACGGCGCCGGCCCAAAAGCTGGTGGCAGAAGATATATAATTGTTCAGTGAGAAGGATCAGGCCAAGGTCAGACATCTGTGTGGTGCCCACGTATCTGGGTATATATAGGGATCACAGTCAGGGAATTAGACTTAGAGGAGGCTAGAATGATCCAAGAAAGCCTGGACTGATGTGGTGCTAAATACAGTGAAGAGGGGGGTCGGCCCCGTAGCTCACTTGGTTAATCCTCCACCTGTGGCCCTGGCATCCCAAATGGGTGCTGGGTTCTAGTCCTGGTTGCTACTCTTCCAGTCCAGCTCTCTGCTGTAGCCTGGGAGGGCAATGGAGGATGGTCCAAGTACTTGGGCCCTGCACCCACATGAGAGACCAGGAAGAAGCACCTGGCTCCTGGCTTTGGATCAGCGCAGTGCCGGCTGTAGCAGCCATTTGGGGAGTGAACCAATGGAAGACTTTTCTCTCTGTCTCTCTCTCTCTCACTATCTGTAACTCTACCTGTCAAATAAATAAATAAAAATCTTTAAAAAAATTTTTAAAAAGATACAGTGAAGAGGAACAGGGGGGAGATCTAAATGTGACCCCCCCCCAAAAAAAAACCTGCAGAAAATTTAAGTAGGGTGAGAGGTGAAAAGACAGTATTGGATTAGCCATTAGTAGAAGCTTGATGTTCTCACATTGGGCAGTTTTAGGAAAATGCAGGGAAGAAAAATAAGAATACAAAGAATAAAACAGTGAAGAAGGTAGTTTGAATCTGAACTACACACACCCAGAGTGTGACTGTGTCTTTCTTCTTAACCATTATAACTATAGTACTTAAACCAGTGTTACTGCATAATAGGTACACAACAAAAATTTGCTGAATGGCACATTAACAACGGAGCTTACTCTAGGTATTGAGATGGGAAGTCAGCTGAATGAACTCTATTGTTCTTCATATCCTTCTTTATTTTTAGTTATGGCATTTATTTCTAGTACATTCATTTAAATGTCATTTCTTTTCAATGGAGTGACTTGATGGTAAGAAGGATTACAAGGAAGGAAATACAAAATGTTTGTTTATAAAAAAAGTCAAGTTTAGAAAAACTCCATGGAAATGGATGAAGACTTGAACATGTTTGTACATCAATGGAAGAAGGTGATGAAGAGGGGGCCTGCAGGCAAGAATGAGCAGAGGGGGTGACCAGGGAGCAAGCTACCACAGATGACCAGAGAGGATAGGAAGATGGATTAAGGTTGTATTTCTGGTGAGCCAAGGAATATTGAGATACTCACATATACACAATTCTGTAGCTATCCGACCTTGTGATTCTCTTCACAAGTTCTTAGTTACTGCAAAAAACCAGGTTTGAAAGGAACACCAAGGCATCATCTAGATAGATGCTTCTAAACTTTTGAGATCATGCACCCCATTCAGTAAAAACAATCTGAACAGCTCCTTACTATATACATAAGAGAAAGAGAAACAATGACCCAGCTGAACAGCCAAGGCACTAAGATAGCAACTGCACATAAATGCTCACAAAATGTAAACAACACTAGACAAATGCATGCAATGCCTATGTTTGGAACAAGACAGACATAAAATGATTTCAGATCTTCCCTTTTTAATTAAAGGCTTATCCCTTACCAATGACAGCTCTAAACTCACCTTAATGCGTCCACCCTGTGGGTAAAAATTGTAAATATACAAGTCAGTTAACTGCACCTGCTGAGTGACACCAGCCAACTCAGAACCCTGCTTTGGGTGGGGGGCGGGGTTTTGCTGTGGCACAATAGGTTAATCCTTTACCTGTGGCACCCGCATCCCATATGGGCACCGGTTCTAGTCCTGGCTGCCCCTCTTCCAATCCAGCCCCCTGCTGATGACCTGGGAAAGCAGTGGAACACGGCTCAAGTTCTTGGGCCCCTGCACACATGTGGGAGACCAGAAGAAGCTCCTGGCTCCTGGATTTGGATCAGCACAGCTCTGGCCATTGTGGCCATTTGGGAGAGTGAATCAGCGGAAGGAAGACCTTTCTCGCTGTCCCTCCCTCTTTCTGTCTGTAACTCTACCTTTCAAATAAATAAATAAAATCTTTGAAAAAAAAAAGAAAGAAAGAAAGAACGCCGCTCCCCCAAATGGCAGTCAGCTAAGGAACTCTAACTTTGAGTATAGGTGTGTACTGGGTAGTCTTTCTTTACCATGAACTATTACATTATGTCGATTATAAAACAGGAATTAAAAAGTTTAAAATTTTAACCTAAAAAATGACTAGAAATCCTAATACTTTCCTCCTGCACTCCCCTTGAATTGTCTCACCCATGATCCCAGGGGTTGTACTCCACTACAGACCCCACTGAGCTGTTCCATAACCCACCTTCCACAACCATCAATAGAAATTATCCCAGATAGATGACATTTAAAGGGTAACTGTGTATTTTTTTTCCTTAGGACTTGGATGTGCATAGAAAAATCTAGAAAAACCAGGAAGATCATTTTTAAAAAGTTTTATCTATTTATTTGAAAGGCATAGTTATAGAGAGGCAGAGGCAGAGAAAGAGAGAAGTTTTCTCTCTGCTGATTCACTCCCCAGATGGCTGCAACAGCCAACGCTGTGCCGATCCAAAGCCAGGAGCCTGGAGCCTCCCCAGTCTCCCACAGGGGTGCAGGGGCCTGAGGATTTGGGCCATCTTCTACTGCTCTCCCTGGCCATAGCAGAGAGTGGGATCAGAAGTGGAACGGCCAGACTCGAACAGGCGCCCACAAGGGATGCTGGCACTGCAGGTGGCAGCTCCACCCACTATGCCACAGGGCCAGCCTCCCCACCCCCGGAAAATCATTTTAAACATCCTCAGTCTCACCACCAAGAAATAAATTACCTTCAACATGTTGGTGGATATATTTTTCTTTTAAAATAATTTTCTATTTATTCATTGAAAAGGCAGAGACAGAGAGAGAAAATGATAGGGAATTTTCCTTTTTCTGGTTTATTCCCTAAAATATCCTCAAAAGCCAGGGCCATGGCCAGGCTGAAGCCAGGAGCCAGAATTCCATCTGGGTCTCCCGCATGGGTGGCGTGAACTCAAATACTTGGCCAATATTTGCTGCCTCCCCAGGTGCATTAGTAGGAAGCTGGGTCAGGAACAAAGGAGCTGAAATTTGAACTTTCTCTCTGATATGGGATAGGAGAGTCCTAAACAGTGGCTCAGCTGGCTACACCCAGGACACCCACCCCAGAGATATCTCAATGGATACAAATGTGAAAGATTTCCCAAAAGGAAGTTTCCTAAACTCCAGTAGTCACTCATTCCAATATTGACAACTGTCAGTAACTTTTTTTGAAGTTTTAGATCTTAATAACTGTCTTTCTCTTCATTTAACCAGTTAAGAAAAACAGACTCAGAAACATTTTAAAAAATCTGCCCAGTACCATAGAATTGGTGATATACAAAAAACAAAAGACATACTTTTTCACCTTCTGACTCTCAGCCATTTCATCGGTAAAAGTGGAAATATATTTACCCACTGAAGTAAAAGAAGTGAAGCAGGTGAATTTGTGGCCCTTCGTGAGCTGAAGCCCTATTAGAACATGAAACACAGGTGTGGGAGGGTAGAGCCTGGGAGGATGGAGGCTGAGCAGCTCCCACAGTGTTCCACTTTGTTCTTGGCCAGGTTGCTTTGCTGTGTCATGAAGACAAAACTTCAAATGCATTCTGCAACCTTTCCTTTTTTTCTTCCACAAGGATATATCTAAGTCATTAAATTTTAAAATAAAGCCTTGAAGGATAGGTAGGCATGGGTCAGATGCTGGTATCCCACAGCTCAAACTGCCCACGATTAAACACACGTTCATAATGTGGAGTTCGATCATTAAGTAAAATGAGTTAGCATCTAACATTCCTGTAGGGCTTAGAAACCACAGCTTAATGATATGGATCTTGATCCTTTTTGTTAAAGCCCAAGAAGCTGGCAAAATAAACTGAGGGTCTCTGTGAGGCTTGCTATTTATCTGCACTCTACAAAGCAGAGCTACTTAGGTTTCAAGATAACTGACGGAAGTCAATCTCATTACAGGTTTTGGAAGCCACTGATGAAATCGGTGATCTCCTGCAAGTGAAATATTCCCGGCACAGGCATTCAGCGCGCCCTGAACTCTACGACGAGACAAGCTTTGAACTCGACGATTGAGTTTCCTGGTCCTGAATGGAACATGAAGACTTTGCCAGAAAGATCTCCCTCCTTGCTTCAGAAGCAGTCTAAATGGATTTCTCCTCCTTCCTAAGGACTAGTTTGATTGAAATGAGGGAGACACTGCTGTGTTTTTAATGTCTCTAACTCGGGACCTCAGAAACAAATATGGCTCCAGATTTAAGTTTCTCCTCTCTCAAGCCTTCTGCCAGAAATACACACAGACACATGCACACACATGCCTACACACACATGTACACTTCTTAGGATATTTTTTAGTGGCAATGAGCCTATGTTTTAGCTGCTACAGTGAAGCCTCGTTGGTCCAGATCCTTTCAGCGGATCCAGCCAAACGAGAGATTTTTGAGTTTTAATTTTGTTATCTCACTATGTGTTTACTCACTTCACCTACAGATGTGAGGGTGGTGGAAGGTGCCTGACTTCTGTGTTCCACCCATAAAAGTTCCAGCTAGAACTCATCCATATCATGAGAGGAACCAGGCAAGGAGGTAAAGAAACATTGGTTCTACATTTTGCCACATTTGAACTTTTTCCAAGGACAAGTGTCCAAAGACATAGTTAATGTTTCATGGGAAAGACCAGAATTGGCTAGCAGCATCTAGCCATGTCTTGGAAGGAAACTTCCCTTTACCTCTTGCTGGTCTCCTATAGTTTTACAGCTGAGCTTTTGAGGTTTGGAAAATTCAAGGGCAGAAAGCAAGCAGGAGCCGGCTCTAGGTCTAGACTAAAATTCTAAAGTCAAAACAACTTGAGCATTATTGGTGTCACACAGAGTGAATGTTTAGCATGCACAACCTTTATGACTTTCAGGAATACATTGCCAGTTTCTTACGGATTTCTGAAAAAAAAAAAAAGGTGAAATTGAATTTGATTTAGAACTAACTCTGAAGACGGCATTTGAAGGATGTATTGATTCAAGGACATGGAAAAGCAAATTTTGTCTTTTCCAAGACTGGTTATTAAATAGTACCATCACTTGGCACACACACTCAAATTTAGCACAAAGTAAACTTTTATGCAAATAATTTCTCTCTCTCTCTCTCTCTGTCTTACTTCTCTCCTCTCTCTGTCAATGTGGACACAAAGTTCTCTGAAAAAGTAGCCCTTTGCTAAGTAAATCTGGTGGGTATGGAAAAAGCCAGTGGGAACCCTTATCTTTAACAAGCTCCCAGATGGTGCCCAGATTTGGAAACTCTAAAGAGCAGTGGTGACCTTTTAGCCAAGCTTCTGTAACAGTTCGAATGAGTTACAGGACATTCCACTCCATCAAATGACACTGTAAACAAATCACTTCAAGAGAGGTTTGGTTTTGTGTGACACAGATGGACCCAAGCTTTCATGCTGTGCACTGAGATAGAAACTCTACTGCATTGCCAGCACTGGATAGAGCAATGTGCTCAGATGCTCAAAGCATGTTCAAGAAAAGAGGGATCAGCAGGGAACGCTATCCATGGGAAAGTTATAACCCTCAGTGGGTACATCAGTTTAAAAGTGCATCATGGTGACAAAGATCCTCGGGAATGGTTAAGGGTAATAAGAAGTATTGTTAGTGAAAGATGAAAAGAACTGAGTTCTCAGGATGCAATTGCATCTGGATTGACTTGAATAACGAAATTAACTCTTCTCAGTGAATTGGTGCAGCATTAGTTGTGCAAAGAACATACATGTATGTCATACAAATATGCAAAGAAAGGAAGACTATGTAGGTCTTTTGAATATGTGCATTTAAATGAAATTGTTTCTAGTGAGTTGTCCAAAATGCATGACTATCTCCAGTCCTATTAAGGACACAGATAGTAAAAAAATAAAAAAAAAAAAAAAGACAGTGGGATATGTAGGTCTTTCCCAAAGTCAGGAAGCAACAAACATCCCTCTTCCTATATAGATCTGTCTGTGATCTTCAAACACAGTTCACAGTCCCCTTGGATTTTAAGCCCCTAAGTGGGTGTATTCCTGCACATAAATGTCCACCATAACTTTCATGGAGAAGCTTAAGTCTAATCCATCATGGGAAGCTAATTACCCCCTCAAAATGGAGGGCAGGAAGCAGGTTATTCCCTTTTCATCAAGATCCAAGACAAAATCCCTATTTCTCTAAGAGAGTCTATGTTGAATATACCTTTAATAAAACAAATGTAATTAAAATGGAATGCTTCTTGGGTACACTGGGGGAGACCCAGACTAGGGCTAGTAATAGAAGTATATTGTACAGAACAAGGTAGGTTAGGAACATGATTGTGAATAATGCATTTTTAAAGTTTTTATCAGGAATTCCTCTACTGCAAGGTTGATAAGACTGTAACTTCAATTCTATAGAGATTAATGAGAAGCTATATTGGAGACAAAAATTTCTCTTTGTTTAGGTCTGTTGGGAAAGAGAATCCTCTAACAGAACTACAATGTTATATGCCCCCAAACCTCCTGTTTACAAAGGCACACACTGTTTACAGTCCAGCACACACATACACACACAGACGTTCACACACATACAAACATGCACACACCTACACACACACACACAGATTTTTCCTCTACAGGGGAATCAAGAGTATAAAAGTATATACATGAGAATCTGAATGGTTTATTGACAAATAAAAGATGTTGTTCTAGAAAATGACCTTCAGGAAATGAGAAGGCAAAGGTTCCAGACTCCCAGACTGATATTTGTAAGGAAGATCCATTTGTATAATAAGGAAATGACATCGGCTCCTTCCTAACCTTAACATAAAACAAGGGTGTCATGGACATTCCCCCATCTTGCCTTTTAGCATGATTTGGTTTGATAGACCACAGGTTCAGATTTTGCTAGTAAACTTGTTTAAATGTCAACCACTGGGTCCCACATCAGACCTCCAGATTTGTAATAGCTGTAGTGCCCAGGAATCTACATTTAAACCAGCCTGCTCAGGTGCTTGTAACCCAGTCAAAATCTGAGAGCCATTATTGGGGCTTTCACTTGACAGATCTGTCAGCTCTAAAAACAGGAACCTTGTCCTGGTTCTCTGCGGATAATTATTAGTAAAGTAAAATGAATTTATTCCATGGCCAACCTTTTTCCTTAATGACGTTTTCCTCCCATTTTCCAAGTAACTTCTCTTTCAATAAAAATGTACTACATGTTGAGGAATAATTTGCCACTCATTTGGCAAAATTACTCCTTCTCCAATTCTCTTCTGTATCACTCCTTACAAGATGGCCTTTTTCATTTTCTTATCTTGTTCATCTTTTTTTCTTTTATCTTCCAACCCTTAAAAAAAAGCCCTTTAACCTCTGATTATTTATTGATCCCAACAAAAAGCTCCTCAATGGAGTGAAAGTCTTGACAGTTCTCTCAACATGCAATGTTCTGTTTTTCTTCAAAGATAGCAATTGTTATAAACTACTCACTCTGATTTGAAAATACAAGTTCTGATGATGAAACCTTGACCCTCTTAAATATATACTTTGATTTATAGCAATAATAATAATTGTATTAATAACCATTATAACAGCACTTGATGAATTCTTTGCAATTTTTTCTGATTTCAAAACAGTAAGAACAATGTATTTAAAGTCAAGTTGCCCAGCACACTCTACCCAGCTATGTACTATTTAAGAAATTAAGAGGAGTGTGTATCTAGGGAGGTGTGTTCTAGAGAATTATTGTAGGACATTGTCTAATGGTGTTGTGATGTATGGGCTAAGTGTGTGTGTTGTATATATTTCACTGACACAAGTGAGATGACCAGCTCTACTTCATTCTAACTGTGAAATTCATAGCATAAAAATAATTGACAGTATAAAAATAATCAATGGTTTCATGTTAAATTAGTTTAGGTTACCCTGAAAAGAGACTGAGTTAGAGATTTGCATTAAGAATTTCTTTTTTTTTTTTTTTTTTTTTTTTTTTGACAGGCAGAGTTAGACAGTGAGAGAGAGAGACAGAGAGAAAGGTCTTCCCTCCGTTGGTTCACCCACCAAATGGCCACTACGGCCGGTGCTGTGCCAATCCAAAGCCAGGAGCCAGGTGCTTTCTCCTGGTCTCCCATGCGGGTGCAGGGCCCAAGCACTTGGGCCATCCTCCACTGCCTTCCCAGGCCACAGCAGAGAGCTGGACTGGAAGAGGAGCAACTGGGACAGAATCCGGTGCCCCGACCGGGACTAGAACCCAGTGTGCCAGCGTCGCAGGTGGAGGATTAGCCTAGTGAGCCGCGGCACCGGCCTGCATTAAGAATTTCATTGGAGAGCATTGGTAGCAGTGATTGGAGCTGGCTTATACTGTCATGAATTGTTCACATCTACTCCGCATCCACTGACACCACATTGGTAGCTTGAAAATGGCCACAAATCAGTAAACACTACAAATCAGAGTTCCAGAGAGCTGACTGTTAAACATTTACCAGCATACCATTGAGGCCACATAAAACGGTACAATAATATCTAGTAGAGTAAGAGATCAGGAATAGGAAGAGGGAACAGTTCAGCTGTGATGTCATCACAGCAAAGACCTCAATCAGGCCCTGGGGAACTGTGCAACTGAGATGGCTTTTAGGGTTATCTCAAATTGAATGCAAGGAAGCCAGGCTTTGATGTCCTCCCCATTAAACCAGTCAAAGGGTACAAGCTACTAGGGTAGAAGTATGGGACAGGGCATTAACTTATGGAAAACAACTCTATTCAGCTAAAATATTTCCTAGGGAGGAACTCAACTAAAACATCCACTTTAAGAAAACTGATAATGGAAAATGTTAAATATACATTTAAGGCCACTGCCACGGCTCATCACTTGGCTAATCCTCCACCTGCAGTGCCAGCACCCTGGGTTCTAGTCCCGGTTGGGGCGCCGGATTCTGTCCCGGTTGCTCCTCTTCCAGTCCAGCTCTCTGCTGTGGCCTGGGAAGGCAGTGGAGGATGGCCCAAGTGCTTGGGCCCTGCACCCGCATGGGAGACCAGGAGGAAGCACCTGGCCCCTGGCTTCGGATCGGCACAGCGCACCAGCCACAGCACACTAGCCGTGGCGGCCATTTGGGTGGTGAACCAATGGAAAAAGGAAGACCTTTCTCTCTGTCTCTCTCTCTCACTGTCTAACTCTGCTTGTCAAATATATGTATGTATATATATATATACATGTATATATATATATATATACACATATTTATATATATTTAAATGGAAAGAACACTATAATGAGCCCTTATATACCCATTACCTAGCCTCATTCATTAGCAATTCATGGCCAGTCTTTTCATCTATCCCCCTACCCAACTCACTCTCCCTCTCCCACCAGATTATTTTGAAGCAAATTCTGGAAGCCTATCATTTCATCAGTAAATATTTCACTGAATCGCTCTTAAAGGTAGGGATGACTTCATTTGGTCCTCTTACAACCTCATTAAAAGATACATTTTCAGGATAACAAAGACATTAAAATGAGTCAATTGTTAACCTTTTTGATCTCTATCTCACAATCTGCATTTAAGCTCCTTGGATCAAAACTAGTAATTATTTCTAAAATAGGTATGTGGTGTCTTGAAAGATAATAGAGCAATCATTTTTATTTTCTTCTTAAATATGCCTAACACTATCTTTGGCACACTCTTCTAGATATTAATAAGGAAATCATCTTGGAAGGCAACAATATTCAAGTTGTAAGAGAAGTAGCAGAGCATAAAGAAAAATTCCAAGACACTGATAGTCTTGATTTTTCTTGGAATGCCTGTCTTCTTTTTAAGGAAGTTTTCTCTAAAAGCTTATTCCTGCTAAACTTCATATATTAACAGGAACATCTGAATAAAAAAATAAGAGAACAAGTCAAACCAGTCTGCCCATTTGGAAAAGGTTTATGTATATGCCAGTTAGGGTTTAAGGTAGGACTCATTATTCTAATTGTTGTTGCATCCCTCAGTCCACATGAGAAGCTGAAATCTGACATTTGCAAGTCAAGTGCTCTGAGAAGTCATCACAGACACAAATCAACAAAATATCCAACAACTGAAAATCAGACTAGAAGCAGGAGGGATTTTTTTTTTATCACGGCATGAAACAATGCTCATTTTTATTCAGCCCAGATGCTAATTTTTATATCTAAAATATTGATTGAAGGGGCTAGTGATTTTGGCTCTCACCCAAGTTTATTCAGGATCTTTTTAAATTAGGTTTGGGTTGGCTTCAGTGCCCAGGGCCAGGAGTAGGTCTGGCTCCAATCACCGCATTGAGCTCTCTACTTCATCATGGGCCAAAGACTAAGGCAAGGGAATGGCAGCTCCTTTGTTTCTCCAGCCTCTAGGTGTGCTTTTTTCCAAATTTGAAGCATGCATTGAGCAAATGTGTAAGGAAGACTGAAAGAAGTGTAAAGGCCTCACTGTGACAAGATTAGTCTACCCTACAACTTGACTATGATCCCCAGCATAAATAAAGCTCTGTGTGTGAAAAATGAATGGACAGCAATGTGAGGTCATGGAAAAACCATATTGGCATATTTAGAATGAAAAGTTTTCAACAGGCCAAAACAGCCAATCAGTCTACTAGTCTTTTACAAGGGCAAAATAATCTTTTTTGTCAACAATACGTGATTCCTTCATAATATTTCTATTTTGTAAGTAATTATAATTTTCATGCAACTACTTTTATAATATGCCTAAGAATTTCATATAATTTATACCAGTCTTTGAAAAGCATCATATATATAAAGCTTCAATAAATCACAGTCACAAATTATAGACTTTTCAAAATAGATTTTACATTACATATAAAAATCATGTTGATATTTAAAAATATAATTCATTTCCCCTAAAACATTTTTAATGAGGTGCCCTATGAAGAGTTTTTTTTTTTTTTTTTTTTTTTTTACATTTTGTTTACATTTCTTTTAGGATTCAGAGAGACACAAAGAAAGAGAGAGAAAGAGAGCTTCCATCCACTGGTTCACTCGCCAGATGCCTACAATTGCTGGCGCTGGACTAAGTCAGAAGCTAGGGGTTGGGAACTAAATTTGGGTCTCCCACATGGGTTAGCAGGAACTCAGTTACTTGAGCCCTCACTGCTATTTCCCAGGGCCTGCATTAGCACGATCCTGGAGTCAAGAGTTAGATGTTAAAAAAAAAAAAGAGTTAGATGTTGATAATGAATCCAGGGCATCTGGTATGGGACACAGATGCCTTAACCAGTGTGTTAACTACCAAACCAAATACCCACCTTGAGATTTTAACTCTAAGAAAATTCTTAAATAGAGCTTGCAGTATAAATTTGTAATACATTTAAGTAATAAATTAACTCTAGGAAAAATCAAATGCTAAAGATTTTCTTTAAAAGAGAAGATTTTCTATATAGAGGATACATTATATAACACCTATATGTCATCAATGTTACAGGCATATTATAAAAAACTTAAAATATTTTATTAAAGTGAGTCCATTTCTGTAAAATAAAAAATAACTCCTGAAAATATACTGTTTTTAATTATGCATTTATCATTATAATAGCCAAATAGAAAGTAAACATGATAGCCATTCAAACTGATCAACATGGTTCTCAATTGTGAGTAGGATAGAAAGCCAGGGATGACCAAACATTTGAGGAAAATTAGCAACAGTTAAATGGGTTACTGATGGAAACAAAAAGTTCATGGAAAAGATAACTTTTTAAATGTTGTAATTATGCTCTTTATAAGCAAAACTAGTTGTCTGAAGATATCACATCCACAATACAAGAATAGAGTGATATGAAGAAAGATTCAGAATTCATAAAATATAAAAATACTTAACCAAATGTTTGGTGTAAGTAGATCAAGAGAAAGCAAAGAAATATTTTTAAATTTTACAATACAGACCAAAGGATGAAATAATCTGAGAGAAAATGTAAAAGATATTGGGGAACACATACAGGATACCCAATACCCATCTAAAAGAAAGTTGGGAAAAATGGAAAGCAGAAATAAATCAAAAAAATTAATAGAGCTATTTTACTGATACTGAAATGAAACAGAATATGCAAATGGGCTGGTAAGTGCTAAAATGATGAATAAAAACAGCTTTTCACATAAACACATCTCCATGAAATTCTTCTACGCTAGGATAAAAACAAGAATCTAAATGTGTACAGCTAGAAAAAAAATCTAAAAAGTTAAAAGGAACTGATTTTAACTACTTTAACTATAATACTATAAATGTGTCCTCCAGAAAGTTCATACCAATTTTCTCATCCATTGACAACATCTAAGAATAAACTACCTATTTCCTGAATCTGCACCAATATTGGGTATTACCATTTTTATTATTTTAGTCAATCTTATAGAGAAAAAAGTGGGTTCTCTTTAATGTCTAATGCCTACTTGCCAGAGATATAATTTCTACATTTGCATGCTGAGAGCTTTTATTTCTCTTTTGCATGTTTCTTGTTTGTATCTTCTGATACTTTTTTTTTTTTTTTTTTTTTTGACAGGCAGAGTCAGACAGTGAGAGAGGGAGACAGAGAGAAAGGTCTTCCCTCCGTTGGTTCACCCCCCAAATGGTCGCTACGGCCGGTGCACTGCGCCAATCCAAAGCCAGGGTTCAGGTGCCTCCTCCTGGTCTCCCATGTGGGTGCAGGGCCCAAGCACTTGGGCCATCCTCCACTGCCTTCCCAGGCCACAGCAGACAGCTGGACTGGAAAAGGAGCAACTGGGACAGAATCCGGCGCCCCAACCGGGACTAGAACCCTGGGGTGCCGGTGCCGCAGGCGAAGGATTAGCCAAGTGAGCTGTGATACTTTTTTAAAAATCATGAATGTCTCATAACAGCATTGGGTACTAGAAGATAATAAAGCAATGCCTTCAACATTCAGAGGGAAGGATTGTTTTTTTTTTTTAATATACAACAAAGGACAAGATAATTTTTAATGTGAGAAAAGATGTAAAAGGTATAGGTATCCATGCAGCAAGGCCAATGTCCACCTATATAAGGATTCAAAAAGTTTGCTTCCTTGGTACTTTTTTCTCAAGGAAAAAAAAAAAACTTATCTCACAAATACTCTAATAAACACTCCCAAGCAAAATGAAGACAAGATTGAGAGTAGAATTAATCTAAGAGTATAATAGAAAATAATCCCAGAATGATAATTTATCATTAAAGTAGATTATCTGTTGACAAAAAAGATGATGAGTTATTTTCTGCTCCAAATAGAAGTCTAAATGCGTGTCTCTAGTTGCTAAGGGCTTCCTTCTACATGGTGCATTAAGGACTCAAGCTATTTTCCAGCTTGTGGCCCAACCAGTCCCTAGGATTTTGTCACTGCGTGGTTGGTGATCCAGGTTTCAGCCTGTGGGAAAGGCAGAGTGAGCAAAAAAGAGCCCCTGATGATCCCTATCTAAGGATTGACTTGACCCTGACTCTGTTGACACATTTTGAGAGGGCTGGCCAACCCTGATCCCATGATCCAAAAAGAAATAAGCAGAGATGTCTAAAATGCAGAATTGCTGCAGATAATAGCTCAGCTCCTAGAGACCCCATCCTCTTCCCCCCACACTGCATCAACAGCAACTTCATTGCTTTGCATCAGATGGATGAAATCTTGTAAGCCTCATCCATGTGCCAGTTACGGAATCCAGGGTCAGGAACCCACTGCCAGTGGGGCAGCAGTTTAGATTTTTCTCTACTTCTCATCCCACTGTCTCCTTTCCACCATCTGTAGGTAGATTCACCTAGTTCCTCACAAATGGTGTGTTGACTTCTGTTCACCACGTACAAAGTGCCTGCCAGATGGGAATGCTGTCAGTTAAGGCACCTTTGAAAAGGATGGACTGGAACGGAGGCAGGGGCACTGCTGCAGTGCGTGCCCATCTGCTGTCTCGGCCACGAGAACGCTGCACACACTGAGTCTGGCCCATATGCTCCTCAGGATATGAAAAGAGAGGTGATAGGTTTCTCGCCTCTGTGATCTTCACTCTGCCCCACAAATTGTCACACCTCACCTCAGGACCCTCCTGGGTTTCATTAGTGATGGGGAAAGCCAGCCAACTGGGCATTGGTGTAGATTTGCTTGGGATTGGCTGTTTTAGAAATTTCACTTTCAGAGAGTAATGGCCTGGAGTCAACTCTTCAGTGAAATGCTAGAAAGGAGAAAATATGGTGCATTTTATGGCTTGTTTATCCATCTGCATCTTCCCTGGTGCACGCTCCTGGAGTCTCTCCTCCCCTGGGTTATGACCCTTCAGGATTTTGCAGCTTGTTCAAAGCTACTCTTCAGTGACAGTTTAAAGACTAGGAGAGGTAGCCACTAAAAAGAACAGCGTGCACAGCAATTCATTACTGCTCTATCCCCATGTAGTGCCCTCCTCTGTTTTCACCATCCAGCCTTCCACATGCATATATGTGGGCAATGTGGAAATAGAGTTTATATATGGTAGGTCCTCACCTTGTAAAACTAAGAATTTGGGAGCATGCTTTTTAAAAAAATTCTTGTTCATCATAATCCCCTGGGCACACTCAGGTCTTTTGGATTTATACCTCCAAAGTTCATGATGAAACAGATGTTCTGTTAAGGCAGAAAACCTTCAAGTGAGAAAGTGACAAGTTGAACATTGATTTAGTTAACACAAGTAAGAAAATATTTAAAAGTTATCTTGCATTCATTATCATGCTCTTGAATTATACAATATTTCAAAGAGGACAAACTTCTCTCAATATTCTAATTTTATAATCAAATTTTAATGTGTAAGATAAATTAAAAATATACTTGTCTTTTAAACTTGGAATTCCACCTCTGAAAATTTATAGTAAAAGAATACTTAAGAACATTAGTTTCTGGGAATATTGTGGTCTAAATACCAAAAACCCTTTCATTGCAAAGTGTAAATACTAGGTTAAAATGTAAGACATTTGAAATGCAAGGCTGAGCCTGCAAGAAAGAAAAATTTGGGGTGTTAAAAATGAAGAAGAACTTGAAATTTTAAACTGTAATAACTGGGCTGAAACTTAGGAGGCCAGATGGGTGTTTTGTGGGCTCAGTAACAGAGTTTTTAAGGCCCACATATGGAAAAAAGATGAGGAATTTGGCCAGTAAGAGGTGAGACGTTAGCCTAGAAAAATCTAAAAAAGACAGGGAGAGATGACAATGAGGCTTTTTTCTGTCTGAGCTCTAGACAGAGAAAAAAAAAATTATGGGCTCCAAGAATTCATAGGCATAGGCCTGGACTCTTGAGTTTAGCATTCAGATTTCCACTAAAACTTTCATGAACAAAGAGTAATATAAAATTTATTTTGTGCTAATAATACCCATTGTGGGGCTGGCATGGTGGCACAGTAGGTTAATCCTCCACCTGTGGCATCGGCATCCCATATGGGCGCTGGTTCGTATCCTGGCTGCTCCTCTTCTGATCCCTCACTCTGCTATGGCCTGGGAAAGCAGTAGAAAATGGCCCAAGTTCTTGGGCTCCTGCACTCACGTGGGAGACTCGGAAGAAGCTCCTGGCTCCTGGCTTTGGATCGGCACAGCTCTGACCATTGCAGCCAATTGGGGAGTGAACCAGAGGACCTCTCTCTCTCTGTCTCTCCCTCTCACTGTCTTTAACTCTACCTCTCAAATAAATAAATAAAATCTTAAAAAAAAAAAATAATACCCCTTGCATGCCTGGCAGAAGCCATCAGAAAGTCTCTTTGAAGAGCCACATTTTTACACTGGGATCACCACCAAGGTTCCACAGAAGATGGGCTCACAGCCCCAAATGACAAAACTCAACGGGAAATAATTCAGCATGAGCAAGAGCAAATGAAGATACCAGAAACAACAATAGTTGTCTCCAATGCACTACAAAACAAATCATGTGCCTGGGAAAGCAGAGGAACATGTACTCGGGCCCCTGCCACCCACATGGGAGACCCTGATGGAGTTCCTGGCTTTGGTGTAGGCCAGCCCCAGCTGTTGCAGCCAATTGGGGAGCGAACTGGCTGACTGAACATCTCTTTCTCTTGGTGCATCTCCATCTCTCTATTACTCTGCCTTTCAAATAAATAGATAAACTTTTTTAAAAAATCATCAAAACGTGAGACTACAGTCTATTTAATCCCAAGGACCAATCTTCCCTACTGTTCTAAATTGCCTTCCTATATAAATATTCATTGAGTAACTAATGTGTTAGGCTCTGAACTAGATTTTGGGAAAGGAAGATACACCATTCCTGTTCCTTTCTACAAGATACTGATGTTCTGGTAAATAAACCCAATGGTCTCTTCGATATAGCAAGTGTTTAGTGAAGGCCAGCTGAGCTCACAGAAAGATTTAGTAAAAAGAGGCACGATGCCCCTAGGCTTATTTTATTCTCTGCATTCTGGCATCTTCTTAGACAAGATGTTCTGCTGAAGGCTACTTGCAGTTTGGTGGACATTTTCAATACACTGACAGCTTCCTACCTCAAACTTCTACATCATTCTGCTTCAGGGTTTTCTCTGGTTTCAGCAGTCCCTGGTCCAAGCAGGTAGGAGTTAACGTCCTAGATGTGCACCGCAGCTCCCTTGCCCTTTAGGAGGCTAATTTGAAAGTCTTAGCTTCATCTCTTCTTAGCTGAGTTGCCTCTAAAAAGTTACTCAATGTCTACAAGATTTAATTTCCTCATGCATAAAATGGGATAAGATCTCTCTGGTTTAATATTGGAAGAACTGTGAAATTCCAAGAATGTCCCCAGGCATGGTGCAGTGCTCTATAATGTTAGGCGTCTATACAGTCTCTGAGAGTGTCCTCAGCTACCCCAGTTGTAACTGCCCATCAACAAAGGCTTTATTGACTGTCTTCCTTTCCCTGGCTTATTCCCCCTCTCTCTTATCTTACTTCTGAAATCACCTCCCAAAGAAATTGCCTGGGTGTGATGTTAATGAACCTCAGCAAAAAAGACAACTCTTCCCTTTTCACCTCCGTTGACCCTATGATCTTATTAGAGTCACAAGAAGTAACTCATCAGCTGTGGCATTGTTCTAATCTTTTTCAAGGAACCAAACATTGGCCTTCCTGCAGAAATGCCTTGCTGAAAAAGTCAACTATATAAGGGTACTTCAAACAGATTGTGGAAAATAGAATTAAAAGTTTACTTAGATTTAAAAAAAATTGAAATCCATGTATAGTATTTTCATAATGCCCACTTTCCACAAATATTTTGAAGACCTCAGGTATGCACAGATTTCAATTTTTTGAACCAAAATAAATTTATGTTTTGAATTTTTATTTATCTATTTAAGGGGAAGGAAAGAGAGAAAGAATGCTCCCATCAACTATTTCACTTCCCAAATGCTGGCAGCAGACAGGAATGAGTAGGACTGAAACTAGGAGCTGGGAGCTCAATCCAGGTCTCCCATGTGGGTTGCAGGAACCAATTAATTGAGCCATCATAGTTGCTGTCCAGGGTCTGCACTAGCAGGAAACTGGAGTCAGGAGCAAGAGCTGGAATCAAATCCAGGTACTCCCTCATGAATGCAGGCATCTTAACTAGCCTGTTAATCACTAGGCTAGGCTAAATGCCTGCCCCAGACTTATCTTTCAATTACAGTTTCCATGGATGTTTTGAAGTTCCTGCATATAGATAAAGCCCAATGTATTTAAAACTGTATAAGATGAAGCATAGCACACACTTGCTCTGACCCGGCAGTAAAACACAAGATTTGGGTTCAGGGAGACCTAGATTGAAACCATAACTCCACTTCTTTTCAGTTCTGTTGCCTTGGAGGAGTTAACAAATATTTTTGAGACTCAGTTTCCTCATCTGTAAAACTAGTTAATAAGGGCTGCCTTATGATGACTTAATGTGTCGGAAAATGTAAAATATCAAGAAGATACTAATTGGTGCTCAACGATGTCAGGTATCACAGCATTCAGAGGTTACAAACATAAAAGCCTACAGTAAGGAGTGGTGCTACATTGGAGAACAGTGGGAACCATGGCAGAGCAGAGTTCAAGCTCTGTCTTAAAGCATTAAAGTTCAATTGTTTAGGGTCCAGAGGTGTGGCACAGCAGGTTAACACCCTAGCCTGTAGTGCTGGCATCCCATATCGGCGCCAGTTCGAGTCCCAGCTGCTCCGTTTCTGATCCGGCTCTCTGCTATGGCCTGGGAAAGCAGTAGAAGATGGCCCAACCCCTTGGGCCCCTGCACCCATGTGGGAGATCCGGAAGAAGCTCCTGGCTCCTGGATTCAGATAGGCGCAGCTCTGGCTGTTGCAGCCAATTGGGGAGTGAACCAGCAGATAGAAGACCTCTCTCTCCTTTCTCTCTCTCTCTCTCTCTCTCTCTCTCTCTCTCTCTCTCTCTCTGCCTCTCCTCTCTCTGTGTAACTCTGACTTTCAAATAAATCTTTAAAAAATAAAAATAAAAAAAGTTCAATTGTTTAAAGCCCACATCAGCCAAACAAAATACGTTGACAGCCAAATCTCTCCTGCAAGTCTCTCCTTTTGTGATCTCTTATAGATAAACCAGACTAAAACTCTACCTGTGCACAATCTGTGTCTGCTCTCTGAAATATCCTCTTCATCCTTGGTTACCTGTCAAACTTCCATTTGTCTTACATAACCCTATCTAATTTTATTTATGGTTGATCTTATCTATGGTTACTTTCCAATTACTTTGGAAGAAGAATTCTACCATTCTCTAGGCTCATACATGGTCTGCCATAATCAATTCATTGTATTCCATTATCTGCTCTCATGTGGGTCTCCCAATGGTTACAATAGTGCTGGATTCACAGGTACAGCTGACCCAATATTCGTATTGTGGGTAAATTTCTATGTCCTGCATCTTCTGAGTGATCCGTCTACCACTCCAGACTCCTTCCTGCAACATTCTCAACTTTCTCTTGATCCAGAAATCACAGTACCCTCCTCTAGCCCAGAGGGTAATATATATCATGATTGCTCAGAGCCAATGCTAGTCCATAATTAAATATTTTGAGTATCCCCTGGGTCTTCCCTGGTCTTCCATGGATGTCTTAAGGACAAAGACTTTGTCCTAGTCACCCTTTTTTTTTTAAAGATTTTATTTATTTATTGCAGAGGTAGAGTTACAGACAGTGAGAAGGGTGAGAGGGAGAGGCAGAGAGAAAGGTCTTCCTTCCACTGGTTCACTCCCCAAATGGCTGCAACCGGAAGCCAGGAGCCAGAAGCCTCCTCCAGGTCTCCCACATGGGTGTGGGGCCCCAAGCACTTGGACCATCTTCTACTGCTTTCCCAGGCCATAGCAGAGAGCTGGACTAGAAGAGGAGCAGCAGGGGACTAGAACCGGTGCCCACACGGATGTCAGCGTTGCAGGCAGAGGATTAACCTATTGTGCCACAGCTCTGGCCCCTGTCCTAGTCATTCTTGCATCCACTGCACCAAGAGCAGAGCTTAGCCTGTAGTAGAAATTAATAAATGAACGAGTGAATTAAGAAATGAAGAATCCAAAGACCCAATTCTCTTCCTTATACATTTAGCACTCACTGTTTCACATCGGCGATTTACGTGAGAATAAAGTGGACGCAGATTAACAACAGTCCATGTAAGGAGTATGATTTTTCTTCCAAAATACTCCTCTGGGGAACACAGAAACATGGCCTAAATCCTTCCTATCCTTGAATCCAAGTCCATATGGATTGTAACTTCGCCACTCTTCTTATCAAGATGAGGGGTTTATTTCTCCAGCCTTTGAAACTGGGCTTGGCCATTTCCTTTGCTTTGTCCAGGAAGACAACAGAAAAGAAGATGTAAACTGAGGCTTAAAAGTGTTTACTCAGTAGGGCTTACTTTCTTGTTACTACAAACCCTGAGACTACTCTATGATGTTTTCCAGACTACAAGGCTGGGTGATGAGAGACCAATGAAGGAGAGACGGAGCGCCTCATCCAAGGCTCCCTAGACCAAGCAGCCTGCTGGCTGCCGGCCTGACTTGCTAGAATATGCAGCCCAGCTGAGCCACCCAGACTAGAAGCTCTGCCTAAGCAATTCACAAAATTAGAAGGAAAAAGAAATGCTTGTAGTTTTAAGCTGTTAATTTTTGGGGGGACAGCTATGACAGCTGGCCGATCCTAATATATTTTAATAAATCTGTAAAAAACATCCATTTATAAAACAAAATACTAATAAACTTCTTGGAATTAACTTTTAAATTAATTTGAAGGAAAATGTGAAGTATCTGCATAAAAACACTTTGAATGTGTTATGAATTTTTTACACAAATCCTTTAATAGCTTGAGTTTTTAAATTATAAATAAGCCAATTCTCTCTAAATCATAAACTTAATAAAACAAAATTAACTTAAAAATTACTCACCATGGCAGATATTAGAATATATTATCAAGCAAAAACTCAAGTAATTTTTTCTTTTTAAAAAAAATAAAATAAGAGTGGTATTTGGGCCGGCGCCGCGGCTCACTGGGCTAATCTTCCGCCTGCGGCGCCGGCACACCAGGTTCTAGTCCCAGTCGGGGTGCCGGATTCTGTCCCGCTTACCCCTCTTCCAGCCCAGCTCTCTGCTGTGGCCCGGAAGTGCAGTGGAGGATGGCCCAAGTTCTTGGGCCCTGCACCCTATGGGAGACCAGGAGAGGCACCTGGCTCCTGGCTTCAGATCAGCGCGATGTGCTGGCCGCAGCGCGCCAGCCGCGGCGGCCATTGGAGGGTGAACCAGCGGCAAAGGAAGACCTTTCTCTCTGTCTCTCTCACTGTCCACTCTGCCTGTCAAAATAAATAAATAAATAAATAAATAAATAAATAACAGTGGTATTTGCACAGCAGTTAAGACACTACTTGGGATACCTACATCCTACATCAAAGCACCTGAGTTCAAGTCGTGACTGTCTCCTGATCCCAGCTTCTAATGATGTGTACTCTGGGTGATAGCACATGATGGTTCAAGTGGTTGGGTCCCTGCCACCCACATGGGAAACCCAGATGGAGTTCCTGGTTCTAGGGTCCTGGCTTAGGCAGGACCCAGCTCCAGCATTTGGGGAATGAATCAGCAAATGGGAAATCTTTCTCTGTCAAACTCTCTCCCTCCACTGTCCCCTCTAAAAAAATACTTCGGCATGAATGTATACTCAACATTTATTTCAAAAATATTTATTAAACATCCACTGGACATCAAGCACTGTTCTAGCTACTGGAATGCAGCAATGACCAAGACAGAACAAGCAAGTGTAACCTCATAAAAATTACAAATCAAACAATAGATTATGCAGCAAAATAGAGCACAAATAAGCCCAAGTATCTATGGAAGCTAATATAATAAAAACATATCCCAAACAAGGGAGACATGAAAAGTTATTTAATAATATTGTAATAGAACATACGTATTTTAAGAATTTAATGTTAATATTATCTTGTTAGTACTGTAATATATTCAAACTCCAGTTGTCCTTAAGGCATAACCAATATCATTCTAAGCCATCCAGGATGAACTTGAGATATTTTACTTTAGATTTTTACACGACCTGATTAGAGACTTTAATCTTATCACAATCACAGATACATGTGGTAGGCTTAATTATTAGTTTAAATCCTTCCTGCCACTGTGGTAATATTACATATCCACCCTGTTGACAGGGTATTCCTTCCCAGCCTCTGAATTTGGGCTTAGTGACAGGACATGCTGTAACTAACAGGATGTTAGCAGACACACAATACGTAGAAGCTATAATGTACAGTGTGACTGCCCATATCCTTCTGACGTTCTGTCTTCTGCCATGAGAGCAAATTTAAGAAGCTATTGGTCTAAGGAGGATGACAGAAAAACACAGCAAACCTGGGCCTAGACAGCCTGGAGTAAACCCAGTCAGACTTAATCTAGATCCCCTGTGGGCTAACCCACAGACACATGAGTGAGAAGTCTTTGCATTATAAGCTACTGGTTGTCGTATCGACAGATGGAACGGGAAGATCCATATTTTTAAATAACTGAATTATATCTGAAGTAAAAGAAAAAATTAATAAAAAATTTATTTTTCCTCAAATATAAGATTAAAAAATAATATATGATGAGTTTATTGAAATTGCAGTACTGCCACAAAGAAACAATGAATAAATGGGGAAAAGACATGGGACAATAATCCCACATAAGTAAATTCACAAAGAAAAATTGAATTCAGACAGCAATAAAAATGCGAAATAAGCTTATAATAAAGCATTGTTTCCAATTTTTTACCTATTAAATATATATGAATAAGCAAAATTGAGTTTAGGAGAGACTAGGCCACTTGTCTGCTATTTAAATTTGCAAGGCAGAGTGTCAGTGACTGCCTCATCCAGGGCTCCCTAGACCAAGCAGATAGGGAGAGAGAGGGAGAGAATCTTCCATCCACTTCCATCCCCAAATGCCCACACAGCCAGGTCTAGGCCAGCCTGAAGCCAGGAGTTGGAAACTCCATCTGGATCTTCCACCTGGGTGGCAGGGACTCCAATATTTGAGCCAGCACCACTGCTTCCCAGGATGCACATTAGCAGAAAGCTGGATGGTAAGCAAAGTATCTGGGACTCGAACCAGGCTCTGTGATATGGGCTCTGAGCATCCACGCAGGGCCTAGCTGCTGTGCCACAACTCCTGCCCCTGGGCCACTTCTTTTAAAACAGAGTTCAAGCACTCTAAATGGATCACTAAGCCCCGGCCTAGCATTATCTCTCTCCACCCCAACGCCACTGTGATATTTTTAAAAATCTTCTTAGCTTTTTCTTGCCTCATGCTTCTCTCTTATAAGGGAATTTCAAAAACATTGTTGGAAGTTGGAATTTTAAAATAATGCACATTTTCCATGAATTTTGTCAAGCCCCAATACACATGTTCCTTCTGCTGAGAACTTCTCCCTCCTCCTTCTTTGCTAAAAATGTTTATTTATGTATTTTTTTTTTTGATTATTGGAAAGGCAGAACAACAGAAAGACAGAAAGAGGTCTTCCACTTGCTGGCTCACTCCCCACGTGCCCACAACAGCTGCAGCTGGACCAGGCACCTGGAACTCCATCAGGGTCTTCCCTGTGGATGTCAGCTACCTGCATCAGCACTGCTGTGCCTCCAGCATGTGCATTAGCAGGAAGGATTGCAGAGCAGCCCGGACTCTCACTTCCCAGCTCTTCAGTCCTTTCTCCTGGGTGACACAGACTATCACATTCACACCAGAAGATAAAAATCGCTACATGGAATGGTGGCAGTATTGGCCATATTATTTAAATTTTTCCCTCCCTATAATGTTTTAAAACTTTTTTTGAGCATCTTTAGTTGATTCCATATAATTCCACTTGTTCATGACAATGGCATTCTCTCTAGAAGTTCAGTACAGACCCCTCCATTTTATTGTCCACTTGCAAATAGACCTTACAAGATTTCCCAATGACTATTGCCTCATAAAAATCACAACAACATTGTAAAGTAGCTACAAATATACTCATTTTTACAGATAAAGAAATTAAGACTCTAAGAGGAAGTGAAAGGACTCCAGTCTAGACATGAAAAGAGCTTGTAAGTCATCACTCCCATCGTTTCAATAACAACAACAACAAAATGGCTGAACAAAATAAAAGAAAAGGAGTGACTTATCTTGGACTCATCAGAGAACTGAAATAGAGGGCAAACTCCCCCCACCAATCTGAACAGATAGGGCATCTAGATAGTCACAGTCAAAATCTGCGTATCTGGAGCTGCTGGACCTCAAGTAGCAAGAACGCTCACATGGTAACTTGAATGACTGGAGGTTCAGCCGTGTACCAGCAGGAGAGTGAGCAACTCTCAGAGACCCCAGTCTTCAAGGCAGGCCAGCCTTTCATGGCGTTCATCTCCTGGAGCCCCGCAAAGTTCCTCAAGTGAATATCAGAGAAAGATCCTCTCGTAGTTCTGGCCAAGTAGGAAAAGAGTAATGCTTGTAAAATATGACCATAACATTTTCTGCAACAAAGACCTACTCTCCAGGAGTAAAAAAAATGTTGCCACAGCCTTACGGCATCGAGGAAAGGGGTATTTATCCTATTCCAGTCCCTTCAATTCTTCTTGTCTTGCCTAAAGAGTAGGGAAAAAAAAAAAAAACTCAGAAAAACATAAGTCACTAAAGTCACTAGAGAATATCACACCAAGGAAATACATTGGGAATGCTGTAGTCAGGGATAAAAGCAGGGGCTAGTGGGAAAAACAGCAACATTTTCAGTAAAAACACTTGTAAAGGACATATCCCAAAGACATAGGTCACTAAACCATTGAGATTTCATTAAAAAATTGTAAAACACTACCACTCCCCAACACCTCATCACCACACCAACATGGATCCATTAAGTAATAGTGGATTACAGCTAAAAGAACTGACATGAACTATGAAATAAAGCCCAACAGAAAGACAAAAACAAAGATGCAGGAGAATTTGAAACTTATTGCACCTATAGTTCCAGTGAGCCTAAAACAAAGTCAGCCTGCTAGCCAGAGTAAGATAAATCCTCACACCAAAAACAATTTACTTCTACTCCTATTAACCAATACAACATAATCATCTTTCAACAAAAAATTATAAGGGATGCCAAAACAAAAACACAATCTGAAGAAACAATTCAATCATTAGAACCAGACTGTGATATGACAGAGGTCTTTTCTTTTTTTGTAACAATTTTTTTAAAAAGATTGGCCGGCACTACGGCTCACTTGGCTAATCCTCCACCTGCGGTGCTGGCACCCAGGGTTCTAGTCCCGGTTAGGGCGCCGGATTCTGTCCCGGTTGCTCCTCTTCCAGTCCAGCTCTCTGCTGTGGCCCAGGAGGGCAGTGGAGGATGGCCCAAGTGCTTGGGCCCTGCACCTACATAGGAGACCAGGAGGAGGAGCCTGGCTCCTGGCTTCGGATCGGCAAAGCACAACAGCAGTAGCGGCCATTTAAGGGGTGAACCAACGGAAGGAAATCCTTTCTCTCTGTCTCTCTCTCTCACACTGTCTAACTCTGCCTGTCAATAAATAAATAAATAAAGATTTTAAAAAGATTTATTTATTTGACAGGCAGAGTAACAGAGAGAAAGGAAGGAACAGAGAGAGAGAGAAGGAGATATTCCCTCCATTGGGTCATTCCCAAGCCAAAGCCAGGAGCCAGGAACACCACCCAGCATCTCCCATGTGGATGGCAGCAACTCAACTACTTGGACCATAATCTGTCTGCTGCCTCCCAAAGTGTGCATTAGCAAGAAGCCAGATCAGAAGTGGAAGCCCTCTGGTATGGCATGCAGGCATTGCAAGCAGTAGACACAGATCTTTTAACTATCAGGGAGTTTAATGCATTACAGACTGTAATGCAAAAAGTAAGCAACATGCAAGAACAGATGAGCAATGTAAGAGAGAGGTTTAAAAAATCTAAGAGTCACATCAAAATGTTAAAAATAAAAAACTATGTAACAAGAAAATGAAAAATGTCTCTGACTGGTTTCATCAGGAGACTTAACAGAACTGAACAAAGAAACAGTGAGCTTGAAGACAAGACAATAGAGATACCCCAAATTGAAATACAAAGAGAAAAATTAATGAGAACAAAATGCCAAGCAGAACATCCAAGAGCTGTAGGGAAATTTCAAAATGTACATCATATAAGCAATTGAAATGCTAAAACAGAAGCGGGAAAATTATTAAACTGAACGACTGAGAACTTTCCAGAACTAATGACAGACACTAAACCACAGATCCTGGAAACTCAGAGAACACTAGATGGATAAATACATACAATAACAACAAAATCGCTTAGGAATATCATACTTAAATGGCAGAAAAATACAAAGAGAAAATCTTGAAAGAAGTCACAGGGAAGAAAAACCTTAACCACAGAAGAACAAGATGAAGATTACAGCTGATTTCTCATCAGAAACCATGCAAGCAAAAAAGAGTGAAGTTTCTTGATTTGAATGTGTCCCCTCTAAAATTCAGCTGTTGCCAATGTGATAGTATTAGGAGATGGGGCCTTTAAAAGGCATGTGAGCCAAGAGGGTAGACTTGAGGTTTTTCTTTTTTTTATTTGAAAGGCAGAGTTAGAGAGAGAGAGAGGGAGAGACAGAGAGACACAGAGAGAGAGAGAGACTGTCCATCTGCTGGTTCACACTCCAGATGGCTGCAATAGCTGGAGCTGGGCCATAGTGAAGTCAGGAGCCAGGAACTTCTTCCAGGTCTCCCACATGGGTACAAGAGTCCAAGCGCCTGGGGCCTCTTCCACTATTTTCCCAGGCACATTAAAAGAGGGAGCTGTATTGGAAGTGGAGCACCTGAGACAGGAACCAGCACCATAGGGGATGCTGGCATCACAGGCTTTGGCTTTACCCATTATATCACAACAACAGCCCTTAAGATCTTTTTAAAAGAGGTTTCACACAACATTAACTAACTTGTTTTCATGCTTCTGCCGTGTGAAGATACAGCAAGAAGGCCCTTACCAGACTATATGCTTGGAATTCCCAGCCTATAGAACCATGGGAAATAAACTTCTGTTTTTTATAAGTTACCCAGCCTGTGGTATTCTGTTACAGTAGTAGAAATGGATTAAGACTGAAGTGAACTATTTGAGATGTTGCAAACTTGTCCTACAACAAATGCTAAAAGAAATTCTCCAGGCCTAAGGAAAATGATGTAGATCAGAAACTTGGGAGCTCCATAAAACAATAAAAGGGCATTGGAGGAGGAATAAGTAAAGGTAAAATAAATTAAAATAAAATTGTTTTATTCATATTAATCTTAATTGATGATAACCTTTTAAAATAATAATAGACACAATGTATTCTAGTAAATACAGCATATGACTAAGTGAAACAGAATACAGTCACCAGGTACAGTAGAGAATTTACCTGTTCTTAAGGTGAAATGTTACAGTGTCATTTGAAGGTGGAATTTAGATGATCATATTATGGCACACTCTGGGTAAACCACTTACAAAATCTTTTCAGTATAGTTTGTATGCTAAGAGTGGAGATAAAATGGAATCAATCATACTAAATAATTAAAATCAGAGAAGATAGAAATAGGAGGCAAAGAAGCAAACAATAATACAATGAGAAGAAAACAGTTACAAACACGGTAGATATAAGCCCATTAATATCAACAACCTCTTTACGTCTGAATGGCCTAAATATACCAATTAAAAGACAGAGGTCAGTGTGGATAAAATACAAACAAGGAGGCAGAAAGTGGAAGAGTTCAAGATGGTCTTGGATCCACAATAGATGGGCCTTTTCCAATTTACAAGGGCAACTGGGCATCTCCTTCATTTAAAAAGAAAAAAAAAACAGTCTCAGTCATTGATTTGTATCTGTGGGATACAAATATCTCCTGAGTCAAGCCACCTCCATCTAGACAAAAAAAAAAATAGAGTAAAGATGTGGAATAGTACTAAAGATTCAAAGAGTTGTTGAGATGGTTACAAATTCTCATTTGAAATACATTAAGCTGAAAGTAAGAGAACACTCACTAAATGCTGGCTTAAACATATAAAGTTGTAGATATCTCACTCAAGAAAAAGGACAGTTTCTGGCATGAACTCAGCTTCTCAATAGGGGCCTCAGGGAGCCAAAACATTTCTGCCTTTTCACGCCAGTTCCCTTTGTCTTCAAGTCTGTTGCCTCACAAGGTGGCCCCCATGGTTCTGGGCTTCACATATTATTCAAGGTAGCACAACGAAAGAAAGAGGCACACTAGTAGTATATACCCTTTTATCAGGAAAGTAAGTGTCTTCCCTGAAATTTCCTCAGAAGACACCTGTTTACAACTTACTGTCCAAAACTATAACACTTAATCACCTGTAGCTGCAAGATCGGCTCAGAAAATAAGCATTTTCCTTTTTCAAACTATATATTTATATAAGAGAAGAAAAAGAAAGATATATCAGTCTCATATAGTGCTTACCATCATTTATCAAAGTCAAAAACAGAAAGTCCAATTATCAATCCTTTGTTTCGGTTTTTCTTCTTTTGTTGTATGAACGTTGGGTATCCCAAAAAGAAAAGTTATGTTCAATGAAGACTCACTAGATAAGCCACAAATGTGCTTAAAACTTCATCTACCCTTGTCCTTCAGTTCCTAACATGAATTGATGGCTCCATTCTAGCTTATATTTGGTTTCCATGACTGTGATATACATTTCAAGTGAAAAGCATAGAATTTTCTAAATGTGTAGTGCAAATTATAGTAAAATCCCTCTAGATTTTGTATACAAGAGGTTAAGTTATTTCACTCTAAGCTGGCTTGGGGCCCTTAGTGTAGAACACCAAGCCAGGAGTCAGAGAGAACATTCTCAGATGCAAATGGCTGGAAACCCAGATTTCTTAAACAATAAAAGGAGTTTCTTGGTTTCGAAAGAGGTTGATCCAGTGATTTAACAATGTCACCAAGGATGTTGTTTTGTTTTGTTCTTTTTCCATCTGTCTTTTCTACCATGGATGACATCAACTTCGCCCTAAGGCCGCATTGCCTCATGCTCACGAGATGGCTGCCAACAACTGCAGAACTAAAGATTTGCTCAAGTACATATGAAATTTTTAAAAAGATATGGAATCATCTTGCCCTTATTAGGCCATTTAGTTTGCTCCAAACATTCACGTTGCTGTCACATGTCACCAAGTGGTCACATGCTCTCCCTGGAATACTACAATGACAATAAGAGCACAGCGATCTGATTGGTGTCAGCCAACAAAGGCACATCCCTGAAGCTAGGGATGGGACCCGTCCTACCCAAAGCACAACCACAGAGCACCACAGTGGGAGAGAGCTGGCGTCCTGGGATGCTGGGAGGCAGCCACGATTTCCACTAGAGCTGGATTTCTGCATTGCTTCTTTGCCATCCATGAACATGTGAACCTTGGAGCCCTCCTCTATAACATAAATACTAAGACCTGCTCAACTCACCCCTTTTGGGGGCTCACAATATTTAAAGAGACAATATAAATGGCAGTACCTGGTAAGCTAGGTGCTTAAAAACATAAATTAGCTTTGGATAAATTTCTAGTATAATTGAGCAGCCACTGTCAGTGACCCATCCAGGTCCACTTGGCCTTTACCTCTCTGCTTGCACCACCCAACCTCCAATTACAGGCATTATGTCCCGATGTTTAAGGCTTTTCTTTCAGCACTGGCCTTCTCTATCCATGCAGGAATCAGGTGACAAATGCTGGGAAATTAACATTCTTCTCCCCAGTCCAAGGACAGACAGACCAGCCTGTGACTGACAGGTTAGGGAGCCATTCCTTGCTCCCCACGTTGGGTAATTCTGAGGCACATTTCCCAGAAGTGTGGCACAGCATGCTTCAGCTCACAGACTCCACAATGGTAAACTTGTATGGGCTTTCATCGTTCCCGGCCCTGCTTCCTGGGACAACCTCCCAAACCAACATCTTGCACCCATATCCTAGTCTCAGGCTCAGCTTCTGAATCCAAGTAAGGGCGACATCAAACCAGCATCGTGTGGATATGAGAATGTTCACTTGGCAAGAAAAGCCTGTTCCAGACGTTATATTTCAAAACACATTCGATGGTTCTTTCAAAGTTATTTCTGTGTGAGTTTTCATTTTTCAATGTATGGCATACCTTTGTTCCTAATTAATTCATTATGTTACTGGGCTAACTGAGGGGTCAAGCATGGCCTGCCTCCAGAGAAAGATAAAAAGCAAGCAATGGTACCCAGATGTATTTCTCACCAAGTCCTGTCCTGAAGATAGATAATACTATTAGAACATAGGCCCTACAATTAGCACATTTATCAGAAAAATATACAGTAGGCTGTGATAAATTTTCATGTTTAAAGACAAAAGGGAAAAATATGTTCACAATGCATTAATTTAGACATTTTTTTGTAAGTTTCATTTTGCACTGACTTCATTTCTGTTGTGACCAAGCTACTAAACTATGCCAAACCTGTCATTTCATTTATGCTCCAAAAAAAAAAAAAAAAAAAAAAAAAAGATGGGCTCTTATGGGAGCATTTTGAAAGAATGATTTATTTTTAAGCCATGTCACAAGGCTGCATACAAGTATTATAAAGTCAATGTCTTGCTATATTTGTTTTCTAGTTTTATGATTGAAATCAAAGTAGATTTAAATCTAAACTTTACCACAGGATCTTTGCACTTGCCAGCCCCTCAATGTAAAGTGCATACCTCTACATGGCTAGTACTTCCTCATAATTTGGATGGGAGAAAGATCATCCTCTATTTAAAATTGTGCTGTCCAACTTGGCAGCCACTAGCCACTTGTGAATGGCAAACACTTGGGAGGTGCCATATTTACAAGACAGGCCTGATTTTGAAGATTTAGTACAATAAAAAATGTAAAACATTTCATTAATATTTTTATACTTATCACATATTGAAGTGATATTTTGGATACATTGAGTTAAAATAGTCATTGAAATTGATTTTACCAGTGTATTACTTTTCTTGATGTGGCTAGCAGAGCAATCTTAAAATACATATTAGTCTCATATTTGTGGGCCTCACAATATTTCCTTTGTTCAGTGATGACCTAAAGTGACCCCAAACCAACCTCACTGCACTTTTAGTCATCAATATACTTTATCACTACCTGGAACTAAACAAGTAAGTTACCAATTGTTTACTAGTATACTATAAATTTCCGGGATCTTGTCAGCCATGTTCACATAGGCATCTGGCATACAGTAAAGTCAAAAACACACGTGATAAAATAGATGATGTAATAAAGGAATGAGGGTACTATGAGCTCTTTCTGAGGTTATTAACCACATTCTTCAGTTTTGCCCCCCAACCCCCCCACTCATTTGAGTGTTCATTAGGTTAATGAGCAAGACCACATTTCCCTGCAGGGAGAGGAGTAGTAGTTACACAAAAGAAACAGAACTTGCCCTCTGCCCATAACTGAATGTAGTTTTCTTTATGACATCACAGTCAGAAATGGAAGACTATTTATTTCATATGAAAAAAAAAAAATGAGCAACCTACCTAAAAAAGATCTAGTCACCAAAGATGTTGCTGGTTCTTAGAGAACCAAAGACTCAGTAACTAAGATGGTTGACTAGGATCAAAGACTCTTTAACTGACCTTCTGCCTAGCCAGCAATCATTACAACTATCAAGAAACGTGAGGTATTACAGTGGGCTAGAAGTCATCATTAATTGCTGGCCTCTGAGTCCCATAACTGCCATTAAATGGCTAACAGTGTTATATAAGTGATATAATTAGCTTCACAGTTGACAGCCTCATTAAGGTGAATGGGAAAGTTCACACTCCACTCGCAACTATTATTTTTAGATTTGCCTGTCTAGAGACACAAAGACTTTGAGACAAATCAGAATCTACTTCTACTTTGCCCTGGATTGGCTCTGTCCTATGCAGAAAATGAATGGCCCAGGACTGGGCAACCGCAGTACTTTAAAAGTCCCATGACAAATTGTACTTTCCCCAACATTGTCCTAGAATAGAGATCTCTATACTCAAAGGAAAGAAAAAGTATGCAGTTTTAAACTTATGTCCCAATTGCCTAGGATTCAAATTCTACCCTGGCCAGTGATTTACAAAAATGCTTTAGCCGGCGCCGCGGCTCACTAGGCTAATCCTCCGCCTAGCGGCGCCGGCACACCGGGTTCTAGTCCCGGTTGGGGCGCCGGATTCTGTCCCGGATGCCCCTCTTCCAGGCCAGCTCTCTGCTGTGGCCAGGGAGTGCAGTGGAGGATGGCCCAGGTGCTTGGGCCCTGCACCCCATGGGAGTCCAGGAAAAGCACCTGGCTCCTGGCTCCTGCCATCGGATCAGCGCGGTGTGCCGGCCACGGTGGCCATTGGAGGGTGAATCACCGGAAAAGGAAGACCTTTCTCTCTGTCTCTCTCTCTCACTGTCCACTCTGCCTGTCAAAAAAAAAAAAATGCTTTAAATAATTTTTTAACCTCTGTCCATACCTGTTGCCTGAATTGAGATATTCTCACTGCTAACTACTTTGACTACAATGAAGAAAAGTGTTAGATTTTCATGGACATTCTATAATAATTATGCCTTTTCTAAGGCACTAATTTATTTGAAAGAATAAATTTAAACTTATCATCTATCAAGAATATAAGTAGCAAAGTCTCTCCGGGGTTTTCTGTGTTTGTCAAAAGCCCAGAAAGTTTCAATAGTCAATACTCCAGTATTACTTCAATATTACTCTCCATGTTATAAATATGCAGTGATTTGAGAACATACAGATATGTGTGTGTGTATACATATATTCATTATCATTAAGAACACCATCTTGGTTCCAGCTGTTTTAAGGAAGTACCAAAGGCTGAGTGGCTTACAGTTCTGGAGGCTGAAATCCCTGCGGGCAGGATGGTACTCGCATGAAGGTCACCTTTTGGATTACACATTGCTGACTTCCCAGCATGCCCTAATATGGCAGAAAGAAAGAGTAAGGAACTTCTTTGGGATTCCTTTTATAGCAACATGAATCCCATTCTTGAGGGCTCTACTCTCCTGACCTTACCACTTCAAAACCAGTATCTCCTAATACTATCCTATTGGGTACTTCACAAAGTTCGTGGTAAAATGAAATTAAAAATAAAATAAGTTTCTTTTGGTGTGAAAAAATTTTGAAATTCATGCATAGTTCTTTTATAATATACATTTTCCATGAACTATTTGAGGACCCTTCATGTGCATGGATTTCAGACTTTCTGCCCTAAAATAAACTTAGCCTTTTAAAACTGTTTTCTCACAAACTTTCTGAAGTACGCTTGATTGAATTTTGAGGAAGACATAACCATGCAATCCATCACAAACATTCAACATCAGATCTACCCTCTTAAGAAAATCTGCAAATGAATAATAATACAGTACTGTTAACTATAGGCAAAGAAATGTCTAGGTTATTAACTATATCCTTCAGTTGTTAATTGGTTGCTTGTATGCGGATGTGACCTGATAAAAGACAACTCTGTTTTTCTGCCTCTTATCTAAATACCTGTAATTGACACCACTGCGGTTTATTTTTTGGTTTTCTGGGCCATTAATTTGTACTTCATCCCACAAACATATTCATCACTGTCCTTTTAATTTGTAAGGTGCTTCTATTTGAATAACAACATTATCACCCTTCCTTCCTTCTTACTCTTTTCTTCTTCTCCTTTTCCCTCTCTTGTTCCATGCACTCGAAAAGTATTTAGTATGCTTCTACAATGAATTAAGACCCCACAGTGGGTGCCAGCGCTGTGGCATAGCGAGTGGAGTTGCTGCTTGCAGTGCCAGGATCCAATATGAGCGCCGGTTCGAATCCCAGTTGCTCCACTTCTGATCCAGCTCTCTGCTATGTTTTAGGAAAGCAGTGGAAGATGGTCCATGTTCTTGGGCCCCTGCAGCCATGTGGGAGACCCAGAAAAGCTCCTGGCTCCTGGCTTCAGATCAGCCCAGCTCCAGCCATTGCAGCCATTTGGGGAGTGAACCAGAGGACAGAAGACCTCTCTCTGTCTCTGCCTCTGCATCTCTGTAACTCTGCCTTTCAAATAAATAAATAAATCTTTGAAAAAAAAAAAAACGCAGTAAATGCAACAGATTTGGATTCTCCCCTTCACAAAGCTTCCTTAGTGAGAGACAAACATGAGCCTATTCATCCCCATTCCCCCCATCTTTTATTTGAAAGGCAGAGTTACAGAGAGAGAGAAAATCTTCCATCTGCTGGTTCACTCCCCAAATGGGTACAACAGCTTGAGAGTAGGCCAGGCTGAAGCAAGGGGCCTGGAGCTTCGTCCAGGTGTCTCATATGGGTAACAGGAGCCCAAACACTTGGGAAAAGTAAAGCAGCTTCTGCCACTTTTCCAGGCACATTAGCAGGGAGCTATATTGGAAGTGGAGCAGCCAGGTCTCGAACCGGCACCCTCATGGGCTGCCAGCATGACAGGCCAAGACTTAACTTGCTATGCCACAGTGCAGGCTGCTTATCATGTCTCTATCCTCCAGAAGCAAGCCTCTGGACAGCAAGGGCCACTTTTCATCCTGCAGTACAAACAAGAGTCTCAGGAACGCTTCTTCAAACCAGTGTCCTACCGGAGAAGTGAATATTTATGTTCAAAACTGACTTTGTGCATTTGCTTCTAGGACTCTGATTAAAGGTCAGTGAACAGGAGCAGGCATTCAGCATAGCAGTCAAGATGCCACTTGGGACACCCGCATACTATGCAGAACAGAGTGCCTGGGTTCGAGTCCTGGCTCCGCTTCTAATTCCAGCTTCCTGCTTGTGTACACCTCGGTAGGCAGCAGATGATGGCTCAAGTGCTTGGGTCTTTGTCACCTATGTGGGAGACCCAGATGGAGTTGCAGGCTCCTGGCTGCAGCCACAGGCAGTTGAGAAGTGGACCAGCACGTGGAAGATCTCACTCCCCACCCCATCCTCTCTCTCACATGCGTGCGCTCTCTCTGCCTTTCTAATAAAATACAGTAAAATAAAAATAAAAGGTTTTCAGTGAAGACTTGAATCCTAAACCAAAGCAATGAAGTGAGCAGAGTGTGCTCACGATGTCAAAATGGTGCCCAGATCTGGGGGATTACAAGTCAAGTCAGTGCTTGTGCTTTGGTTTCATGATTCTGCTCCTTCAAAGGGGGGCTGGGCTGTGCTGGAGATGCACTCCTTGAACAGCGTTGACTTCACACTTCCTGGGCCAGTCCTGAGGCCTTTACACTTACATAGCCTCTCTATAACAGTTACGAAACTCAATTAATAACCATGAATTTATCCTGACCAGACTGTTTCAAACTAAAGCTTCTCTCTTCAAAATGATTCCAAATAGGTAAAGCAGCAAGTATATCCTGGTATACATAAACTGGAGTTGATTTCCCCAAACTCAAAAAACAGATTAACTTAAGTATTCAAAAGAGCATTTTGAAGTAGTTGCATTGACTTATGTAACTACTTCCCTCATCATCTCCAAAATCAAATTGACAATGACAACCTAAGACATGACCTGCAGAAATGAAGAAAGAATAAATGTAAATTGTCAATGACAAAGGTCATTTATGTGATTATCCCTGAAGAGTAAACGGATCTTCCTTTGGACACTGTGGGTGGTTCGTTGTCTATCACCTGGGGAAAAGCAGTAAGTAAGAACCTGATTTGGTTGTTTTATCATAAATTCTCTTGCCTTCATTGATCTAAATCTAGTTTGTAGTTTAAAAAATTTTAAAAAGGGGAAATAAAACAAAACTGAAAAACACCAGTAGAATGTGCAGAAATGGAAAAGGACATTTGTTCTGAATTCCCAACTAATCTGGATTATGTTACGAAAGGCAGCTCCCCTGCCCCCCAGTGAGGGGGGAGGAGTTAGGAGAGAGCTTCATTAGCCATAATGATAATTGCATGCGTTTTCAAAGAGGCTTTTATCCCCAAGGCTTGAAGTGCTCTATAAACATTAATTAATTTAAGCTCAGTAGCCCAGTATCATTAGGCCTTTTGTAAGGAAGAGTAAACAGACGTGCACAGAAGTTAAGTGGTTTCACCAGGCTCATTCAGCCGGGGCCCCAGCAGAGCTGTGAACAAAATCCAGTCTGAGTAATGGCCTCCAAGGCCAGTCACAGAACAAGGTGGAGAGGGACCAAGAAAGAGATACTGCAAAGTGGGGAAAGGTGAAGAAATACCTAAAATTTAAGCAGGATAACAGGTAAGCAGTACAACATGGCCAGTAAGATGCCCCTCGGGGTGTACAAGGTAACTATGTTCATCTTCCCAACGTGTGCTTCTCCAGATAGGACTTTTCAGACCTGAGTGTACAGCCAAATCAACTGGGGAATCTGATCCAGCAGGTGAGGCCTGCGCATATTCACAGCTGAGCAGTCTCCCAAGTAACAAGGATGCTCACAGTGGACACGTTGCCTGAAGGTTGCCTGTGTTGTTTCCTTTATTGCTTTTTTTTCAAACTCTGTTCTTCCTGACCTTTTTCAATGCCCAGTGTTACCTTTCCATTATAACCCCCCACCCACTTTTTAAATTGAGGTATGATGGTTATAGGAGGAAGCAGCAAGTCTTAAGAGTTCAGTGCCATTTTTTTTTCTTTTTCTTAAGCAATTTTTTTTTTTTCAAACAGACCCATTAAATTGTACGTATTTATAAGGCTCCATGTGACGTTTCTATCTCTGACAGTTGGAAGCACAGTTAGGAACATACTGTGCCGCAAATGTCATGCTGGAATCCCACTTCAGTGCCCTTTGATTCCAGCAAGGAGACACTGCCAGTCCTTGGAGCAGGTCTGCCTTGGCTCTGACGACAGAGGGAAATTCACTTCCTGATATTTCTTATTCGGTATTTATATTTGCTTTTCTCAGCCTTTCCCTAAAAAGAGAAAGTGCTAAACTAAAAAAAAAAAAATTAAAGAGATACTAGAAGGAGAGAAGTATGTATTGTACTGTATTATATTGTATTGCATTGTATTGTATTATTTATTTATTTGAAAGGCAGAGTTACAAAAAGAGAGAGAGACAGAGAGAGAGATTTTCCATCTGCTCATTCACTCCCCAAATGGTCGCAACGGTCAGGGCCTAGCCAGGTTGAAGCTAGGAGTCTGGAACTCCATCCAGGTTTCCCAGGTGGGTGACAGGGCCTCAAGCACTTGGACCATCTTCTGCTGACTTCCCAGGTGCATCAGTAGGGAGCTGGATAGAAAGTGGAACAGCAGGGACTCAAAGCAGTCTTCATATGGGATGACTGCACCAGCAGCTTAACCTGCTACGCCACAATGCTGGCCCCACACAATAATTTTTTTCCATTTCAATTTTGACTTTTATTTATTAATTTATTAAAGATTTATATATTTATTTGAAAGACAGAGTTACAGAGAGAGAGAGCTCTTCCATCTGCTGGTTCACTCCTCAAATGGCAGCAACAGCTGAGCTGGGCTGGGGCAAAGCTGGGGGCTTGGAATTCCATCCAGGTCTCACACTGGGCGGCAGGGGCCGGAAAACATTTGGCCTATCCTCCTCTGCTTTCCCAGGGGCATTAGCAGGGAGCTGGATCAGAGTGGAGCAGCCAGGATTTGAAACAGTGCTCATACAGGATGACAGCATCATACGCAGTGGCTTAACCTGCCGTCCCACAACACTGGCCCCCAATTTGACTTTTAAAATCTAAGTTGGGCCGGCGCCGTGGCTCAATAGGCTAATCCTCCACCTTGCGGCGCCGGCACACCGGGTTCTAGTCCTGGTCGGGGCGCCAAATTCTGTCCCGGTTGCCCCTCTTCCAAGCCAGCTCTCTGCTATGGCCCGGGAGGGCAGTGGAGGATGGCCCAAGTGCTTGGGCCCTGCACCCTCATGGGAGACCAGGAGAAGCACCTGGCTCTTGGCTTCGGATCAGCGCGATGTGCCGGCTGCAGCGTGCCGGCCGCAGCGGCCATTGGAGGGTGAACCAATGGCAAAAAGGAAGACTTTTCTGTCTCTCTCTCACTGTCCACTCTGCCTGTCAAAAATTAAAAAAAAAAAATCTAAGTTGATGCTGCTAAAATGATACTAAAAGATTCCATTTTACACAGCAGCAGTTTCAGAACCTGATTCTGGCGTGCTGCTGCACCATTTTTTCCATGGAAATAAATAGCTTTCTACTACTGTATCCTTCAAGGAGAAGAATGTTCTGCCAATTTGACCACAAGTTCTTCACACATTAGAGTTACGTTTTAGCAAACTCTTCATTCATTCTGGCATTCTTGAAAATATTCACCAAGCAAAGAGGCAGATTCAACGGCATGTCCCTTAGGCTCTTTAAACGCTAAGTCTTCATCATACTGAATGGCCAAATCAATATGCTGTAACATTGTTCATGCGTTCTTCATCTGACTGATCGTACGGTAAAAATCAAACCATGTTGCAGCCATCTCTCAGTCCACATATAGCATTAGTCAATTTTTGGAATTGGTTGCTTCTTACGTCACTTGTAGAATCTTCTAACAAAGAATACATGCCTGGATCTAGAAACTTCTCCTTCCTCAGCAGATCCATCTTTGCCATGATGTCAATCTGTGGCATTTCTAGAGAGATCGTGGCACTCAGGGCAGCCAAGATGCCGGAAATAAATTTGAATGACTCCGCCATGAACTAAGAATCAGGAAGAAAAACTCCACAGACTCGGAACTCCCACTGCTCAAGCTGCTGGACCGGCTGCTTCATCACAGGCGAGTGTACAACTCGGTGTGACCTGCACAGTCAAAAAGGATGTAAGTCGTCTTCTACATGACCAAGACGTGCTCTAGCCAGTTAAAATTATTGGCAAAGTGCTCCATGCAAGCTACCAATCCTCCAGTGGGACCGAACTGCAAGGAATCATCCTCCGTCACATCGTCCACCTCAATCAGTTCCCGACTGTCTTCCCGCTGCCGGCGGGGCGCACGACCAGCTGCGCGCACCGAGGCATGCCGACTCTCCGGCTTCCCCACACGCGGTAGTTTATTTTGTACTTTATGAGAAAATAGAAGCGAGGAGCTTCAAGTTTCCAAATACAAGCATTGACATGGAGAGAGAATCACTGATTACTCTATTGGGTGATACACATTTTACACATGTATGGAAATATCACACTGTAATCATAAATAAGTACAATGATTAAGTGTCAATAAAAAAAACATTTTAAAGATTGTTTAAGAGCTGGAAATGCTGACTACCCTAATCTGATCATTACACATTGAATGCATGTACAGAATTATCACGCAACATACTATAAAAGCATACAATTGAAATAATAATTTTTTAAAGATTTATTTATTTATTTGAAAGGCAGAGTTACAGAGAGGCAGAGGCATGCGTCCTGGCATGGGCTTGGCCCAGCTCTATCTGTTATGATCATTTGGGAAGCGAACCAGTGGATGAATGGAATCTCTCTTTTTCTTCTCCTCCTCTAACTCTGCCTTTCAAATGAAATAAATAAAATCTTTTTTTTTTTTTTTGACAGGGAGAGTGGACAGTGAGAGAGAGAGAGACAGAGAGAAAGGTCTTCCTTTTGTCGTTGGTTCACCCTCCAATGGCCACCACGGCTGGCGCGCTGTGGCCAGTGCACCGCGCTGATCCGACGGCAGGAGCCAGGTACTTATCCTGGTCTCACATGGGGTGCAGGGCCCAAGCACTTGGGCCATCCTCCACTGCACTCCCTGGCCACAGCAGAGAGCTGGCCTGGAAGAGGGGCATCCGGGACAGAATCCAGCGCCCCGATCAGGACTAGAACCCGGTGTGCCGGCACCGCAAGGCGGAGGATTAGCCTAGTGAACCGCAGCACCGGCTAATAAAATCTTTTTAAATACGCACATACATACATACACACACACACACTCAAATCTCACAGGTCGGTACCTCCGTCTGCAGCTTACCAAGATGGCTCACTGTAACACACAAAGGGTATTATAAACGTGCATTCAATGAGCTTCACTGGACTCCCTGAGTTCATGAAAAATGTCTATTTTACCATTTGAATTCTGCAAAAGGTCTGTTTTACCAGATTTCTCATTAATAAGCAGTTACTGGGGCAGGCATTTGACCTAGCCATTTGATGCCTACATCCCATATTGGAGTACCTGGGTTCAATTTCCAACTCTGGCTCCTGACTCCAGCTTCCTGCTAACATAGACCCCAGGAGGCAGCAGTGATGGCTCAAGTAGCTGGATCCTTGCCACCCAGGTGGTAGACCAGGACTGAGTTTTCAGCTTTGGCCCTTGTGCAGTCCTAGCCATTGTGGGCATCTGGAGAGCAAACCAGTGGGTGGAAGCTCTCTGTAAATCTGTTTCTCTCTACCTATCGAATAAATGACTAAAAAAGTGTTTTTCTTTCTTTTTTTAAAATTTTTTGACAGGCAGAGTGGACAGTGAGAGAGAGAGACAGAGAGAAAGGTCTTCCTTTGCCGTTGGTTCACCCTCCAATGGCTGCCGTGGCTGACGCGCTGCGGCCAGCGCACCACGCTGATCCGAAGGCAGGAGCCAGGTACTTATCCTGGTCTCCCATGGGGTGCAGGACCCAAGCACTTGGGCCATCCTCCACTGCCTTCCCGGGCCACAGCAGAGAGCTGGCCTGGAAGAGGGGCAACCGGGACAGAATCCGGCGCCCCGACTGGGACTAGAACCCGGTGTGCTGGGCGGAGGATTAGCCTAGTGAACCGTGGCGCCGGCCTCTTTTTTTTTTTTTTTTTTTTTTTTTTTTTTAAAGCAGCTACTAAGAATAAAGTACATGCATTATAACTAGATGCCAGGGGTTGGGAAAAATAAATAATGTGCATTGGATGTTACCCAGTCACTGTTCCAGATCTTGTATTAACTGAATTAAAGCATGCAACAGCAATGTAAGTAAACAGTATTATTATCCCCACTTTATGACCACACAGAGGATTAGTAGGTTGATAATGCCATGATTTGAACTGCCTCTATAAAGTGAATGTAAAGAAACTGTAATTAGGATAAATTAGGGGCCAGTATTGGGTGCAGCAGCTTAAGCTGCCACATGGAATGCCAGCATCCCATGAGAGTGCCCATTTGAGCACACTCCTGGCTGGTCTACTTCTGATCCATCCCTGCTAATGTTCCTGGGAAAGCAGTAGAAGACGACCCATGAGCTTGGGTCCCTGCACCCACATGGGAGACCCGTTGGAGTTCCAGGTTCCTGGCTTCAGCCTGGCCCAGCTCCAGCTATTGCAGTCATTTGAGGAGTAAACCAGCTGATGAAAGATTCTCTCTCTTTCTCTGTCTCTCTCTCCCTCCCTCCCTCCCTTCCTCTTCTTGTAACTCTAACTTTCAAATAAATCTTTAAAATATAAAGATAAATTAAAATGAAGTAAAATATCTGTTTTCAGCAATCTTACAAGATGACCCAAGCAGATGTATCTGTTTCATACACAATCACCCATCTCAAAGCTCAGGATCAAACTTTAGGATCTTGTTTAGATGCTGGAAGGTTCTGCATTTCCAACTGCCTCAATGCATTTGAAATTAGAGTCTGTCCTAATAAAATGTAACTCCATGTATATAAAACAAAATTAAACTAAAATATTAAAAAAGAAATTATTTGATTCTGTTTGCATGATAAATAGCTGCATTTTTAATTAGCAGTGATTTAGCACACATTTTTTATAGCCCATGCCTATTTTCCTTCATGCCACAACTTGCAGAGAATTACGTTATAAAAATAGTTTATATGCCCATAAAAACCACAAGCTCTGCTAAATGGAAAACAAAGAAGGTAATTTGTACTGTCAAACCATCTCTTTAAACTTCAGAAAAGGGATAGGGCCAAGAGTGATTCGGAGTAAGAAATTAAGAAACTCTAAGGAGAAGCTCATATTTTAAAAGCATTTCTGACCCAAATCTTTAAATCCATTCTGAAACCAAAATACATGGGTTGTCTCCAAGGGAATAAAGTGTTTGTTCAAATGCTTGTCACATGTGTTCACACCAAAAACAGTTTTGTAAGATCATTTCATATAAAACTTAAAAATGTCACATGACCTCTCAGAATCCTCATGAATATAATAACTCAAATAATATGACTCTATCATCTATATGTTTCAAGACAGACTTAATCAGCCTTTTGAGCACTGATTGCTTTTGGGTTCCCAAAAGGTTCCTGTAATTTTGAAACATCTTAGTTCGAAATCTAAAACAACCTCATCACTTTCACAGCAGAATTCCCTGCCTTTGATGGGAAGCCAGCGAGGGAGACTCAGTTGCTGTTTTGCCTGCTGAGCCACTTTGGTTCAATTATTTTACATCTCGAGCTCACAGTTTCCCTCTGCCATTTTCAAGATTACTTGACGGAGCTTTCAAGGGCCCATTTTGTCCACCTTTGTAATAGAATTCTCCCCTTGGGCACAGATATATTGCTGGGGCCTCCTTAGTAATTTTAACAGGGTGTTGTGCAAAAGGATATTTATTTGGTGTGGTCAAAGTGTGGGGAAAATACCATTTTAATAGTGAGTTAGTATTTTCTTCCCAATTGGAATAAATCCATTTCAGATTTGGCATAGGGTAGCTGGCAATGGAACTGTTTTCAGATAGAATAGGGGCCAAATGTATCTGAAAACAGTGAGGGCACCTTCACCCATCCAGCACCACCACCGCCAGCCCTTTGAGAATGGAAGGAGAAACAGAACAGACCTTCTAGAAAATGTACGGCACAGCCCGCCGGGTCCAGCCTTGCCTGCAAGAGGGAGCTCAAGGGTAGACCTTGTGGAGTATCTGTGCTGTCTTCTGCCCAAAAGGAGTTACACATTTTCTGAAAAGATCAAATACTGAACTTTGGAGACATAAGTCAGACAAATCGCTCCTATGCTTATCTTTCGTCTTTTTGCTGTCGCTCCATCTTTAAGATAAATACAAACGCCCTAGGGAGCTGGCTCACACCCACCTCTCCAAGCACACACACACACACACACACACACACACCCTGCCGTGTGCTTCTTCTCAGTCCAGCAGTGCAAGCCTCATTTCTATGCCTGGCACATCCCAAGCCCTTTCCTATCCCTAGGACTGTTTGTAAGTAATGAATATTTTACCTGAAACTCTCTTCTAACATATCCCCCTTCAACTCAGGTCTTTGTCCATGCCTCTCCTTATTCTCTGTCCGGCAGACTAAAACAGCACCATTAACTGCTGCCCTTTATTTCTCCCAGTTCTGAAAGCAAGGAGTCCAAGACCAAAGTTTTGGCTGGTTCCATGTGCCATGAGGCTGTCTTCTCGCTTCTCTGCTGCTCTTGCACACCGCAAAGAGGAGGCAAGTTCTTGCCTCCCTCTTCTTACTAATCCCAAATCCCATTCATGAGCGTTCCACCCTGATGACTTAATCAACTCCAAAGCCATCCCACTGGGCACTGGGGCTTCAGCCTATGAACTGGGGGGAACAGTGCATAGCCAACTCTTTGCCAAATTATCAAAAATGGAAGGGGGGAATGACCGTGAGAGGGAAGGGACCAAGATGCAGAGTTAATGGGCAGGTTAGCGTTTGGGGAAACTGAGGACCATTCCCTCTGAGGGTCCTCTAGGAGACTGCAGAACATACCAACTGTTAGACCAACAAGGAAGGAAATCAAGGTATTGACCAGACATACATGTCTGTCGTCAGTTCAGCAGTGGTCTCACAGCAACCAGCAGGGTGGGAACAGGGATGTAATCTTATGGCCTGAGAACCCCCTCAGGCAGAGTCACAGGTGATCAGCATGGGGGATCCTTGCATCTCTCAGTGTGGCCAAGGTGATAAAGGACATTGGCAGGGTCTGTTAAGCTACTTGATGGTCCTGTGAGGAGCTGGTACTGCAGTTCCCAGTGGACTAAATGTGTGGACAGCTTTCCTGGAAATCTGCCAGTCTGCAACTGGGGCATGTTTGGCTCAGGCCCCAGCTCCTGCTCTAACTCACGGCACCTGCTTGAGAGGCATTTTCCTTCTCTGAGGTTGTTTCCTTGATTTTCAAATGGGGATTTATTTTCAAGGAGTGGCATGCAAATTTTAGAGGGTTCAGAAGATAAAGTTAGGTAATAAGTGCATAGGCTGGTGATTTTAATTTCAAGGATTATATATTTTTATTAGACAGGGCAACTCTAGCTGCTGAAACAAATACCTGTGAATTTTCAGTGGCTTAACATAATAAGTGTGATTTTTTTGCCAGTGCAGGCTTGTGGAGCAGGAAGGAAGGAGGCTTCTGACCTACAAGGTCATTCAAGAAATCAATGTTCCTTCTCTGCACTGACTGCCATTTCAAAAGACCCTAGAGTTTTAAACTGTATTGTTTGCATCCAACCAGCAGAAAAGAAGAGGGAGATGGAGAGGAAGCAGAGGGAGAGAGAAAGGGAGGGGACAGAGGGAACAGGGAGGGGATGGAACAGAGGGGAGGGGGAGATGGGAGAGAGAGAGAGAAAGGAAGGAAAGGAAGAGGTAAGAAGGAGAGGGAAGAAGGGAGAGGAATGGGGGAAAAGGGGGGGAGGATAGCCTGGAATACTTCAGGAACCAGGTCTAGAAATGAATAAGTTGGTTCTAGAATTCAGTCACATTACCTCACCTAGCTGGGAAATGCAGTTCTTCCATATGCCCAAAAATAACAAACAGTTTGGTGAATCCACACCTAGAATGATCTTGTCCCACAAAGCTAAAATTGTTTCCTATCAGAGTTATAGGGGAAAAAAATGCTGGCTGCTACTAAACTTCCTCCACAACACTAGAAGCTTTTGTTCACAAACTGGTGACAATGAGTAGAGTTTTGGCAGAAATAACGCCAATGTAGAAGCAACACAACATACTTTTTTTATTATTATCATTCCTAAGCATACAGAAATCTCCATATCTGGGCAGGCGCCATGGCTCACTTGGCTAATCCTCTGCCTGTGGCGCCGTCACCTGGGGTTCTAGTCCCAGTCGGGGTGCCGGATTCTGTCCCGGTTGCTCCTCTTCCAGGCCAGCTCTCTGCTGTGGCCCGGGAGGGTAGCGGAGGATGGCCCAAGTGCACCCACATGGGAGACCAGGAGGAAGCACCTGGCTCCTGGCTTCAGATCAGCGCAGTGCGCCGGCCATAGCGGCCATTTGAGGGGTGAACCAATGGAAGGAAGACCTTTCTCTCTGCCTCTTTCTCACTGCCTATAACTCTCTCTCTGTCTCTTTCACTGTCTAACTCTGCCGGTAAAAAAAAAAAAAAAAAAAAAAAAAAAAAAAAACACTCCATTTCCCAGTTGTTCTTGAGGTTGGATGCTGCTCTGCAACTGAGTGCTGACCAATGGCATGTGGTCCAGTCCTTAAAATACCCTGAGCAACCCTCAATATACTCTTTTCCTCTTCCTTTGTCTGCTAGATGAATGTTCTAGAACACGTATACCCACTAAACAAAAGAAGTCTGGGTCCCTTAATCAAAGGAATGATGTCCTATGAATACCTTTAAATACTGAAAATACCATTGCATAAGCAAGAAATGAACTTTTATTGTGTTAAGCCATTGAGTTTTGGGAGTGGGAAGGTGTTCTTTAAAAACAGCCAGTGTTGGGGCCGGTGCTCTGGCGCAGTGGGTTAAAGCCCCAACCTGCAGCGCTGGCATCCCATATGAGCGATGGTTTGAGTCATGGCTGCTCCTCTTCTGATCCAGCTCTCTGCTATGGCCTGGGAAAGCAGTAGAAGATGGCCCAAGTCCTTGGGCCCCTGTGCCCACATGGGAGACCTGGAAGAAGCTTCTGGTTCCTGGCTTTGGATCAGCTCAGTTCTGGCCATTGCAGTCATCTGGGGAGTGAACCAGCACAATGGAAGACTGGCCTCTCTGGCTCAACCTCTCTCTGTAACTGTCTTTCAAATAAATAAAATAAATATTAAAAAAAAAAAACAGCCAGTGTTGCTTTCCCTGACTGACATGGGTACAAAAGTGAAGTTTCAGTATAGCCACACCTGACACCACCATCACATGCTGCTTATTCCCAGAAACACACACGCCCACCAAAGTGTGAGACTGGTTTATCCTTCAGTCTTTCCGAGTAACCAAAACATGCTTTTAAAATATTATTTGCCTCTTGGGGTCCCAAAAAAGGAAATTTGTTTGCCCTTTATTATGGATAAAAGCCAACAGTTATTTACTGAACTGCAATGTCAGAACCAAGTTAGACAGCAGGTAAATAAAGAATCCCAAACTTTATAACAACCATCCCAAATTTGAGGTCCAAATACATAAACAGCTTTTTCATGTTCATTCTTCCACAAGGCTCTTTCTCATTTAACTTTCATCATCCTGTTTAGAGTTTACAAGTGAGAATCTTCAGATTTCAGTTTGGACACATCTGGTTCACAAATGAGGCCCTACACCCTCCTCAGTCATTGTGAAATCTTTGCCACAAGCATGGATGATGAGATCTTGTGTTTATTAGTAAAGATGTTAGAACCAGTCAGTCGCAAAGCTATTTGGAGTGGAGATGTCTCTGATGTGGCATCTCAGAGGTGTTATTTTGATCTTTCTCTGCTGAAGAACTGCTGCAATAAATTCTCCTCTGAATGTAAACTAACCAGTATAGCTTTCTTTAAGATGCCATCTTACCTGGAGTTGCAGAAAATATTTCAATTTCTTTTAATTGTTAAAAGAGTGAACATTCCTGGCCTGTTGGTTTTTTTCTTTATTTGAGCTCTTTTAAATCTCCTTAAGGTAGATTTAGATCCTTTTTAAAAAAAAAAAAAACACATCATATAAAGCTAAGGTATTTATTATTTTCAAAAAATTAAAGACAATTTTAATTAATTACAAATTTAATTCTCCCTTTTATTATACTATGACTGATTTGGCTCTTAAGAAAGAGAGACAGAATAAAAAAGGACTTTGAGACTAAATTATTAAGAATGAATTGATAATGATCTTTGATTAGAGCCAACAAAATAACTGATTAATGGAGTTCACCCTGAGGAGAGTCACCCTCTAATACAGTCCCAATACACTGCCCTGAGGAAGCTGGACCATATTGGCAAACAACTTGGAAGAAAGTGAAGTAGATTTCTTCCCAGGAAATTAGATGGACTCCTGTTTTCTCCTTTCCACATAAAATGTGTCCAACATATTCTCAATCAATAACTCTTTCAGGATGGGTGTTACGGCTCTGTGGGTTAAGGGCTAAGCCACCACTTGGGATGCCTGCATCCCGTATCTGAGTGCCCAGTCAGAGTCCCAGCTGTTACACGTTCCATCCAGCTCCCTACTAATGCACCTGGAAAGGCAGCAGATGATGGCCTATGTAATTGGGCCCCTGCCATCTTTGGGAGAGACTCAGATGGAGTCCTGGGCTCCTGCCTTTGGCCTGGCCTGGTCCTGGTCCTTGCAGGCATCTGGAGTGTGAACTAGCAGGTAGAAGATTCCTTTCTCCCTCTTTCTCTCTGCTTTTCAAATAAATAAATATACAATTTTGAAAAAAAAGAACTCATGACATTTATCTTCAGAAAAATTAGTGAGGATCTCTTCTTGAAACAGATTTCCCAATACTTGGACATACCGGCATCACGGCCTGCATGCAAATGTTGGGCAATATTGCTGCCCAAAGTGCATAATCTGAAATTAATCCTGAAGAAAAGATCACTGCAAGTATAAACAAAAGATCATTCTGCAAGATCAACCTAGGTTTTTTTTTTTTTTTTGCTTGTTTATTTTTGTTTTTTAAAAAAATGTTAATGGCATGAAGGTCCAAAAGAAAAAGAGGGAGAAGGAGAGACAGGGACCATTCAAGAACAAAAAGTGATAAAGAGACATGACAATAACAATTTAATGGAATAAGGAATTCTCACTTCTATCCTAGCTAGAAAAAAGTAGCCACAAATGTTACTGTAGGGGCAATTAGAAATTTCATAATATGGATAATTTCATAATATGGATGATAAATTTTGTGGTCTTATTGTATGAATACTAAATGTCCTAAGTATGGTAATTATATCGTGATGGTGTAGAATATTCTTACTCTTAGGAGATACACACTGAGGAATCTGGGGTGAAGAGTTACATTGGGTAGCTGTTACTATGTGGTAGACCACCCCACACACAACGACAGCCTTCTACTCAGCCTATTGTTTTGTTTAGGCGGGGCTTAGGTTACTTTATGTGCTTGTGATTAGCTCCAGGCCAACTTTTTGTTTCTGGGATTAGGCTGGTGTCAGCTGGGACCACAGGGGTATTAGGTCCCCTTCAGAAGTCAAGTTCTAGGTTATTCACGTAGCAGTGGCAAAGCTCTGAGATGCACAGAGTGATTGAGAGGGAGAGACATGGACAGAGGCAGAGAGAGCAAGCATGTAAGGCTTCTTGAAGCCTAGTTGAAGGACTGGCATAGCATCACTTCTGCTGCATTCTGTTAGTCGAAGCAAATCACCAGGCCAGCCCAGAGTCAAGAGGTATGAAGCCTTCATTTGTGATTTGAGAAGCTGCAAAATCACACTGTAAAGGGCCTGAAAACAACGAGGAATAAAACTACCATCATTTAAAAAAAAATCTACCACAAGGATCTCTGTGTGTCTTTTCAATAATACTAGAAATAGACAGGGATAGAAAACAACAAAAGACACCAAATACAAAAGAATGCATAGTGTAAAATTCATTTTTCTAATCTTTTGAAAAGGCAAATCTAATGTGTCCTGATGGAAGTCAGAATATTTTACATTCCGTGGACTTCTGGGATGCTGGCAGCGTCTGGTTTCTTGATCTAAATGTAAAAACTCCATTGAGCCACTCACCTAAGACAGGTCCTCTTTGCTGTGGGTGTAGCATACTTTAATTTTTGAACATTTGATTTCAAAAGTAGAAAGAGCATTGATCTTGAAGTTAGAAAACATGATGCTTGGAGCCAGCCTTGTGGCACAGCAGGTTAAGCCCCCTGCTGCCTGCGAGGCAGGTATCCCATATGAGTACAGGTTTGAGTACAGGCTGCTCAACTTCTGATCCAGCTCCCTGCTAATATGCCTCGGAAAGCATCAGAAGACAGCCCAAGTACTTGGGTCCCTGCCACCCACGTGAGAGACCTGGATGGAGTTCCAGGATCCTGGCTTCAACTCTGACTTGTTGCATCCATCTGGGGAATAAACCAGTAGACAGAAGATCTCTTTATCTCTTTCTCTCTGTCTCTCCCTCTCTCTCTACAATTCGGCCTCTCAAATAAATAAATAAATCCTTAAAAGAAAACTTGATGCTTCCACCAAGTCCCCCTGTGATATTCAGACTGCTTATTTAATTCTCTGAGCCTCATCTGTAAAAAGAAGCTAGAAAATTCTATGATCCCTTTCACAATCTGGATTCTGAGATTAAATTCCAACCTAACAGTTTGTTCTCTTCCTGCCTACAAATTATTTGTAGGAAATTTGAAAATAACTTATATGTTATATAACATATAATCTTCTAATTAGGAAACTTTTCTTCTCCAGCTTTACTGTACATCCCTGAGATTTTATTTTATGTCCCAGAGTCTGCACAGAAATAATTGTAACAAAGCAAAAAGAATAAAGGGATATCTTTTTTTTTTTTTTTTTTTGACAGGCAGAGTGGACAGTGAGAGAGAGAGACAGAGATAAAGGTCTTCCTTTTGCCATTGGTTCACCCTCCAATGGCCGCCGCGGCCAGCGCGCTGCGGCCGGCGCACCGCGGCTATCTGAAGGCAGGAGCCAGGTGCTTCTTCTGGTCTCCCATGGGGTGCAGGGCCCAAGCACTTGGGCCATCCTCCACTGCACTCCCTGGCCATAGCAGAGAGCTGGCCTGGAAGAGGGGCAACCGGAACAGAATCTGGCGCCCCAACCGGGACTAGAACCAGTGTGCCGGCGCTGCAAGGCGGAGGATTAGCCTAGTGAGCCGCAGCGCCGGCCAGGGATACCTTTCTGAATACAGACAAAAGGCACAAGGCTAGCTATCTGCAGAACCCAGTGGAGGAGCAAGGCACCATATTGTAGTATCACAACAGAAACAGAGCAGAAGAGCTGCCATGTCACTGGGAAGCACCAGGAATCCTTCCAAGTAGTTCACAGGCATTCTACCCTTGTTCTGGAAAATGACAGCACTGCCTTGGGAATACAATTCCATGGTCTCCTCAGAAAGCCACGTGCTCAGCGGTCTCATACATTTGGGGTCACTGAGGGTGGAGCACAGAGAGCTTCACAGGGGTCCCCTCGTCTTCACACATTTTGTGTGTACTGGGTCACTGGGAAGCAGAGGGCTGCCAGAGAGGTCCAGGTGTCCCACAAGCCTTGCAGCTGCCTTCAGGGGCAGAGAGCCTGGGAATGCCTCGGAGGGTGGTGGTTTTCTCACTTGTGAGCCCTGGGACTCCTTCACAGTTCAAAAGAGCTTTTAATGGAACAACACTGTGGACTTTGTTTGTGTTTTCATGAGGCTTAGCGTTTACCTCGAAGGCTCCTTTGAGCTATGATTTGCAATAGTTTTGTCAAAGTTGCATTAGTTGAATGGATATTTATGGAGTGCCTACTGTATATGAATTCAGATGCGAAGGTGGCAGATTAGACTCCTGCCCTCGTGGACAGAATATGGAACCCTTCATCAATCAGATAGACAGGGAACTACATACCTCGTCCTACATGCGGAAGTGATAGTTGAACTTCACAACAGTAGACATCCTTACTCCCGTTTAAAGATCAGGAAACAGACTCAGAGAGGTAAAATAATTTGCACAAAGGGTTACACAGCTACTCAGTGTAATCCATCTAACTCTACTTTGCTATAATGCCTTCACATATAGCATCAGAGACAAAGCGACAAGATGTTCAGTCTCTGAGAGCAGCATTGCCAAGCTAAATCATATGCTCCAGCTCATCTGTTATTAAAACACACACACACTCACACACACACATCCATACCTATTCATTGACATATTTTCTTTTTTTAAATTTCTATTTATTTATTTGAGAGGCTGAGATATTGATGGGCAGAGCTCCCATCCTCCGATTCACTCCCCAAAAGCCCACAATGGTCAGGATTGGGCCAAGGCTTGGGATCCAGGAACTCAATCCACTTGGGTGGCAGGAACCTAATTACTTGGGCCATTGTTACTTCCTCCCAAGGTCTACTCCAGGAAGCTGGAGTCAGGATCTGGAACCAGGTACTCTGAAATAGGAAGTGGGCATGACATCTTAACCACTAGGCCAAACACCCATCCCTCACATATTTTCTACAACTGCTTTCCCATTGAGATAGCAGTGCTGAGTAGTTGCAACAGGGACTTTATGGCCAATTACATTGACGGATATTTGCTATCTGGCCCTCTAAAGAGAAGGTTTGCTACCCTTGCCCATACCCATATACCCCTAGGACATTATCTCCTGTATTAGTTAAGGCAATAGAAGCTCCTGGAACTAACTCTCAAATTTTAAAAACATTATTATTTTTTCTTTAAGTTTTACTTATTTATTTGAAAGGTAGAGAGATATGGAAAGATAGGTCTTCTATCCACTGGTTCACTCTCTAAATGCCTGCAAATGATTGAAGCCAGGAGACAGAACTTGATCCAGGTCTCCCACATGGGGAACAGGAACTCAAGTACTTGGGATATCAGTTGCTGCCTCCCAGGCACACTAGTAAGAAGCTGAATCAGAATTCGAGGCAAGACTAGATCCCAGGTTCCTCTATATGAAATGCAGGTATCCCAAACAGTAGGTCAAAGCATTTCACAACCACATCTGCCCAAAAGCCTAAATTCCAATGGCTGAATACTATACAATTTTTTAAAAAAAGTTTATCTTGGCCGGCAACATGGCTCACTAGGCTAATTCTCCGCCTGCAGCGCCAGCACCCCGGGTTCTAGTCCCGGTTAGGGCACCAGATTCTGTCCCGGTTGCTCCTCTTCCAGTCCAGCTCTCTGTCTGCTGTGGCCCAGGAAGGCAGTGGAGGATGGCCCAAGTGCTTGGGTCCCTGTACCCACATGGGAGACCAGGAGGAAGCACCTGGCTCCTGGCTTCGGATCGGGAGCAGCGTGCTGGCCGCAACGCTTGGGGGGGTGAACCAATGGAAAAAGGAAGACCTTTCTCTCTGTCTCTCTCTCTCTCTCACTGTCTAACTCTCCCTGTCAAAAAAAATTAAAAAAAAAAAAAGTTTGTCTCACAATCACACAATATCCTAGCCAGGGTGTTCTTTACTAGAGGTAAGAGAAGGTAGGGAGGGGCTCTGCTCTAGGGACATAGGCTGATTGTTGCTTTAAAGTTACCCTGGGCAGAAACAGCCAAACAGCCAGACAACACACAAGGGAAAGAGGGCGCACCAGGCAAAAGAAGTTTCTATGGGCTAAATCTGGAAGGGGAACACAACACTTGCAATCCACATTATATTGGCTTAAATCAGTCACATGTCTGTACCTACCTGTATAGGATATTTGGAAATGTAGTCTATTGGTATGTCCAGGAAGACAAGGAAATGGGGTTTGTGAATACATAACATTCCACCACAATGCCTAAATTCTAGTCATCTCTACACTCAGAAAAAGTCAGATTTTTTACTTCCCAAATCTATATTAAAACACATATATGAGAAACTTCAAGAACTTCAAAGAAAATGCAATTGAAAGATAAAAAAGGTTTTTTTTCTCTTTTTTTTTTTTTTTTTTTTTTTGTGCGGAGTATCAGAGTTCTGGTTCAAGAACTGGCTGCTCTGCTTCTGATCCAGGTACCTGTTAATACAGCTAGGAAAGCAGGACAAAAATGCCCCAAGTGCAGAGGCTCCGGCCACCCATGTGGGAGACTTAGATGAGCTCCAGCCTCCTGGCTTTGGTCAGGATCATTCCTGGCTATTGTTGGCACTTAGGGAGTAAACCAGCATATGGGAGAGATCTCTTTCTCCCCCCACCACCTTACTCTCTCTCCCTTTCCCCTTACTCCACCCATCACTCTGCCTTTCAAATAAATAAATATTTCAAAAAGAAAAGTAAAATTTTAAAAAGCACTGGGGTCAGTATATGGTTTAGTAGCTAATATGCCAGATGAGACTTCCACATTCCCTATCAGAGTACCTGATTTTGATATCCACCTTCAGCTCCTGATTCCTGCTGACGCTGACCCTGGGGACAGTGGAGGTGGCTCAAGTAAATGGGTCCCTGACATACATGCGGGAGTCCCGGATAGAGTTTCCAGCTCCTGTGGGCATCTGGAGAGTGAACCAGTAGCTGGCAACCTGTTTCTTTCTCTCCCTTCTCTCTTCTTCTCTTCTCTCCTCCTTTTCCCTCCCCTCCCCTCTCCTCTCCTCCCATCCCCTCTCCTCTCCTCTCCTCTCCTCCCCTCTCCTCTCCTCTCCTCTATCTCCATCCTCCACTCTCAAATATTCAATTTTCAAGAAACATTTTTATATCAGTTGAGCAAAATTACTCTATGCAAGGCAAATAATGATGCCATATGAAGCAGACATCCCTGCCTTGAAGATTGTACTCATCACCACGAGTAATAGCAGCTGCTCAACAAACATCTCCAAATCACAGTGCTTTGACATGCGGTATAGCTCACTTGTGTAAAGTTAAACACAGACATTCTTGGCCCAATAACTCTCTTCTGAGTAGTAAGTTAGATCTGGGCTCCTTATACCTCAGTCTCCTGTACCATGTTGAAAGAGAGCACATGTGGCTAATCACTCAAGATATTCTATGGCCAGACATGGAAGTAGCACAGTTATGGCTGTCATCCCAGGAAGAAGAAAATTGGATCCTGGAGATGGGGGCAAGGGGTTTTGGAGCCTTTTACCATGAAGGTGATCCTGATCCAGCTCTGGGGGAAGACAGACAAGCAAACAGACACACTGTACTTGAGTATAGTGCGATCAATCATAAAGGCATGAGTACTGTGCTACTGTAGTACTCTGAAGGAGGTAGGATTTTAAAATATTTCATCAGCTTTTGGTATACAATTTCATAAATGTGCTTGAAACTTACCCTGTATGAAAATTATAAACCAGTGCTCCCTAACATCTCAAAAGTGGCTCTCTGCTGGCAGCCTTGTGGGCAATATTAGCCCCAGCACCCGTATGTTTATCAATACTCATTACGCGTGCTTGCTAGAACATAAACTCACCTGGAATTTGGATTCCCCAGCGTGAAGGGATTTTAATAGGATTCATTCATATAACCTGTTGAACATTTTATAAAGACATCTGCCCCAAAATTCAATTTACATTTTACAACATTTTACAAAAGACTTTGATCTCTAAATCTCAATTTACAATTTTACAAGAATTTGCATTCATTGTAAGGGTTTCTTTCCAGAATTTTAAAAAAGCCATTTCCCTCCCCCTACCCTGCCTTAGGATCAAAAAAAAAAAAAAAAAAGTGACCTAGATGAGAGGAGAAGTGTTTGTGGCTCACATGTGCGGGCTGCGTGTGAAGTAAGGACACAGCCCTTGGAGGCGAATTTATGCCAGTCTGCCTCTGCCCACAAGAAAAGCCACTTGTTCCAGTGTACCTGCATCGCAATCCGGCACAACTGGGGTTGGAGCCATCCTTAAACTCTCTTTGGCTACAGGGTTCCAGTGTGCCATCTTATAGATGCGACATCTCTGTACAGCTGAGTCTCCCCCCCCTCCTTCCCTTTTACGTGCTCCTAGTTGGAAAACACAGTGAGTATCCTTGTGGGACTTGAAAACCGCTGGGATCTGCCCTCTTTGATCTCCCATTCTGAACCGTGCTCAGTCTATTGTTTCAAACTCTCCCCCGCCAGTGCACCAGCTGACAATGAGGGGCATTTTGGAGCCTGGAGCCCGCCTGGCAGGACCAGCTGCCTAACCATCCCAAGCAAGCACGCCGTCTACACATCTCTTTCTCTCCCGCCAAAAACATTAACTGAAAGGGGGGGGGGGGATCTCACGCCTGCCAATTTATTAACAAAATGCTGGCCCTGGTTGGTTTTTTTTTTTCTTGGACAGGCAGAGTTAGACAGTGAGAGAGAGAAACAGAAAGAAAGGTCTTCCTTTTTCCATTGGTTCACCCGCCAAATGGCCGCCACGGCTGGTGCGCTGCACTGATCCAAAGCCAGGAGCCAGGTGCTTCCTCCTGGTCTCCCATGCGGGTGCAGGGCCCAAGCACTTGGGCCATCCTCCACTGCCTTCCTGAGCCACAGCAGAGAGGTGGACTGGAAGAGGAGCAACCGGAACAGAATCCGGCGCTCCAACCGGGACTAGAACCCGCGGTGCCGGCGCCGCAGGCGGAGGATTAGCCAAGTGAGCCGTGGTGCCGGCCAGATTTTTTTTTTTTTAATTCTACAAGTTATCTTCCTACCCCCCGACACAGAAAATCCAACCAGCGTGCCTTAACCACCGCGATATAAATTCTGCACCACCCTACGGTGACCTGAGAAACTGTGGGAAAGGTAAAAGCCCTTCTTGTCATCCGTGGAGTGAGACTCGGCTGAGGTGTCATGCATGAAGAAGTGCGCTGGGAAAGTGAATGAGCTCAGATTCAGAATCTAGCATCTAGGTTTCTAGGACTCGGAGAACGGGGGCAGAAAGGTAGGGGCCTTGCTATCTGGAAAGCTTTAATTTCACTCGCCAAAAGAGACCCCAAAGGATCCACCCAGGAGACGCTGGGGTCCGAGATGCGAGACGGGCTTGGAAGAGTGTGTGAAAGGGACGTTTGTGTACGAACGCCTGGGCTGGGCTGCGCTCACCGGCAGGGAAGGGCTGGGCTGGCGCAGGGGAGGAGGGAGGGAGGAAACGCGCTGGGAGGCGGGCGGAACGCGGTATAAAAGGCCACAGCCTTCAGCGCGCCCGCCACTCCGAGCCACTTCAGGAGCGCAGGAACCAGAGCGAGAAGCACAGGAGGAAAAACGCGCGGTGCCGCTGCAGCGACGCGAGCCCACCGCCGGACCCGGGTCGCTCCAGCGTCTGAGGAGAGGATCCAGGAGCGCTTCCATTTGCCAGCTGCCCCCTTGCAAGGCATGAGTCGCGCGCGGGAGCCGGAGGTTGCAGCGCGGTCATGAGGCGGTGGCCCAAGAGCAACGGCTGCATTACGGCGGCCCCCAAGTCCCCTCCGGGCGCGGCGCCCCCGGGATGAGCACCCCAGACTTGAGACTAACAGAGCTGAGATCCAACCCCCCGAGCGTCACCTACGTCCTGAGCGCCTGAGCCCAGTCGGCGGCACCGCGCCCTGCAGCTTCCCGCCGCGACACCTGCGCGCTGGACCCGGCCGACGCAGAGCGAATCCGACTCACCTCCCTTCCCAGGCTCTACAGGGCGGCGCGGACGCGAGGGATCCGGCGTTCCCGCGTTCAGGAACCCGTGTCAAGGTCCTTTGGGAACTATACGTTGTCATTCCCCCACTACCCTCCCTGTTTGGCGCAAGGGCGCACAGACACCTGGCTGGTCCGGCGCCCCCTCCGTTCTCCAACACTACAACTCCAGCTCCACTTTGCCAATAAAGGTTTCCAAACTCGCGCAGGCACTCCCACCCACCCATAGTCCCGAGCCTCGGTGTGCACCGGGGCTGTGCCCCCGCCAGCCACAGCGACCTCGGCAGCGCGCACTTGGCACAGCCGAAGCACGCGGACTCAGGCGCCAGAGGAGCGCCCCGGCCACCCCAAAACAGTGACAAAGTCCGCGTGCCCCGGGCCCCCATCTGGAGCCAGCCCACCCTTGGACTGGGCGGCCGGGCGGAGTGGAGTGAGGGAGGTGACTCGCCGGGTGAGTGGCTCCGGGCGGCGAGGGCGGGGGAGCCAAGCGTGGAGGTAACTCCGGGCCGCTGCTGAAGCCCTCCTCCTCCACCGCCTCCTTCTCCTCCTCCTCGCGCTCCTCTGGCGGCCGCTCCCGCTCCAGCTGCGGCGCGGCGGCCACATCTGGGGCGCCCATGTGCGCTCGGGGGCTCGGCTGCGCCCGCCCCGCCGCCGCCCCCGCAGCCCCCTGCCTGCAGGGTGGCCTCCGGCCGGGCCCGGGGCCCGGGCAACCCCGGGTCCCCATCACCACCGCCGCCGCCGCCGGGCAGCGCCGGGGTTTGCTCCATAGCCTGCTTGGACGTCCCCGGCCCCGCGGTGGCTCCGCCGTGGTGCGGCGGTGGCTGCGGCGGCGGCGGCGGTGGCGGTGGCGGTGGCGGCTCCTGCTCCCCAAGTCCGGTGCGCCCCGCCGAGCCCAGCGCCAGCCCCACGGGCGAGGGGACCGGGGCCCCGGCGGGGGCCGAGGCGGGAGCCGCGCTGCCGGGCTCCAGGGCTCCGACTCCTCCTCCCCCGGCGCCGCCGCCGCCGCCGCCACCACCACCACCGCCACCACCACCGCCGCCCGCCGCGCGGGGTCCTAAAGCCGCGCGTCTCAAGAGGATGGTGCGCCTGGCGGCGGAGCTGCTGCTGCTGTTGGGGCTGCTGCTGCTCACGCTGCACATCACGGTGCTGCGCGGTTCAGGAGGCGCCGACGGGCCCGACACGGCCGAGGGCAACGCCAGCCGGGCCCAGCTGCAGGTGAGTGCGTCACCGGCGACGGGCGTGAGTCCAGCGGGGAACGGGTGGCGGGATGCTGAGACAGCGCCTGGTGCGGGTGAGGAGGCGGGTCCTCTGCCCCACCAAAGGGCGGCTGTTTTGGCAGCAATTCTGCCAAGATAACGACTTAGGTAGAGGCGGGCGGGACTTTGTGCCTGAAGGTTGGACCCTGCTCAGAGGTCTGCGGGAGGCGCCCCCCCAACATCTGTCTCAGGTTAGGTACCTGTGGACGCGCGGCGTAGGATGCGCGGAGAGGGTGGGGAGTGCGTGTTGGCTTGGGTTGCTACCGGGCTAGCGGTGTCCTTTGGAGGTGAGTGATGTTATTTCAGGCGGGGCGGAGAGGCGGGATTCGGGGGATCTTATGGGATAACATCCTCAAAGTGTGTTGGGAAGAAACAATTCAGGGGGTCTGCCCACCTGACCCAAGGTCAGGACACAGTTTTCCAGAGAGAATAGCCACACATCTTGTGTTCTTACGGGGCCTCGTCGGAGGCTCCCACATACCCTCTTGGCCGTGGGTGGGGGAGGAAGGCGCAGAATCAAGCACCTGTGGTGATTCCGGCCCGGCCCGAGTTACCTGGGCTTTTAAACTAGCGGCAGACACTTCCTCCCAGCGATGCTTTCTTTAGGAATGGGATTCTGTTGACTTTCGTCAGCTCCGAGGCAGCAGAGGAGTCGCGACTGGGAAGGAAATGGACAGTGTGAATTTTAGTGTATGAGTAAAGGTTGTTCTGGTGGATCTCCTGCAGCTGCCTTGGAAAGCGCTTTTCCTTGGGTTTAGGCGTGTGACAACTGAAAACCTGGCGCGAGGATGGAAGTGAGCAGGGATTTTCCCAGGAGGCAGCGAGAATTCTCTGGCTCCTAAAACCTCCTTAAGGCATCCTTTCTAGAACCCTCAACTCTGCAATGTTAAACAAGTATTATTCATTGGTCCCAAAACATTTATAGTCAATGCCTCTGCTAATTCGTTTTTTTAAATATCCTTGTGAAAACTGATGCTAAAGACTTTGCAGTTAAAGAGAGTTCACTTTAATCTGTCCATAGCACTACTATTTTAAGTGCTGCACAGAATTTAACTCATTTCATTTAATCCTAACCCTGCCGGGCAGGTACTGTTAATATCTCCCCTTTACAGATGTGAAAACTGAGGTCCAGAAAGAACAAGAGGTTTGCCAAAGTTCACGCGTTCCAAACTTGATTGATTACATCAAGTTTTCTCTCTGCCAGGATGTGATAGACTAAAGCAAGGGGATCTTTGCACACAAATACAAAACCGGGAATGAAAGCTTAAACTTCTTTTAAATCGGGGACATTTCCAAAAAGGCCCTAACCTTGGGAGGGAGGGCGCTTCACTTCTCCTGTGGATAAACAGGTGCCGTGACAGGCCAATGGAATTCCTTTGGGGATATGGAAGATCCTGGAGTCCTTGTAAACTGGCGTGTATACCCACTAGTCTTACACTGTAAGAATAATCCTTAATATCTTCAAGATTTCTGGAAGTCATATTTTACACATGATGCTTTCTTTCCTCCCGGACTCAGGAGAAGTCATAAAGATGATGTTCGGCGGAAAAGTAAATTTGGCAGATTTCTTTATGAGGTGTTTGCTATCATTAGAATAACCCGGGATTGGCCTTTTCTGCCTGAACAGGAAGGTAATGAGAGAAGCAGCTGCTCGAAGTGGCAACTCTGAAAGGAAGTGGATTGAATTCTCAAAAGAGGCTTTGGCAAAAGAACTGCCCCCAAGAGGGCAAAAGACATGGGGGAGTGTAGAAACACTAATGTTCCTAGGATGATCTTATGTCTCAATCGGCTGCTACATCACTAAAGTCAGCTTAATTTGTAGTAGTATTCCATTAACACTGTCCACTCAGTACACACACTTCTCCAAGCAGAATGATGAACGTAGCAGGTTGGTTCATGATTTTACTCTTTTGTAATCTGTTATTGTAAGAGTTTTATATTCTTCCTGACTAAAGTTACTTCTTGGGCACTCTGATTGCCACAAAGACATTGCCATGCAATGGACAAAGCATGTTCTGCCAAGTGAGGAGCTCTGCAGAACACACTTATGAGTCTGTTGTTCTCAGACCCTGGAAAGTGACTTTGCTAGGAGCAGGTGTATTTGCAGACAAAATGTGGATGCTGTTTCTTTGTGTTCACTAAGAATCTTAAACCCAGTCTTCATTCCATCTAACTTTATTAGCTTTGTGATACCCTAAGCTGTCGAAATCCTTCTTTGCAAATAGTCCGTTAATCAATTCTTATGCATTATTTTTGTTCTTGCTATCTCCACTTGAAACATTCTAAAATATGAGGCTGGCTTAGTCAGAAATATGCAATGGTGAGTGTATGTATACATATTTTATCATATATGGAGTCATTTCAGTGATACAGCTTTGTATGAAATTTGGTAGTTTGAATGTATCAAGGACAGTTAATAAAACAGTAGTAAGGATGAAAACAATAATTGTTAAGGTTCAGTAAGTGACTTTGATTTGACAGGCTCTGTTCTTAGCACTTTATGTATGTTAACTTTCTTAATCCTCACAAAAATCCCGTGAATTAGGCAGTATCTTTATCACTGTTGCTAATGGAGAAACTGACATTGGATAACTTATCCAAGGTCGCACAGCTAGAGGATCCTTAATTTGTTTTTGTTATTTTGTAGTGTAAAAATTCTTGAGGGGTATATACTTGTATCCCAAATTTTCGGTAATGTCCTCATGCTAGCTACAGGGCAGAAAAAGCCTTTCAACAATTTGCATTTTTCAAACGCATCTTGACAATCTTACTGTGTTAAATATGAATATACATGTAGGTATTCAGTTACATATGAGGATACTTCAAAAAGTGCATGGAAAATGGAATTAAAAGATAAGTTCATTTAGGCACAAAAATTTTTTAAATCCATGCATAGTTCTTCCAAAGCAAAATTTTCAAGAAATTTTCTAAAGACCCTTTGTACATGCATTTCATGTATATGAACATACATACACATTTATATGAGCATAATCTAAGATGATATTTTCTGATAGTTTCCACATAGTTGGGGATACATTTTGACTGTGCACTTTCGATTGTGCCTGTATTGCAGGTACCCTGTTCCAAAGTGTCAGTACAATGCTTTGAACATGCTGTCTCTATTAGTTAACTGATTTGTAAAAATAATGATCTTAGTTTTTGTACTATTTTCAATATTTTAAAATATCTAGTATATTGTCTGCAGGGCTGCATAAAAATGCCTAGAAATATCAACCATTCTTGCTCCTAAAATGAAATATTTTCTCCTCATTGGAATAAATTTGTCTCATGTTGATCAGATACTCAGATTAGCTCTTCAGTGAATGAGAATGAGAAAACAATTATATATAATAAAAGAAGTCTGGAAAACAGAACATAACAAAACAGAGAATACATAGGCACTAATAATTTCAATTATAATAATGGTATCTTTTCCCTGAAATTCAAAGAAGTGCCTTTTTACTAAAATTCAGGTTTAGAATCATTAAGTTTCACATAATTTTACTAGTAAAGCCAGGACTCATCAGGTCATTGATATTTAAGAAAATATTTTTAAAAAAACCAAATTGATTATTTTTGCAATAACAAATGTTTTTGTTCTCTGTCTCCTGTCATCTTTGTAAGCACTTCCCCTCTTTTATCCTCTATTGCCTTCAATTAAATAGCTTAGCTTCTTGTATTCACTGCTGCAGACTCAAGAGTTCATCTGAGCCAAGTTATAGCAATGTAAGGAAAAGCAACATTGGTTTGTACTTAATTCAAGAAAAATTTCTTATGGTGACTCTATGGGACAGATGACATTTATGTACTGTAATCCCCCTTTATTAGCAAGGGATACATTCCAAGACCCCCAGCAGATGTGTAAAATTATAAATAGTATGGAACCCTGTATATACTATGTTTTTCCTTATGGATGGAGGAAACATCAAAAAAAATTCATGGAAAAATGAAATTAAAAAATAAGTTCATTTTGGAGCAAAAAGATTTGAAATCATGCATAGCTTTTTTCATAAAAAGTATTTTCCAGGAACTTTTTGAAGACCTCTTGTATACATATCTATGATAAAATTTAATTTACTAATCAGAGACAGTAAAAGATTAACAAAAACAATAAAATAGAATAATTATTACAATATATTATAATAAAAGAGATTTCATCACACTAAGAGCAGGGCACAATTTATAATTTATGAACTGTGTATTTCTGAAATTTTTCATTTGATAGATTAAGACTGTGGCTGACTGTACTTGAAACCATGGAAAGCAAAACTGGGCACAGAGGAACTACAGTACACATTTACAGATAAAGAAATTGAGGGCAGAAGACATTTAAGTAACTTGTGCAAGACTACACAACTCTGGTGGGGGCAAGGCTGTGAGGCTAGCTTTGGCATCCAAGTTCTTATTCTAGTCCATCAAGTAAACAGTCATTTGTGTTTCTTGTTTTCTAATTACCTGCCCATTTTCCAGTCTGATTGTTTACTTTTATCATTGAAATTCCTTATAAGTGACAGCAAGTTGTTCCACTTAGCCATGGCTTCATATCAAAGTACCCCGAAATTTGGGTGGCTTAATATAACCATCATTTTATGTGCTCATGAGTTTTTATTCCACAGTGTGTTCTGAGTTCAGCTGGGTGGTTCTTCTGCTCATCGCACCTGAAATTACTCAAATAGCTATGAGCATCTGTTGGCTTCATGGAGTACTTAGTGCCAAGATGACCTCAGTCATATGTCTGATGATTGGTTTAGGCTATCACCCAGTTTCTCTCTCCACATAATCTTTCATCCATAAGGACTCACAGCAGCAAGATATTAAAAGCAGAAGTCATAAGGCCTCCAGATAAACATGCACAATAGCACTTCAGTCACCTTCTAGTAGCCAAACAAATCCATGGGGCAGGCCAGTGCCGCAGCTCACTAGGCTAATCCTCCGCCTTGCGGCGCCGGCACACTGGGTTCTAGTCCCGGTCAGGGCGCCGGATTCTATCCCGGTTGCCCCTCTTCCAGTCCAGCTCTCTGCTGTGGCCCGGGAGTGCAGTGGAGGATGGCCCAAGTGCTTGGGCCCTGCACCCCATGGGAGACCAGGAGAAGTATCTGGCTCCTGCCATCGGATCAGCGCGGTGTGCCGGCCGCAGCGCACCAGCCACGGCGGCCATTGGAGGGTGAACCAACGGCAGAGGAAGACCTTTCTCTCTGTCTCTCTCTCTCACTGTCCACTCTGCCTGTCAAAAAAAAAATTTTTTTTAAACAAATCCATGGGGCCAGCTTGGACTTTAGATGGCAGGAGACAGGAAATAGATTCCACATATTATTGGGTGAACAGCAAAGTCACATTGCAAAGGAGGAATGTAGTACAGAAAGGAATTGTTATGGCCATCTTTGCAAAATATCTACCCTATTCTTTTTTTTGTCTCACATACTTTTGTACATGTTTTGACCAATTTTGTACATTTTACTATTGTTAAATGCTTAACACTGTTAACATTGTTTATGCATGAAGAAACTTTCCATTTTAAAGTTAATCAGCTCTGAATATTTTCCCATATGACTTTTGGTTAAAGACTGTAAAAATCTTACAATGTATCTTATTCTAATGACAGAATTGAGAATTTTACCATTTTTAATTTGCCCATTTAAAACATGATATGTCTCTATTTGTTGAGGGAAGTTTTATAGTTCTCTTTGCTTTTTTTTTTACATTTCATTTTATAAGCTATTTTCTAGGTCTGATTGCAATTATGAATAAGATTTTATTTTCTGTTATATTCTCCAATGTGGGGAGCAACTCAGACTAGACTGTTACTCGAATTAAGACTTATTCTATGCATCTGCTCTCCCACAATATGGCGCTGGGAGAGGAGGAAACAGCTTCTACACAGCTGCCTCCAGTTCAACCAATAAACTGTAGGACCTGCTCCTGATTGGAGGAGAGCAGCATACTCGGTGTGTGGGTAGCAGAGTTGGGATTGGCGGAAGAGGACTATAAAGGAGGAGAGAGACAACATGCACCAGGAACATCTATCTGAAGGAACACCTGAGCAGTCCCCGAGAGAGCCGGCTGGCGGTGTGCCGCTCCCCCGCGGAAGTGGGGAAAGTGGCTGGGGGAACCGCCCTTCCACGGAGGTGGAAGGGGCGGTAGCCAACCCGGGAAGAACCAGCAGCAAACCTGGGAAGGGCCGAGCAGACAAAAGAACAACGCAGGGTCTTGTGTCGTTCCTCCACGAAGAGGGGGAGCGACACTCCAATTTGTTAGTTACAGATTCTAGAAAAGTTATACTTAGCAATATATATTTACAGTATGCACATGACAGCTGGCATTATCCATTTCACTATCCTTATAGTCTTATGCATAAGTTGGAAATATTTTCTTTTTTTCACTGTAGCATTTTAAAATAGTGATTTAAAAAATAGCAATTAAAAATCACTATTTCATAAAAGATTGTCAGAATTCAGTCATTAAATTATCTTTAGCTTGGTACCTCTTTGGTTGAGATCTTATTAACATTTCAAGTTTTTCATGATCAATAGTCTCTTCAAATTATATAACCTTTTTGTAGTCAGTTTTGGTAACTTATGTTTTCCTAGAAAGTTATACATTTAAGCTGAATTTTAACTTTGTCAATATAAAATGTGTACATACAACAAGCTTATTTTATAAACATGTAATGATTCCATGTTCCTTTTCTTTGTGGTGAACAAAGTTTTATACACACACACAGCAAGATTTTTAATTACATTATATACCTACCAAGTCTTTATTTATTGTCCACTTAGCTGCTGATTCCTGCAAGCAATTAATTGCATTCTTTGCATTCTTACATTATGGTTGTGAATTAGTCTGTTTCTCATTGCTACCCTTGTTCTCTTAATTTTAAATTTATTCTTTTAGAATATACAGTGTTAGGTAATAAAATGTTTTTTTAGGTGGTCACTTTTTTTAAAGATTTTATTTATTTATTTGAGAGGTAGAGTTAAATACAGAGAGAGGGAGACAGAGAGAGAAAGATCTTCCATCTGCTAGTTCACTCCCGTAATGGCCACAATGGTCGAAGTTGGGCCAATCCAAATCCAGGAGCCAAGAGCTTCTTCCAGGTCTCCTACCTGGGCACAGAGGCCCAAGCACTTGGGCCATCTTCTACTGCTTTCCCAGGTCATAGTAGAGAGCTGGATTGGAAGAGGAGCAGCTGGGACACAAACCAGCGCCCATATGGGATGCCGGCACTGCAGGAGGAGGCTTAGCCCATTAGGCCACAGAGCCAGCCCCCCTAGGTGGTTATATTTTTATCAAAATGAAATATCTTATTTATTTATGTTATTACCTTTTTTCTTGAATACATTCTTGCTTGATATTAATTCTGCTTTCTTTCTTTCTTTGGCATTTGTTTGAATAATGTTTCCAACTTATATTTTAAAACTTCTTCCACCTTTTTTGATTTAAATATCTCTTTTACCAATAACCTATGCCAGCACCGCGGCTCACTAGGCTAATCCTCTGCCTTGCAGGGCTGGCACACCGGGTTCTAGTCCCGGTCAGGGCACCGGATTCTGTCCTGGTTGCCCCTCTTCCAGGCCAGCTCTCTGCTGTGGCCAGGGAATGCAGTGGAGGATGGCTCAAGTGCTTGGGCCCTGCACCCGCATGGGAGACCAGGATAAGCACCTGGCTCCTGGCTTCGGATCAGCGCGATGCACCGGCTGTAGCATGCCAGCCGTGGCGCCCATTGGAGGGTGAACCAACAGCAAAAAGGAAGACCTTTCTCTCTGTCTCTCTCTCTCTCACTGTCCACTCTGCCTGTCAAAAAAAAAAAAAAAAAAAAAACAAACAAACAAACAAAAAACTATGGTTAAATTATTTTTTTATGTGTAATACATCAATTAATTTAATCCATTTATATTTATTGCTAATACTGATCAATTTTAAGATTTTTTTTCCATTTTATTTGCTGTTTTAAAATTTTCAATATTTTCTATTCTCCTCCAACTTAGTCTGTGTGATGTTTGGCTAAAGAGGTATCCTTTCTCTATATCTAGATTTCTTCATCTGTAAAATAAGTATGTAATA